>NC_090021.1:211066377-212266377 GCF_037176765.1 Anolis sagrei | reverse complement strand
TAACACACAAGTGTAATGAGAAGCCTCTGAGTCTATATGAAATAAGAAATAACAGTGTACTTTGTCCCACTCCCAGTTTTCCCTGGTTAGTTAGGGATAGAATTTGGTGCAATGGAGCAAAACATGATAGAAAGGCAAAAATGGAAGGATACATTTCTTCCTCTCATGCTACTGAGAAACTGAGACACCCAAAGGAAAGGAATGGGCAAATTACAGCCCACCAGTGCTTAGGATTTCATCTCCCACAAGGAATTGTGGAAGTTGAAGTCTAAAGCACCTGGAAGGCTGAAGTCTGCCCATGCCTACCATAAGGCCAGTACCAGTTTGGAGCTTGGTTCCAGGTCAAGTAGACCAAAATTTGAATGGTGAGAATAAGATAACTTGGATAAAGCTGTCTTGAGATTTTCTGCCATAGTATGGGGTAGGTATATTTTAATAAAAAAATAACGAGGCTGATGGTGCAATAATAATAAAGAAATGTCAGGTAACCAAAGCCTGCCGAACACCTTCTTCTTTTGACCAGTGGTTTAGACTGAGGAACTGGATTTAAGATTTCATGACTTTATAAGAACCAGGAGGAATTATTTTTTAGCATGTTTAATTCTTCTTTAACTTTTATAAAATAACTGTTTTGATGGTATATTTTAAAATTATTGTCATCTCCCTTTAATCTCATTCTGGTAGAAAGGTGGTGTATAAATCCAATGGATGGATAGATGGATAGACAGATAGACAGACCTAGAAGGTCAGTTGGGAACATTTGAACCTTGCCATGGTTTAGGCTACAACTCAGTATAGTCAAATGTAAGGAATATAGGAGACATGAAAGATACTTAACTTCAGAAGAAGGGGTTCAGCTCATTGAATATGTTCTTTAAATTTCAGATGAAAACCCAGAACTGATTTACCACTCACTAGTTATTAGATGTCACTGGCCAAAAAGTTGCCATCTTCTGGCCTACAAGGTAAATTTGACCCATGCATATCAATCTTCCAGGTTTTTTGATAGCAATAGTCAAATCAGATATAAAACTGCTGGAGTGGTTTGAGATCTTTCTGCTGCAGTGTTGCAGCTCTTGTAACATGCACTCAGTTACATTTTTTTAAAAAAACAAACAAACCCAGAGCTATTAATGGTTTACAGAAGAAGAAAAACAGGATAAAGTATGAATTTATGTGATTATCTTGTGTCTCCTGTGGTAATTTTTCATCAAATAGGCTTCCAGCAATCTGAGATACCAGAAATATATAACTGAGTTCTTGACTCTTTTAGTTCAATAGCTACAAATGATATTCCACATTTACCACAACTGACTCCTCATTGTAGCCTCAAACTCCACACAGAGAAAAATTGGTTCCCTATTTAAGGGTTGCCTTTCACCCATGTGTCTCATCTTTTGAAGTTGGGAATGAAAAATTAGAATTATTTGATTAAAACTAATGGTATACCTGACAGCTTTGGAATGCAGGAAGCTGAGCGAATTTCAGATCCTCTGTTATTGTAACACAGAAGAGATAATTAACAAAGAAAAATATTACAGTTATCTGCACCCTTTGAGAGAGAAACTAATGAACCTCTAACAGCTGCTGCTAAAAATCAGGAACACTATCGCTATCCATTACCAGACAAAGCACAGCTGACAGATGTTTGAAATGATAAATCAGTCTACACAAGGATTAAAATAATAAGGCCCAAAAGACCTTTAAAAGGCAAAGGTATTGTAACAGAAGTCTAGGTTTCTTGTATTTTGTTGGAATGCAGACCCCTGCTGAAAGTGGGCTGCAAAACAAAAATGGCTGGTGAATGGTAATATGGCAGACAGTGTGTTTGAGTCAAATTTGAGTGTGTTCCAGTGTAACTTGACTGGACGTTTAAAAACATTTTCCCAAAGTATTCATCCTACTGGCAATTTCCACCCCCGATGCTGGTATGGAGGATATCACATTGCAGAATTTCATTCTGGAGCTCAGGTGAAAGCTGAACATTAGTTCACTTCATTTCTCCCATACATTTCAATTGAAATTCTTTTAAGTTGAGCAGTTTCATTTAATATGCAATGGACACAACTGTTTGGACATGGAATACTATATTACCCTTTCTTGTTAAAGACTAATTCTCAAAACACATTGCTAAATTGACTGACATGTGGAGAAGACATAGACATTGGTACTTCCTAGAGGGCCTTTGCCCCTTCGGCCAGTTTGAGCAAGTGGGTTGAGTGGAAAAAAAGAGCCAGAAGGAAGCTCTGAAAACCAAACAAGCTGGGCTTCATCTGTAAACCTTAAGAATCAGACAGAGCAAACAAGGTCTAATACTGCCTGCAGGCTAACCCTGTTGAGTACTGTACTAACATCCATGAAATCTCAAGAGATAATAAAGTGTTACCCTATTGATGCCTGGAAGAAACATGCTTGGTGTCAACTGGAGCAGCTCCTGATTTTGAAGAAGTTGGTGTGTTTGGCATTAGTATATCATGCCAGGTTTATCTGGTTTAGATACCCAAAAGCCAGTGCTGTGCTACAGGCAGCCTTGCCACTAAAACACATGACAATCTTTGTGATCTGACATCCACAATCTCATTTTAGAAAGTTAGGAAGTGACCTACCTGAAAATGCTGGCGTGTGAGCAGCCATTTTGGGGTGCCCAGAGAATGATAGCACCAGTGGAGAGCTATTTGCATGAGAACAACCTGATTGGCTGTATGCAAATGAGCAGGTGCCAAGATTTGAAAAAGGGGCAGAGGCAAGAATGACAGTTGGAGAAGCCCAACTGAACATTCTATGCCAGTTAGTTAGTCAGCTGGGGGCAGTCTATGAGAGTTGGTCAATGAGATCGGGTCTGGGAGGACATAGCTGAGAAGCAGCTGGAAAATTGGTCAAAGGGATAGGTTAAAGATAGTGTGAAGTTCGTTTTTATGTATTAGTAGAACAGTCCTTTTGCGAAGAAAGAATAGATTGAATGAAACTCATATTGAAACATTGTTCAGTAATCAGCAAGCATTTGATCCTTTGTAACCACGTTTCAAATGGTGGCAAGCAGTGGGATGATTAAATAAAAGGCCCCCCCGCCTGAAGATTGTTTTGTTTGTTACTCTGTTCCACCATGATTCTCAAACTCTGATCTTCCAGGTGTTTTGGACTTCAGCTCCCAAAATCTCTGATCATTAGCCCAAGTGTATGAGTCTTAATCATAGAATCATAGAATCGAAGAGTTGGAAGAGACCTCATGGGCCATCCAGTCCAACCCCCTGCCAAGAAGCAGGAATATTGCATTCAAATCACCCCTGACAGATTCTGGAAGCTGAGTTCAAAATAGCTGGAAGACCAAAGTTTGGAAGTCTCTAGTTTGTTCCTGACGTGCAGAATAAACATGCTTCCAGACAGCAATTTAATTTAGCCCGTAAAGCAAGTTACTTTTACCCATTTTCATCCACATTGCTGAGTCCCCGGTGGCGCAGTGGGTTAAACCCCTGTGTTGGCAGGACTGAAGACTGACAGGTCACAGGTTCGAATCCGGGGAGAGGCAGATGAGCTCCCTTTATCAGCTCCAGCTCCTCATACGGGGACATGAGAGAAGCCTCCCACAAGGATGATAAAAATATCAAATCATTCGTTCATTAGGAATAAAAATATCAAATCATTCGTTCATTTTCAGGAAGGCCCGGATCTAATGAGGCATCAAATTAATTCAGGACAAAGCAGAGTTTACGTGCTTTGTCCCGAATTGATCCTCTTTTACCAGAGGTGTCATTTGGACACCTGAGGTAAAAGACTAACAGCACCCACATTTTGGGTCCTGTCTGGAAGGACCCTAAGAGAATCAGTCTCATTCTACATACCATCAAGGGTATTGTTTCTGAATTCTTTTTTAAAACATAAATTTGAGAAAAAAATAATGGAAGATGCATATTATCTAAAATGGGTCTAGCAAGACACTCCTTATGGCAGGTCTGTCAGGTGTGTATTGATAAATATTGATTGACCTGAGTCATTCCCTCTGAGTGCCTTTTTTAGACCTACCTTGAGCATTTTTTCGTCAGAAGAATTGCATCTAATTTAAAGAAATGGGTGGTTTGACTAGTTTATGACACTGTGTCACATGTGCTTGGATAGTTTCCTTCTAGGAAAGAAATACCATGTCTTCTTCAGAATACATTATATACTATTCTAATGTATAGTACAGAACACTATACATTACTATAGTCTCTTTGTGACTAGAAGTCTCATGGTCAAATAAGCCACAACATTTCTGATTTTGAGATGGCAATTACACAAGAATATGTATTTGTAGTATTACATGTTGGTGACAGTTTTGATTGTCAGTATACCCATCTGCTTTTTCTCTTGTTTGATATATGTATCAAATGAGAGACTCCCCCCTGGGCACACAGAAGACTGGGCGACTTGGAAGGCGCTGAACAGACTGCGCTCTGGCACCATGAGATGCAGAGCCAACCTGAAGAAATGGGGCCACAAAGTGGAATCCACAACATGCGAGTGTGGAGAAGATCAAACCACTGACCACCTGCTGCAATGCACCCTGAGCCCTGCCAGATGCACAATGGAGGACCTTCTTTCAGCAACACCAGAAGCACTCCAAGTGGCCAGATACTGGTCAAAGGACATTTAATCAACTACCAAACTTGCAAATTTTGTGTTTTGTCTGTCTATTTGTTTTGTTCTGTTAGAAATGTATTACATTTGACTGGTTGCCCTGACACAACAAATAAATCAAATATACACTTTGTTTGATATATGATATGTGTATAAACCAGAAATATTTTTTCTATTTAAAGGAAATATGTATATTTTATCTATGGAATTATAGTAAAAATGGGATTTGGGCTTCTGTAGATCAAAATATTTCTCTCATCTTTATACAACTTTCGAATGAGTTATCTCTACTTTCCCTTAGCAATTAGACTACTATCTTGGGATGACCATTGAGTTTCACTTCAAGAGAGTTTAGAAGCTACAGCTATTGCAAAATACAGCACCCAGACTGGTGTTAGATGTGCATTTTAGAGACCATATAACACTGGTCTTGCAAGAACTGTATTGGCTTCCATTTTGGGTTCTGCGTTCAATTCAATGTGCTGGTTTTGACTTACAAAGCCATAAATGAGTTGGAACAAGGACATCTTAAAGACTGACTCCTCCCACATTAGCCTGCTAAGAATCTGAGATCTTCCAAGGAGGCCCGGTTGCATGTCCCAACACCCAGTCAAATGAAGTTGGTGGATAGGATACACAAAACTGGGCTTTCCCTGGAGTAATGCCTTAGCTGTGAAGCTCTCTTCCTGAAAAAAATTGTTTGACCCTTGAATTTCAGATCTTTCTTCCTCCCCCCCCCCCCCCCCCCGCAGATGTTGAAGTATGTATACATATATATACCTTGGGGATGGAAGCAAGATCTAAAAACAAAATTCATTTATGTTTCATATACATCGTATATCTACAATCTAGAAGCAATTTTATACACAATATTCTTAATAATTTTGTGAATGAAAGTTTGTGTATATTGAATCAGCAGTAATCAAAGTTTAGTCACCCATCTCAACAATATTCGATTTTGGAGTATTTCTAATTTAAAAATTTGGAAATGGGATGTTCTACTTGGATTGGAATTAGAGAAAGGGTTATTTCCAGGATCTGAAGTAGTGAGAAAGAAAGGGTTAAAGGTCCTCTTTGTCTTTGTCTGCTTCCTCTGGTTCCAGTAAAAGGTTGTCCTCATTTTGTGCATCTTTCAAAGCATAAACATGGAATGCACGGTCCCATGTGTCATCACATTTACTTTGGCTTGTAGTTTTCTTTCAAATGCAAGACAGCAGATGTAGCACTTTATTAAGACGCAGCTCCATTCCCACTTTTCTCTTTCCTCCTCTATTCTATCCAATCCTTTTCAACAATCCTTTCCCTTTATGTGTTTCTTTCATTACTGGTGAAGTACAGTTCTGTTTCAAATAAGTGCACTATCACTCAATTTCAGTAACTCATTCTTTCAGAAAGGTTTGTCTAAGAATTGCTGCATACTTGTTCGTGGTAGTTTTGTCACTATAAATCTTTTTATCCATTCTTTTCTGATAGTAACCTATCTTCAAGGTGATAGAAGTTTGTTTTGCAGTTTGATTACAGAAAACTTCCCTTACAACTAGAGTTATTGTTTCCCCATGAAATATTTTGATATTCATCACATAATGCACAAATGATATGAGTTCCCCATTCTTCATATTTCTCTATTCCTGTCACCAGGCTTGGAGCCGGGGGGGGGGGGGGGTTCACCCCCCCCCCCCCTCAAAAGAAATATCAGGTTAAAAAAATTGGTTTGCTCATGAATTTAAACTGGTTAACAAAATCCCCATGCTAAATCTATGAGAAGCAAAAATTAATCATAGAATCATAGAATAGAATCATAGAGTTGGAAGAGACCTCATGGGCCATCCAGTGAAACCTCCTGCCAAGAAGCAGGAAAATCGCATTCAAAGCAGCTCGAACAAATGACCATCCAGCCTCTGTTTAAAACTCCATCCAGTCTCTGAAAAAATGACCATCCAGCCTCTTTTTTAAAAAAGGAGCCTCCACCACACTCTGGGGCAGAGAGTTCCACTACTGAACAGCTCTCACAGTCCATATATCCATATGTTTCAGTTCATATATCGGAGCCCCCAGTGGCGCAGTGGGTTAAACCCCTGTGCCAGCAGGACTGAAGATCGACAGGTCGCAGGTTCGAATCTGGGGAGAGGCGGATGAGCTTCCTCTATCAGCTCCAGCTCTTCATGCGGGGACATGAGATAAGCCTCCCAAAAGGATGATAAAAACATCAAAATCATTCAGGCGTCCCCTGGGCAACATCCTTGCAGACGGCCAATTCTCTCACACAAGAAGCGACTTGCAGTTTCTCAATGACAAAAAAAAGTCCATATATCTAGAATCCACGGATACAGAGGGCTGGCTCTGGTAGCTTAGTCACCTCCAGATTGGATTACTGTAATGCACTCTACGTGGGCTGCCCTTGAAGACGGCGCAGAAATTTCAATTGGTACAACGGGCGGCAGCCAAGTTATTAACTGGAACGACTTACAGGGAGCGGTCAACCCCCGTTTAAGGAGCTCCATTGGCTGCTGTTCATTTTCCGGTCCCAATTCAAGGTGCAGGTTCTTACCTACAAAGGCCTGAACGGTTTGGGGCCTGCCTACCTGCGTGACCGCATTTCTGTGTACAAACCCACACAATCTCTTCGATCATCTGGAGAGGCCCTGCTCTCACTCCCGCCTCCTTCGCAAGCGCGATTGGTGGGGATGAGGGAGAGGGCCTTTTCTGTGGTGCCCCCCCGACTCTGGAACCCACTCCCCAAGGATATCAGGCAACCCCCACATTGGCAGTCTTTAGGAGCAGCCTGAAAACGTGGCTGTTCCAGTGTGCCTTCCCTGAATAAAGGAAACAATGCCCTGCTCTGATTAATTCCCTGCAAAATGTCCTCAGAAGCACTTTAACTACCCGTTGGGTTGCTCTCCCTACACTATACCTTAAAACACCCTGTTTAGATACGTCCTAACCCAATGTCTATTTTAAAATTGTAATTTAATACATCTGGCCCAGCCATAGGTTTTTAAATTTTTGTGTGTTATTTCCTATATGTGAGTTATATTGTCTGTATTGTTTTATTTGCCTACTGCTTTGTTGTTTTATTGATGTGTTGTTGGGCTTGGCCTCATGTAAGCCACCCCGAGTCCCCTTGGGGAGATGGTGGCGGGATATAAATAAAGCATTATTATTATTATTATTATTATTATTATTATTAGCTATAGCTTATTTTCATCTTGTCACCTAACTATACACAAGCACCTACAAAAACACTTGAGTTGTTACCCCATAAAACTTTTTTTTAAATGCAAGAAGAATGGTAAGAAGGATGAAAACAAAAACAAAATAAATGAACAAGTATTCTGACGAAGTTTGTTTTGCAAAACAGGCTTCAGTTTTGGCCTGATGGTCTTTGGGCTTGGAATATCACAGCAGACACAGTCATTGCTCTCTGTGTTAGAGGGAAGCAGCCTTCCCTGTCAGCTGTGACTCCTCTGCCTGACTAAGCACCAGAATGTCAAAAGTGGGAGAGGACTTCCATCTGTCAAAACATGGGTTCTTGGAAGTAACAAGAAATAATTCAGTAAGCAATAAAACTAGGTAGTTGTGTACAGAACTACTGCAGGATCCATAAGCACTTCAGAATAATATTTTACTAGGGTGGATATGTATCCCACTAAAACATCCTGGCTGGTTTATTAAATGTGTATTTTGGATATCTAAGAATCATGAAGTTGGACAAGACCACAGGAACCATCCAGTCTAACCCCCTGCCATGGAGCCCTTCTGACAAATAACAATCCAGTTTCTGCTTAAAAACCTACAAAGGCAGAAACTCGGATAATAGATTTGTTATTAGGATACACAGGCTGAGCTTCCTTGATCTGAAATGCTTGGGACCAGAAGTGTTTTATTTATTTATTTTGGAGCGTTGGGGGGGGGGGGGTTAGAATACCAGTATTTGCATATGCATACATACTGAGATACCTGGACACAAAATTAATTTATGCTTCATACACATTTTATACATATAGCCTAAACATGATTGTATACAATATTTGTAGTAATTTTATATATAAAACAAAGTTTGTATATCATTAGGAAACAAAGGCTGAGCGAAGGAAGATAGATGTTTTTGAATTGTGGTGTTGGAGAAAAGTTCTGAGAGTGCCTCGGACCGCAAGAAGATCCAACCAGTCCATACTTCAGGAAATAAAGCCCGGCTGCTCACTGGAGGGAAGGATATTAGAGGCAAAGATGAAGTATTTTGGCCACATAATGAGAAGACAGGAAAGCTTGGAGAAAGCAATTATGCTGGGGAAAGTGGAAGGAAAAAGGAAGAGGGGCCGACCAAGGGCAAGATGGATGGATGGCATCCTTGAAGCGACTGGCTTGACCTTGAAGGAGCTGGGGGTGGTAACGGCCGACAGGGAGCTCTGGATAAGAGTCAGAAGCAACTGAACAAATGAACAACAAACAGGAAACAAAGATGTTGCGACTTTAGGCACCCATTTGGACAATTTTAGATTTTGGAATTCTGGATAAGGAATGCTCAACCTGTAACTCGGAGTTTATTTATTGGTTCCAGTAGAAGAACCTTTAGAACAGTGGTTCTCAACCTGGGGTCCCCAGATGTTTTTGGCCTACAACTCCCAGAAATCCCAGCCAGTTTACCAGCTGTTAGGATTTCTGGGAGTTGAAGGCCAAAAACATCTGGGGACCCCAGGTTGAGAACCACTGCTTTAGAAACTAGAGTCAGAAGGGACTGAATGAATGAACAACAAACAGGAATGGTTCTTAACCTGTGAGCCACAGACCAGCAGTGGGCCGTGAGGACAAAAATCTCTTCTGCGAGCCTCCTTCCTCTTTATTTATTTATTTAATTTAATTTCCCTGGTCAAAGTGGTCCCTAGTCAAGTGCTCCCTGCCAAAGTTGTCCCTGGTCAAAGTGGTCCCTGGTCAATGTAGTTCACGGTAAAGTGATCCCTGCTCAAAGTGGTCCTTGGTCAAATGGTCCCTTGTAAAAAAAAAAAAAAAAGGCTGGGAACCACTGAAATAAACTGTCTTTTATATGTATGTACACCGCCATGAGTCGCCCTAAAGGGCTGAGAATGGCGGTTAATAAATGCATCAAATAAATAAATAATAAAATAAATAAATAAATAAATAAACTAGAGGTATACAGTAGTTCAGAGTTGAAGGTCTTAAGTTCCAGATAATGACAATAGCTGCCTCTAGTATTTATCAGATTCCTTATTCATATGCATAGACTGATGCACTGCTCAAAAAATAGGGTAAAAATCTTTTTTTGGTTTTGCACCAATTAAAGTAGGCACTTGCTGGCTTGTTTTCTCTTTTCTTCCCAATAGCTGAACTCTGCAGCCTGGACTCCATGTTGAGTACATAATTTACCCTGCTGAATACAGATCTATGGGTGGCAGGCTTTATAAGGCACTGAAGGAGAAAGAAGAGGCAACTTCAAAAGCATTTTAAACATAATAAATCCTTTATGAGGAAGTTTCATGACTGTTTACACTGAGATCTGCCCATGCTCTAGCCCATTAGAGACATAAAATATACTATTATATCCCTTAACAAATTTCTTATATATTTTTGAATTCTTACCAGATGTGCTAAATTAGAGTTCCTATGTCTGCTGTAGAAGAAGTACACAAATCCCCAAACTTCACCCAAAATAAGAATCAAGAAATGACATTTACCATATACCTTACAGGTCTGCCCTGAATGCAGTTTAATCTATTTCCTCATTGGGTTGTTGTAGGTTTTTTCGGGCTATATGGCCATGTTCTAGAGGCATTCTCTCCTGATGTTTCGCCTGAATCTTTGGCAAGCATCCTTAGAGGTAGTGAGGTCTGTTGGAACTAGGAAAATGGGTTTATATACCTGTGGAATGACCAGGGTGGGACAAAGGACTTGTCTGCTGGAGTTAGGTGTGAATGTGTCAACTGACCACCTTGATTAGCATTTGATGGCCTGGCAGTGCCTGGGGCAATCTTTTGTTTAGAGGTGATTAGATGCCCCTGATTGTTTCCTCTCTGTTGTTTTGCTGTTGTTATTTTTAATACTGGTAGCCAGATTTTGTTCATTTTCATGGTTTCCTCCTTTCTGTTGAAATTGTCCACATGCTGTGGATTTCTGCGGAATCTGTGAACCCCACCTCCTCCAAGATGAACTGAACCACCTAAACTGGGCTTTACAGGCCAATGGATACTCCACCTCAGATATCAGAAGAGCTGCAAGATCGAGACCAAGCCACAAGAGTAAAGACAAAGATCCAGAGGAAAAGTGTTCTTGCCATACATTAAGGGAACCACTGACCGCATAGGGAAGCTGATAAGGAAACACAACATACAAACTATCTACAGATCCACCAAGAAAATCCAACAAATGCTACGTTCAGCAAAGGACAAGAGGGATCCTCTCACTTCTGCAAGAGTCTACTGTATACCATGCCGCTGTGGACAAGTCTACATAGGGACCACCAAACGCAGCATTGCCCAAACATGAAAGGCACTGCAGACTACTTCAACCAGAGGAATCAGCCATAGCAGAGCACCTGATAAACCAACTTGGAGACAGCATATTATTTGAGAACACAAAAATGCTGGACCACTCTAACAACTACCATGTCAGACTACACAGAGAAGCCATTGAAATCCACAAGCATGTGGCAGACTTAGCTCTCCATCAGTGGTTCTCAACCTGTGAGTCTCCAGGTGTTTTGGTCTACAACTCCCAGAAATCCCAGCCAGTTTACCAGCTGTTAGGACTTCTGGGAGTTGAAGGCCAAAACATCTGGGGACCCACAGGTTGAGAACCACTGGTCTACATATTTCTGCATTTTTATACAGTACTTATTTGCCATTATCTACTGGATCAGAGAGCCCCCTGGTGGTGCAGCAGGTTAAACAACTGAGCTACCTTTTTGCTGACCGAAGGGTTGGCAGTTCAAATCCGGGAAGCAGGGAGAGCTCCCGCTGTTAGACCCAACTTCTGTCAACCTAGCAGTTTGAAAACATGCAAATGTGAGCAGATAAATGGGTACCACTTTGGCAGGAAGGTAACAGCACTCTATGCAATCATGCTGACCACATGACCTTGGATGTGTCTATGGACAATGCCGGCTCTTCAGCTTAGAAATGGAGATGAGCACCACTGCCCAGAGACAGACACGACTAGACTTAATGTCAGGGGAAATTTTTACCTTTACCTTTTACTGGATCAGAAGCTTGAGACAAGTTTGTGGGTTTTCAAAATTTTATCATGGAAAAAGTGGAAGCTTTGGTAATTAGGGGAAAGGGTTTGGTGTGAGATCAGACATCTGTGATCCTCAGTCATTTGCTTAATCCAATTGCATCCCCCTCCTGCCATGTGCTATGTTGGAGCTCTTGCAATGATGGTTAGCTCTTCAGTAGTTAAATAGACAGTGAGGTCCATAATCTGGTGAGATCTCAAATTTTCCAGTTTTCCAAAAGAAACAGAGCCAAGCAGGGCAGAAAAATAATTTTATTTATAGTTCTGTAAAGTGATGGTATGCAGAGGACACAAGACTATTAACAAAAAATAGGAAGACTTGAAACCATTACTGAAGAAAGTTGAAGAAGAAAGTGCAAAGGCTATTTTAGGGTTGGGTATTAAGAAAACAAAAATGAAGTCCATGGATGATTTCTATAATTTTAAAGTAGATGATGAAGACAAGATCGTTCAGGATTCTCTATCCTTGTCTTGGTCATTAATGAGAATGGAGGCTGCAATCAAAAAGTTGAATGAAGATGAGGAATTGAAATGGCAGCTCTAAAGGAAGCAGACAAGATCCTGAACAGTAAAGATAGATCACTGAATAAAATTAGGATTGCCCATGGCACTGTATTTCAATGTATGGTTATGAAAGTTATACATTAATGAAAGCTGATAGGAAGAAAATCAAATCATTTGAAATGTGGTGCTGGAGAAGAGTCCTGTGGATAATGTGGGCAGATAAAAAGACAAATAATTGAGTCCAAAAAGCAATCTAGCCTAAACTCTCCCTAAAAGCCAAGATAACTAAACTGCAACTGCTGTGCTCAGGCCATATTATTAGAAGACATGGCAAAGACAATGATGTTTGGTAAGACTCAATCAAATAAGTCAAGGTTCTGAGTCTGCATGGGCTGTTGATAATGATAATAATAATAATAATACACTTTATTTATATTCTGCTTTATGTCCCTGGAGTCAAAGTGAATTTCAGTATACCTACAAGGCAAACATTCAGTGCCTTTTTACACAAACAACATTCAATACACAGAGAAGGCAAAGGCCTTCCCCTTTTTTCATATCTGGCATCAGGAGACGATGCTCAGCTCGGGCCACGGGGAGGTGCTCTTTTTCCATTTTCCATGCTGAAGGAGCCTTCTGTGCACAGACATCTCCAATCTTTTCGTCGGCATGTCTGCATGGGGCACCTTTTTACCTTCACACTGATCTACTTGCATTGCATGCTTTCGAACTGCTAGGTTGGCAGAAGCTAGGACTGACAGTTGGGAACTTACCCTGACTCGCAGCTTCAAACTGCTGACCCACTGGTCAGCAGCCTTTCTGCAGCTAGGGGCTTTAACTGCTGTGATGATAGGGTGATAGGTCTCTCATTAATGGGGTTTTTATAAGTCTATGTCAACCTGATGCCAGTTAACAACAATAACAACAAATATGTTTACCATGTAATATTAAAAGTGTATAAATGGCTTTGAAATAAAAGATAGAAAATGAGATCGTAAAAAAGTAAACAAAAGTGTATAATGCCCATATGGATGTATTGGAAAATGTGGCCTAAAGATAAAGCCTTTCCTTTGTGCTGTAATTGAAAAGAAAACCTGTATAAGATTATGTAAACCTCATACCCAATACCTATAATATTAAATAAGATATCATAATGTCCCAGAATGCTTAAATAGGAATATCAAGATAAAAAGTTAAATTAAATCCAAGATACATTTTTATTGAGATCCACAAAACTATAGAAAAAGTATTAAAACTAAAAATACCCGGGCATCTTAGTAAGACAATCTTACTAAGCATAACAGATTGATCATTTCTGAAGATGTATGATAGACTTTCATTCTGATGACAACTGCAGCAAGAATTGTGTATGCATGGACATGGAAACTAGAAAAAACACCAAAAATGGAAAAATTGATAACAAAAGTAGCTGAAATAGCAGAAATTGGCATTTTGACAAGATATCTTCAGATAAAAGACCCTTCAATATTCAAGAAAGACTTGGAAGAAAAGAAAATTCCAACATGTGGATTTCATGTTTAAAATGTTAATCTATTACATTATATTTTACACACTGAACGAGATAATGTGGAAACAACAAAAATGGTTATTTATATGAAAGAAGGATATATAAAATAATGACAATTTATTTTAATATAAAAAATAAAGGATAATGAGGCTACATTTCAGCTGAACATTAATATGGAATACTTTGATATATGACAACAGCAGCAAGAACATTGTTTGCTCAAACTTGGAAACATACTGAAGCACTGATGATAAAGAATGGGTGGTTGAGAATGCTGAATTTACTAAATAGCCAATTTAATGGGAATCCTTAAGGGTAAACCAACTGAAGACTGGAAACCATTAATGGATTTTTAAGTAATAAGAAATCTAATGATGTAATAATCTATGGCCATTATTTAATTATGGTACAATTTCATTACAATCAGGATGAGAGGATCAGAACTCTAATGTGTAGTAGACCCCCGTCTAAAATGTCATATAAAATCCAGATTATCTGCTTTGAACTGGACTATATGGCAGTGTAGACTCATATAATCCAATTCAAATCATATAATCCGGATTATATGGCAGGGTAGATCCAGACTTAGTTGTATACTTTTTAATTGTAAATTAGATTATACTAAAATTAATTAAATAATAATAAAATAAAAATTACAGTATAGGATTTGGTGAGGCCTATCCAAAACTTTGTTATAATAGACTATGACCCATTCTTCACTGTCATATAATCCAGATTATCAAAGCAGAGTGTCCATACGGCCATATAATCCAGTTTAAAGAATGTAATCTGGGTTTTATATGGCAGTGTAGAAGGGGCCTATGTCTTCTTCTGGACTGGTACGTACCATACTGCAACCAGCCAACCAAGGTAGCTTTGTTGATTTATGGGAAAGTGTTTTTCATGCTATCCAATCTAACTCAGAATGCACATGTTTTTTAACTTCCTTAGAAGTGTTGTTTTGGTGTAACTAATGCACTTGCCTCAAACGTATAGACAAGGTAAAACAGTGAGGGGAGGATTAAGGCTGGATCTACACTGCCCTATATCCCAGGACCTGATTCCAGGCTATTTGCTTTGAACTGGATTATATGAGTCTCCATTGCCAGATAATTTGGAATCGGATACTGGGATATAGGGCAGTGTAGAAGGAGCCTAAAGTCCCTTCTACACTGACATATAAAATCTAGATTATTGGCTTTGAACTGGATTAAATGGCAGTGTGGACTCATATAATTCATATAAACAAGATAATATGGATAATCATCTTTGATAATCTGGATTATATGGCAGTGCAGAAGGAGCCTAAGGGCCCTTCCACACAGCCATATAACCCAGAATATCAAGGCAGAAAATCCCACAATATAGGCTTTGAACTGGGTCATCTGAGTCCACACTGCCATATATTCCAGTTCAAAACAGATATTGTGGGATTTTATTCAGTTGTGTGGATTTTATTCAGCTATGCCTCACAGATGGTAAATAGGACTCTGGATGTAGACAGAAGGTCTTTACATGGATGGAGATCTGCCAGAAACCAGAACCATGATAGGTAGGGCTTCTTTCCATCTTCTGAACTTAGGCAAAGCCCTATTAGCAGTTATCTGAAAAGAAGCATATTTAGCATTCAATAAATGTGTGGCGGAGGCATAAAAGATGGAAAACTGTTTTCACTTGCAAGATGGGAACAGAAGTATCGTTCTGTTATCTGGCAGCATTAGGGAAATATGGTAATGAATGGATAGTGAAACATGAGGGCAGAAACAGCATATACTGGTTCAGCACATAGGTGAAGAAAAAGAGATGGACTCAGAAGAGTGGAACTGAGGATGGGAAGCCACACCCTGGAACCACACACACACACACACACACACACACACACATCTAGTTCAAGATCTAGCTGAATCCCAATTTTAAATATACTCACTTCTGTCTTTGTTCATAGTTTCACAAAATATTTCAATCTCAAAGGTTTTTTTTTAACATGATTCAATTATTTTTCCACATTTAGGTAATTCTATCTGGAATGAAATATTTTATCAGCTTCGATTAAAGAAACTACATGGCTTTAGACAACTCTAGGAGGAATTTCTGGAGCATAAAGACATTTAAATTGTCCCCCTCCCTTTTTTTTAAAAAAAGCTAGTTTTTATTAGAACTCCCCATTTGTATGCAAAGCACCAGAACAATACATGTTATGCTTCGTTCACACAGAACAAATAATTCTATTTCAAGCAAGTTAGCACTTTTAAAAAAAAACCTATCTACTACAATATTTCAAATGTAAACTACAAAGACGAACCAATAGTACACTCTGCTTGTCACTAATACAAAATGTTAACTCCACAATTTGCTATTTAAAATTAAGGAGAATGCTTGCCCAGCCACAATAAACAAGGCAGAACCCTAATACCAACATATAAGAACTGTTGACTGTATGTCTTATAGACACAACAATACTTCCATTTATTATATCTATCATCATTTTTTAAAGATATAAAGCTTAATACAGTGCTTTCAGAACAAGACCAGTCTGAGAACTTACTTCTATACAGCCATTCCTTTCTAATAAAGATGTAAAATGTGTAATACTTAAAAAGGCACTGTATCTATATTTTAAATGTAACATTAAACATTTTTTTAAAAAAAATTAATTTGCTGGTATTCAATGAGTTATGGTTATGACTCATTGTTTTAAGACCATGTTGTGAAACGTACATTTTGGTTGAGATCAGGGAAATTGGAATAAATGTCTGTAAATGATGAGATTTGTTTGCAGGCATATGTTAAATAGCCTTGATTCAATGTGAAGAGCAGTGTTTTAAGGAATGTATCAAAAATCCTCTTATACAAAGAACTTTCCTTATTGTCAGTTCCATTCTGTTCTATCCAAATTGTTTAAATGAAATTGGGGGGAAAAGATGCAACAATAGAACAGCTGAGCAACTATTAAAGACACATTTAAACATTTAAAGCAATAGTAGTCACTAATTTTAATACAGGACACAGAGCATTTCCCCTTTTTTACTCTGTAGCCAATAACGATATTGATTGTTATTGTTCTGGCATACAATCCGTTTTATGTTATTTAACAAACAACAAGTTATAGCAAATTAGTAACTTCTCCATAGCTATCGACAATCAAATATGTAGAAATAATGCAAGAGGCGCCATTTTCTTTTTTACCATGCCTATTAGTATATACACAACCCATATGCTTACAACTCAGTCTTATGCATATTTTTGCACCACTGCTGAGTACTTTACACAAAAGCAGTTCTATTCACTCAGGCTTACTCTGCCGTTTTCATGTTGCTAAACACGAGTTTCAAAAGGTATCATGGAATATTCAAAACACACATTATATTGTTGTCCAACAGGATTGTTTATCTAAAGTTAAAAAACGCTCACTAAATCACTAACAGCAGAGAGTTTTGTAAAAATTACTAAAGCTTGAACAAAAGAACTGTCTACAGGCATGCAAATAGATGTGGTAGATAGATAAAATACATTGTGGTCTTCCATTTAAGGGCATGTGATGATTTGGCAGTTTTCTTTCTAATGGCCATAAGGCAATATGCCCAATGTTTGTGTGAATGCACTTAGTTTCACACTGTGCAACTATGGATTTCATAAAGTTTATTTTTAAAAGGTGTCCATCTTAGTGTTTTCCTTTAAACCACGTTACTACAAAAGCTACTCTTCTATTGTATACAGAGTATTATTAGATGTCTGTCTGAACACACAGGATTTCTGAATAGCTCTAACATCACCTAGTCATTAAATTACCCATCTGAACATCACAAGGTACTGAAAAGTATGTGTACTGAAATAGTATGGCCAAGTGGCTTATATGTTGTGCCAATATTTAATAACTATATAGTATTATTTTCACATTAAAGATATGCAAAGGCAATGTATTTGTCACAGCTTACTGATATTACAGTTCTGACAGGTGCAGCATAGCAATGAAACATTAGGCACACCCTTTTCACACTTTACTAGCCTCTGTTCACTTAAGACTAGTAGAGTTACATTACAATCCTGCATCTGGTACTAAGCCTCATTGAATTAAGCCAAAACATTAAATATTGTGATCCTTCCCCCCTTTATTTGGGACAAAAACGCACTGGAGTGCTTGGAACTTAATTCTGAGCACAGCTATGTTACAAAATACAGCACTGGTTTGACTTTATTGCTCCATAAATTATTATATACAATAACAATAATATTTATTATGGTCCATAGAGCCATCAGTGAACAAACAGTCATTAATAAATTCTCCCATTTCAGAAGAAATTCATTTTCCAAGACTGATATACATAGCTTAAAGTAAAACCCCTCCATAAATAATTAAATAAATACAGTCGAGTCTTGCTTATCCAACATAAACGGGCCGGCACAACATTGGACAAGCAAAAATGTTGGAGAACAAGAAAGGGTTAAGGAAAAGTCTATTAAACGTCAAATTACGTTATGATTATATTATGATTTTACAAATTAAGCACCAAAATATCATGTTTTACAACAAATCAATACAAAAAGCCATTCAATACATGGTAACATTATGTAGTAATTACTGTATTTATGAATTTAGTGCCAAAACAGAGAAGGGTTCTTTCTTTCTCCTACCCTGAACTGCGTTGGATAATACCGAATGTTGGATGAATGAAGGTTGGATAAGTGAGACTCTACTGTAAACATTACTTGCTTCTTGAGCATAGTAGGAATATACAATGAATGGATTTTAGGCCATTACTACATCAGATGTAAATATTTAGAAATATAGAAAATTAGCTATTATTAGACAAATGTATATATCCTCTACCTATCACAACAGGTATCCCTTTGTCTCTCTGCATGTGTCTTTTCCCAGCAAAAGCACCATTTGATCCTTCAAAGCACTTCTTGCGAAACCACAGCCACAACTTTGACAATGGAAAATGTGGAACAAAACCAATGTCCTGTCGAGAAGTTATAATCACTGCCTTTCATATCAGGTTAATTTTTTTAAAAGATAGAAGGGAGTATTTCAATTTGGCTTTTTTCCCCCTGCTCAGCAACTCCATAATCCATTTCCCGCTTTCCATTCATATCCTTAACCCCTGCGTAGTGTTTAGCTGGAAACTCTGCCCTAAGAATGTAAACAGGCCTTTCTTGTTCAAAAAAAAGGAAAGCAGTGTGAAAGAAAACGTGTGCTTTATCGCAAGGCTGCAGCTCGACACTTTGCTGCTATGATAAAGTACTGGAGCAACCAAAAAAAAAAAAAAACCCAGCAAAGGGAAGAAAGCCCCACAACACTACAAGACACGCACAATCCAAAAACGGATTAGAATTTGACATAAGCTTCCTCAAAAACTAATCAATCAACTCATGCTGTAATATTAGAATCCAGCTCTTAAGGAGGCAGTCTAATCCCTTCAAGGTTTATTAGACATTTCCTTATTGAGTGTGGCGGCACACACACACACACACATACTTAAGCTAGAATTGCAGCCATGGGCAAAAATCAAAACTTTTTATCTTGTTGTGGTGTGAGCTTAATGAATATAGTCCTGTGATTAAACATAATGGTCTGCATTGCTTTTCAGGATAAATCCGGAGAACAAATTATCTTTACCCCTTTTGTCGTATATATAATGCTTAAAAACATTTGTTTCTTATGGGAGTTTTATACAACCATATTCTGTGCATACTCTACCTCATGCCAGTGTGTCATTTGAAGTTACTTCTGTCTCCAACTCTCTAGCTAGCAGTCCCCAGTGGCACCATGGGTTAAACACTTGTGCCAGCAGGACTGCTGACTGAAAGGTCAGTGGTTTGAATCTGGGGAGCAGGGTGAGCTCCTGTCTGTCAGCTCTGGCTTCCCATGCAGGGGCATGAGAGAAGCCTCCCACAGGATGGTAAAACATCCGAGTGTCCCTGGGCAACATCCTTGCAGATGGCCAATTCTCTCCCACCAGAGATTTATTTATTTATGACATTTCTATCCCGCCTTTCTCAACCCCGGAGGCACATAGGCAACTATTTGATGCCATTAAAAACAATATATAATTAAAATGAGCATTTTAAATAGAATTATAAAATACATCCAAACATTTAAAAACATTTAAACCAATATCATCGTTGTTAAACCACACTATTTATAATCATAATCTATCCATAAACTTGCAATTTCTCAAGCCGCTGCTGACATGAACAAAAAAAAAAAATCTCTAGCTTTTGCCATTTGCTTCAGACTATAATTGCCAGCCCCCAAGTCTGCCAAATCAATATATTTAAAATGGGCCCCTGTAGTCGTACTTTTGACTCGTGTTTGATATCGACAAACATATATAACACCACTTTAGGGTTTAAAATACATAAGATGCATGTGGACCTGCAGGATAAATGGACTTAGCAGTCCTGTTCACTTATTTGATAGCAAAGCCATGAACTAAAGATGAACTAAGATGCACAAGTGACAAATAACAATATAAGTATGTTTACTATTTGAATGATGAGTTGTAACAATACATAATCCGGGTTTGCATGTAAATCTCACATCAAACCTGTATCCAAATTGCTTAATCATAGACTGGAAACCAACTGCGTAAACTCCAATCTATGAAAGGCGACAATAACAACCAATGTACTCATTTTTTTAAAAGATGCCACAAGATTATATACTATGGAAGCAAAGTTAGATGCAAATAAACAAAATAAATGAAGTTTGTTTAGTAGTTCTCCATAGTCATACCACACTGACATTTTAACAAAATCACTCTTAGATTCTGTCTGCAAAAGAAGCATAGGCTGTGATTCTATTTACAACACACAATTGATGTCTGGTAGCGGCCAGTATCCACAAAGGCTTATGGTATTCCTACATGCTTATACAATAGTCTTCACTGGTCCTCTCACTCGCTCACTGCTAGCTGCAAACAAATGAGAAAGTTACACCCTGCTAGGAATACATTTGATCTCCTGCAGGGAAACACTCTTTCTTGTCACTGGAAACTCTGGCCCCTTCCACATAGCTGAATAAAATCTCACATTATCTACTTTGAACTGGAATATATGGCAGTGTGGACTCCGAGAACCCAGTTCAAAGCAGATATTGGGGGATTTTCTGCCTCGATATTCTGGGTTATATGGCTGTGCAGCAGGGCCCTCTGGGGCAAGCAATGGTGCAGCTAACTTCTTCCAAGGGTGCATCTCCACTGGAGAATGAATGCAGGTTGGCACCACTTTAGCTCTCATGGCTCAAGGCTAGGGAACCTGGTAGCTTTACAAAGCCTTCTCTGCCAAAGGGTGCCAGCACTGGATAGCACTCATCCATGGCAGTTCAAGTGGCACAGACTGCATTCATACTACAGCGGAGATGCAGCCCAAGCCTATAAGTGCTGAGTTGAGTTGTTGTTGTCGTCAAGTTTTACATTGCTTAGATTTAACAACACATCATTTGAGAAAGACTTGAAACCAAACTCTCAAATTGCTCAACCTGTGGCCCCTTCGCCTAAAAAACAACACACTTTGGGGTTTCCTGGACTGTTTAATTCAACTCTGAATTTCTAGATGGGCTCTCATTGTACAGGACCTTCCACACAGACATATAACCCAGAATATCAAGGCAGATACTCCACAATATCTGCTTTCAACTAGATTTTCTGAGGCCCCTTCCACACAGCTAAATAAAACCCCACAATAATTGCCTTGAACTGGAATACATGGCACCAGGCCAGTAGCCAGGATTTTTTTGGGAGGGGGGGGGGGCTGAGTCTGAATGAAAGAGGGTCTAGCCTAGCAAACCTTTTGTATGGTTACCCCAATACCCCCATGCATATGGGATATATTGAGTAGGGTGATCAGATCATGATATGAATAAACATAGCAGTTTAAATAATACACCAGTAAGGCCTTCTCGCGGACCACCATCAGAATTTCGGGGGGAGGGGGGGTGAAGCCCCCCCCCCCTCGGATACATGCCTGCATGGCACTGTGGGCTCAGGGCCCTTCCACACAGGCATATAACCCAGAATACCAAAGCAGAAAATCCCACAATATCTGCTTTGAACTGGGTTATCTCAGTCCACACTGCCATATATATCTCTTCAAAGCCTCCAATAACCCAGGACCCTTCCACACAGCTATATAACCCGGAATATCAATGCAGAATAACTCACAATATCTGCTTTGAACTGGAATACCATACTCCATACTGCCATATATCTCAGTTCAAAGCAGATGTGGGATTTTATTCTGCTGTGTGGAAGGGGTCTCAGATATTCCAGTTCAAAGCAGATATTGTGGGATTTTCTGCCTTGATATTTTGGGTTAAAGGACTGTGCGGAAGAACCCTGAGTCCACACTGCCATATAATCCGGTCCATTGTGGGTTTTACAGCTGTGTGGAAGGGGCCTTTGTCGCAGCTGCCGAGAGCAAACCGGGCACATTCCCTAGTCGAAACAGCACCCAACTCATCTTCATTACCCTCCTTATCATCATCGCGCCTTTCTCTCTCTCTGACTTGTTTCCAAAGTTTTTTGCCAACTAGCCAAGCCGAAGCCGAAGCATTCGCCAAGCCAACTTTCCCAAGCCGTCCCTCAAAAGGTACTTGCCAACAAATGAGCAACAATGAGAGCCCTCTTCCCAACCCTTGGACCCCAACTGGTGCCCAACTGTCCCGGCCTCCTTCCTGGCGGGGAGAAAGGCGGGCAACGCCTGGGAGAGAGGAGCTTGGACTTACGAGCGGGAGGAGGCCCTGCGCCAGGCAGACCAGGAGGAGCGGCAGGGGCTGCGGCAGGCGGCCCATCCTGGCTCCGGACTCTTAGGAGGAGCGGCGTCCCCGGCCCGGCCTCTGGATCATCGCCCCTCCGCCGCCGGGAAGCAGAGCCCAACACCACGGCCACGACCCCGACCACGCCGGACGCGCGCACATGCCACTCGCTCACGCCCGCCGCCCCGAGGGCTAGTCCCAGGGAGAGTGCCACCGGGGGATCCTGCTCCTGATGCTAACGCTGCTGCCCTCCCTCCCTCTCAAGGGCTCGCCCTCCTCTTCCTCTCCTCGCTTCTCAAAAGGCGAAGGGGCACCCGGTCTGTCCGGACCAGCTGCGGAATGAGAGCGGGACGGAAGAAGAGCCACACCGAGGAGGAGGAGGAGGAGGAGGAGGAGGCACGGGGCTCGCAATCGCTCTTCTTCCCCCCCCCCTCTTGCTCTCTCTCTTTCTTCCTCCCTCTTCTCCTCCTCTCCGCCTCTCTCTCTCCCTCCCTCCTCCCTCTCTTTCTATTTCTCCCTTCCTCTTCTTCTCTCCCCTCTCTCCTCCTCCTTTCTTTCTTTTTTCCCTCTTCCTCTCACCGTTTTTCTCCCTCCTCCTCTTACTCCTCTCTTTCTTACCTCTCTCTTTCTTCCTCCCTCCCTCCTCTTCTCTCTCTCTCCGCCTCTCTCACTCTCTGTTTCTCCCTTCCTCTTCTTCTCTCCCTCTTTTTCTCCCTCCTTCTCCTCTTCCTCCTCTATTTCTTACCTCTTCCTCCCTCCCTCTTCATCTCCCTCTCTCCGCCTCTCTCCCACCTTCCCTCCCTCTTCCTCTCTTTCTGTTTCTCCCTCTTATTCTCTCCCCTCCTTTCCCTCCCTCCCGCCCCCTTTCTTTCTGTCTTTCCCTTCCTTGTCTCTCTCTTTCTTTCTCCCTCTCTCTTCTTCTCCCCCTCTTGGTCTCACTCCCTCTCTTCCTCCTCTCTTTCTCTCTATTTCTTAATCCTCCTCTTCTTCTCTCCCTCCTCTCTATTTCTTACCTCTCTCTCTTCCTTCCCTCCTCTTCTTCTCCCTTTCCCCGCCTCTCTCCCACCCTCCCTCCTCTTCTCTTTTATCTCTCCCTTCCTCTTCTTCTCTCTCTTCTTTCCCTCCCGCCCCCTCTCTCTGTATTTCTCTCTCTACCTCCTTTCTTTCTGTTTCTCTCTCTTCTTCTCTCCCTCTTTTCCTCCTTGTCTCTTTCTTTCTTCTTTCTTCTTTCTTCCTCTTCCCCCTCCTCTTCCTCTCTCTTCTTCTCTATTTCTCAATCCTCTTCTTCTCTCCTTCTCTCCCCCTCTATTTCTTTCTTTCTTCGTCTCCCTCCCCCTCTCCTTCTCCACCCTCTTTCTGTGTTTCCTTCTTCTTTTCCCCTTTTATCTTCTCCGCCTTCCTCCTTCCTCCTCCTCCTCTCTCTCTAAGAGCCCTTCCACACAGCCATATAACCCAGAATATCAAGGCAGATAAGGCACAATCTGAGTCCACACTGCCAGTTCAATGTGGATTTTAAACAGCTGAGTGGAAAGGGCTCTTGTCTCCCTTTCTCGCCTCCCCTTCTATTTCCTCTGCCTCCTCTCTTCTTTCCCTAGCTCTTTCCCCCCTTTTCTTTCTCCCCCCCCATCTATTTCTTTCGCTCTTATATTCACACACCCTGCCGCCCAGTCTCTCACACGGGGACAGGGAGCGCCAGGCGGGAGCCTCTCCCGAGTCGGGTCAGTAGTGAAGGCAGTTCTTTCTCTAAGCCACAGGCCTGGGACCCCGTCGCCAACGCCACACTCGGGCAAGCCCTGGCCCTTCTCCTACTTGGGCGCATAGAGCACGCGTGGGCTTTTCTGCTGGCGTTCCCCGGCGCTCGCCCCCCACCCCCACCCAGACAGGGAGAGAGAGACTTGGGTTCGCGGGATACTCCAGCCTATTCTGCTGCCCCAGTGAGACAGTCCTCCCTTACCACCGGGCAGAAATCTAGAGCTGGGCTGGAAATCATGTGGCTCTTCTAGTGTGGTTGGACTGCACCTCCCAGCAGCCCCGCCTCACAAAGGCCTTGGACTGGTAATAATAAATACATACATAAATAAAAATATGTATTTTTTTATTTGGAACCCCCGGTGGCGCAGTGGGTTAAATCACTGAGCTGCTGAATTTGCTAATTGAAAGGTCAAAAGTTGGAATCCAGGGAGCGGCGTGAGCTCCCACTGTTAGCCCCAGCTCCTGCCAACCTAGCAGTTCAAAAAGTTGCAAATGTGAGTAGATCAATAGGTAATGCTCCGGTGGGAAGGTAATGGTGCTTCATGTAGTCATGCCGGCCATATGACCTTGGAGGTGTCTATGGACAACACCAGCTCTTTGGCTTAGAAATGGAGATCAGTGCCAACCCCCAGAGTTGAACACGACTGGACAATGTCAGGGGAAAGCCTTTACCTTTAAATATATTTTTAATATCCCACTTTTCTCCCTAAATGGGACCCAAGGCAATTCACAATATTTTAAACCAGTGTTTCTCAACCTCGGGGTTGGGATCCCTTGGGGGAGTTGCAAAGGTGTGTTACACAGTATTTTCTGTTGGTCATGGGGGTTCTGTGTGGGAAGTTTGGCCCAATTCTATTGTTGGTGGGGTTCAAAATGCTCTTTGATTGTAGGTGAACTATCAATCCCAGCAACTAAAACTCCCAAATATCAAGGTCTATTTTCCCCAATCTGCACAAGTGTTCACATTTGGGCACATTGAATATATGTGCCAAGTCTGATCCAGATCCATCACTGTTTGAGTCCACAGTGCTCTCTGGATGTAGGTGAACTACAACTCCCAAATTCTTTCCAATATTTGCTGTTGGTCATGGGAGTTCTATGTACCAAGATTGGTTCAATTCCATCATTTGTGGAGTTCAGAATGTTCTTTGAACCATACATCCTAGCAACCACAACTCCCAAATGACAAAGTTAATCCCCCCCCCAACCTCACCAGTATTCAAAATTGGGAATATTGGGTATTTGTGCCAAATTTGGTCCAGTGAATGAAAATACATCCTGCATATCAGATATTCACATTATGATTCAAAACTAGCAAAATTACAGTTATGAAGGAGCAATAAAAATAATGTTATGGTTGGGGGTCACTACAACATGAGGAACTGCATGAAGGGGTTGCGACATTAGGAAGATTGAGAATCACTGTCTTAAACAATACAGATCAACCATACAAATAAAACCAACTATAAATATTTTAAAACCATTTAGCAGATACAGTTGTTGTGAGAACTCAGTTTAAACACTACACTTCACTCAACACACTCATTCCAAATTAAATTTCATTGCAAGCTTGCTTGAACATGAAGGTTTTTAGCTGTTCTTTAATCTCCTTAAGGAGGGAGTTCCAAAGGGTCGGAGCAGCCACTGAGAAGGCCCTCTCTCTTGTCACCGCCAACCACATTTGCGATAGAGGGAGCAGTGAGAGACGGCCCTCTCCGGAAGATCTTAACACTCAGGCAGGTTGGTATGAGAAGATGCAGTCAGATAGTTAAATTGGACCTGAACCTTTTAGGGCTTTAGGGGTCAAAAGCAAGCACCTTGAATCAGGCCCGGAAACGTATTGGCAGCTAGCACAAGTGCTGAAGCAAGGGGGAAGTATGCTCCCTGGGTCCAGCACCTGTGAGTAACCTGGCTGCAGATCTTTAGACTAATACATGATGGGAGTTGCCATCTGACTACATCCTGGGAAGTGCATGATTTCCAGCCTTAGCTGAGAGAGAGGGAGAGCGAGCTCCCTATGCAAGCAGCAGTTTGTGGAAAGATCCTCTCCTTGGGATACACAGTTCCCGGCATTCTGCATTTCTGGGCTGCTGGGAGTTACTTTGCAACATCCTCCTGATGGCCATCCCCAAGTGATGCAGCAGGGTGAGTGGCGTAGTCCCAGCAGAAGGGATAAGCCCTCCCTTTCCCTCACAGTATGCCAAATATTCACTGCATCAGGAGGGAATGTGCTTGTGAATGAATGAATGAAAAGATGAGTACAGTCATCCCTCTGCACCCAAGTTTCTGTATTCAAGGATCCATCCATCCATGGCTTGAAAATATTACCTCCACAAAATGAAAAATAATCCCAAAAATAAACTTGATTTTGCCATTGCATATAAACAAGACCATATTGCTACTCCAATGTTTATGTGAGCCTCCACAGAGCTTGGTATCCGCAAGGTATTCTGGAACTAAACCCCAACAAGTAACAAAGGTCCACTGTATTTTGCTGTTTTGTGCAATACTGTGTGTGTGTGTGTATGTATATATATATATATATATATATAGAGAGAGAGAGAGAGAGAGAGAGAGAGACTGTGGTAGTGTGAGTTGGCACAACAGAAAAAGATGCAGAGACCACACTCATCCCCTTTTCTCTTTGACTCTCTTTCCTGTCCTCTCTTCTCAGGGTCATGACTCCCACAGGGTCCAAACTGACTTCATGTGGTACTGATAATAATGCAAGAGAAGGAGTGAGTAAAGTTACTTGTATTTCTCTGAGGCAATCCCATACACTCTACTCCCTTCCAGAACCAACCAAAAGGCATATGTGGGCTAAGGAAAGGGCCACATTATTGCTCTCTTGAACGATACAGTATGTGGGTGTACCACAGGTTTTTTACTGTTGCACTTCTCATAGAAAGCAAATTGGAAACAAAAGCAGCTGCTCCTTGTAGCATTTTGTGGACAAACGTGTGGCAGTTTTACTGACCATTTGAGCTGAGGAGATATCAAAGAAAGCTGCAGCCATCTTGTCAAAGGTCAAGTCTTCCAGTAGCTGCTGTCCCTCTGTAGCAAATGACCAGTCTCACTGCCCCTTCATGAGGTGCTAGCCTACTGTCAGCTGCTCCAAAATAATTCATGTGAGAACAATGAGATATTGTTCTGAAGAATGGGGTTGCTGGGGTGCTGTGTGGTTTCCAGGTTGTATGGCTGTGTTCTAGCAGCAATTTCTCCTGATATTTCACCTGCATCTGAGGCTGGCATCTTCAGAGAATCTGATGGTGGTAGAGCACACATACATACACAAACACACCCGTGGAACGTCCAGGGTGGGAGAAAGAAGCAATGTCTATTAATCAAGCATGAAGGGTACAATTAGCAAGTGTTTGAGTGGGATCCATCCATTAGCATGTGAGTAACTGAGAAGATTGCTGATAGATCCAAATATCTAGTCCTTTCATGACCCAAGAAAGTGACCAGAGGTATTTCCGGAGGCAGGCATTTATTTCCTTTCTTATAGAATCTCGCTTCTTTTATTTGAATGTCTAACCATTTCCTCACACAAATCATTTACATCATCATAGGATACGTTAACCTCAGTTGAGCCATGGAGCCCCACGCTGCCCTTCAGGTGATGCAGGCTCATTTCTAGCGGGGCACCATGGCTCAACTGGGGCAAAAGCACCCTAGAAAGACCATATTTATCAAATATGTGAATAATCAGATCCACAAAGGTCAAAACCACAGATGTGAAAGACCAACTGTAATAATAATAATAATAATAACAATAATAATAATAATAATTGTCATTATATATTTGTATTCCACCCTACCTCCCTGAGGGGACTTAAGGTGGATTCCAGTATACACAAACATGAAGACAAACATTCAATGCCTAGAAACAACAAAACACACATAAATGTAAAGGTTTCCCCTTCTGGCTCTGAGGTCATGCTCATCTCCAGCTCTGGGGGTTGGTGCTCATCTCCATTTCTAAGCCAAAGAGCTTGTGTTGTCTGTAAACACCTCCTAGGTCATGTGGCCAGCATGACTGCATGGAGCACTGCTACTTTCTGGCTGAAGTGGTAGCTATTGATCTACCCACATCTGCATGTTTTTGAACTGCTAGATTGGCAGAAGCTGGGGCTAACAGTGGGAGCTCATCCCATCCCATGGATTGGAACCACCAACTTTCTGGTCAGAACTTTCAGCAGCTCAGCGGTTTCACCAATTGCACTACCATGCAACTGTAGTGCCATGATTTCCCCCCATTGGCCTATAATCTAGGGACCTCATCACACTAGAGAATGAATCCACTTTAAATCTGTTTTTTGCCTTCTGCAGAATTCTGGGGTTTGTGGTTTAGGGAGGAGCCTTTAACAGCCTCACTAAACTACAAACCCCAGAATTCTGCAGGAGGCAGAAACTAGATTTAAAGCGGATTCATTTTCTAGTGTGATGAGGTGGTAGGACTGATTAGTGTTGTAGTCGTGCATCTGGAAGACTCTTGTCTCTGACCTAGGAGCAATAAGTAGATTTGTATGTCAACCCCTAGTACTGCAAAGATCCAGGAAGTCAAATCGAGCAAAAAAAATTTCACCATTTAAATATTGACAATATAATAGAAAAGAATACTTATTCTGTTGTAGCTCTGTAGAGTAGTAGTGTTTTGGAATAATCTTTTGAAAGGACAGATAGGGTTTCAGAAAGAGATTTCTGAAAAGAAATTAGTGTTTTAGAATTATTTCCCACTGAGGAGAACATTAATATCAGATTTTTCAGGACAGATTTATGGACAGCATAATACATAACTAGTAGCTCCTAGATTAGTTCAGTATCCATGTGGATTTGCAATTAGAATGTAACCTTTCCCAAATGTAATCCTCTAGAGTTATCATTTCTAAAGTATATCTGTGCTGAGAAATAGACTTGGTCCATAGTCTTGTGATATGTTTGTGCACTGACCCCCTATATTATAAAGTCACTATTTTAAGTGGAAACTGTTCCCAGTGGAGTGGAGTTCACATGTGCTCTTCTGTTTTGAATGGATGCTAGAGCTTCCCTGAGCAAAATATTTGCCGCTTAGAACAACTGTTTGTTTTTCCTTTAATCAAGGAATTTATTTTCTTATCCTTTTTTTAATGGCTTAAGCATTTTCAAGCTTTCTGCTATTGGTATGGATAGGGAGAAAACTGGGAGGAAAACAAACCCAAATTGCTGCCGCAAAGAAATGCATCACGTCAGTAGTAGACAAGTGAATTAATATGGGACTAGATTAAGCAAGCGTTAGTTCTGCCTTAAGAGGTATGAGCAAGCACATTAATAAAACAACAAGGGACGGTATCCCCTGAACAGAATCTTTAAAGAGAAAGAAATCCCTAATGCTTGCATTGTGCTATGCAGCCACTTGTCACTAGATCAAAGATAAGCAGTGGTTCCCCCAAAATACAATTATTGTCTACCTATCCAGAAAAGCTTCATTAAATGGGAAGAAAGTTGCATTTTTAAATATATCCAGTTCCCTTTGTTCATTACCTTTTCCTATGCCATTGGCTGCATAACATGTTGTCAGTTCTTTAGATTTCTTTTTCAAAAATTCAAGTGTTGATTTGCTTTCTGCCTTCTAGTAATAATATCAGTGTTGCAGCAATACTGTATTGGTGTTTTAAGACATATTGGCAGTGGTTATGAAGCAGTAACACAACATCCTTCTTTTGTGAAAGGTAGGCCAATGTATGATTTCAAAATACCCCTCCCTTCAAATATTCCTTGCTGATGAACACTGGGGAGGGGGACAAACAAACCAAACAGGTACCAAAAATGATTTTTTTAAAAAAACTAGAAGAGCCCTGACAGATTGGACCAAATCTACTTAGACTATATCTATTTCATCTAGGTCTCAATCAGCAGACAGATGTTTCTGAAAAACGTATTTACTCTACAATTTCTGCCTCACTGTAATCCAAGGTCAGTTTACAATTATTATTTATTATTATTATTTAAAGCGTTTATATTCTGCCCTTCGTATCCCGAAGGGGAATCAGTGTGAAGCACAACATATATACAGCAAACATTTGATGCTGGAACACAAAACAAACTACAAATATCCAAAAACATAAAAATAAGCTGTATCATTTTAAAATCAATTGTTAAAAAGCATCTCCAAACAGCTATACTGGAACCGGTCAGCGGGGTAGGAGTTCCTATTATTATTATTATTAGTAGTAGTATTATTATTATTATTATCATCATCATCATCATCTTATTGCACTGTCCCAAATGCCTGGTCCCACAGCCAAGTTTTCACCATTTTTTTCTGAAGGACAGGATAGAGGGGGCTGATCTAATCTCACCAGGGATGGAGTTCCATAGTTGAGAGTCAATCACTGAGCAGGCCCTCTCTCTCATCATGCATGCGAGAGCAGGGCCTCTCAAGAGGATCTTAGCCTCCATGGTGGTTCGTAGAGGGAGATGCATTCGTACAAATAAACTGGGCCAAGGCTGATTTGGGTTTTATATGCCAAATCCAGCACTTTAAATTGTGCTCAGTAGCAAACTGGCAGCCAATGGAGCTGGCACAACATGGAGGTTGTATGCTCCCTGTATGCCACCCCAGTTATTAATCTGGCTGCCTCTTGTTGGACTATGTGAAGCTTCCAAAAAGTCTTCAAAGGCAACACAATGTAGAGCGCTTTGCAGTAGCCTATCCTGGATGTAACGAGAGTGTGGACCACTGTGGCCAAGTCTGACTTCCTAAGGTGTGGGCACAACTGATGCACAAGTTTTAATTGGGCGAATGCCCCCTACTCACCACTGCAACCTCAGGTTCCAGCCTCTCAGCAATGAGTCCAGGAGGACTCCCAAGCTGCGAACCTGCGCCTTCAAGGGGAATGTAACCCCATCCAGCACAGGCTGTAATCCTATATCCTGTTTGGCCTTGCGACTGACCAGGAGGACCTCTGTCTTGTCTGGATTCAATTTCAATTTGTTTGTCCTCATTCAGACTATCACAGCAGTCAGACACCAGTTCACAACCTGGACAGCCTCCTTTGCATCTGGTGAAAAGGAGTAGTAGAGTTGGACATCATCTGTGTACATATGGCATCAAACTCCAAAACTCCGGATGATCTCGGCCAACATCTTCATGTAGATGTTAAACAACATGGGGAACAATACTGAACCCTGTGGTACACCACAGGACAATGGTTGTGGGGCTGAGCAGGTGTTCCCAACAACACCTTCTGGGTAAAATCCTCCAGGAAGGACCGGAGCCACTGCAAAACAGTACCTCCAAACCCATCCTCGCAAGGTGACCCAGAAAGTTATTGTAGTCTACAGTATCGGAGGCTGCTGAGAGGCCCAGGAGAACCAACAGGGACACACTCCCCTTGTCGAGCTCTCTGTGGAGATTATCCACTAAGGTGACCAAGGCTGTCTCAGTTCCATGACCCAGACTGAAATCAGACTGAGAGAGATCCAGATAGTCAGTTTCATCCATGAACCCCTGAAGTTGCGAGGCAGCCACACATTCCAAGACTTTGATCAGAAAGGGAAATAAGAAATTTCTCAAGCTGGATGATGATTATGGAAATTCTGTCGTTTTATCACAATATTCTTTGTGAATCAACATCAGCCTAAATATCCAATTGGTTCTGTGTCTTGTGATATAGCATGTTGTATACATTTAGCAAACAGTGATATTCAGAACACAATTTGAAATAAATGAACCCTTGATTGTATCAGTTCAAGGCAAGAATTTGAACCAAGTGGATAAATAAGTCTTCAGTGATGGGTTTGGAAGGTCATTTCTTACAGAAGGATCAGAAACTTTGTGAGATTGGGCTTTGCCATGCAGTTACACGGAACCACAGCAGACCACAATTAAAAGGCACTTCTGAGGTCCTTTTAAAAAAACTATCATTCCTTTTTACCACTTTAGAAAGAGTTCCAACACCCCTTCTCAGAGTCAAATGATCTGAAAGATGTATGAGGCTCACCTCATTTGTGACAGGAAAGGAAGTGTGTGAATGTTCTAAGAACCAAAGGACAAAGTGTCTTCAGACTCTTCAACAAGTCATGGACATTAAGATTTCTTACTGAGGCTATAATACTTTCCTGATCCCAGGAATACATTGCTGGTATAGCACATTAGAAATATCAGAGAAATTACATTCCTGAAAGGAGTGTGTTCATTAAAGCTAAACTGGGAGGAGGAAGCTAGCCTGCATATTTCTTTTACAACTAAAGCTGGGATCAGTCTTGCTGGATCATGTCCTTTGTAAACATATGCAGATATGAACAGGGCTTGTTGTGTACTGTGCGTTGAAGAAGAAGGACCAGATATCTCAACACTGGCATGTTAGATTACTCAGTTATGAAGAGCTGCACTCCACAGTTATAGGGTCTTAAAGTACTTTCAAGCTGCCAATAAGGCCAGGTTTTTTCTTGTCAATGGTTAGCTTAGAGTGTCTGACCAAGGAAAATCATTGAGTTTAATTGTTATATTCCTTTAAAGTCTGATGTTGCTCTGGGTTCAAGCAGGCTTTATTAATAATCAGGTTAGTTGAAAACTTCTCTGTTTCAGCAAATTTCATGAAATTTTATTCCTAGCATTTCCTAACACCTGGATTTTCTCAGGAGATTGGGGTCTTTTGTTGAGAGGGTTTGGTCCTTCCTGCCAGCATTGGGTTGTTTGTTTGTTTGTTTTTTTTTGGGGGGGGGGGGGGGGGGTCAGCTCACCTTATAGCAGGAAGTTAGAAAAGCTCCAAAAGCATATACATAATATTTCATCTAAGATCCCCCTGTTGTACTGGATCATATCTAGGCATCTCCACTTCATCACACTTGAGTAGTTTTTCTATCTATCTATCTATCTATCTATCTATCTATCTATCTATCTATCTCAGTCCCAAATGAAATATAACTTTGTGCATTTCACAAAGTACATTTTCAAAGAACCCAGAGATATTTTGTTGGAAGATTAAGGTGGGGCTTTACAATGCATGGGTTCTGGCTTGGCTGCCGGAGACATGATCTTTGGACTACTGAAACAGAGTGGTTTCACTGTTGTGGAACTTGTATGGATACACACAGTAGAGTCTTGCTTATCCAGCCTTCACTCATCCAATGTTCTGGATTATCCAGTGCAGTCTGTCTCCCGCCTGGATCCACAGCTTTTTCAATGCATTGCTATGTTTTGGTGCTAAATTCATAAATACAGTAATTACTACATGTTATCAGGTATTGAACTGCTTTTTCTGACAATTTGTTGTTAAACATGATGTTTTGGTGCTTGATTTGTAAAATTATAATGCAATTTGGTGTTAATATACTTTTCCTTAATCTCTCCTTATTATCCAACATTTTCATTTATCCAACATTCTGCCGGCCTGCTTTTGTTGGATAATTGAGACTCTACTCTGTGTATGTGTGTGTTCAACATTTGATTCAGTTGATCTTTTCAAGAGAGAGGTTGGTTTTTCGACAATACCCTATCATTGGAGCAGTGAATCCATTCCAAGATTTTAGTTTAAACTTTTAGAGAAGTACCCAGTGTGCTGAACACTATATATAAAAAAGTTCAATTAAATATTCATATTAAAATTCAGGGATAACATGATTTGGGCAGAAAGCTAGGAATATCCGCTGGTGATTTCTAAAATAGGTGTACTAGAAATTCGTTGGATAGGAACTATTTACTATAGCCAATGTAGTGATGAGACTATGCTGTTATTCCTTCTCTTTCACCCTAAGTTTGTTCCTCCAGTTTCCCAACAAGTACGCAAATGAAATAAGTCAAGGGTCCCTGTCTGAACTGAACTTAGAAGTAGTTGTTCATGTCACCTTTTGAACCATGATACTAGTCATTCTTGAGAATAATATGTGTCATGCAAAAGGCCAGGAAGTGTAATGGCAGGGTTGTAATATGAGCGTGTGTCTCTAAGGAAGAATTTAATCACAGTACAATTGGCAAAGGGCTTCACAAAGTCATTAAACCAAACTGAGGGCTTTGTCACACATTATTTTCCTTTCCCTTAAACAGAGAAAACACTTGCACTATATTACATACATTATATTGAACTGGTATTTCCCACACTGATATTATCACAGTGAGGCAAAATACCAATATGGCCTCTGTCTCTTAAATAAGATATACTGCAATTTAATTCTTATGGTTCAGGCATTCTCACTTCTCTGAAGAGCTTTGTAGCCTTTTCTTTCAAATGCCACAAAAGAAGATGGGAGATGTGAAAAAGAGGAAGATATTGTACTGTTTTATCTTTTATAGGACATTGGTGTTTTTGTCAAGGATGATAGCATAATATGGAGAGATCCAAGTGTGAATCCATGTTCTTTGCCTCTTAGGTGATTATAGCTCTCCTTCCTGCCCAATGCAAGCTTTAGTGATATGGACTAAAAAAAATTCAAGCAAGGTCCAATCATTTTCTTTACAGCGTTCCCACTTAAGTAATATATGGCTCTTGGGTAGCACAAGAAGAATCCCATCAACTTGTTGCTCCACTCCAAATCACAACTATTGCCTTTACTTTAAAATTTATTAGTGCATTATTTCATGTAATGCAGTATGCAAGTGTTCGCATTCTTATCTAGACAGGTTTGATTGGCTTCTTATTTCTCCTTTGTTATATTTGCAGTAAGGAGATGGCAATTTGGTGAAACAAAACCAAGATGGCCAAAACCAACTGACCCAATGTATATTTTATTTAAAATGTTTTTGTTATTGCTGAAATGGCCTGTTTCTTACCTCTCCCCTTTCCATTGACTCTGCCTTGTTTTGCTTGTGTTGATTCCATTTATTTTAAGGTGGGTGGCATCACCTGATGTTTCAGCACATGATGATGGGGGAATATATATACATCTATAATTTCCACAGTCCAAAGACCGATGGCCTATAAACCATTATTAATCGAACTCAGAATTTTAAAGAGATGGAAGCTTTTTCTTGAGGAATTAAAAGTTTTCTCAAAGATGGGCTGTAACCAAGACATGAGAAGCACTATTTGTATTGTTATAGGAGAGAGCAAATATTTATCTGGTAGAGAGGTGAAGTGGGTGCAAACAGAGCTGCAAGTCACTTGCCACAGCTGCTCATGAATGGACAAGAATAAATAAAATAATTGTGTTGTACTGAGATGTGAACTCCAGCCAACTAAGAACAAATACAGATGGAATTGTTTTCTGAGAGTAGTGAGGGATAATGTGTCCTTCACTTTCAGCTTTTCCTAAAAAGGCACCAATATTCCCTTTTAGTGAATGGTTATGGACATAGTTTCTACTATTATCACTGCATTACTTTGGAGGAGGAAGGACTTATGCAGGACCAGGGGCTACTTTTCAGTTAGGAGAGATAGTAGAGGTGTAGTCTAAGAGGAAGTGGACAGAGTTTAGTAGGCTTTTAAAAAATGTTTAAAAATTGACGTTGTTTTGTATTTTGTTTTATTCTTTGTGTTCAAACCGAATTACTGACAAATAACCCCCCCCCCCCCACACACACACACACTCACTCACTCACTCATTCTTTGTAAATTATTATGTAGACAGATTAATTCTATTTGCCAGAATTCTTTTGAGGATTTATGGATGCATAAACATCAACCTTAGAGTGCTATGCCATGAACCCCTTATATTCCCCACTCACTGGAATGCAGCTGCTGTAAATGAAGGGGTCTGTTCCTCTGTTGATTGGGAAGCTGCTGACTGTCTCACCTCTTCCTATGAACAATCTCTGGTTCAACAGGAAGAAATGGCCTCTGTGTTCCAATTTCCTAATGTCAGGGATCAGTTGTATGAGAGTTGGGGTGGGGCTGTCAGACAGCTGCTTACTGATTTACGGAGGAACAGATCCCTCTTGGTTGCAGCAGCTGCTTTTGGGTAAGTGGAGCTTGGTAGAACAGTCATGGTCCCTAAACTAGAGCTTCCATCCCACAATACACTGCAACTTGTGGCGGGGCTCCATCATAAAAGGGAATGCGAACCAGTGCCTAACTGCTTTCTTAGATGTTGTGCAAATAAACCTCAGGTGATAAATATTTTCCATCTGCTGCACACTGACAGACGGACATATTTGGGCCTGGTTCCTTCCTCTCCCACCTCAAAAGATGGGCCACAGTGTTGCTCTAATGTGTTGTCTGCTATCTTTCTTCACTTGGAGGAAAGGCACACCCTTTGCCCTTCCAGATCTCTCTTGCTACATTGACAAAGCTTAACACAATTGAAATAGGATCTTGATTTTTAACATCAATTTACTTTCTTAAAAAATTGACGCCACTGAGAATTGCTAAAAAGTACTTGGATGCCACCTGCAGATTCCAGGTTACATTTGGCCCAACCCCCACTGTACTGCCTTGTTTTCAACCTTATACAAGGACATATAACTCCAATGCCACTCTCATTTCATTCCCCCAGCCTATCTACTAGTTCAGTTGTTCTCAACCTGTTTTGGCCTCCAAATCCCAGAAATCCCAACAGCTGGTAAACTAGATGGGATTTCTGGGAGTTGTAGGCCAAAACATCTGGAGACCCACAGATTGAGAACCACTGTACTAGATGTTTATTTTGGGATCAGCCTGAAATATTTTTCTGCTCAAGGCAGAGCAACAAATGGTGTGCCCCTCTCCGCAAGTCCAGGTATAAAATATCCAACACTAATACCCAGCAGATTTAGTAATGTGAGGCAGGGGATCTCACAGGCACATTTCTCCTCTTCCTCTCAGTAAAGGGGATAAATCAAATAATTAACATTTTTTGCCCTTTCAGAACAAGCTAAACTTTGCCAAATTACTCCCCTCCAAAAAAGGGGGAAAACCCCCAAAGCAAACCTTTATTTTGCCATTTTAAGTAATATATGTCATCTTATTAGATTATTGTATATGATGGGAGTGGAGCATCCATAGATTTTGTTATCTTTGGGAATGCCCTGGAACCAAATCCATCCAAGGGTCCATTGTCAATACATTTTAAGTCCATAGCTGTCAATTTCATTGCAATGAAACAAAAATTTAATACATAGAAATATCTGCTTTTATAAAAGAGTTAACATAATGCTAATAATGTGTTCCTTTATATCAAAACAGCTTACACAATAAGCAATGTTGTTAGGTCCATTAAAAATGGATGCATGCAATTGTTATCCAACAGAAAAGCAGCAGCAATGATGTTCCTTTCTGATGTTGTAAATACAAACATCTTGAGCGCTATCTGCTGCACACAACTAGAATTACCTGTGGAGACAGTGTGTTGTTGAAAGATCTTTATTTCTAAGCAAAGGCTTAGACAGGAACCAGCCTCAAAAGCCTATTTTACTGTTAGAATGAAATGAGGGGAAAATATTTTAAAAGGCTAATTTCAGATGATGCATTTGGTTAGAGAGACTTTTTAAAATGTAAATCTCCAGCACCATAAATTAAGGCAAAGCTGAATTCCATCCATTGGCTTTTAGGAGAACAATAGGACTTAAACGAGTGAATAAAGTTCTATCCTATTACATATGATCATGCTCAATTTAAATGGCATTAGATTTGTCACACCAGTGATCAACATTTGGCCTAACATCATACTTTCTGAGATTAACTTTTTAAAAAAATATTTGTAAAATCCTTTGAATGTAAGGGGGTGGGGGAGCAATGAGTATATAATTGCTATTTATATTGGCCTCAAAACCTTCTCTCTTTAAAGCCTCTTTCTCTTTATAAAGAAAGAGAGCAGAAATCATGTGGCTTTCAAAATCTTATTGGATTGCATATCCCAGACCTAGTATGCATAAACAATGCTGTAGAATGTAAGGAAATTTCAGCTAAACAATATCTGGATGACCAACATCATTCCCATTCCTGAACTAAACCCTTTCTAGCAGATTATTTTTCCTTCTCCTATGATTGTCTATAGAATTGTAAATGCAGTTTGATATGACTTTATTTGCCATGACTCAAGGCTGCGGAATCCTGGGAGTTGTAGTTTTGCAAGGTTCTTAACCCTCTCTATCAAACTGCAGCTCCCATTATTCCATATCACTGAACCATGGAAATTAAAGTAGTGCCAAGCTACACTGACTCAACAGTGTAGATCAGGCATGGGTAAACTAAGGTTTGGGGGCCTCATGCGGCCCCTGGGTGCTTACCTCAGGCCTTTCTCATTTTCCTGTTCTCTTGGCAGAAGGACACGGCAGCCCACCATGTCCTTATGCCAAAAAGATGGGGGAGGAAGTCATATAGCAGCTAAATGCCCCACTGAAGACTCTCAATTGCCACCTGTTTTGCCCTCCTCCTGACATGCTAAGAGGACAGCCTCAAGGATCAGGGGGGGGGGGGAGGATCGGGAGGGGGATTGCGGAGAATTGGAGCAAATCCATGTGTCTCGCTTTCCTCTTGGCATAAGGATAGGGCAAGCAACCTCATCCTTATGCTGGGAGGAAAACCTGAGGATGACCCAGACCCAACCTTGGCCCCCTCCTGGCCCCAACCCACCCAGTGTGTGCCCGGCCCCCCTCCCTCCCAGCCAGGTCCACAATGCGGACCAAAGACAAAAATGTTTGCTAATGCCTGTTGAAAATGCACCCTGAGACACAGGCTTACCCTCATACAGAAATAATGATGTGAAAATCATGGCACTCCTGAATACTCTTTCTTCTCCACCTGTTGCCACAAAAAAACATAGCTGTAATACATTTATTATATTGAGATTTAGATCTTTTCCATTTGTCAAATATTTATAAAAGGGTAATAAATGTTTTATGATATTCAGAATGACCCTCCAGCTAAAAACCTCCATCTAGCTCTAATTTTTCATTATTCTCTTTCCACAGTGTGAATCACCATGTTATTCTGTCAGGAAGAGTTAAAACTATCATCAGAAATGTAGATCTAACATGGGATAAAAGAGGGTGAAAGAGGGTGAAAGATGTAACCCAGTGCTCCAATGCATAGCAGTGATTCAAATCTTTGTAAACTGCATTCTCACAGGCTAGAATGCAAAATATATTTTTCCTCCCTTCTGTAAGAAAGTCCTACACTTTTTGCTGTCTGAGGTGCATTCTGTGAAAATACGTATTTTATGCACCAAAAAAAGTTTTTTTGGGGGGTGGGGTGCAGAACCACAAATGCTTTCCATGCAGAATAAATCATCCATCCCTGGAGTCATATTTCCAGACCACAGGGAAAAGGTCTCTTTCCCTCTGAGATTTGAACATTTACTTTCAATCGCTAATATCTTCCCCTTCCCCCTCCCCCTCCCCCTCCTCCTCATAATAGATGATCACTTGCGGCTGAGTATGATTGTCTTCCAAAGGTAGAGACTTTGTCGGTTTTGCTTGGAAGATGCCTGTGCGTGAATATGTTTTATGTATAGGAATTGGTGCATAGCACGCAACTCACTATCTTCACAGAAAGAGGTTCTAATTGAATTGCATTGATACCACAATGATTGGTGGTCTCTTATCAGTTGCGGTCTTTGTCCACCTTCACAATAGTTGCAACATGAACCATATTATCATCTCTAATCTACAATAAATATAGCAAAACTGCAAAAACGAGACAGATCTCACTCCAGAATAGGACTGAAACCTGTACAGGCGGTCTCCAGGTTAGAACAGGATAGGGTCTGTAGGTATGTTGCATTTGTACGTAAGTTGAAAGAGATACATTTTAAAGTGTAACTCCATAAACTCCATAAACATACATACACACACGCACGCACACACACATGCTTGGAAGCAAGAACTGGTGAGAAAGCTTCAGCTGAGACACCTTTTCCCCATGATAACTCTTTCAGGAGTGAATTTCTCTTCCTAGGGGTAGATTCTTTTCACTTCCTGTTGTTTCACCCCTGTTCTTAACTAGGAGTTGTTTGCAAGTCAGATGTTTGTAACTTGGGGATGGCCTCTATTCATGAACAACACCTTTAAGGTGTAAGGAAATACTCTTTGCAACTTCAGCTATATCAGGGTGATGGAGATTCCATTGTAGTTTGCCTTTCTCTGATTAGTAATCTGGATGCCATATTTGCATATTCAAACATTTAAAGTTTCTCTATTCCATTCTTCATTACAGTGGATCCCTGGTATCCATTGGGGTTTGGTTCTAGTACCTACCATGGATGTTCAAACCCCATTATATATAATTATATACAATGACATAGTAATGGTATACCTTATATGGAAATTCAAAATTAAGGTTGGCTTTTTGGATTTTGTTGGGAGGAGGGGAGATGGAATATTTTATGTTATGTATGGCGGAATTCATGGATGCAGAATGCATGGATATGATGGAACGACTATATATGTGAGCAGTGCCCTTATAGGCACACAAAGAAATCAGGAGACCTTTTAGAGACCCCAGTATTTGTAAGACACACCATAAGATGTGGGTGTTCATTGAACAAACGGTTTTCCTTTATTAAAAACATGCTTATTATAGTGCTATTAGTATCCTGTGTGAAAATGAGAGCTTTGACCATGTAGACAAGATGGCACCCATTTCTATTAGTAGATAGATGCCTTCAGATCAATTTGCAATGTTCAGTCTCTCTGTTTCCAAAATTCAGAAGTGAGTGTGACCCTTGTGTTGCCAAAACATGACCATCTGTGTACAAGAAGAAATCATAAGTAGGTTGAAATTCAAGGCCCCGTCTACACTGGAATACAGTATAATGCAGTTTGAAACTGCATTATGTAATCAATGTAGACTCATCTATTGCAGTTTAAATACATTGATAGAGTAGAAAAAATATTTAGGAGCAAAGGTTTTTGCCTAGGTAAAGGGGAGGACCCAAAATGTCAATTAAAAGTTAGTGTATCTTGGAAGAATACAAGGCTGTCTGGAAAACTGTGTAAGTCCACTCCACGGCATGTTGGGCCATGTGTCATTTGTCATTGGTTGGGCCATGTGTCATTGGTTTAGAATAAACTCTGTATCTTTTCAGTGTATAAATGTGTCATAAAATACTGCACAGATTGGTCAGCAAGGTAAAAATTGCTTCCCCGGTGTAACACTTTGTAATACTTTGCCTTTGTAACTGTTTTTAGATTCTTTAAACAGATGATGCAACGTTGTAATGTTTAATCATTTATGAGCTCATAAGAAGCATCTTTGGTGCTCTTGCAGAGGGGAATTGTGCGTGAGATCTGGAAGCTGAGCAAATATGCAACCAGACAAAATTTTATTACCAAATAAAACCCTTTGAAAACACAGGCTTTTTCTTAGATATGCTGATCCAGCTTTACACAAAGTGGTTAGAATGGGTCTCTAATTAAAAGTAGAATGGCTGCAATAATGGTAATCAATGCATTCAAAGCCTTTCTATGAACATGAAAGGAGAATAAAAAGGAGGTATAAGAAAGGTAATGAACAATCAGCTGAAGCTGAGTATTGGGAAATCTACTTGAGCAAATAGTAAAGAAAATGTATTGATACTAGTCTATGGGACAGGAAATCTAAAAATAGAGTCATCATTACCATCTGGAAGGGTCAAATGAAGTTTTTCTGAAAACTCCCCAAGTAAAATTATTAGGAACAATTGTTCTCTGTTGCCATGCAGAAAAAAACATTTTAATTGTATTTTTAAAAGCATTTTTGCAATGCTTAATTTGTAGACGATTATGATATTGTGTGGGTTTCACTTTTTTTTTTTTTTGCACAGTTATGATCCAACAAGCAGTGTCAGATGATCTGGGAAAGATCCTTAGTGCTTTGGGGGGAAAAGAAAGAGAAAACATGCATGGGAAAATGTGCAGGCAGATATATAAGCACTAGGTAGGCACACTCCTCCTCACAATTTGACCCAAATTAGACAAGACCTTTCAGCAATGAGGAAAAGAAGTGATGGACTACCAAATATATTCATGTACAAGTCAGCCTCCTGTATAAGTTGAGTGCAGATTTTGGAGCCAAAATTATGTATTTTGATATGATCCATGGATAAGTCAAGGAGAATTGTCCCTGGCCACAATTTGCTTACTCAGGCATTCAAAAAGCACAGAAGTGGCACTATGATGGAGAGAGTAGAGGGGGTTGGTATTTCTTTTATGTTGTTCCAGGATGGACAATCTACTCAGAGGAGAAGTCTCTTTCTTTTGCTTAGAGTTAAGGTGGAGTATTCACATTGACCTGTGGATAATTTGACCCTGTTTTTTGGGGTTGATTTCCCCCCCAATTTATTCATGAGTATAAGTAGAGCTTTCCCAACACTTCATGTTGGTGAAACACTTTTTAGACATAGATCATTTTGTAACATAGTAATTCAGTTTTACCAGCAAACCAAAGGTTTAACCAATACTTTATAAGAGTTACAGACACATACATAAAATGCAATAACAAAAATCATGGGAACACAACATATCTCATGAAAACCTTGTTCATTGAACACAGGGGAAATATATTTTATGATTACCCCATTGAGTCAGGTAGTGTGATCAGAGATTAGAAGTAATTCATTACGGATTGTTGTTGCTGTTGTTGTGTGCCTTCAAGTCATTTCTGATTTATGGAGACCCTAAGGTTATTACAGGGTTTTCTGGGTTTGTGTGGCTCATCCAACGTCTCCCAGTAGGCTTCTATACTACTTCCTTACAATTAGTGTCCTTTTCCAATAACTGAAGTTCATATATCTTGGATTACAATTGAAGTACAATGGAAGTGTAATGTCACTATATAACATTTCGAATATTTTTTCTAGTGTCACTAAATGGTGGAAAAGGAAAATCATGTGTTTCATGTGTTGGCTCATGTTTACCTTATGCTGTAGCATCATGATCTGTATTGAGCACAAAGGTAAATGGAAGGTAGGCAGAAGAGACTGTAATCTGTATAATAGGCTTCCAGTTTATAACATATTTTCTTCCTTCCTTCCTGATAAAGAAATAAAGTGAGAACCACAGTAGTGCAGTGGTTACACCAGTGGGGATAGGACTTGGGAGCTCAAGAAGAGGTCCACACTGAATCATGGAATTCACTGGGTGTTCCAGTTGCTCCCTTCCAGAGTGATCTACCTCTTAGGGTTCTTCTCTGGATGAAATGGAAAAGATGAGAACATATACCAAGTGAATGAAATGTATAGATGTAATCAAATAAATAATAAAAGGCAACAGTTTACTTACTTTTATAAATGAAAAAAATCTTTAAAAATAGTAACTAATTTTGGAGGCATTTTAAATACAAGGGACAGTAACTATAAATATTACAACTATTCCTCCCCATCCATGGATTTTGCATCCATGAATTCTACTGTTCACAATACTGTTCACAATATTTTTTAAAAAAAAATCCAAAAAGTAAACCTTTATTTTACATAAGGTAAACCATTGTATCCACAGATTTTGATGTCCAGAGGGGAGGGGGAGCATGAAACTGAACCCCAGTGGATACTAAAGGCCCATTTTATTTCTAAAAGCAGTTTTCCAAGCTCTGCTCTTCTTATTAAAACTGAATAAGAAAACCTTTCTGTGATCTAAAGTCAATCATTTGCTTCATTTTCCCTGCTCCTTCTATTCACTATAGCTCTTCCAGCTCCCCCCCCCCCCCCCGAAATGCTACAGAATGTATTGGGGGGTTCCTTGTTGCACGGACTGAGTTGTGAAGCAAAGGCAGGTGTTTCTCAAAAGAAAGAAATTCCCTGTGGCAGTTTAATAAATTAGGCAAGAGGTGAGTGAATCTGTGGGATTTTTATTTAGTCCAGGATCTTCAGAAGGCAGCGTAGACTTCCAAAATTGTCAACAATTGAAATAAAATAAATCTCAGAAAAGAGAAACCAAACTAGAAGTGGCCAGATATCCTTGTCTGTTTTGAAAAAAATGATGATGATGATGATTATTATTATTATCGGATGTTTCTAAGACCAAAGTCTCTTTTTCAGAGGAACAAAAACAGTCCAGGAAGACAGAAAAAGTTAAGGATTGCATTTTGTCCATACCATCTTAGCTCATGGAAGGGCGGTTTAATCCAGTAAGGATAAATTTGGGTCTTTATGCATGGATATGAGTGATAAGCTGAAGAGCCCACCAAAGGCTGAAGATTTAGATCCTTATCTAGTTTGTGCCAGGATTACTGCAGAAAGATGGGTATGTGTGTGTTTGTGTGTGGTCATTCCTTCTGTTCGGGTGAAGAATGAGGCATGTTTCATCTGTACACTCTTATCCTGCTTTCTCCATGATTAATTTTTATACATCCAGATGTAATTCTTGAATGACCTCTGGCTGAGCTAGCCCTCTCCTCTGGAAAGATTCCTGTTTTTCACTTTGCTTGCTCAGTTTCATGGCATTTTATGTTTCCTTCTTACATGCAGAAATAGGACGTGGTTGTCTCATCATAAAAGACAAAGTCTTCATTTTCCTCCTTTTGCTATAAAACTGGAGCCAATTAAGTTTTCACTCACCCCAGGAACATACAAGTTTGTAAGATGTAGTTTATCAGCAGGGAAGTTACAAATTACCAGTTTGGCTTGACTGCAGACATCAAGAAGAGATCTTAGACTGGCATCTCGTTACTGGATCCTGCTGAGCTTCCGCTTCCCCCTCCCTGGATCATCCATCAAAACTCAGAGTAAGCACTTTGATACTATTATATGCAGGAAATTAATTAATGTGAAAGATAAAATGCAAACTGACAAAATTAAAGGGTTTGAAAGTTGTACTGATACCCTACTGCTCACCTATATCACCGGAGATACCTCTGCTTGAGAGAAATATAACATTTAAAACTTCAGATACTCTTAAATGCATATTTCTTTATCAAAGCATAGGTTTGCTTTAACTTACTCTTTATGTATAGAGAACTTTTCTGAAATAGGCACATGGAGCTGAAACACCTGTTGGTCATAACATGGACCTCTTTCAAAAGTTTGTTCCTGAGAACCAAAATATTCAGATCACAAATCCTGCCTAATTTAAAAGATTTGTTAGTATTGTCCCACAGCATGCTGATCTTCAAGAATTTCAGATTGAGCTAAATGGATGCTAGGTTTGGGCACATATTATGAATTAAGCTGCTGTAGTCAGCTCCACATATGTGTAGTCAGCTCCACATATGAGAGTGTATATATTGACATTTTTTCCCATATAGGACAGTGGTTCTCAACGTTTCTAATGCTGTAACCCCTTAATACAGTACCTCATGTTGTGGTCACCCCCAACTATAAAATTATTTTTGTTGCTACTTCATAACTGTCATTTTGCTACTGTTATGAATTGTAATGTAAATATCTGATATGCAGGATGTTATTTTCATTCACTGGACCAAATTTGGCACAAATACCTGATATGACCAAATTCGAATACTAGTGGGGTTGGTGGGGGGATTGATTTTGTCATTTGGGAGTTGTAATTGTTAGGATTTATAGTTCACCTACAAGCAAAGAGAATTCTGTACTTCACCAACGATGGAATCAAACCAAACTTGTCACAGAGAACTCCCATGACCAACAGAAAATATTGGAAGGGTTTGGTGGGCACTGACCTTGAGTTTTGGAGTTGTAGTTCATCTATATCCATAGAGCACTGGGGACTCAAACAATGATGGATCAGGACCAAACTTGGCACGACTACTCAATATGCCCAAATATGAACACTAGTGGAGTATGACATTTGGGAGTTGTATTTGCTGGGTTCACCTACAATCAAAGAGCATTCTGAACTCCACCAATAATTGAATTGGGCCAAACTTCCCATACAGAACCCCCATGACCAACAGAAAATACTGTGTTTTCTGATGGTCTTTGGTGACCCTTTTGACACCCCTCATGACCCTCCCTGGGGTCCCAACCCACAGGTTGAGAGACACTGATATAGGATTATCCAATGCCCCATGTGAAATGGTACTGGAACAAGAAAAAGTTTACTATCTCTTCCTCAGAACATGTGAAATATTTAAATGAGGGGAGTGGAAGCTGAAAGAAGAAACACAGTGGAAGATGTTTTCCTCACAACATGCATACATTAGGTCCTTTAATTAAATTTGTTGTTGTTGTTATGTGCTTTGAAGTTAGTTGTGATTTATGGCAACCCCAAGGCAGATTTGCTGTGAGGTTTTCTTCACAAAATGTGTTCAGAGGCGGGTTTGTCACTACCTCCATGTGAGTCTTACAATTATAGCACCATATTTCCACATTTCATTGCCATGGCAACATCCTACGGGATCTGGGGATTTGCAGTTTAAGAAAGGGCAGTTCGAGTTCCCAGACAAAGACCACTCTTAGTGCTCCAAACTACAAACCCAAAACTGCATAGGAAATGGTCTTAGCTATTAAAGTAGAATCATAGTGATATGGTTGTGTTGTATGAAAGGGCCCTCAAGAAAAACTGGACCATGTATGGCTATTCCACAACAAAGTATGTAAGCAATTCTGATAAGATAATAATGAAAGTTTGGTGTACTTAGCTACACGGAGTGAGATTGCCCATAGCAGTTGGTTGCTCCCATTTTGGTAAAGAGATTTGACTGCCAACCCCCGAAATAAAGAGACAACACAACAAATCTGAGGGTTCAAATTGGGCAACATTTATTAAATGTTACCTATTTAGATTTATCCTAACATAACTTAAGGGTGTCTGGAACTTGGTGTAGCCAAGCCAAGGTAGCATCCCTACCCGGCTTAATATAACTTTTATGGGTGAAACACCTGGGTTCCCTGGTGATCTAACTGGGCAACCTTTAAGGGAAATGGTTTTAGCTACCAAAATATTTTTAGCTACCAAAATAATATTACAGATGTCAGCTCTTTCAATGTGGCAAGTTCTGTTCAGACCTCCTTTTCCCATGATTCAAAATCACACGAGAGGAAAAGTGGGGCAACACTTGCTGCCCCCACTAACTTCAAGTTTGTGCTGTCTCTGCTCATGCACCTCTGCATGGAGGAGCATATCTACTAAGGGGGATCTGCTATATTTGTATAGGCTCCCCATGTGACATGTATTCCAAATTCAATATGGTTTCATTTCACAGGAGAAGTTCATGTTCAATTTCCCACTGACACATATTCCCCTCTGTCCATGTATTGAAGAGAGTCAATGGGAATGTGATGAAGCTATGATGCATGGCTTAACTTTCTACCTTGTTTATCTCTCTATTGGTTTGTTCATTCACGTGAATCCATGGTAGCACACATTGTTCTCCACTTCCATCAAGTAGGTTTCATGGCTTGGTGGGGACCTGAACCTGTTTTTTCCCAATTTCCAGTCAAAACACAACAGTATCTTACATTGCCTAACCAATGATTTGTTTAGATGATGGTAAACAGTTGAATAGGGGAAGGTAGCAGGTAGCTTAGGTGAGACTCCATTTGAAGTTTTAGGAATGATTCATACTGGAGATATGGATATTTGTTTTCAGCTTTATAATCAGCATGTTACTGAACCAAAATAGGTTTGCTTATAATGGATTATTATACCAAGAGGGAAAATGGGGAAAAAAAACTTCATACAAAATCACAACATGCTGAGGACAACATAGCAACTTCTTTGTTGCTGCTGAGTTACTAATGATGGTTCACATTATAGTTTTTTTTCTTTAAGTGCATCTGTTACTTGTTGTGTGGTCATTAGAAAACTCTAATAGTCAGTACAATATGTTCTAGCGATTTCCTATATTTAATGCTAGGCATATAAGATGAAAGAACCATAGCCAATAATGCAGGATTGCAGATGTTAACTTTGTTGGAAGCCAAGAAATATCATTTCTAGTCAGTCACTCACAATCAGTTTCAGACTTTTTACAGTTTTAACTTTTTACAGTTTTCACATGACAGAACAAAGTTGAGTCACACCAAATAAGTTGAATGTGAACATTATCTTTTTTTGGTAAGTTTGGTGCCATGTTAAGAATTTTACATTTTGAACCTCTTATTGTGCTAATCACATTTGATAGTATTTATTATTCAGGATTTCCTTGTTTCTTGCTATTATATATATATGATATGCGGTGGAGATTGGCCAACTGGCATATTTACTATAAAGTCATCCCATTTTTCTTGAAGTTTATTTCAGGATCAATTTTTCTAAAGATATAGTTGACCTATTGGCATTACATCTATATCTATATATATATATATAAATCTGTTAGGTTGGTTCAACAGGACAGCAAAACTCCACAACCTCCCAACGAAACTTAACCAAAATTCCCATGCCCATAACACAACCCACAAGGTACAAACATATCTACTCAAAATGAAAAACAACACAACAACACACTCACAAAACAGCAAAACAACAAAACTCAAAAAAACCCAACGAAACTTAACCAAAATTCCCATGCCCATAACACAACCCACAAGGTACAAACATATCTACTCAAAATGAAAAACAACACAACAACACACTCACAAAACGGCAAAACAACAAAACTCAAAAAAACCCAACGAAACTTAACCAAAATTCCCATGCCCATAACACAACCCACAAGGTACAAACATATCTACTCAAAATGAAAAACAACACAACAACACACTCACAAAATGGCAAAACAACAAAACTAAAAAAAAACCCAACGAAACTTAACCAAAATTCCTATGCCCATAACACAACCCACAAGGTACAAACATATCTACTCAAAATGAAAAACAACACAACAACACACTCACAAAACAACAAAACTCAAAAACTCCCCAACGAAACTTAACCAAAATTCCCATGCCCATAACACAACCCACAAGGTACAAACATATCTACTCAAAATGAAAAACAACACAACAACACACTCACAATACGGCAAAACAACTGAGCATGCGCATTGGCGCCCAGCCGCAAGTTCCCTGGGTGCGCACACAGCCTTCTGGCCAACGTTCCCTCTGCGGAAGCCATGCCCACTCCAAGCACCGCCGCGCTGCTTCCCGCACACCCCCCCCCTGCCGCATGCACACACACAACCCCACATCCATCACTCCCCCCACCACCGCACACACACATGCAACCCCACACTCCATCACTCCCCTGCCGCCGCACACACACACGCAACACCACTCCCCCGCCGCCGCACACAAATGCAACCCCACGCTCCATCACTCCCCCGCCGCCGCACACACACATGCAACCCCACGCTCCATCACTCCCCCTGCCGCCGCACACACACGCAACCCCACGCTCCATCACTCCCCCCGCTGCCGCACACACACACGCAACCCTACTCCCCCCGCCGCCGCGCGCACACACGCAACCCCACACTCCATCACTCCCCCCCACCGCCACACACACACACACAACCCCACGCTCCATCACTCCCCCCGCCGCCGCACACACACACACACAACCCCATGCTCCATCACTCCCCTGCCCCAATCTTACCTCCTTTTACTTCACGCCACCTCCAAACCCCACCCCGCCCCTTCCCGCCCTGTCAAAATCCAGGAAAGACAGGAAGAAAGGAAAGAAGGAAGAAGGAGAAAGGGAAGTAAAGAAAAAGGGGGAAGGAAGGAAAGTTAGAGAAAGAAGGAAGAAGAAAAGGAAAGAAAAGGAAAGATGGAAGGAAAGAAAAGAGAGACAGCAGAAGAGAAAGAAAAAGGGGGAAGGAAGGAAAGAGGTAGAGAAGGAAGAAATGAGAGACAGAGGGAGGGAAAGAAAAAGGGGGAAGGAAGGAAGGAAGGAAGGAAGGAAGGAAGGAGAGAAGGAAAGAAAAAAGGGAATGAAGGAAGGAAAGAGGGAGTGATGGAAGTGCGAAGATGTAGAGAAAGAGGGAGGGAAGGAAAGAAGGAAAGAGAGAAGGAAGAAAAGAGACCAGAAGAGAAAGAAAAGGGGGAAGGAAGGAAAGAGATAGAGAATGAAGAGGAGAAGGAAAGATGGGAGGGAAGGAAGGAAGGAAGGAGGGAAAGAAGGAGAGAAAGAGGGAAGGTTGGCCACAGCAACACGTGACAGGTAAAGGTTGTTATTTCTATTATTATTATTATGCTATTATTATTCCTATTAGACCCTTTTAGGGGGAATGGGAGAGGTGTCAGGTCCCAGAGGCAATGCATTGCATTATTGTTATTGTTATGATGGTGGTGAAATAAAAGGGAATAAAAAGTGAAAGAAGGAAGCAAACAGGGAGGGAAGAAAGGCAAAGGAAGAAAGGGGGAGGGAATGAAGGAAAGAGAGAAGGATGAAACCAAGTAGTGAAAGAAGGAAAGAAAGAAAGAGGTAGAGAAGGAAGAAAGGAGAGAAAGGGGGAGGAAAAGGGGGAAGGAATAGGTAGGTACCTCTCTTTCATAATAGTCCAGATATCTACCTCAACTTTGATAAGTTTTACTATAGGCCACAGCAACGCGTGGCAGGGCACAGCTAGTATATATATAAAAATGCTCTGTGCATAATGAGTTCCTTAAAAACAAAAGAACCAATGAACAAAATCACACCAAATTTGGCAACAAAACATCTCACAACACAAGGAGTGACCATCACTCAAAAATTATGATTTTGTCATTTGGGAGTTGTAGTTGCTGGGATTTATAGTTCACCTACAATCAAAGAGCATTCTGAACTCCACCAATGATTGAATTGAGTGAAACTTGGCACACACAACTCCCATGACCAACAGAAAATATTGGAAAGGTTTGGTGGGCATTGACCTTGAGTTTGGAAGTTGTAGTTCACCTATATCCAGAGAGCACTGTGGACTCAAACAATTATGGATCTGGACCAAACTTGGCACAAGCACTCAATACGCCCAAATATGAACACAGATGGAGTTTGGGGAAAATAGACCTTGACATTTGGGAGTTGTAGTCACTGGGATTCACAGTTCACCTACAATCAAAGAGCATTCTGAACCCCACCAACGACAGAATTGGGGCAATCTTCCTACACAGAACCCCCATCACCAACAGAAAATACTTAAGGCCATCCAGTCCAACGCCCTTCATCAGAGCAAGAAAACGTAATCAAAGTCCTCATGACAAAGAGCCATCCAGCCATAGAGATAGATAGATAGATAGATAGATAGATAGATGATAGATATTATTCACACACACACAGATATAGTATCATAGATTTGAAAGGGACCCCTAAAGAAGGACAATCTCCACAACAACACTGACAAAGTAACAACAAGAAATACTGTTTACCCACAAGCAGAAAGACATCACATTTATTAGAAATCAACACTTTCTCATTACTTTATTTTCCAGATCACCAGGCTGGGCCACAGCAACGCGTGGCAGGGGACGGCTAGTAATATTTAAATGAGGCTCAAGGATTTTTTTAAAAAGATCATTATATTGGTTTGTTACTAGAAATAACAGCTCTGCATTACCATGTAGAAATAAAAGACGATAGTGGGAGTTTTATGAAGTCTTTAGCCTTCTCTGTTTGTTTTTTTTTCCATGTCAGGAGTGACTTGAGAAACTGCAAGATGCTTCTAGTGTGAGATAATTGACTGTCTGCAAGGACATTGCCCAGGGGATACCCGAATGTTTTACCATCCTTGTGGGAGGCTTTTCTCATGTCCCTGCTGGAGCTGTCAGACAGGAGCTCACTCTGTTCCCCGGATCTGAACTGCTGACCTTTTGGTCAGAAGTTCTGCTGGCACAAGTGTTTAACCCATTGTGCCACCAGGGGCTCCTCTATCAAAAAGCGCTAGTGTCTCACCAGTCTACAAATCTCACAATTCCATAGCATTGAGCGATGGCCGTTACAGTGGTTTCAAAATTCATTTATTCTATAGTGTAGACACGCAGTCTACAAAAGCTTAACTACCAACCTTTCTCAGTTAGTCTCTAAGTTGCTTTGGGACTCCTTGTCAGTTAAAGTAACAGCTACCTTGGCAATAGTCATGTGATTTCTTCAAAATATTAAAGTTATCAGTGGCTGCAAAAGTATAATAGGTAAATGAGGCTACCCAGTGCAATGCTATTTTCCCTTCCCATTGCAATAATGACTATTTTGTTAATGTATAAAATATATCATTGTGCCAGAATACAATCTGAAGAACAGCCCTGCAGAGTTTGAAGATAATGTAAAAATAGATTTGTACTATTAGGCCTAATTGACCAGAAGCCAGAATAAGTGTGGACTGAAGCCAGGGACATTGTGATGGAAATATGCACAAAGACATTATCTGCTTCCAAAAACGAATTCTCAATGGATGTGAGCTTAAAGTCTTCAAGACATTAAGGACAGATGAGAAGTCAAAGGAAAAGGAGACACAAACAGAATCACAACAGGAACAGAGAACTACTATAATAATCAATACAGAGAAACAAGATGATGACAAAAAAAGGAGGAACAAGAGACTCCATCCACAAAATCAAAGAAATCAAAAGGAAATTTAAATCAAGAGTGAGAATGCTATATGACTAACAGGGGAATACACCGCAAGACCAAGTAGAAATAAAAGACGATAGAAAATAATGGAAAGTGCATTCTATAGCTGGAAGGACACAGCTTTGAAAATAATATAAGTTGTCTTTTACTCATAATTTGGATTGTTATGTGCCTTCATGTAATTTCTGACATGACGACCCTAAGGCAAACCTAAAATTGGGTTTTCCTGACAAGATTTGGCCTACATTTATGCTACACTAAAAGGATTTATAATCTTGATCTTGTTTTTAGAATATAAAATATGTTATTGGAGCCCTTCCTATCTGAAATGATCTTTTTGTTTGAGGTTAAGCATTGTTGTTGCCATCAAGTTGACTTAGACTTATGGTGACCCCATGAATCAGGCTCACAGTTTCCTTGACTGAGTCTATTTGTCTATAAGGCAGTTTTCTGCATTTCATGCTGCCTTCTACCTTACCAAACATTAATGTCTTTTCTAGTGAATCATGGCGACTCATGATATATCCAAAGTACAACAGTCTCAGTATCTTGGCATCTGAGGACATTCTAGGCTCTATAATCCATGTATTTGTCTTTTTAGTAATCCACCAGAACTCTTCTGTAGTACCACATTTCAAATGAGTTTAATCAGCTTTCTTCAATGTCCAACTTTCACTAGCATACATAGAAATGCAAAATATGATGGCATGGGTGATTCTATTATAAATGCTGAAAGTAAATAAATAAATCCTAATTTTAGTATTCAGGGATTGCAACAATGTATCTTTTAAGCACGTTGCTAATAGTATATCCTTTTTTGAGCTTTTCCCAGGCAGGACTTAAAAGCTCACCGTTTTGCTATTGGCTTATGCCTTAATAGCACCATCTATTGCAGTCCTGAAGAATGACATCCTTTACATCCTTACCTAAATTAAGGAATACTTTCAGAGTTTTGCACTTTTAGATCAGTTTCTAAATGGGATTTATATCTGCTACAATTATAAAAAATAATGTTCAAAAGAGAACAGTGGGGAAAAAGTGGGTTATTTTTCACCTGTGCAGGCTATATTATCATAAAGGTTAAACTGAGCTAGGAGGTGTTGTGATAGAAAACTGGCATGTACCTTTAGTAACAGCAGGTGGGATTTGGCATGCTTCTTTATAGACTCTTTACTTTTTCATTATTAAATAATTTGGGCACATTCAAACATTAGCTACATTCAGAAGACTGCTTAGAGAAGGAATTGGAAAGAAAGCAGAAAGTGTTTGCAAAGGTAGCTAAATTGTCAGCTGTAAAGACTGAGGCTTATTCTTTCTTCCTTTTTGAAGCATTATGATGTTAAGAAACTAGAAATGGGCGAACAGGAAGGACAGTATGACATATGTATTGTTGAAGGCTTTCATGGCCGAAATCACTGGCTTGTTGTAGGTTTTTCGGGCTGTACTGACACATAATCCAGCTCAAATCAGATAATCTGGATTTTATATAGCTGTGTAGAAGGGCCCTTAATTAGTTGGATTCTTGCACTGAATTTTAGCTTGTTGGTATAATATAGAGTGGTGATGACCTGTTTTGTGGTTTCACATGACTTTTCATAAACAGCAGCTGGTCACAATTCTTGTTGCATGGCAGATGGACTTTTTAGAAGCTTTTTAGAAGCTAATGATCAAGTGAACTGCAATGGCCAAGTCTTTCAGGCTGTTTGCTCCTTTGCCAGATGCCTCAACATTAAGCCAAGAAACAGCTATTTTGAACTGAGGACAGAGTGACATGGTGCAGGATTTACAATGATTCATCAAGTTGAAAAAAGAAACACTTGTCATAGAAACTTTACTATACAATCACATTATTTTGACCTTTTGCAAATACAAAAAGCCATTCAGTGTGGTGCCTGGAAAGGGGGGCGCCTTGGTGTCTTTGTTTTTAGGCCTGTTCCTGGGGTTATTTGGGGGTGCCGATTCAGAAAACCACATTGAATAGACCACATCAGCTCTAGATTATAAAATATGGGTTTCTGAAGGCAAGCAAAGGGCAACTACTGGGTGGCATATGCTCTGTATCAGAAATTAGAGCTGATGTGGTCTATCCAATGCAATTTTCTGAATCAGCATCCCAAATAACCAAACTGAATCTAAAGTTGATCTAAGACTGATTAGTAACCTTTTTGGTACTGATGTTGGAGAGTGGTCCCTAGTCAAAGTGGTCTTTGGTCAAGCAGTCCCCTGGTCAAGTGGTCTCTGGTAAAAAAAAAGATTTGGAACCACTGGTGCCTAATTTTATTCATTTTTTACAACTTCCTCAAAACCGTATTCAGCAGTGGTAAAATGTTACATGTCAAAGACACATACCAAATATAACATGTTAATTGCAAATAACATTTGCTTTATACATGGCAAGCACATGGCTCTCACTAATGAATAACATTTTATAAAAGGAAAAAAATTACTGGCAAAAATCATTTCAGGTTAAATTGGAGTTACATTATTGAAATATATGTCTTCCGTAAGTAGGTAAATGTAAAAAAGCAATAATTGTGGCATAATGATAGTGTTTTACCTTCTCTGTACTTCAAAGAGTTGGCAGAAGATTTTGTGCCAGACATGAGAGGGTTCCTCTTCCCCTGATAAATGCTAATGAATAGCAACAGTGATTCTTGAATTTTTTCAAATGCAGCTTATTGTTAAAGATCAGAACAGACAGATATTTGGACAAGGCATTCAGTAATACAAATTACTTTCTTTAATTTTGTGTTTGTTTGAGATACTCCATTTTTGATTTCACTATAGCATTTATTCTATAGGATTCCCTGACAGCCCTACTCAATTGCCATTGTCACACAAAATATCAGCTAAACTGTATGGAAACTTACAGGTCCTAGTACATAACTCAGTTCTGTCATTTTACTATTTTCTCCCTAGGTCTCTCTCTCTCTCTTTTTTTTAGCACAGAAGAATTTTAAAAATCAGTAGCTAAGCAGATTTATGCTGCCATCTAGTGGATTTTTTGTGTCATATTTTGTCCCATTCCTTAAAGTTTGGAAGCCTTTATGTCACATAACATTAAGTTTTAATATATGGAAAAATGATAAGAAAATAATGGAAAAACTGACTTAAGACATGATATAATTTAGAGTTTGTAAATAAACATTGGACAATACTTTACATCTCCACAATAACACTGTAGCATAGGAAAGAGAAAGCAAAAGAAATGTATCTTGCTGTATTTTGAATATAGAGCTGTTTAAAATAAAGTAGTAAACAATAAAAATAAAAATACCAAAAATACATATCAATCAAACTTATACTGAATACACTAAAACTGGCATCTTATTCTTAACTAAGTTGAAAAGTAAATCTCATGAAGCTCATTAGTTGATCTTAGGTCACTCACCAAGGGTGCAGCTGCACTGTAGAATTAATGCAGTTTGACACCACTTTAATTGCTGTGGCCCAATGCTATGGAATTCTGGAGGGTGAGTAACCAGTATTCTTTAGCCAAGAAGGCTAAAAACCTTATAAAACTGCAAATGCTGTGATTCCATAGGATGTCAAACTGGGATGCTGCTGCAACTGTTTCACTGGCCAAACTACACTATTCATACAGTGAAGATGCACTTGAAGTTGAAGTTGTTAGATTTACTGTCAATTTTAGGCTAAATAGTAAAAGAATTGTTCAGAGTGTTAAGCCTTGTCCATAAAACAAGTCTAGCACTTTGGATTAAAAGCCAGAGCAGAGCAGAAACTATTGACATAATTCAATTGCTTTGGACTGTACCCCATTGAACTCAATGAAAATTAGAGTAGACAACTGCAGGACTGCATCATAAAACAAACATGTAACATCTTTTTAGTTACAGAAAGTTGTGTCAAGGTTGAATATTCTTTTACAACGCAGGTATGCATTATATATCTGTGACATCTGTTTCAGTTGGCTTCACATTTATTTGTCAGTTTTAATGTTGGATAATTCCTTCGGTTGATGGCAAGTTTGGTATAGCTAATGGCTCAAAATATTGGATTATGGATGAATGAAAGGTAAATCCATGTGCCAGCAGGACTGCTGACCTAAGGGTCACCAGTTTGAATCCGGGGAGTATGGTGAGCTCCCACCTGTCAGCTCCAGCTTCTCATGCAGGGACATGAGAGAAGCCTCCCACAGGATTGTAAAACATCCAGTGTCCCCTGGACAATGTCCTTGTAGATGGCCAATTCTCTCACACGAGAAGCAACTAGCAGTTTCTCAAGGCACTCCTGGCACACACAAAAAAGGGTTAATTAACTTGATAACTCTTAATATCTTATGTGGCGATGAACATAGTGTTGTATATTGATTAAATATTGGTGATACAACAATTGTGTTATAGTGTTTTGAATATTGGACTAATAGGCAGGGAGGCTAGAATTCAGATCCCTGATGAAGTTCTGTTTGGAGGGGAGATAATTTAGACATGACAGGTAATTTGGACTTTTCCCTGCTTAAATTGGCAGTGAAAGGACTCTCCTTTAAATCTAATTTAGATCCTGTAGTCTGATAACCACTGCTGTGTTTCAAATCAAGGTTGTTTTGGATGTAACTAATGATTTGGATATGTTCCAATCCTGTGTGAGCATAAACAGTCTTGCAACTGCATCACATAGGCTTTCTTACCCATCGTAGGTCACTTCAAGCACAGTTCAGGGACAGAGCCTGCTGGATCCCATCAAACGATGCACAACTACTTCTGGCAGGACTCCATCCCTGAACTGTGCTGGAAGCATCCTACGATGGAGCAAGGAGAACATGGGAGGTTTCATGTATTCTTTTTACCAGCAATGGGAACAGCATGAGAGGAAGTCGGGCAGCGATGCTTTTCCCTGTGCGATGGGGAAGGAGTTGTTGTTGGTGATGCTGGGCGACGGAGTTTCCCAATGCCCCATGGATTCTCCACAATGCCTGATGAATCCCTCCACTGACACTTAATGTGATGAGATCCTTGGTCACTTGCCCTAGAGACAGGATTAGGGCTGTGTGGTCCTATTTGTTTCTTCTTTATCTCTCAACAGTATCAAGACACAAAACATGGAGGACAAGATGGATCCCGCAGATGCATTTGGACAATATTATGTCATCCAAACTCAAACCAGCCAGGCAGTCCAGAAGAACATGGCATTGTCCAATTCCACCTGCTGCATCCATCTCCTCCATGCTTTAGAACATGAAGTTACCAGGGAAAGCATCCTGTGGGTTTGGATTGCATTAACAATATATGGATCTCCATGTTTTCCACATATTGATTCAAAGTAGGCTGTGAAACTCTCAGACTCAGTGTTTGAAGGCCCTTTTGAGATGATGAAGGCAAACTGGATTGATGAAAGTAGGGATTTTATTTATGTTGGAAGGGATTGCACTTAATCTGAAGAAACAAATTGACTGTATAGTAGAGTCTCACTTATTCAACCTTTGCTCATCCAACTTTTATGTATTATCCAACACAATCTGCCTACCACCCGGATCCACAGCTGTTTCTATACATTGCAGTATTTTGATGCTAAATTCATAAATACAGTAATTATTACTACATAACGTTATGGTGTATTGAACTGCTTTTCTGTCAATTCATTGTAAAATATGTTTTGTGCTTAATTTGTAAAATCATAATGTAATTTGACTTTTAATAGGCTTTTCCTTAATCCCTCCTTATTATCCAACATTTTTGCTTATCAAACTTACTGCCGGCCCTTTTATGTTGGATAAGCCAGACTCTGCTGTATTTAAGCTTTCCAGACTTAGTCATATTTGGAAGTGTGCTTTATAGCAGTTGCTGTATTTTAAAACTGATTTTGTTAATCACCATTTGTGTCTTTCTTAATTGCTTAAGGCAGAAATTACGTGCTCTTGGAAGGCAGTTTAGAAATATTTGGAAATAAATACTCTCTCTATTGAAAGAAAACCACAAAGACTTATGTTGAAATCGGAAATAACATGTGTCACACACACACACAATTTCTCTGTGTGTTTGCAGAAAACTGAAATCATTGACCAATTTCCTTCATTGTACGTAAAATGTCTCACAGACTTGAAAGTTAATAGTAGATAGTTAATGGAGAAAGTACTCTATAAAACACTCAGAGAAAAAAGGGAATGGAGAAATTATACTTGGAATCTCTGGGGCACTATTTGAATGCACACACCAAGCAAGAAAAAAGTTAACTGATAAATCTTGTCACTCAAAAGTATGGGAAACAGTCTCTGAAGATTAAAACATTCCTATATGTTCCTATCATCAAGTCATTATAGGTGCAAATCATTTCCACTAAAACAGAACTCCTTTCATCTCCCACTCCACCAGCTTTGTCTTCTACTAAAAACACATCCTGAACTTACATTATGCCTTTCAAACTATCAACTCCCCCCTGCATGAAATGCACTCTGGGACTGCAGTGTATTTCAACTCTGAATGGAAGTTTCAGCAAAACATTTTCCATTCTGTTAGGATCAAAGTGTATATTGTTCATTCTGTTACTTCAGTAGGCTGCTTGATATTTATCAGTGAACTGTTGCTTTAAAACAGGACTAACAGAAGAATTGAATTCCCTCCAGTGGGCCCTTTCCCTTCTTTGCTGATGATTTTGGTTCTTTCTTGTCTTTCTTATATTAGATAAATTTTTTTCTGCTTTCAGAATGGCCCAACTAAGGGAGTAGTTTGAGTAAGTGAAAGAAACATATAGATATGAATTGCATAATGTTGCCCTGGAGACTAGGATGCAGAACAATGGCTTCAAACTACAGGAAAGGAGATTCCACCTGAAGATTAGGAATAACTTCCTAACTGTGAGAGCTATTCAGCAGTGGAACTCTCTGCCCTGGAGTGTGGTGGAGGCTCCTTCTTTGGAGGATTTTAAACAGAGGCTGGATGGCCATCTGTCAGGGGTACTTTCAGAGGCTGCCCTAGGTAATTTTCAAAGGTAAGCAAACAGTATTTTGGTGCCCCCCCCAACCAATTATTGATATATGTTTTCTGTTCGTCGTGGGAGTTCTGTGTGCCATATTTGGTTCAATTCCAACATTGGTGGAGTTCAGAATGCTCTTTAATTGTAGGTGAACTATACATCCCAGTAACTACACTTGCCACACTTGCTCCTTTGCCTGGCCTGCTTTGGGTCCAGAGGCGTGCCTGACGACCCCGGCGTGTGCATCAAAAGTCACCTCTTCTCCTGACTTTCTCCTCAGCCATTGGGACCAAGAGAGAGAGAGAGACAGAGGTCAGAGGTAGAGATTCCCACCTTTCCCGAAGGTAGGCGCAAAAACAAAGGAGGGGCTCTCTCTCTCTCTCTCGGTCCCAATGGCTGAAGAGAAAGTCAGGAGAAGAGGCGACTTTTGGTGCACACGCTGGGGTCTTCAGACATGCCTCTGGACCTGAAGTGGGCCAGATGCAGCGGCTCCGCCCCTTGGCCCACCCACGGATTGGGGAGAGGAGAGGAGGCGGGTGGAGCGCCGGGGGATCGGGAAAGGGAGCTGATCATGGGGAAGAGATTGAACATGGAGAACAATTGAGCGCCAGCTCTGCTCGTGCACCCGGTGGCCGGTGGAGCAGGAATGAGAGGGGCTAGGCGAGGCTCAAGGGCCCGCCCCTTTGGGAAGAGGATCACCCGGCAGCGAGGCAAGAAAGCCGAGGCTCCCCCCGGACTGCTAGGGCTGTTGTGAGCTGAGGGGACGCTCCTCAAGTGGCAGTCGAGGGGCATTTACAGAGGCGCCTCTGCACCCCTGGCAAAAAAAAGTGTTCTGCGACCGCTTACTTCGCGTAATGGACAAGCCGCCCCTGGGTACTTTGAATGCGATTTTCCTGCTTCTTGGCAGGGGGTTGGACTGGATGGCCCACAAGGTCTCTTCCAACTCTATGATGCTATGATTCTATGAATTCTGTGTGAGGGTAAGCTTGTGTTTCAGGGTGTATGTACACTATAGAGTCAGTGAAGTTTGGTACAACTGTAATTTCCATGACTCGGTGATGTGAAGCTGTAATTTGGCAGAGAAGGCTAAGGACTTTGCAAAACTACAACTTCCAGGATTCCACAGCTTTGAGCCATGGCCATGGATAGCGCATAAGGTTTCTTCCAATTCTGTAATTCTATGAATGCCTGAGATCCAATATTGTCTGGCATAATGTAAGACTTAGCAGATGAAATTCCATTATGGTTGCATCTACAACTACCAAAATAATACAGATTGCTGTGCTCTACAGCTGCCATGAATAGATTATGGGCGCTTCTGAAGTTGTTTTCAAGTCCAGATGACCAGCCAGGCCAACAGCACATCTGGGCAGCAGCAGCTGCAACTGTTTCACTGACTAAAAGCAGCTTACTGGCAGAGCCTTACTGGTGACATTTCTTCTGGTGAGGTCACAATAGGGAACCCAGCCATGTGATCCCCTATAAGCAAGGCTGTGCCAGGGAGCTGCTTCTGGCTCACAACACAGCAGTTGTTCTTTTTGAAGCATGGACAATAAATTGGGTTGGATCCAGACAAATCCAGCTGTCCACACCTAAACAAACCCCAAGTTTGCTCTGGAGTTTACTAGAAGCTCTGGATAAATTGTGATTCCCTTTGTGCTAGATTAATGACTGGAAACAGAGCTATGTATTGGTGGACTATTCAGCAATCACAAGGTGAGTCCATTTTATTTGGCACATATAGACACCACCTATGTTTCCTTGCTCATCACTACTAGGACACACGGTTTCCCGTAACATCTTCCTCCTCCGCCATGGTCATACCATGGTGGGTGGAGAGGGAAAGGGAGCTTAGAGAACCATCTGGGCAAGAGACTAGAACTGGAGAGAGATGTTAATAATATTACAATATAATGGTGTAGTACAATATACTAATATATAATACTGATATTGTACTATGCTTATAATTTAATATATTGTATGTATATATATCTTGTAAGCCAGTCTGAGTCCCCTTTGGGGTGAGAAGGGCAGTATATAAATATCATATAAATAAATAAATATTTTCAGGTTGCTATTTGATAAGCAAGCCATGCAAGCAAATTTATTTGCAGGGGCAAGCCCTTTTCAGGGCCCTGTTGTCCAAACTACAACAGGGCGTACCCAATTTGTTATTCTCTCCATATGATCAGTACCTGTTTATCGCTGTCTCTGCGATACTGGTGTTCTTTGCCTTACAATGTCAAAGAGAGACGAATGTAATACATCTGCTCTTCCTGGTATTGATTTGCATTTTGAAGCAAAGCAGTATGAAAAGATAGCAGAAGTTGTACTTACTACTTGGTGCTCAATAGGTCATACAAGCTGTTTTATTTTTGTAGCTATCCAAACTGAAGATTAGGAAGAAATTGAATACTTGAATGCACTGATCTTAGCCAACAAGCAATAATATCAGATATAAAACTTCTGGTCCATAGCTTGCAAGGTATCATTTTTTTGTAGTTCTGAACTTTTTCAATAACTCCTTCTTAAATTGAAAAACTCTCAGATCTTTTTGCCTGCTCTCTGACTGGAAGAAGCTGCTCATCTTTTTGGCTTGAGGTGATATGGCTATTTTCCATAGCAGGACATGAACCTCTGGTGACTCAGCTACCATTCTACTTCTGACTATGGGGACAAAACCAAGGCCCCATTTCAATGCCCTTCCTACCACTCCACCAGTCACTGAAGCAAAACCATGAGTCCTGGAAGGGCTATAGTTGTTGTTTGGCATTTCTTTCTCCAGATTTCTAATTTTGCTCTCTGCATGGTATGTTTTGCATACAAATTAAACAGAATGGGGTTATTAAAATGCAGCATTTCCTGACCTTGCCATTTACCAATCAGAAACCATTCCATTTCTCCATAATCTGTCCTGATGGTAGCCTATGATCCTGAGTACTGGTTACACATCAGGACAAGCAAAGATTATGGCACAACCCATTTATTTAAGAGCTGGCCATAGTTTTTAGTAATGTATACAACCAAAGGCTTTGCTGTAATCAGTAAGGCACAGGCTGCCTCTCTGTTATTCAATATATGTCTGTCTGCAGTAGGATCCCTAGTGTCTCTCCCTTTCCTGAACTCAGCTTGGACATCTGAAATTCTCTTTCCAGATATGGTAAAGGTGTTTGCGATCTAACTGGTGTGAAGACTTTACCATAATATCAGTTGTCCCACTTGTAAGCCAATGATTCCAGTGATTATTGACTGGTACTTTTCACTTGCTCAAAACTCACAAAAAGCTTCCGGAAGGGAAGAATGACCAAGCAATGCTAGAGCGAGAAATCACCAATATTGAAAGCTAAGCAAAGTTGGCCCTGGCCAGTACTTGGATGAGAAATTGCCAATTCCACATTCTGTAATCTATATGTCAGAGAGAGGAAGGAACTGGAAAAATGGCCTTTGAGTATTCTTTGCCTAAGAATATCCAAGAATCATATTCATAATAATTGACTATCCCTTATCTGAAATTTCAGAATTCAAAATATTTCAAAATAATCCCTGTAGATGGCTGAGATAGTGAAACCTTTGCTTTCTGTTGTACATAAACTTTATTTCACAAACATAATTATTTTTTAAATACTGTATAAAATTATATTCTGGTCATGTGTATAAAATCCAAGGCTGCATCAGGCCAGATTTAGACTAGAGTAGAGGTTTCCCACTGCCATCTTAATCTGTGGAGTGAAACTTCAAGGCTTCCCCCCCCCCCCTGCAATCCTTCTATATGTATCTGACACCTGACTGATGGTATGGGGGGAAGAAAGAAGGATGAGATAGAACACTTAACACACAAATCATGACAGGAGCTTTGAGAATATGTTGCCTTAATTTGGATGGTGACACTCTTGGCGACAAAGAGTTTTAATCGTCTCCCTGTTTACAAAACTCATTACATTTCTCTGCTTCCTTTAAAACACTTAATACACCATTTATATAACATGGGTGATCTTTTTTTGGCATAAAAGGCTCACTTCCCCCCAAAGCCTCCATAATCACTTGCCAAAGTTCAGAGATCAAAGAACCCTCAAATGTATGCCTCTTAGAACAAATCATTAACGCACATAGTCTAATAATAGTAATTTGAGGTTTTAAAAAATGTCAAGATCGATCTGATTATGCAAACAACTTAAAAAGACAGCCTCTTGAACTGTAAATCACTGACTAATGCAAAGTCCTGCTTTCTGGAGAAAGATTTAGAATTACCTGCAAATATTTGAACACATAAGTGCCATTCAAGTAGTTGCCTCTCATTTATAATTTAAGAGACTTGCAAAGATCAAAGGGACCCATGTGCTACCTAAAGATTTGACTTTTAAAACCCTACCTGCATACATTTGCATTTTCCATACATTATGAGATTTAGAAGTGTCAAAGGCTGGCGTCAAAGTATTAATACATATAAAATGCTGTAGTGCCTGTGGATATTTTTGTCAGGTGCAATTGAGGCCGTTCATCCATTTGACTTTTTATACAATTTGCTTGCAATAACTTACTTAAATCCTGCTGTGAATACTATTTTTCACCAATTGCTTCAACAAAAGCTGTTTTGTGCGTGGTTGGTAATGGACAGAATTAGTCTATTTAAAGTATGTATATGTAGTGTGTGTGTGTGTGTGTATGTACACACACAATATATATATATATATATATATAGAGAGAGAGAGAGAGAGAGAGGGAGGGAGGGAGGGAGAGACTCCATCTATATCTATATCTATATCCATCCATCTGTTATGTTCAGGTAACTTATAGGGATCTTCCCGGTATGAAAAGGTGCTCAGCAGCTTTCTAAGATAATTCTGAATTTCAGCCATGTAGTTATGACTTGTTCCTGTGTGTTTCTACACACAGGAACAAGTCATAACGATATGGCTGAAATTGAGAATTATCTTAGAAAGCAGGAGCAAAAATTGGCAGGCTTTAATTGTGTTTTCCTTACTCTTCTCAGTCAACAAACTTCCCTTCAGTAGTATTCTTCATAGTGAGGTTACACAAGGATGTGTTTCTTTTTTGTTCTGGTATCTAGAAGTACATCTGTGCAACAAAATTAATGCAGTTCAACACCATTGCCATGGATTAATGCTATGGGATCCTGGGATTTGTAGTTTGGTAAGAAACCAGCACACTTTGTACAAGAACGCTAATGGTCTTATAAAATTTCAACTCTCAAGATCCTATATCATTGAGCTGTGGTAGTGAAAGTAGGGTCAAACTTAATTTCCAGTGCAGATGCACACTAAGACTGATGTTAACTGTAGGCAGGCCCATAGCCAGGATTTCGTTTCGGGGGGGGGGGGGCTGATTTTTTTTCAGGGGGGGTTTCAGGGGGGGCTGAGTTTCGGGGGGGGGGGAGCTGAGTCTGAGTGATAAGAGGGTCTAGCCTAGCAAACCTTTTGTATCATTACCCCAATACCCCCATGCATATGGGATATATTGAGTATGGTGATCAGATCATGATATGAATAAACATAACAGTTTAAATAATGCACCAGTAAGGCCTTTTCGCAAACCACCATGAGAATTTGGGGGGGGGGGGCTGAAGCCCCCCGAGCTCCCCCCCCCCCCCCCCGGCTACATGCCTGACTGTAGGCCACATTAGTCTAAATCATGTTGATGCTTATTTGAGTAAGTAAAGGTTTCTTCTTGACATTAAGTCCAGTTGTGTCCAACTTTGGGGGTTGGTGCTCATCTCCATTTCTAAGCTGAAGAGCCAGTGTTGTCCGTACATGTCTCCAGGGTCATGTGGCTGGCATGACTGCATGGAGCACTGTCACTTTCCTGCCGGAGCGGTATGTATTTATCTACTCACATTTGCATGTCTTTGAACTGCTAGGTTTGCAGGAGCTGGGCTAATAGCGGGCGCTCACCCTGCTCCCTGAATTAGAACCACTGACCTTTTAGTCAGCAAGTTCAGCAGCTCAGCCGTTTAATCCACTGCACCACAGGGGGGCCTTTATTTTGAGTAGTCTCATTGAATCCTATGTCTTAATTAATCAGTCAACAATTGCAGTAATCTACTCTAGTTGAGACTAACCAAAAGCTTGCCAGTCTTTTTTGCCCTTTAGAACTGGGATGAAATGGTTACACAAATCCACCATTTTCCTATCAAGTTTTTAAATATAGGCCGATGCACACCTAGGAAAACTTCTTTTGTTGGACAAGACCTCCCCAAATCCCAGTTCAGGCTGGCCGGGTAATTCTGAAAGCTCTCACCCCAATGTCTCCTAAAATAATTTCTGAGCAATAATAAGATGATGGCATGCCTAAGGATAGGACCACTGCTGACATAACTGCTCTGGCACAATAAATAATTGATTAGATCAGGAGTGAGTCATACATGTGCACAATCTCTCCTTATCATGCCTTCTCCCTTGAATGTTTATAAGTGTTTACTGGTTTCTTAAAATACAGCATCTTCTTGCAGCCAAATATTTTTTTTAAAAAAAAACTTGAAGGGCTCCTTTGAAATAGGGCAAAAAAACTAAGATCAGACCAGTTAGGAATAAATTTGGGGCTGAATTTCTTTCCATAAAAAATAAACTTCATGTGGTACATAACTGACATATTCAAAAGCATAACTACTACATCAAATGAAAAGTAGTACCTTAGAAATGAATAGAGAAAACAAAGATGATAGCATAAACCAGGGGTTCTCAAACTAAGGTCCGAGGGCCGGATATGGCCCTCAAAGCTCATTTACCTCCCTCAGGGTCAATCTAAGTCTGAAACGACTTGAAAGCACACAGCAGCAACAACAATAATCCTATCTCATCAGCCAAAAGCAGGCCCACAATTCCCATTGAAATACTAGTAAGTTTGTTAAAATTGTTCATCATTTTAATTACTGTATTGTTTACAAGTGTTTTTTTTGCACTACAAATAAGATATGTGCAGCTTTGTGCAGTGTGCATAGGCATTCAAATTATGTTTTTTTTTTCCAAATTATAATCCAGCCCTCCAACGGTTTGAGGGACTGTGACCTGGCCCCCCGTTTAAAAAGTTTGAAGACCCCTGGCATAAACCTTTACAGAATAAGGTACATTAATGAGGTTTGACACAAGTTTAACATAGTATCTTATTTTTTAAAAAAACGAATGACTCACCCAAAGCTAAATTTGGATGCAGCCCACATATCTGCACTTTAAGCAGATCTGGAAGCCAGCTTCCCCTTTGTAACCCATTGGGAACTACCACCAACCACCACACAGTAACTTTAGGTGGCAATCCAGGGCCCTTCCAGACAGGCCCCATATCCCAAGATCTGATCCCAGGTTTTCTGCTTTAAATTGGATTATATGACTCCGCACTGTCAGATAATCTGGGATAAACAGACAACCTGGGATCAGATCCTGGGATATAGGGTCTGTCCACTAATAAATTTTGGCAGTGCAGTTTAGGTCGACAGGGGATAAAAACAGTTAGAGGGGACATACACAGCCCAGAAGCCATGTATTTTGCAAAATCTCAATATCAATATATTTTTGATGTCTTGAAGAAAACATATGAGTTGGTTTTTGTCAACAAAAGCTAGTGCTCAATCTTAAGAAGTCTTTCTTTATTATTTTCCTTTTCATTATCTGTCACAGTAGCGTAATAATAAGTGGATGCCCTAAATTAAAAACACATATTTAACTATCTGAACCACCAATTGCTGATTTGTTCTTGGATGGGGGAGACGGGTAATCTTTTCGGGATTATGAGCCTGTGGTAGGAGGGGCTGAAGCCAATAGCCCAAACTGAACCTTTGCATAGGGTGTTTGATATTAGTACAAGGGCTACATGAAATCAGGTTGCGGACTTTAGATCACACACACACACATGCACGCACGCACACACACACACACACACACACACATACACATACAGTGAAACAGAGAACCCTCTGGTAATCTACTTTGTTTTACAGCTCTAACATTAACCTTTTGCCTATGAAAAATAGTAAGAATGGTCTTATAATTTACAAGAAGATGTGTTTTGTGAGAGAACTGTGTTGCTCTGCATTCCACTTCAGGACCATTTAAGTTTAATTTGGCATATACTAGTATATAGTCAATTATATAAATGTCTACAAACTTAATGGAAGTGGACATTGTCCTTGAGGCTTGTATTCCTTTTTGTTGATTTTGAATATGGATGGTTAAATCTTTGTCTCCCAGCTTCCTTGAGTGATTGGCTCAATAAAAATATCTCTAGTGGCTTTCACACCTCTCAGAATGTCTTGCTTATTATCTTTTCTTCTCCCACCACCTCGAAAGATATACTTGGGCTTCTAAGGGTTTCTTTTTTTAAAAAAAATATTTTTATTGTTTTATCATAATTATTACATTTATTATACATTTGTTTATAGCAGTTACATATTATTCAACACCCTCTTTAACATATAATCTTATTCTTTTGCTTAAGCATTTTATTCCCCCCTTTTTTCCCCCACCACTGTGCTCCCCTCCGCCCCATTTCAAGCCACAACTTTTCTTTTATAAAACTTTTGCCTTCTTATGCTGCTTCCCTTGCGATGCATTCTCACTTTGGATAAGCATGGAAAGCAGCTATTTCATTTTGTTTGATTTCCTCCCACACTCCTTGCATCCATTTGGAAGGGAAGTGCTTGCCTGGCAATTCAATATTAAGAGAGCAGATCAGATGTTTTCAGCCACTCCGATTTGCTGTAGTTAGTGTTAGTCTCAAGAGTCCATCAGAATAGCAGGGATACAACTGGGTAGGAGAACCAGATAATTTCTAATGAAACAGAACACCCTATAAAAATGTGACAGGATATTGTGTCTGAAAACTACTACTAAGTGTTGATTAGGGACTGAACTACATATCGAGTAAGGCATATGAGAAGGAGATAGATGTCACTGTCCATCCATCCAAGGTGTGTGGGGAGTCTTCAGAAATTCATCATTTTGCTCTGCAACGTTTCTTTCTCTCCCACTCCCCTTCTGCTTTCATCTATCTCTATACAACTTGCTTGTCTCCCTTTCTCAGTCCCTATTCATCTTAGCAGGTCGCCTTAATAATGTCGAAAAATGCAGCAGTGCAAGCAATTTCTTTGCAATTGCACCAAGAGAAGGAAAGAGGATGCTTCATTTGTCCCACCAGAATAAATTTTAAAGACATGCTTTCTTCTGACCGTAATGCATCTCAGGGCCTTGGGGGAAGAAAGAAGAGAAGAAATAGGCACATCTTTAAATTCACAATCTGAGTAAAGAGGAAGGTTTTCATCATCATTTTTCTTTCAAGCGTGGCCTGCCTGGATGGAAAGCACATTCTGTCTTTCAGAGAAAACAGAACTATTTCAGGAAAGAAAAGCAAGTCCATTTTTAAAGGCTGAAATCCAAGCCATACATTTCATACAGTTCTGTGATACATGAAGACAAGAAACAGTTTTTATTCACATTAGTGTAAGCGAAGATACTATGGGTTGGATCTGTGATATACTTTTCTTTGATGGAAGGACTTTGGTGCAAGAGAAATCCACTGGATTTAGAGAGTGTCTCTGGATGCTTCCACAAAATCCACACTGAATTGGATTATATGGCAATGTGGACTCAGATAACCCAAAACAGATATTGTGGATCATCTGCCTTGATATTCTGGGTTATATGGCTGTGTGGAAGGGCCCTCCACCTCCCCCTGTCCAACACAGCTTGCTTTATTTAACACGGGACCTTGACTATTTGTGGATTATTTCCAGGAGGCTGCTCAAAGATGAAAGAATAGGGACCTTTCCAATATCACCCCAATAATAACGTAAATCTATGACAATTTTCAGGAGTGGGTGGGCAGTCTGCCCTAGAGATGAAGGAGTTTGGAAAATTCTCTTCTATGAGTCCTGGTGCATGCACCCAAACCTGCATCCACCCAAAAACAAGGATCTGGCTGAAGAAGGCAATCAGAAAGACAGGATGAAAAAACAAAAACAAGAACAGGACATACCAATGTACTCATACATCTGGTTCACTTAGGGCCCTTCCACACAGCCATATAACCTAGAATATCAAGGCAGATAATCTACAATATCTGCTTTGAACTGGATTATCTGAGTCCACACTGTCATATAATCCAGTTCAATGTGGATTTCATACATCTGTGTGCAAAAAAATAAACAGATGAACTGAAGTCTCATAGTTTTATCTTCTGTTTTCATTACCCTTCACCATTAGACAACCAAGTTTTTAAAAATAGATAGTAACACACTTCAGCAGCCAATGCTCTCATTACTCATAGAAATTTCAGCAGAATACTATTGGATTTCTATTTTTATTAATTGGTTTTGACTTTAGTAGTGATTGTGCTAATGATTGAGTTCAAGAGTGAATTTTTATTTGGTTAATGAAATCATCACCTGGGGAAAGGACATCAAGCTCTGTTCAGGTGATTGTATAAATGGCATTAGGTTATATAGATCACTGCTTCTTAAACTGTGGGTTCTGATTCCAAATGGGGTCCCCTTAGCTCAGTTAGGGTCACATAAAAAGTTGAAAACAGTAAGAGGTTTTTGAACACCATCCATTTACATAAATCTGTTATCCACAACATGCAGGGTTTACTTCATAAAAAGGAAAATTAGCCTTATTTTTTTAGCAAGGCCTGACAAATGTTGATTTATTATCAGTAAATGTTTGATTTTATATCTATTTTATATGCCTATATGTCTGGGATCATACAGCAATTTCAAGTGGAAAAGTGTGAAAAGATTTCAAGTCATTTGTTTATGAGTGCCACCAAAAAGCCAGAGTTGTTTCTGTCCAAGTGGAGGTAAAAATGTACACAGAGCCTGGAAACGCTGGTGACTCTGCTCCTTATGGATTCTGGAACTTTAACTTTTCCAAGCGTTGAATATATAGCCAAGTAATTTCAGTTTGGACTAAGTTCAGACACAGGAACAGCTGCAGCCATTTCCATCCTTTGCAGTATCTTGAAAAGGAGAAGCTGCGGTCACCGAAAGAGCACCGGCTGTCTGGTGTACATGGATGATTCACACATAGATATATTTCTACTTGTGGTCATATGTCTCAGTGCTTTGTCAGATAAATATTGAGCCTCCACAGACTGAGAAAAGGTTATGAGCAGCATTTTCAATTTTCTTCATTTTGAAACTTTCTTTCAGTTTTACTTATCTCTCTTGCATTCCCAAATGTCTTAGATACCATGAGTAGTCCATAAAAAGAAAAAGGGCAAAAGAGAAGACATCTAGCAGGACCTTTGAGCCTCCCTGCTTTATTTTAGCATGAGTTTTCATGACTTTCAGGGGAAATTGAAGTAGTGGACAAATGTGTGAAAGATTATGCTGAAATTGTTTACCAGTAGTAGTCTTAGAATACACTTGGGCACATTGAAAACACATTGACATGGCTATTTCCTTGGGGAAAAGGTTTTAGATGTGCATCTTGAAACAGACCTGCACACCTGGAAAAAGAGGGGTGAGAGCTATTACTCATATACTAGCTGTACCCATAAGTAAAGTTGATCTTGTTTCCCCATGTATTTGGTTTATCAACCACACAGGTTTACTTAACTCTTTTGTTAGTAAAGGGAAGGAAGACCAGATGAATTGCATTATCATGGCTTAAATAGTGGACATTATTAATTTAGTGTGGAATTTCTATACTTCATTTACTCACTTTAAAAGTGGCCAAATGATGTATGACAATTCCACATTAAATCACTCCTGAATGTTGTCCATTTAAACAGCATTTATAAAATTTAATTTGGATTAGAAATTTGGATTTGGATTGGAAATCACCCATGAAAACAATGTGCTGCAAGTTATATTTCAGAGGGTGGAACAGGCAAAATCACTTCTCAGGCTATATCTATACTGCCCTATAATTCAGTTTCAGAATATGGATTAACTGTATTGATCTGGATAATAGGGCATTGTAGACTGATCTACTCTAGAAAAATGCAATTAATCCACCTTCTGAAACTGGGTTATAGGGCAGTATAGATCCAGCCTATGCATTCTTTGACTAAGAAAACACTATGAAATTTATGAAGTCACAATAAATTGATAGGAAATGCGAAGACACCTATGTACACATATCACCTCCCTTTCTTCTCTCAGGCTAAACATACTCAACTCCCTCAACTATTCTTCACAGAACTTGGTTTGCAGACCTTTTGCATCTTGGATTGTTCCCTGGATACATTCCAGTTTGTCAATATCCTTCATGAACAATGATGCTCAGCACTGGACACAATAGTCCAGGTGAAGTCTGACTAAATAAAAATAGAGAGATTTTTTTACTTCCCTAGATATAAACACTTCTGTTATGATGCAGTCTAAAACTGTGTTGGCTTCTCTTTGCTACCACATAACTTTGTTGACTTGTGTTACCTTTGCAGTCTTTTAAACATATTCTGCTGCTAAAACCTTGCCCGTAAATTTGTACTCAATTTATATTTCCTACCAAAATTCAGTTCCTCACTTTTATCTCTTACAATGTTCCCATGCTCAAACAATTCCCTTGTCAAATAGTTACACACAAGTGATGTATTCATGCCAAACATCTTCACAACCTCAAAGTGCCTTTTCCAATTTGTTTTTGAGATTTCCAGTTAGATGGCTACTCTTCTATAGTATCATGGAATTTAAGTTTAGTTTCTATAATGTATTGAGATACTTTTTTTCTCAATTAAAGTTTTTATTTTCCCTGGTAAACTCAATTGTTAGGCTGTATACATTGGATTAAAAATTCTAGTAAAAATTTATTGATTCAAATCCAGTAATATTTAGAGCAAGATATATGAGATCTCCATGGAAATTATGAGTTGGTATTTCTGCAAAGCTCTACCGATTAGATGTTCTCGGTTCAAGTACTTACTTTTTATTGTGTCAGGCATGGGTTTTGTTTTGTCCTGCCTGCAATGACCTTAGAAGGCCAGCACTCATCACCTGTTTATATAGAACTATCATTTCACCCTCTATTTATAACTTTCCATACTTGAACAAAGTGTTGGACTATTGACCTTTGCTGGGTCACACCTGTGCAGATCTGTGAGCAATATCTAGTTTACTGTTACAGTTCAACAGAGTATGACCACTTAGACAGGCACCCCCCCCCCCACACACATCCAAGCATGTCAATATTTTTTTTTAAAAAAAACACAGCTGAATATAGTTATAAGTGAGGTCTTATATGTTGGAAGCAGAAAACCTCTATATTATGCAGAATCTAAAGAATGTGGTTATTAGAACATAGTATAATCACATTAGTGTTTTAAAGAGCAGGTAAAATATTTGTGCCCTCTTTCTATAGTGTGGCTTCCTCCTGCAGAATTCTGGGGTTTGGGCAGTCACCTCTCACAAAAGTTGAGATTGATAGCAAAATACACCATCTAAGCTCTGCGAGTGCAGAATTTTTTCAAATGAGGTAGGGAGTATTCAAGGATTGGGATGTTCAAAGAGAGACCAAGATGCTTGTTTATAAAGCTATTGTCCTTCCAACCCCATTATACGCCTGTGAAATGTAGACCATCTACAAATGTTACTATCAATTTTTGGAAAAATTCCATCAGAGTTGCTGTCAAAAAATCCTGCAAGTCTCTTGGGAAGACAGACGGACAAATGTGAACGCTCTGTAAGAAACAAAGACCACCAACACTGAAATGATGATTCTTTATGATTGCCCCCACAAAGATTTTTATCTCCAATGACATTTTTCTTCAATCCTCAAATTTCTAGCATTGCAGAAAGTGATACAACAAAAGCTGTTCATAACTAGAACTATTATATTTTACATATTTACATTTTTTTTGCTAATTATGACTGTCCATTTTACCTGGTTACCTAATTCATTTTTCTAAATGCTCAGCTGAGCTTTCAAGTTACTGACAAGCTAGACATTTGGGGATTGTAGGACAATTTCATTTGAGGGAGAAGAATTCTTATTTTAGGTGTCAATAACTACATTGCTGAATTATATGTCTTAAGTCTTAAACTACAAATCCTAGGCTAGCATAGCATTAAGCCCTGGTCATTAAATTGCAGGTGAGGCCCCTCATAAAGGAGTCCAAGACACAGCTCCTGAAGCAGCTTCCCCTCTGGCTTTGGCTCAGCACTAAGATTGCCATATTGTGATTTTGGTGAGGTCTTTTAGCCAAAAAAGGTGATGATTAGATTTGAGGAAATAAGGTATTAATTCTTTAGAACATTTTTAAATTTGATTAGCTTCTCTGGGATTGTTAAATGTGATCTTCCTTCTCTCCCATTTACACCAAGAATTTTTAAAATTGCTTAAATCTGCTCAAATTGTGCCCATCCTTCTTCAATCAATAGTAAAAACTAATAGGAGCTCTTAGATGCGTACTTATATGAAAATGCTAAAATTAGTCATAAAAAACTTACACTTTGCTGAATGGCAGTTTAAATGTGAATTAGTTTTTATGTGACATTTAAATCGGTGTTCCATTTCTTGCATTTGTAATTCAGATATAATACCTACTTCATCTGGAATATATTCAATTTAGAACTTACTCTGTTTTGCATATCTCTCCCACACTGCGAACATTTACAAAAGCACCCAAACAACAAAAGAAGGGCAGACGTTTATGTTTAATGTCCTGAGGATAACAACACAATAGGAGAGAAACACATATTATGAGCTCATATTACAAGAATGTTCTCCAGCATAATTCATATGTGTTTCTGTCATACTGGTTATATGTACCCTCTGAGAAAGAAAGAATTGCTACTAGCGGTACACAACTAGGACATCACAATGCATTTATTACTTTACTCAAAGGTCGTTCTAAGTAACTGCCTGGAGCCCCAGAATGCATTTTGAAATATGAAGTAAAATGAAGGCTCTTCTCTTTATCAAAAGCCACAACATATGCAGGATATTTAACCAAAAAGGGATCTGAAATATCCAAACTATACATTTTAGGGAAATCTAAAGAGTGAGATGTGATTTCAGCATACTGGTGCATTTTTTTAATATGATAGCAAAAGAGATTTCAGAAAACACATTCAAAACCAATGGTGAGAACTAGAGTGACAAAAACAGACATTTTTAAGCAAGAAAGCAAATCAACAATGAATAACTAAATTGTTATCAATGAATAACTAAATTGGGTGGAATCTGCAGCCCAAATCAAATTAGGCTGGGGTGGGGGTGAGGGTGGGGCATTGTGGATCATATACTTGTTCTGATGAGGTTGAGGTTACTCCATGAATACAGCAGAAACTCAGTGGATCAAGCAAAGAAGATAGTATGTAAGCTCAGGTCTGGTAACAGAGAAAATCCTTCCGGATCATCAAGAAAAGAAAGTGGTAGCCAGAAGAGAAGTGCAAAATTACGTGTGTCATATTCAGATTGCCTGGACATTTGCGCAACAGAAATCCAAGGAATGCTGAAATGAAAATAAGGAACATGACTAGTAAAAGAGATGTTCTTTGCAGCCAGGGATGCTGAAACAATGGATATTTATTTACAACCACAAAGGAAGATTCCCTTACATACCTGCAGCTGTATGAAGTATCTTCTGCCAAAGCCTTATACGTTACATTGGCCAGATATCTTCTCCCCTAAAGTTTGGGGAAGCTCTGCCCTGGAGTCAGCCTCAAATCCCTACTTTGGAGTGAGTTGATACTTTATGGAGGCTTGAGGCCAGACAACCGTGCTTCCAGAGTATTGATGTCAGCAGTTCTCTTGAGCTCTTCTTATAACATTAGACCTTTCCTACTGGAGCTTATCATCCTGTCTTTCGTCCCAAATTAGTAGTTCTTCAAGTGAGATATAGAACTGTATCAGGGTAAGGCCCTTGTTATCCCATCATATGTATGTGCATGCCTTCAAGTTGGCTGATAACTTATAGCAACCTCATGAATTCCATAGAGTTCTCTGAGGCAGGAAATACTCCTTGTTCCTTCATCTGAAATAGACAAAGCACCTGGTATTCATTGACGATCTCCCATTCCTATGGATCATGAATGGACAGCAATTTCTGCAGTCTCAATAGAAATAACTGACAGTGGATGCATAAGATCAAAAAAAGAGAAACAAAAGAAAATATTTATTTATTTATTTTATTTTACTTGTATACCGCAGTTTCTCAGCCCAACGGGCGACTCAACGCGGTTTACAACAAGAATAAGAATCAATCACGATATACAATTTAAAACCATAAAAGCATAATATACAATATTGACACAACAATAGACAACACAATGCATCTCATAACTAGAGTTGTGATCCAATCCGTCGTCCAAATTTCCAAATACCCCTGACATGGCTGTAAGGAACACAATGAATGGATTGTATAATCATGTTTTTCTCTTGGACAAAAGACAACTGACAGGCAGCATGCATGCATAGTGCTTTGAGAAGCATCTCCAGCTTAATGCCATCCGGATGACTCAGGCCACAACCATCATCTGTTCAGGTTGCTGGAGTGATGCGCATTGTAGTCTGGCATGTCTAAATGGCAATCAGATGGCTGAATATTGTATTTGGAGGAGCAGAAAAGAGGAGGGCCATTTTATTTATCTACATTTGCCTTAATGTATTCAAATGTGGAAAAGGTCTGGGGATCGCCTGCTACACACACACTGATATCATCGGTGTTTATTTGCTAATGCAGTAGCTCACCCCACTGGAACATGTGTCATGTTGCCTACTTATTTAAGTTGTTTTAGCTTTTTCATTGGCTAAAAGCCCATCCACGTTTGTTGCTTTTCATTCTGGACATATTGTTTCTTGCCAAGGGAGGCTCAGCTTCAAAGCTCGCTCTCTCTCTCTCTCAGGTAGAAGCACAGCTGCCTGATCCCATCTAAACCTGACAAGTGGCTGGCCCTTTTCTCAGGCAAGTTCTTTTAGCATTACTACTCTTGAGAGTAGACCAGTTCAATAACTGCCACATAATTTTCAATACAGGGTGATGGTAGGTGGCTTGAAAATATCTGAACAACAGAACAGAGAACTCTTTGGTACTTACTTGTATTGAAAACAAAGAAGGATTTGGATCTAGAGGTTCTGCTGAGAGAAGAAAAGACACTTCTACTAGTTTGGGAGGGCTCAGTAATTCCATTTTTATTTACTGACTCCATGCCCTCATGGAAACTAATCTAATGAAGTAGGAGGATTTTTCAGAGCTATTTTTTTGTGTCCTCTCCCTTACATGTTTGAAAACTTAAGAATGCCCTACGTATTTAGGCAGATTTTGGAACCCTTTTAAAAGATCTATTTTGTGGAGAATTTTGCAAACACTATTCGCACATTTTTGTAAAGGAGAATGATTTCTCTTGACTAGTAGAGAAATGTACCTGGACTTGCTTAAACTCCTGAGTCCATTTTCATAAATAATTTGGGGAAATTAATATGGATCAAGCCTATTATAAACCTATTTTAAAAATTTCAATAAATATTTCAAAGACTTATATTGGAAAAGACTCCAGATTGTTGTGCCATTGGAACCTGATCCAATCCAAAATGTGGTGTGCAAGGGGGTGCAATAAGAGATGGTGATGCTGGGCAGCAAGAGGGTTTTTTTCTTCCAAAAGCACAGTCATTATAAGAGACATCTTGCCCTGATAGGGCATGAGCCATGCCAGCTGCCTCAGGAAAATGTAATCTTTTGGCTGGGTCTTCTTCTGAGAGCAAATTTCCCCTATACAGATCCCTGGGTCTCAATGTCTATTTTTCTTTAATCTTCATGTTCCCAGAAGTCCTGATGTGCTTGATTAATATAATCATTATTGTTATTTATTGACTAGAAGTCTCTGGGTAGCAGATAATGGCATAACCCTCACTTATGCCCGAATTTGCATTTTCAAGGATGTTGAAGAAGGAGGTAGTCTGTACCTTGTGGCACAACACCCATCATCTTACTTGCACAACAGCCACCAGGGAGATTTTGGGTACATTCTTTTCCCTCTGACAACTCTTTGGCTATGGAGACTATTTCAGGCAGAAATTATTACTTTCAGTGGCTGAGATGAGCCAGAATGTATTTAAGTCACTGGGGGATGGAGTTGCACCCCATGAGTTTTCCTTGATCTCTGCGCCACAGTTGGGAAGGAAGAGGAAGCTGGTAACATTTCCTAGATCAGTGGTTCTCAACCTGTGGATCCCCAGGTGTTTTGGCCTATAACTCCCAGAAAACCCAACCAGTTTACCAGCTGTTAGGATTTCTGGGAGTTGAAGGCCAAAACATCTGGGAACCCACAGGTTGAGAACCACTGTCCTAGATGATGGGAGAGACCTGTCAGCTACTAGTGTGCTCAATGGATCTCATCCTTTAGTGTACTATTATTTTCTTTCATACACATACACACAGTTCAAGTCACATTGATGCAGCACTTAGTATGGTAGAAGATATTTTTCCAATGAGATCTGCACCACATCTTTTCATTTCCAGTACAAAGTAGAAATACTTTCATCTAGAAAATAAAGGATAAATTTATACTTTTGGGATGATGCACCCTCAGAATTTGTTATGAACTTGGTGGATGGTGAAACATCTCAAATATTTCCATTCCTAAAGAACCTTTTGAAGATGGCAGGATCTTCTGTTCATTGAAGACCTTGGAAATACCGTCAAAGGACAAGACTTTGAAATAATAATAGAAAAGGGGAAACAAGTTAAAAATGCCAAGCATAGAACAGTTTATTTTGTTGTTTGAGTGCACTAATTCACGTGAAAAAAGGCAAGAAAGTTAGAGTACAATAACAAAGGTTGGTCAAGCAGAATATCTTGAAGATTACTGAACACAGTATTTTTTTTAAAAGCCTTCTCCCTATTCCTCTCAATTGGAGTCTTCTTGAAACATTGGCAGAAAGTGCTTCCCATGCAAGTGGGATGCTAGAACTAGGTTTAGGATAGTTTTTAAAGTGCTTCCAAGGTCTTGAACTTATTTTTAGGATAAGATAAAGCACTTTGGATAGTTGCTTTAAAGTTTGGATTAAGCCATTGACTCCAACCCATACAAGGGTGCTCTTCAGGTTATAGAGAAAACACAGAATGATCATTAAGAATATCTGTCTATAAGGAAATGTGGATAACACACAAGGAGACTGGAATACTATTTAATACCATTACTACTGCTCTCTCTAGGGACCTCTGTTAGGGTATAATGAAGACCAAGGATGGATGTGTTAAAGAAAAACCTATACTGCTGCTCATAACATGCAGGAGCTATCTAGGTCAGCAGCTAAGCAATGAAGTTTGGACCACACCCGGTGAGGTGTAGCTGTATGTGTATGTTAGCTCCTGCTCCTGCTTTTGCTTTTTGCTCTCTCTCCTTTGGTAGAAGAAGAAGACGCTATGCTTTTTTGGATCTTGGAATGCTTACAAGGACTATGTAAGTTTGTTACATCATGCGATTTGTATTTGATGTAACTCTGCAAGTTTATGTTTGACTCTACTGAAAAGAGTATAGTTTTCTGTTTTTCCTTTTGCAACTGTGCAAAGTTATTGTGTTTTTGTTGGACTAGACTGAAATCCACTTGAAGCACAACAATCTCATCATAAAGATCCCCCCTCCCCCATTTAGTTCTGTTTTGCTGGTAATTGCCAGCAATATTAAAGGTGCACGTGGTGCGTCACAGCAACACCTCTGTACTCCCTTTTCCCCCATCACATGGGGGGCATCAGAACAAGGTGCATTGGCGCCCTGTCCCCATCAACGTGTGTTACTGTCCTTTCCCCATCAGATGGGGGAGGGGAGGAGAGAACCAAAAAATGTGGGACCCAAAAGATGCCTTATCTCCTGTTGTTGACAAGAAAGTGTTGCAAGGCACTCAATGGGGTGGGGCCACTGCCAGTGTCATGTGATTGTTCATCAGCCTCCATCCCCAAAGAGGAGCAAAGAGCCCAAAGCCTCTAGTGCGATCTGGTGGTAGGACACATTTAACTCTTTTAGTGACATGTATTGTTGGATTTTGAACATTCATACCAGAGCTTATCCTTCAGTTAGCACTTGTCCTTGGTCAGGTAAGCAGCCTGTTTCATATCTCATTCAAATTTGTAGCTCAAGTTCTTCCTTCAGAAACAATAAAGTGGAAATTCATATGGTCCAGAGATAAATTCAGGTATGGATACCCAAGGTCCCATCTGAGTCCTGTTATATTCCATCACCCAGAAGTGTACCTCTTGGCTTTAACTGCATCAATTCTTTCATCTTTATTTGTGTAGACCTGCTTTTCACTTCCTTGTTGGGGCAGCATTGATAGATAAGGTGTCTTAGAAGAATATCTCTCAATGAAGGGCAGCCCTTCTACAGCATCTGATCCTAAGTCAGTTTACTTCCCTGGTGCTCATTCTGTCTAATGAGAGGGCTGACTTTGAAACCTATGCACATATAGCAGATAAGTGGAAGGTGTGGTCATGCCTTCCTGAGAGTTCATCTTCTTTAGAAGAGAAAAATGACTTACAGAAGCCACAGCCACAACCTCCACCTGTAGTTCAGCCTAATGAATAGATGAGTCCTTTTCCAGTCCAGCAATGTTGCATGTTAAAAGTGGAACCAGTGGATTTTATGGTGATGTGTCTTAACTGTGTTTTGTTCCACTTTGAGCCATGAGGAGAGGTGGGTAATAATTAAAATATCCTCCTCCTCTTCCTCATTATTGAAGTCAGTCCAGCAAGTTCTAACTCCCCTCTCTTTACTTACAAAAATAACATCTAGAAAAGTATTGTGTGATTCAAAATCCTAATTCTCTCCAAAACGATACTGCTATTGATGTTAATGTTGTTGGAATAAAGCTATATATGGCACCACTCACCATCATGTGATTGGAGACATAAGCCTCCATAGCTCATTGCTTGGTGTGGATATAGAGGAGCCCTTCAACAGTGAAATGAATACATAAACTAAAACATAATGTAACAATCATTTTAATGTTGATCTGTTTTACAAAAATACGCTTTTTGGAGAAGTCAGAGCTTTTTGTAAACAAATTAGACACTTTTACACAGTTATCATTATTGCTTTTTTAGCCCAAAAGACATGGATCAAAATTATTACAGGCAGTTTTTTAAAAAAAATCAAGTACACATAGACATTTTTGTTATAAAAAGTCACCAGGAAGCAATTTTATAATCTTTTGATAAAAATGCAATGAGTTGGACCTAGATTTAGGCCTATGTCACTGTAGGATCTGGTGCACACAAAGGCATATCCTGGATCTAACACGTTATAAGTGGTCTTCTATCAGTAATAGTGCCCAATGGGTTGTATCCAGGATCTTTTTTTGCTGGTAGATAGATCAAATTAAAGAAAAATGCATCAAGCCATGGCAACCCTTCAGACCTCTGAATCATACCACCTATTCAAGCCCCGCTGAATAGCTGAGATGTAGTGCCTGAGGAAACCCCTTCCCTTAAAATGAATGGATGCCTTTTCCTTCAGTAAATCCCTTTCCTCGGCAGAGATTGATCGTGGATCCAAACCACTGTAAGTGTTGTCCTAGTGCCCTAACATTATTCCTAAACATTCTTTCTTTTGTCAGCCCTTAGAATAATATTATTCAAAGGCAACATACAATGAGCAAACCGAAATGCATTAAAACGCTTTTGAAAATTGGCACGTTTAGTCTGCAGTACTCTCCATGAAGTACGTGTACATAGAAAAGAACTGGGCTTTTCAGTTCTTTTCTTCCACAGGGGAATGCTCTATAGAAGGCAGCTTGAAAGCTTAGTGAGAACACTACAGTGAATTTAAACATTTTAGAGCACAATCCATCTGGATACATTTTTCTGATCAAGAAAGCTTTTGAAGAGCTTTCCCTCATTACAACAGAGATTATGTAGGAGATATTTGTTTAAAATGTACTCTTAGATAAGAGAGCTCTGTCTTTTGGGTGGGAGAATCAATGACTAGAGAGATAGTTAGTTTGCAACAGACCCAAGTCTAAACACCAACTTGATTTTTCATATACACCTAGCTTGCAGGTAATTTTATACAACATTTAAAAAATATTTTTGTGTTTGAAATATAATGTGTGTACACTGAAAAATCGGAAATCAAAAGTATCACTATCCCAGTCACCTATGTGGACAATTTTGGAGTATTTCAGATTTCAGAATTCTGTATAAGGGATGTTCAACCTGTATCAACAAGTTAAAAGAATCTTAAAGTTCAGTGATCCAAAAGGAGGTATGTTGACACATTTGTAACATGTCTAGTGGAAGGGTGAACAACTACTCAAGTTAGGAGATATCACTGAGTTTCAAAGTTTCTTGGGTTGCTTGAAACATAGGTATTTGAAGTAATACTAGTGTGAGAAAGCATCAGCAGAAGAACCCCTTGAGGATTGGACAACTCTATAAGAACCTGTTGAAGCTTTTCTTCATTATACACTTTGAAATATAGTATTCCCTTGAGTCTGACCTAATGCTATGCAGACAGTGATTTTGATTATATTTGATAATCAAAAAAGAACTAATGCCATACCCAGCTTGCAGATGCCTCTTAACTTTTGTCAGCAGTTATCACTTATATTATTTAGTAGAAATAACTGCAAATGGAACAAGCTTCATATGAAAAGCTAATACGTAGGAAATAGAAACAAGAGCATACTACAAGTGGATTTTCTATATTTCCTGGCCAAGCCATAATTACTCTAATTGTAAAGACCTAATGTTAGAGATGTAAAGATTTCTCATTAATACTCACATTATTGATTGGGGAGGGGGGGAGGGTCTCTTGAAATTTGAAATGCTTAGCTAAGGAAGAGAAGAAGGGTAGCAAACATCTTTGCACTTTGAGGCCTTGTTTGGAAAAACTATTAATGATAAAATGATACAGGTTTTTTTGCACAGGAAACTTATTTATTTTTCTGCAACAATTATTTCTCTGCTGGAGCTTCTGTATTTTGTATAAAATACCCTGATTTCTGTGCTAGAATATTGCTTTTTCATACCAAAAGCTCATTTTCTGCACAGAAAAACTGTGTTTTTGCACAAATAAGCTTTCCTAATGTCTACACTGTACTTAAAATTGTGCAGAAACGACAGCAATGAACTGAGAGTGGAATGGAATGGCCACAAAATTTGATGATGATCCTATAAGGAGAAGTACAACATACTTCATTTAAATGGGATATAACAAATAACTACAAACCTGCTTTCATTTTAAAATATAATTTAGCATAATGTTTCATGTTATTCTATAAATTATTAGTTATCAGGCTTCAGAACCCTTCTTAACTTAGAGAATAAGCAAGATCATCGCTGGTTAGTATTCAAATGGGAGACCGCCAAAGAGTATCAGGTACTGTAGGGCATATTTCATAGGAAGGGAGTGGCAATACCATTTCTGAGTATTCCTTGCTTAAGAAAGAACCAAGAAATTAATGGGGGCACATTGAAGTCACATTCTTGAGAATCACCATTGAACTTTGGATACTCATGATAAGTCCAGAAGGCACTCTACCACGGAGAAAAAAAATATTTTGCATTACATCTGCCCCGTTTTCAGTTGCTCTTTGACTATGATTAATGACAGCATTATGACAACTATATCAGACAACTAGAAGAGTTAATGATCCAATTAAAATTTTGAAATATATGCCACAAATATTACTTTAATGTGGATTTGCTCATGACATATTTATGAAGATAATTAAAAGTTTAGGAAGGCTGGGAAATCATAATTGCAGGATTGTTAATCTTGACTGATTTCCTCCAATTGATTTTAAATATGAAACATGAGGCTCAGTGTGAAATTTATATCACATTAGTTGTAACCATACTTTTAGTGCAGTACAGTTCTCTCCAACACAGAAAGACACAAATTCACATATGCCAGACTCTTAGCTGATTTTTCAAAGTACCTATGGTACACAATGTATACTACCTTCTTTTTGTTATTCTTCCTATATCTGGAAAAATGAATCAACTTTGACATTCTTTGATTTCATCTGAATAAAGATTGAATGTCTTACACTGCAAGCAGTCCTATTTATTTTATTTATTATTTATTTACTGTATTTGTATACTGCCTTTCTCAGCCTATCGGCGACTCAAGACAACTAAGATGCTAACTCCCTTCCACAATGTACAACTGCAACATGGAAGTAACCTAGCAGCACAGACAAATTTAGAGGACCCTTGGGAACTCCTCTTGCTTCACACTTTAGAGATGAACAAATTTAGAAAGATTGCACACTGTTTCAAGAATTGGTCCATGTCACAGAATGGCCCTCCTCAAGTTTCAGCCGAAGCTAAGAATCACTGCTCAATTTGGCAACATCTCCTACAAGAGCCATTTAATGGAGCTGATTTGATGGGAGAGTTGTGGCACAAGGTCATGGACACAGGTGAATGGCCAAAATGGGTCTGCTTTGACAGGGACATCCAGTTGCTTCACTTGCTTCATTATGTGGATATATACAGAGTGATGGCTGTCCACACCATCTGCAGCAGAGTCAAATGAGCATGACACAAATATCTGTCAGGGAAAGGCAGGGATATGTCCAATTTTTTAATGCATAACAAGTTGGATTGAAATATGAGAAGCCATTCTAACAGTGAAGCATCAGATAGTTATAAAGATCTAAAATAGACCACCAGAAATCCTATGTTGCTTTTTCATTCATTATTGTTCAACACTATAGTACAGAAGAGGAGTGATATTAAAGTTTAAATCTTCCATATAGAAAAATACTATGTTTTAAAAATAATTTGCTAGTTCTGTATATAGCGGAAAGCCTTTTTTTTTTAATGTCGGGAAGCATGGATGCATCCTCTACTTGCAGTAAATCAGTTCAGGTTTATGTTCCATTTCTGGACCCAAGTCTAGAAGCTCAGACAGCTATTTAAAAAATGCTCAAAGTGCTGTGAAGATAACTTTTAGATGTGCATGTGATTGATGTATAGAAGGAAATTGATAGCTGCTTTGCTACAGCCCTTTGGCAGCAGCCGCTTCCTTTTAGATTTAAGGGATACATTATTGTCCTCCTGCTCCCCTTCTAGATCATCTTCATACCAAGAACTACAGGCGTTGTGCATGGCCCTCATCTCTGTTTTTATATTCATGCAGAGTGGATTATTTTGAGTCCAGCAACACTGTAAAATAAATAGTTTGACACCACTTTAGTTGTCACAGCTCAATGCTATGGAATCATGTGAACTGTAGTTTCATAAGGACTTTAGTTTTCTCTGCTAAAGAGTTTGGCATTTCAGCAAACTACAATTTCCACTGTGTCAAGCTGCAATGATTCTACAATGTAGATGCATCCCCTTGTGAGTGACCTAAGGTCAACCAGTGAGCTTCATTGCCAAGTGGAGAGTGCACACATTCCTTTCTTCAGTTGGAGTCTGGTAACACTATTCACTTCACCAAATTGGTTAGTTACCTGCTTGTCTGTAGATGGGAAGAAGTGTTTTTTCCCCCCTAGCACCAACTCTAAACATCTGGATCTGTTTTCAAGATGTTGTCTGCCAACCTTCTGGCTTCTCTGACATACAGTTGTGGGATGATGGGCAAAGATACATTTTCCCCACTGACACTCATAGCACAGAGTTCTACATTTTAAAAGACTTTAATTTCTCATATTGAAACTATAACTCATGATCGTATGCTACATTGTTAACAGTGTGGTGCTTTAATATTTTTTTAACAAAAATATTTATAAAATACAAAATGACAACAAATTGATCCAAATGACCCTCACATGAGCAATGCATCTGAGCAAATATAAGATGAGTTGGATAGGAGGTTGGACTGGATGACCCTTGTGGTATCTCTTCCAACTCTATGATTTTAGGATACTTCATTATGCTATACAATGACCATTCTGACATTAAGCTGCCTTTCAAAAATAACATTACCACAAAAGTACTACACTTGATCTTAGTCAAAAGGCCAAAAAAGTATGAATTGTAGGCAATTTGGTTATTGTGGGGCATTGTGCCATTTTTTTCAAACTCCGGCAACATTACGTTTTGAGTCAAACCTGTCCTATTGCAAAGCATTTTACAGTGGTTTAATCTTGAGTGGGTCATTAGAATCTGTTAACTTTACAAAAAAAAAAAACCCAGCTTTTTGTGGAGTTGGAAATAACTGACTATGGGAGCAAGTGTCTGCCTTAAGGATGGCAAAGATATTCGCAGACAATCTTCTGAACAAGTATATCTTGTGCCTGACTCGTCTTCTTTGCCAAATCTTCTTCCATGCTCTCTTCAAGATAGTAGGGAAGGAATGTATGACTTATGTTCTTCTGTACATTGGTACCTCTTATGATTTTCCTTCCCCAATTGTATGTACAGTAATATGATCATGTATCTTCAAAGAATAAGTTCCTTGAATTACCATGGTTAACAAAAACTGTGGATAATAGGAAATCCTATTGAATGAACAACTTCAAGAGGAAGCATACCATAAAACTCATTAGATGGAGGACCTTAATCTGGGGGACAGTGGGGGCGTCTGTGGTGCAGCATAATCAATCCATCAGCCAGCAGGGCAAATTGTTAGGCAGTGCCCTGCATTGCTCTCTTGCCATCTCATGCTATTATCTGTTAGGTTCCAGATGGCTCCTGCATTGTCCCCAGCTTGCCTTATGAGAACACAGGTAGTCACCCATGTTCTCAGGACTGGCGCTTAGCACACTGCCACCAGGAGACATGATGTACCAACAGTACTACTGAAAATGGAGGTGAGTGCCCCCCACTCTACATTGCTGCCTTATTCTCTCAGGGGCGGGGGGGGGGGGGTTGTAGCCTCAAAGGTGTCACCATTTCCTATTCTTTTGTTTCTGGATAAGGAAATGGCTCACAGTTGCAACCACCTCCAGTCTCAGGGGAAATGATTGGAAGGAAGCAGAGTGAGGAAGCAACCAATGAAATGTCTGTAGCATGGCCACTTTTGATGCACTGCCTTGTTTCTGCCACATGAATATTTAAAAGATGACCTCAAAGCATGTTTCCAGCTCTTTGGGCTTCTTTTTAATTATATCTCTGGGCCGTAACTGTTCTATGTCTGTGGGAAATAGGGTCTCTGTGGTAAATATTGAACACTGAGTATGTCAGAACTCACCATGGGAGCAAGGGCCAACAGAAGGCCAGTTTCCCATCTGTTAATGGCATTGGGCTATGTAGGCTGAGAATCTCATTATGCGAGACCCCCGAGAAACAGGAATTAGCATAGAAATCATGGTTTAAAAGAGTGAGAAATTAGTCTTCGGGCATCTATGGCCAACTTGACATGCAGACCTAGGCTCTGTTCACAGATGACGGTGAATGGCAAAAAGTAATTATATTTCCTTCACTGCTTAATAGGATTATCCCCTTTGTTTCTCATGTGGCTATCTGCATACACAATGGCACAAAAATTAACCTGAAATATTTTATGCTTGGCAGCTCCAGGGCCTTACTTTCATCATTAGAAATTCACTATAATGGCATGACATTGGCTTGAATTGGGAAACAATTCACTGTATTCTAAAAAAATCTCCCATAGAGTTCTGTATAGGGGCCAAATTAGATGGTCTATTAAATGTGTATTTCACATATCTTATTTTAACATTCAAAATACAAGCAATCAAGATTAGTCCATCATTTGTGCATACAAAAGGAAGGGGAATTAACATTTTTCTCTCTCTGTGCTGCCAATGAAACACACACACACACATCCTGAAAGACCATAAGTTACAACCTCCCATGATATAAATGCAAGCTTCCTGGGGAGAAATGGAGTTAACTATACAGCTACTATTTCACTGTGGACATTATGAAGGGGACACGTGGTTTTCCTAAGTTTTGAAAAGTGCATATGAGCACCTTTCTCTCTGTATGGGCAGCTGAGCTGAGATGGTATTGTAGCATCTGAGGTTCCTGCAAACCATTAATACCTTCTTTCAGTAGAAAGTTATGCATTTGCTTAGAGAGATAAATAAGCTCTTGACTGAAATAAGAAGAAGGAAGGAAAAGAAAAGAAGAAGAAGAAGGAAAAGAAAAGAGAGGCATAACATTGCTCCATCTGTCCAGTTGTGGTTCAAGGCTCCGGGTCTGGTGCATTATGAGAGCCTTGAGGAAGAGGAGACACCGAGTATTTGAAAGCTCAAGTTCCATCATGTGCCTTTGGTTAGGAGGCATCAGTGTCAGGGCTTGGCTGCTTAGCTTTAGCATTTCTCACCCAAAAATAGCTGCCACACCAGGTGCAACTTTCCCCACCGTGTTCAGTTTCATCCGTGAAAAGCCCCTCGAATAAGTCTGCTGCAATGGAAAACAAAATACAACTCAGGATTGCTCTCTCTCTCTCTCTCTCTCTCTGCCTCTTTCTCTCTCCCCCCCATAAACAGCATGTCCCAAAATTATATATACTCATATATTCTTTAACAGTTAATAATAGCTATAGTGCAGGCATGTAGCCGGGGGGGGGGGGGGGGGCTCGAGGGGCTTCAGCCCCCCCGCCCGAAATTCTCATGATGGTCTGTGAGAAGGCCTTACTGGTGCATTATTTAAACTGTTATGTTTATTCATATCATGATCTGATCACCATACTCAATATACCCATATGCATGTGGATATTGGGGTAACGATACAATAGGTTTGCTAGGGTAGACCCTCTTTCACTCAGACTCAGCCCCCCCATATCAAACTCAGTCCCCCGTTCCCCCCCCCCCCCGAATCAAAATCCTGGCTACGGGCCTGATATAGAGGTTATTTGAAGGCTATACCAATATATTTATATTTAAGAATAAATGTTATAATTATGATTTAGTCATATTGCAAATTCCAATTTAAATTGGATTATACATAAAGTGGCCATTTTTGTCATTCCTGTGCAGCAAAGCATTGTTTGAATTGCTGAAACACAGTTATAAACCTTATTGAAAATTTCTATTGTAATTTCATGCCATTTTCTACTACTGGGATCTTTCAGGCTGCTAAAGGTGTATATAATTTTAAAATTGCAAATAATAATAATAATAGCCCAGGTGATTCACTGGAACTTATGTCACAAGTACCACCTGTCAGCAGTAAAGAATTGGTGGGATCGTAAACCCGCAATGGTCATGGAAAATGAACATGCAAAAATACTGTGGGACTTTCGAATCCAGACTGACAAAGTTTTGGAACACAATACACCAGACATCACGATTGTGGAAAAGAAAAAAGTCTGGATTATAGATGTTGCCATACTGAGTGACAGTCGCATTGAGGAAAAACAACAGGAAAAACTCAGCTGCTACCAAGACCTCAAAATTGAACTGCAAAGGCTCTGGCATAAACCAGTCCAGGTGGTCCCAGTAGGCATTGGCGAAAAGATCTCAGCCGGTATTTGGAAACAATGAACGTTGACAAAATCACGATCTGTCAACTGCAAAAGGCCACCTTACTTGGATCTGCGCGCATCATTCGAAAATACATCACATAGTCCTAGACGCTTGGAAAGTGTTCGACTTGTGATTTTTTAATATGAAAACCAGCATCTTGTTTGCTGTGACATACTATTCTTTTGTATCATTAAAATAAATAAATAAATAATGATAATAATCCAGAATTATAAACTGCTTATGGTGTATAGAATACATTTTTGGGACACGCTGTATATACAGGCACAATTTCAGTATAAACATTTTTGTTTGGAGTGCAAAGACATTACCTACAACTGTGCTATTACCAGTCCAGCATTTGTGCAAGGTCCTCAGCTGAATCAATGTCCACAAAGCTTTTAAAGAGACAAGTGTTTCTCCCTTTCTCTGTGCTGCAAAAAGGATAAAGGCATCCATTACAAAACAGCAGTACAGAGACAGCATACAGTCATGTTTCACTTCATTGCAGTTGCCAATGCCTATCTCTCACAAATTTCATAAGCTAAATGAAATGCCTAGCCATGAAACCAGGCTTATGTTTTCACCTCAAAGACTTTTGGGGCTTGGTCGGATTATGGTTGTAATTCCTTAAACCCAGAGAACACAGCGCTTTATGTGTCAAACATTTAACTTCTTGCGTTTGCTAATAGAATATTTTTACCTTTTCTTCCTGCTCTGTGCAAAATAAAAGACACTATGAAACTAGTTGTGCTCTCTGTCTCCCCCCCCCCCACTCTAAAGTAAACCTCAAGACAGGAGACCCCCCTTCCCAAACTACAGGTAGAATGAGATAAAAGAATGGTACATAAAAGGTATGTAACTTTAAGTAACACGACAGGTGACATTGGTAAGAATGCAAGAAGCAAGGAAGAAATGCAAATACTTTTTTTCCAGCTACAAACGAAGCAAAATGCAGCAAGCTATTTACATACACTGACACAAAATGTGTGAGTCTGTTTTAAAGAGCTTTAACATGATCAGAAATATCAGACCGGGGTATCTATACATCCTCCCCTCATGTAGCCCAACTTCCCACTTGGTCCACTCAAGTACTGGCTCCTATAATTGCAAAGCAACCAAGTTTGTGTCTGCAATACATGAAATCATTTTTCTTTAATGGCCAAAAAGGGAGTTTATGTTGCTATGAAAAGGTTGTCCCTCCCACATTGAATCCAACCCCATTTCCCATTGGCCTCCATCTTGGGGTCAGTGAGTGCCAGAGGGCAACCTTACCTGTTTCCTCTGGCTGCTCAGACAGAAGGTGCAGATGGGCCTGGGTGTTGCTGGAGTGCTGCCGCTCTGCAGGACAGCCTGGTATTGCAGGCAGGGCTGCATAGGTTCCTCTCCCAAGCTCCCACTTTGTGATTGCTGTTGATGCTGTTGTAGAAATAGCATGTTAGCCAGGTGTGAGATGTAGCTTGAGGCCAGGCGCAAGGTCTCTATCTTGGACAGCTTGCGATCTGCTGGCTCGGTTGGGATGAGTGTGCGGAGCGCAGTGAAAGCAGTATTCACACTGTGGGTCCGGTCCCTCTCCCGGGCGTTGGCAGCTTGCCTCTGCCTGCTCAGGCCACACAACCGAGGACTCTTGCGCTTGCGTTTGCCTTGGGCACCGGTGGAAGGCAGGGATTTCCCAGAGCTGCTCTCGCTGCTGCCACTCTCCAGCTCCTCTGGGTCGGATGCAGCACCCCCGCTCGACTTCATGCTGAGCCCTGCAGCCCCTCAGCCCCATCACTTTTATGCACAGCAGCTGCCACATTGCTCTGGTTCACATCAGCCGCTGCTCTCTCTCAACTCCCCTCCAGCAGCAGGGTCATTTTTTGAATGGTTGCTCCTTTTAGATCTAGCATATGGTCTCCCTGTAAATAAGGCAAAGGAGGTGGAGCTGCCACCTCAAAGTAGCTGCTGGGCAACTGCAAAGCTGTGCACCTGTTTCCCCCTTGTCATGGAAAAATGTGCAAGCCCTTTGGGCAGTCACTCTGAGCATATGTGGTGGGGAAATGAAGGCCTTTCTTTCCCTTTGCCCTCTATTTAATGAAATGGATTCATGTTCTCTCAAGGGCTGGAGCAGTACTGACACCTCCCCTTCTCTCAGCCAGCATTTTCAAGTCTCAGTATCTATTTTTGGATCTTGGTCCACCAGACCACAAATAAATAAGCTAGCCTTCCTTCCTTCCTTCCTTCCTTCCTTCCTTCCTTCCTTCCTTCCTTCCATCCATCCATCCATCCATCCATCCCAAATGGCAGAACATGCATAATGCAACAATACTCTTTATACATTGTAATCCTTTAAATATATTGCATACATCCAGAAGTATAACTGATATGAATTTCTCAGAGACATTTCCAAAGCCTCAAGCTTCCATCTCCTCGGTTATATACTTGGTGTTGCCATGGACCAAGGGCTTGCATAGCAAACACTACAGGTATTTTTATTAATTAAACCTTGACTTCAAAATATATGATTACAGCCTTCAAATGCAGACATCATTAGCTCGCCAAACTATTCAGAACGCCACTGTTGAACATACAGCCTTTCCCAAAATATTGTTGGAGAAACAACTCAGACAGCCTCATTCACAGATAAGGCTTTGCCTTATTTATTTATTTTTGGAGTATGCACAAGAATACTAATCCCACACATTATTTAAAAAGTATCTGATGGACATCATATCTCTATATGTTTGACTGAAGGATTCAGGTTGTCAACTGTAGTATACCCTTCAACATTGCCACATAGGAAAGTAGGAACATGGAGTCTTTTAAGTAGAGGCTAGATGGCCATCTGTCAGGGGTGCTTTGAATGCAATTTTCCTGCTTCTTGGCAGGGGGTTGGATTGGATGGCCCATAAGGTCTCTTCCAACTCTATGATTCAATGGCCAAGCAATGTCAGAGTGTTTTCAACATAGTAAAAGTTATTCATGAAGAAGAATGGACAAGATAATAAAGGTGGCAGCGGTTTGCCTTTCCTTTCTTGCTAAACAGAGTAGTAACTAACAATCTGTTACTGAGCACAATTTAAAATGCTGGCTTTAGCCTATAAAGCCCTAAAGCTGGGTTCTGGCCCAGCTTATCTGTCCGAATCTACCTCTCTCTATGAACCACAGCAGAGTTTAAGATTATCTGGGGAGGCCCTGCTCTCAGTCCCGCCTCCCTTGCAAGTGCGATTAGTGGAGAAGAGAGACAGGGCCTTCTAAGTGGTGGCCCCTTGGCTGTGGAACTCGATCCCCAGGGATATTGGATCAACCCCCTCCCTCCTGACCTTCTGTAAGAGAGTGAAAATGTGGCTTTGTGACCAAGCCTTTCGAGAACTTGTGCAATAGATAGACTTGGAATAATGTGCAATGCCCATTGGAATGGCCCAGATTACACTTGTAGATTTCATGTTGAACTCTGAATATATTGTTTTTAAATGTTTTAATTGATTTTAATGTACTTTTTAATTCTATTTTAATATTTCTTTAAGTGTACATTGTGTTTTAAGGCATCGAATCATTGCCTGTATATAAAGCTGCCTTGAGTCCCCTCCGGGGTGAGAAAGGCAGAATAGAAATTCTGTAAATAAATAAATAAATAAATAAATAAACTGCTTTAGTACTCCAATTCAATTTGGAGTACTAAAGCAATTGAAGTAAGCTGAATATGGGAGAAAGTGGAATGGGGAAAATTAATCCTGCCAAATCAGGACAGTTTGAGGGGATGCTGAAAGGCCATCTCTTTCCAGCAACTTTACAGATACATTTGGTTGAAAGGATCCAACCAAACATGACCAGAACAAAAATAAGGATGCAAAGAATAAGACCAAAAAATTAAAAAGGGAAAATATCAATTTAATAATATAATAATATAAACATCTAAACACTGCAAATATATCATTTAAAATGCAGCAGAGACACGAGACTAGCAGAATCACATCTCTAACATGAAAGAATAATAGAGCAATCCTCAAGAGAAATGGAAAAAAACAAATGTCCTTAAAAAACTTAAGTCTTCCTTAAAGTCATATTGTATATTTTGCTGCAGAAACCAAACAGTTACAGTAAGCTGAGAATCATAATACCCTCAGGTGAGACTATTCAAACACTGAGAAGCTCCTCTGGGCATTAAATGTTCAGCTGAAAAGTTAAAAGAATTCGCATTGAACTCTTATCTATATCAGATTCCTTCCCAGATTTCTTTCTTTTTAAAAAGAGCATGATTATTCTGAGCAGAATGGTAGCAAGCAAAGACTGGTTACAATATTTTTAATTTTATAGCTTTTTTGTGTGTGGTTTTCACTATAGCACTTCCATTCTGGTGTGACTTTGCTGGATTTTCAGCCGTTTTAAATGTTTAGATGTTTACATTACTTTCTCTTACTACATTCATTTAGTGCAGCAAAATACCAGTGAGGTGATTTCTTCCTCCAATAGCTCATTTTATATAAAATAAGTAGGAATGCAAGTGAAATACCTCAGAGAATAAAGAATAGTAATTGAGCTAGGCTTATTTTTAAAAAATCAAGTCATATTTTTTCTGTGCAATCTATTTTTAAAATTGCAGCCATTTGGAGAAAAATAAATTTCTTACATTTCTATTGTTACATATACGAGATCAAAAAGGAAAGGAAGTACAGCTCATGAAATCAAAATGCAATCATATGTATATCTGCCTAGGAGTAAATCCCACTGATTTGAATGAGATTCATTTCCATTAAAAAAAACCCACTGAAAAACAGTGCCATAATTTGGAAAAATAAAGAGTGGGAGAGGCAATTCTAGAGACCTGTTTATCATTAAATGGCTTTGTCATTTTCACAAAACAGTGGGTTCAGTTTTTCCAGGGCTGGATTAAACTCTTATTTATTTATTTTACTTCTTTACAGTATTTGTATGTCACCCTTCTCACCCCGCAGGGGACTCAGGGCGGATTACAATACACATATATATGGCAAACATTCAATGCCAATTAGACATACAACATATATAGACAGACACAGAGACAATTTAACATTCCAGCTTTTTGGCTTCATGAGGGTATGCTCGATTCCGGCCACAGGGGAGCTGTCACTTCACCGTCCATTTGTGACACTGAGTCCTTTGATGGAGTACTTCAGTTTTCTGCATGCTGCTGGAAGGTTTTATGGCATCGTAAATTAGTTAAATTGGCCTCCCCGCATAAAGCAGTACATAAATTTCCCACTTGACAGATGTAACTGTCTTTCATGCTGCATAGGTCCACAGCAAACTAGACTAATGGCCGGAAGCTCACTCTGACCCGAGCTGGCTTCAAACTCATGACCCCTCAGTAAGTAGTGATTTAATGCAGTTAGCTGCATCACAGCCCGGTCTTTCCTTTTACTACCTTACTCAGAGAAGGGGTGGTTCCTTTCTTGATATGAAAGAATAACCAAGGGTTTTTTTCCTGATTTTCTGGCTAGGTTTTTTAGATATATATAGGGTCATGTGGAGGAAAACACTCCTGCAGCCACTTTTCCCCCCTTGAGCCTACTGGAAAGGGCAAAATTCCTCCCTCTTTTCTCCTTTCCATGCTATTGAGTGTCACTGAGTACGCTCCACACTTTTGGAGTATGTGTGAACAGCTGGGCTAATTCTGAACTTGACCAATGATAGTTGCTACAACAGTCATCATTTCCTCTCTTGCCAAGTATTATTACTGCGTACTCAATGCCAACTTTTATGCCTTTTTCAAAATATGTGTTCTTCAACCTAGTATTTATTCAAAGTCCATCATTTGTACTCAATCATTATGTTTCTCTTTTACAAAAAACAAAAAAACCCTGATGGCACCACACCATTTTGAACTCCACATCATCCAGTTTTTCCAGGCTGAATAGTGTGACAAGCACTTAGGCTAATTGGCAGTAATAAACAGCCCTTTTTATTTGGCCCTTCAGAAGATTATTGGCCTTGTTTGTCTCAATATTAATCTATTTCCCCACATTAGTGTTGGAGTACCAGAGGTTCTTTCCTTTTATCACAAATGCAAATGCTTCAAAATGGGCAGCTGTTCTGACATTCTTGGCCTAGAGTCATGCCATCATTCTGTCCTCTCACTAAGAGTGCTAATGCTTGTCTGTGTTTTGCTTGTCTGTTGATACACAATAGATTCTCAGTCACAGTTTGGCATGTTCATCATGCTAGACAGAGATGTTTAGTATGTCCTATGGTGTTTAGTAGAAAGTTTGCACTGTAGACTGTACAGAATAAAGCTACTGTTGTAAATTGTGGTTAATATGGTAGCACTTCTGGTACAAAATATTATAATAATAGAAGTGACTGATTTACAATAGGAAGAGTTCAAGATCTACACTGCACTCTTTCATTTCTGTGCATATTAAGTCCCTTTGCTCAGTTTTCAGAGATACCTTCCCATGATTCACTCTATTCAACAGGGTCAACTGAATTTGTATATCACTACAACTCCCAGAAATCCCAACCATTTTATCAACTGTTAGGATTTCTAGGTGTTGAAAGCCAAAACATCTGGGGAGCCACAGGTTGAGAACCATTGCTAGCCTAACTTGTTTTCTGCCTGTCTATTTTTTCAGTGAGGGCTATTGACCTGAGCAGGATGTGGTTAAATAAACAACAACATCGTATTGTCGAAGGATTTCATGGCAGGAATCACTGGGTTGTTGTAGGTTTTTTCAGGCTATATGGCCATGTTCTAGAGGCATTCTCTCCTGACGTTTAGTCTGGTGGTTGTTAGAGTGATCCAGTATTTCTGCAGGAGTCTACCGTATACCACACAGCTGTGGACAAGTCTACATAAGGACCACCAAATGCAGCATTGCCCAAACATGAATCAAGGAACATGAAAGGCACTGCAGACTACTTCAACCAGAGAAGTCAGCCATAGCAGAGCACCTGATGAACCAACCTGGACACAGCATATTATTTGAGAACACAGAAATGCTGGACCACTCTCACAACCAGCATGTCAGACTACACAGAGAAGCCACTGAAATCCACAAGCATTTCAACAGAAAGGAGGAAACCATGAAAATGAACAAAATCTGGCTACCAGTATTAAAAACTCTAAAATTAAAACAGCAAAACAGCAGAGGGAAAACAATCAGGGACATCTAATCACCTCTCAACAAAAGATTGCTCCAGGCAATGCTAATCAAGGTGGTCAGTTGAAACATTCACACCTATCTCCAGCAGACAAGAGTTCTTTGTCCCACCCTGGTTTTTCCACAGATATATAAACCCATTTTCCTAGTTCCAGCAGACCTCACTACCTCTGAGGATGCTTGCCATAGATGCAGGCGAAACGTCAGGAGAGAATACCTGTAAACCATGGCCATATAGCCCGAAAAAACCTACAACAACCCAACAACAACATTGAGTTAGATCTTAGGATATATTTCAGAACTGTAGTTTTTATGAAAAAAGCAAAATAAAACTTGGTCTTAATTCCTAATCTGCTGCACGCTGACTGTCCATGTGCAGAAATCTATTCAATATTCTGAACTAGATAAGTTCTTGCACTCAAGATGCTTTTGTCTTAACACAACCGTGCATTGTGAAATGGAAAAATCACTTTACAGACTAATCTAGTCAGACTTTAATATCATCGTTACTAGTATCCACATGCTGCATTGATTTGAGAGTATTTCTGCAACATGTGAAACTATTCAATGAAATTCATTTTTTCCTAAGAATTAAAAGTATACAATAAAGGAATTGAAGGGCAATCTAAACAACTTGCAAGCTTAGAAGAAAATTCCATAGTTTTTGTTAGTGACTAATTTTAAATTGGAAGGAATTGCATACCTCAATTTTTCCTGTTTTCAGCTATATGTCTCTCTGTGTAATTGCAACATCTTTAGGTTAATATAGCAGTGTTTGTGTCCTTGAAAGCAAATCTTTAGATTGATTTTGTTTTTCAGCTCTGAATGGGTATTAATGAATACTTTAATTGATCACAAACTTAGATCAAGTTCAATGCAGGATATCATTTTCAGGATCTGGTGTAGTTATGAGACCAGGTAGTAAACACCAAACAAAAGGGCTCCGGTTGTCACGGAAAACTTATAAGACAGGTTGAGCATCCCTTATCTGGAATTCTAACATACTCTAAAATCCTTAATTGTTCACATGGGTAGCTAAGACACTTTTGTTTTATAATAGTTCAATATACGCAAACTTTATTTCATGGACAAAATGTTATATAAAATATATTTAGGCTATGGTTGCAAGGTGTATATGAAACATAAATTGATTTCATATTTAGATTTTGATCTCATCTACAAGATCACTCATTGTGTACATTTATGCAAAATATAGGTATTCCGAAACCCTAAATAAAATGTTCTGAAATCCAAATCACATCTGGTCCAAAGTATTTCAGATAAAGAATGCTCAGCCTGTCAGATTGGTCTTCATTCAGATAAAATTAAATCCAGTGCCACCTAGTGACTTAACTTCACAATGAGACTATAAGCACACTTTCCTAAACTTTTTAGAATTCATGACTTTTCTCTTCATCTCTGTTTATCTGAGCAGTTTTGAGGAAGGAAGAGGTGGGGAGATGGATGGAAGGAAAGAAGTCCATAGAAGTATTTGAAAGGAGAGAACATCTGCAGCAAATGCAACATAGAGCTAATGCAACGATTAGAGAAAGGTTATTCATTCATTTATTTATTTATTATTTAAACATTTGTACCCCATCCTTCTCAACCCCCGAGGGGAGACTCAGGGTGGCTTACACTGGCAACAATTTGATGCGATTCAATTCAATTCGATTCAATTCGAACACACAACATAGCAATAAAACACAATCAAAACATTGATTAAAACATTAAATATAAATAGGCAGTTAAAACATTATTAACAATAATATGGCCACATCCAAATTCGATTGAACATTCAGGGACTTTGTCCAAAGCCTGTCCATTATCAGTTCACATACATCAACTGTGATTGCGGCTAAGCCTGCTGTCCAAATGCCTGGTCCCACAACCATGATTTGAGCTTTTTCCTGAAGGTAAAGAGAGATGACACCAAGCTAATTTCACTGGGAATGAGTTCCACAGACAGGGAGCCACCACTGAGAAGGCCCTGTCTCTCGTTCCCACCAACCGCGTTTGCAAAAAAGTCAGGACCGAGAGCAGGGCTTCCCTGGATGATCTTAAATTCGAAGGAGAATTTAATTGCTTTTACTCCATGATTTCTTAAAGCTTTAACAGGGAATGACTACACAATTCACAGATAGTGGAATATGTCCTGAACACTAGTTATTAGTTATTGATTGTGACACCATTTAAGCAAGTGCTGGGAGGAATATATTCTTTAAAGAGAGGGCATTCACTTATTTTTCTCTACAATCATCCCAGTTTGCCTAAGGTTGATAACATAAGCAGGAGTAAGCATGTGTCTACACCAGCAGGCTGTTCGGAATTGTGGAAGTTGAAGTTCAAAAACACCTGGAGGGCCCAAGTTTGCCCAATCTGATCTCCACTGACAGAGGAGATTAAATGACTTTGTAAAACTATATCTTCTATGATTTGATAGCATTGAGCCACAGCAGTTAAGTGGTGTCGAACTGTATTAGAATCATAGAGTCAGAAGAGACCTCGTGGGCCAGCCAGTCCAACCCCCTGCCAAGAAACAGGAAAATCACATTCAAAGCACTCCTGGCAGATGCTCATCCAGCCTCTGTTTCAAAGCCTCCAAAGAAGGAGCCTTCACTACACCCTGAGGCAGAGAGTTCCACTGCTGAACAGCTCTCATAGGTAAGAAGTTCTTCCTAATGTTCAGGTGGAATCTCCTTTTCTATAATTTGAAGCCATTGTTCCACGTCCTGGTCTCCAGGGCAGCAGAAAACAAGCTTGCTCCCTCCTCCCTATGACTTCCCTATCATGTCTACTCTCAGCCTTCTCTTCTTCAGGTTAAACATGCCCAACTCTTTAAACCACTCCTCATAGGGCATGTTCTCCAAACCCTTGATCATTTTAGTCTCCCTCCTCTGGACACATTCCAGCCTGTCAACATCTCACTACAACGGTGGTGCCCGAATTGGACACAGTATTCCAGGTGTGGTCTGACCAAGGCAGAATAGACAGGTAACATGACTTCCCTGGATCTAGACACTTTTTATTTATATTCCAAAACCCAGTTGGCTTTTTTAGCAGCTACATCACGTTGTTGGCTCATGTGTAACTTGTTGTTCACAAGGACTCCAAGATCTTTTAATTCTAATGTGCTATGAACATATGCTATGAACATTAACAGGTAACATTTTGACACACCTGGCACAGTGCATATCATGGAGTAAATAGAAAAAAATGGTAATACCAAAGAGCAGAGCACCTAGCAGATCTTTCATATGAGCAGGACTATTTCCAGTATGATTTTTTTCTTTATTAAAATTCATTCTGTGAATATTTTGTGTTATTATTATTATTATTATTATTATTATTATTATTATTGAGGCCCGCTCTGGGATGAAAACTGTTAGAAGAAATTTCTGATGAAGCCCTTTCTGATACAACTTAACTGGGACTTGCAAGGAAGTTCAGTTGGAGACTACTGGAACCTATTATTATCCTCAGAAATTTCTGAAAATTGTTAGCTCCCTTGGGAAGGCCCTTAACATTTCTGTTGGCTGAAACAGGTCAGACATTTTAACAATAAAACGTTCCTCCATTGTATTCCGAGACATGCCTCTTTATCAGTAGAGAAAGAAAACACCAAAATTGTATCTGCCTTCCTGCATAAGACAAAATCCTAGTAATAAAATGACCTATGCAATGAGATCATCAGAGTCTTTAAATAGAGAGCAGGTGCTTTACAGGGTTGTGTAAAACAGGGGAAATAACTGACGATTACTTATACTATTTCTCATAGCACAGTTTATGAGCCACAATAGAGCTAATGGCAAAGTCAATTTCACCTTTCAGAATGACAAGCCTATTGCTTGAAAACAGAAGCTGCAAAATGAATCAATTTCATTTTCTACCCTCAATATATATAGTACTCTATTTTTAACTATGCTGTAATGATGGGTTCAGGGCATACCCATTCCGCATCTCCTAAAGCACCAGCACTTGAGGATCTAATGTGATAATCAGATAAGCCATACATTTTATGTAGATGAGGATTTTTTTTAATCTTGTGAATTGCTTTGTGTCCCATGAATGTCCATCCAGTTTAAGGGCTTGATTGCATGAACCCCCTATTCCACTGTAGTCCTGTTATCACTGATAGTGGATACATACCAAGTTACACACCTTCAATATTGCATCTCTCTTCATTCACATAATAGCATTGATTCACCAATTCATCATCCCATGATCGTACTTCCATTTACCCTTGTAACCACATCTTCTAGAACGGGCTGTGACGCAGCTAGTTAGCAGTCAGCTGCAATAAATCACTACTGAACGAGAGGACATGAGTTCAAAGCCAGCCTGAGTTGGAGTAAGCTCCTGACCATTAATAATCTAGCTTGCTGTTGACCTATGCAGCCTGAAAGACGGTTGCATCTGTCAAGTAGGAAATTTAGGTACCGCTTTATGCGAGGAGGCCAATTTAACTAATTATTATGCCATAAAACCTTCCGGCAGTGTGCAGAAGAATGAGGAAGTAATCCATCAAAGGAGTGGCAGCTTCCCCTGTGGCCAGAACCAACCATACCCTCATGAAGCTGGAAAAGCTGAAATATTAAATTGCCTTTGTGTCTGTCTATATATGTTGTAGTACAGTTTTATAGCAGTGGAAGGGGTGCGATGAGCGATCATCTGCTTGATGGAGTCTCTGTCTGCTCCCAAAGGCTAGGAGATGGAGCTGTGTGTGCCCCATTACTGTCCTGGGAGCCTTGGATTGGGATTCTGACCTAATCTCCTGCTTCCATCACAGTGGAAGATGCCATCACATTTTCAGTGTTGAACTAGAACTCTACTGCAAATCCAGTCAACTTCTGGCAGTATGTGTCTTCTTTCCTTTTGCCTCAAGCAGGCCCTTGTCTTGCAGCCAGAGACTACAATACGAAGCCAAGCAGAGCTAGAGAAACAGTGACTGTGACTATGATCCCCTTGAAAAATATTTCCCCCTGTTATCAGTTTTGTATTTGGCCCTTGCATGCTATGAAGGAAGATTTTCATATACATTTGATGTCTTAAAGGTATGTGTGCGTGTGAGTGAGTGTTAAACAGCAAACTGAACTGGAGCACAGTCAGAGCTTCCCTGGATGTTCTAATGTATACGTTTTCAATGCTTCTTTTCATGTACTTGTACGATGTGAATGTAAAGGGAGCCAATAAAGCATGAAAGAACTATAATCCAGTTTATAATTGTTAGCGTGCTTCCCTTACAATTGTTCCCATGGCACAACACAGAGCTACCTTCTTCCCCCCACGGCTTTCTATCTTGAGTGGCCTCCTCAGAGGTACTCAAAAGGGCAGATAGCTTTTAAATACTTCACCTTGTTCAGCTTTTGCTTTACGCTGAAATAGGCTTTTAATCCAACTAAATGACTGGAACTGTGACCCTGAGCCGTCCTCCTAATTGAGCTTTTCTGTGAATTAGGTCTCTGTTATGCTGGATTGAAATCAGCCCGGGGAGGAACTCCCTTGAAGTCTTGTCAAGACATGCTGAATTTTCAACCCCTGTAATTAGAGCAAAGTCAGGAGCAGGCCATTTATCGCTCCATTACATTATGGTAGCTATCTTCTTCCTACCCAATGCATACAATTTGTAAAATAAAAGAATCCGATCCTTTTGTCTCGTACAGGCACAGATACACATAGACTTACAGGACACAGGGGAAACCTGTCTTTCATAATAGCAAATGTATTGTACAAGTTTAAACTTTCTGATTCCTAGTAGCACAAACCAGTTGTTGAAAAAAAATCTTCCAATTTGGGATAGGCAAAGTGCAGCCTATAGGTTGCTTGTGGCTCCCAGGGCCTCCGTGGCCCATGATGATGATGATGATGATGATGATCATCATCATCATCATCATCATCTTTATTTATACCGTGCCACCATCTCTCAGAGGGACTCGGGGCAGCTTACAAAGCACCCAAAGGGGCAAACATACAATACAAAAATGGCGAAAACAATAATATAAAACAATGACAGCCAACATAAATATCTCACTTCACAAAACCCCTGGTTAAAAACAGTAAAATACAGCAATAGCTGCAAGAATAGACCAACAATATTCAAGCTCAGTCATGTAAAGTGCTTGGTGAAATCTATGGATCCTCACGCAGATTCATTAAAGGAATCTCAATATGCTTGAAGGCTTGTTGAAAAAACCATGTCTTCAATTGTGTATGGCTTGAAGAGTGGGGGCTAGTCTGATGTTCCTCATGTGGGAAATACTACGCGAGTGCAGTATTTTTCTGAATGAAGTAGAGAGTGTTTGAGGACCAGGACATCCGTAGGGATACCAAGGTGCTTGTTTATAAAGCTATTGTCCTCCCAAACCTGCTATATGCCTGCGAAACATGGACTGTCTACAGATGTCACATGCAACTCCTGGAACGATTCCATCAGCACTGCCTCCAGAAAATCCTGCAAATCTCTTGGGAAGGCAAGCATGCTGGAAGAAGCAAAGACCACCAGCATTTAAGTGATGGTCCTCCGCCATCAACTCCACTGGACCGGCCACGTTGTCCGGATGCCCGACCACCGTCTCCCAAAGCAGTTGCTCTACTCCGAACCCAAGAATGGAAAACAGAATGTTGGTGGACAGGAAAAGAGATTTAAAGATGGGCTCAAAGCCAACCTTAAAAACTCTGGCATAGACACTGAGAACTGGGAAGCCCTGGCTCTTAAGCGCTCCAGCTGGAGGTCAGCTGTGACCAGCAGTGCTGCAGAATTTTAAGAGGCATGAATGGAGGGTGAAAGAGAGAAACATGCCAAGAGGAAGGCGTGTCAAGCCAGCCCCGACTGAGACCATCTTCCACATGGAAACCAATGTCCCCACTGTGGGAGAAGATGCAGGTCAAGAATAGGGCTCCACAGTCACCTACGGATCCACAAGAATACTGATCCTGGAATACTATCCTACTCGTCCAATGAGGGATCGCCTAAGTAGAGTATTCCAAAGATGGGGGGCCACCACCGAGAAGGTCCTCTCTCTTGTCCCCACCAACCGCACTTGAGACAGAGGCGAGACCGAGAGGAGGGCCTCCCTGGTAGATCTTAATGCCCGTGCTGGTTTGAAGAAAAAGATGCAGTCACGAAGACAGGAAATAGCTCCAAAATGCCTTTTAGAGCACTTCCACCATCTTGGCCTTGCCTCCCAAATGAGAGACTCTTTTTGAAGCAAGAAGTTAACTTGAAATTCCTTCAATTTACTACTTAATTTTATGTAAAAGGGTTTCCAATGGGCCTAAAATGGTCCAGCAAAGTCCCAAAGCCTGATGAAAATGCCTCTGTCTCTTCTAGGACATTAGAGACATTTGGGGGCAATTTGGCTGCTTCTTCTTCTTTTTTCAGGAATGAGTGCAGTGATGGATGCAGCTCTCGTAGGCCCTATCTACACTGCCATAGAAATTCCAGATGATCTGCTTTGAATTCGATTATATGGCAGTGTAGAGTTAGGTAATCCAGCTCAAAGTAGATAACATGGGTTTTCTGCTTTGATAATCTGGATTATTTGGCAGTGTAGAAGGGACCCAAGTCTTGTTGAGCTATGTTGATCTAAAGGTGAAGCTATTCCAAAATTTATTGGAAAGATTTGTTCAAAAGAATTTCCCCATGGCCTTCCGCTGAGACTGAAACTCCCCAAAGGTCACCCAGGCCCCTTCTACACTGCATATAATCCAGATTATCAAAGGAGATAATCCACATCATCTTCTTTGAACTAGATTATCTAAGGCCCTTCAAGACAGGCCCTATACCACAGGATTTGAGCCCAGGTTTTCAGTTTATTCCAGATTATCTGGCAGTGCAGACTCACTGCTGTGGAACACCCTCCCTGTTGACATCCGACAGGCGCCCTCCCTTATGTCTTTCCGTAAGGGCCTAAAGACGTGGCTATTTGAGAAGGCATTTAACTGAGTGCTACATTCACTGGTAATGACGACTGGAACGGAATATGGTTTACGAGCTTGGTTATGATTCTACGATAAGACGGAGCGGATTATTTAGTGTAATTTAGTATTGTGTAGTAGTGATTATTGCTTATTGTAAATGTGTTTTTATATGTTGTACACCGCCGTGAGTCGCCCCAGGGCTGAGAACGGCGGTCAACAAATGCAGCAAATAAATAAATAAATAAATAAATAAATAAATATAATCCAGTTTAAAGCAAAAAACTTGGGATCAGATCCTGGGATGTAAGGCCTGTCTGGAAAGTCCCTGAGTCTACATTGCTATATAATCCTGTTCAAAGCAGATAATCTGGATTTTATATGGCAGTGTAGAAGGGGTCCCTGTGAGTGTCATGACCCAGCAGGGATTTGAACCCTGTTCTCCAGAGACATAATCCAATGCCAGCTTTCAATACATACCAATACATACCTATACCATGCTGGCTTTCAATACAAAGCTCCTGCATTCCACTTCACAATTGCTCTCCACTTTGCTAACCAACATGCTATTTTTTAACCTTTCAAGTCCTTCCCTTTCACCTAATCAGCCATAATTTCAGCCGAAGCACCTGCACATTGCTTATCTCCCTAGGTCACTCAAAGATGCTGCCATGGTCAAAGAGAAGATGACAACCTCTCTTTTTCCATACAAAATGAAGAGGAGTAGCAGATGATTTTTCATTTCAGTGCTGGCAACCTCTTCTACTGCAGCTTAGAACACGGAAGGAAAGAAATGAAAATGTTTTTGTTTGGTTTTTTTGGAGGGAAACTGTCAAGGAAACTCCTGTCCCAACAAAAGAATAGTCTTTGACTATTTAAGGTTCTTTTAAAAAGTTATCGCCATTGATAGACATAGGAATCTGGCCAAAATTCTGTATCTCATAGAACCCATTGTTTCCCTGTGCCTGCCCCATTATGGTTGTGTTGTGGCCAGGGGAGGGAAAACATAGTCTAGTTCTGTAAGTTGTATGTATCCTGGAAGATCCCTGGGACTGCATTGTCATATGCCTGCCTCTCTGAATATAGCCAGATAAATCTTGTATACCTCGCCAGTGCTGTCCCCTACCCATTACATCTCTGAGTTCAGCAGAAGGGTGTAGAAAGACAGCACTTCTCTGGAGACTGGCCATTACCCGAGGGGCATAGTGAATTCTTTCATTTGTAACTTTTGGTCATACAAATGCCTCTGTCACTAAGAGGATACCAACATGCATTTTGATTTTTTTGGCCCAGGTTCTTGATCCTCAGAAGGGCGTTGAGGGGATTAGGCCTTTTTGCTCTTGTTTCACCATGAGTAAGCCTGCCTGTCTGTCCTTTTTTTGCTTCCAGTTTGTAAGACATAGCTAAATAATTCATACTTTCCTGCAAGAATGAAGTTAAGAAAGTCTGATGTCCCTAGTTTAACGTTCTACTGCCCATCTGAGGCAGTTGCTTCATTCTCCACAATGAGTAATGCAGACCTCACTACCTCTGAGGCTGCTTGCCATAGATGCAGGCAAAACGTCAGGAGAGAATGCCTCTAGAACATGGCCATATAGCAAAAAAAACCTAAAACAACCCAATACAGGCTCTGCTACTTCTCTCCTTTCTCTGTTCCCCAAGTCAATCTTGCTCCTTGGGACAGGAGCCTGCCCTCTTGTTTTCAGTAAAGCACAATGTAACCTGTTTGGCCCACATATGAACATTATTCTACTTATTAACATAAATATACCCCCACCAGGACATGTGTTTTATGAAGTTCCATAAGTTGCCCTCAGGGTGTGAATGGTGGGAAAAATGAATAGGCATTTTAAAAAGGAAAGGCAAGGGGAAAAAGACAAGGTTAACAAAAGATGAATACAAACTTAGTGAGAGACAATAAGAATTTGTTGCCTTTGTGGCTATAGTTGGGTATGAAATGACAAAAAAGCCCCAGATTGATTCAGTTTGAAAGTACTACAAGGTTAATTTCATGAACATGAATTTAATACGCAATGAGGGAAATTCAAAACAAGCAGGAGTCTGGATTGTACTATGTTGATGCAACTAATCTGTTTGCCTTTCTGTCTGACTTTCCTTCAGTAGGTTTGTTTTTAGACCCATGAGACTTGCCCATGGATAGGTGTGACTTCCCATTTTTATTTCTACTTTACTGCGATGACACGTCTCTCCTTTGGGCTTCTTATATTTATCCATATATACAGACATTGGAAAAGATACTTCTATATCTATTTCAATCAAGAAATGTGTTGTCCATATGTTTGTGCCTCACTGTATAAGCCCACCCAAGGGACTGTGGATGTGGACATGTATGGCTTCATTGAGGTATTATTTAAAAGCAAGTTAACCCAAAACACAAAGAGAGAACCCTACACTTTTCATTTAAGACAGCAGCTTCCACTATTGTGATTTTTGTGGGGTTCAGACTGATCTCCATGTGCAAGGAGATATGGAATGGTAGGGCAGCATACCTTCTCTCATTGTATGTAAGTTAAACATCTCATAAAAAACAAATTAGGGACTACCTGCATCTTTTGGACTTTATCATGTGAGACTGAAAAAAGTACACTTATGACAGGATAAAAGCACCTTTGGATCAAGCTTATCACATAACATCACATCTCTGCCATAGTCTCATTGTGCTTGAATTGTGATTGAATCATCTCTTTTCATTGATGGGAAAAACCCATCAATGAATCCATTGTCACTGTTCCTCTGTCACTCTTCCTTTTGCAATAATGTCATTTTGGAGGAGTCCCAGTATTACAAAACATAGCAAGGTTTTGTGAGAATGTTGAAACTGTGTGAATGTATCAGTTATGGTAAAAGAGGAGGAAAGGAAAAATAGAAAAATACAGTGTGCATGTGCTAGGGTAAACACAGGTAGCAGGTGAACTGTCTGGAAGATTGATCATAAGAATGTGCATACAAAAATTACCAGCATTGTACAATTGTTTCTATAATGGTATGCTTCCACTTACTTAAAGAATGCAATAGCGATGCAACAACAGACTGGTGTAATAAAGTCCTGTGTTACTAACATTATTGGCTCCTGACAGCCTCTCTTTCTCTCTCAATGTTGATTCAGATTCCATGAGTTAATGCAAAATTATTGGTTTATGTGCATGTGCTCTTTCCCAATTTGATGCCCACCATTAACTTGGTGTTAAGTTAAAATGCTGCTTTCTTATTAAAGTCTTTGGGTTTTAATAATTGTATTCAATTTACACATGTATATGCTATGTGATATCTGTTGCTGGTTGCAATGAAGCTGTCCCCTACTACTGATGGACATCATCCATCCATAGCCCTGATGGTTCCACAGTCCTTTGAGTTACCTTGTGCAGTGAGGTCCGAGTGTTTCTATGGTGGCATGCTGTTGATGTCAGGGAGTAGGATTGTCTTCTACTTCCATTCTTTCTTTGCTGAAAAAGAAGAAAATATTTTTGGACAATTTCAATAGAAAGGAAGAAACCATGAAAATGAACAAAATCTGGCTACCAGTAATAAAAAAACTTAACTCAAAAATGATAACTGTAAATAAAGAACAACACTCAAACACAGGGGAACTCCAGACAAGAAATAATCAGAGATAGTTAATCACCTCTCAACAAAGGATTCCTCCCAGTAACAAGCCACACCTAAAAACTGTCAGGCCATCAAATGCTAATCAAGGTGACCAATTGAAACATTCCCACCTAGCTCCAACAGACAAGAGTTCTTTCTTCCACCTGGGACTTTCCACAGATATATAAACCCAATTTTCCCAGCACAGCTCCTTCTCAGTGAAAGTGTTGCCCTTCTGGAGAAACCCCATGCTGGCTCAACTGGAGCCAGCACAACACCAGAAGATTCTCATATTGAGAAGGAAACGTTGCACCATGCTTTCCCTCCAGTAGTATTGGGTAGTGTTGTGGTTTGTGAAGAATGTGATGCTTCAGATTATGAGGAGAGGTTTTGGGGGGATGGAAGTGGCATGGAGAGATGTGTTAGTGAATTTCCTGGTAGTTCTCAGGATGTTATAGAAAGCGAAATCTGAGACCTCACAACCTCTGAGGATGCCTGCCATAGATACAGGTGAATCAACAGGAGAGAATGCTTCTAGAACATGGCCATACAGCCTGAAAAACATACAACAACCCAACAAATAATTTTCTAACCTATATTGCATGCAATTATGAAATCTTTAAAAAAATAAATAAAAAGGAAAGGAAGTGGGCCCGTGGAGTTACGTTGCCCACCTAAAGTTGTGAGCTTGCACTGCCAAGGTGTTGCAGATGCATGATGTCAACAGAAGTGCAATGATAAGAATTATATTACTGGTCAGTTGTCCCTATCCCTGGTGGTAGGAATGCCACAGGATAACGGCTTTATGTTGTAGGTAGTAAGATTGGAAATACATTTACACATGTTGAAAAAGTCTATTGTACGTTGGGAGACCCTGATGAAGAGAATCCTGCAGTGATAAAAAAAATCTTTGCAATTTTAGAATGATTTTCAAAATGTAAACATGTTTTTTTCTGGGGGAGGGTTTTTGTTAAAAACTATTTTGTGCAGGAGAATCCTGCACAGAAAAAAATAGGAGTTTTGCAAAGAACATTTATCAAAATATATAGCATTTTCTGTAAAGCACAAAGTATTTTTATGTACTATCAAATGCATTATCATATAATAACCAATGTGGTGTAGTAGTTTAAATGTTGGACTACAATTCTAGAGATCCTGGCTTGAATCCTTACTTGCCATGGAAACCATGGACCTTGGGCAAATCATATTTTGTCAGTCTCAGAGGAAGTCAAAAGCAAGTCTCTATTGAACAAACGTTGCCAAGAAAAAATGTGATAAGTTCACCATAAGTTGGAAACAATTTAAAGGCACACAAAAACAATATAATGGAGATAATATAATATAGTAATGTATAATAAATGCTATTTCTGAGGAAATGTTGTTTTCTGAGCAATAACGAAGTGTGAACATTTGTAGGATAACTGCCAAACTGCCAATAGTCTTTAAAAACGGCACTGTTGTGAAACTTTCTCGCAGAGGGAAGAAAATTGCTAAAATTACCCATTGCTTCCCTTGAGAATGAATTTGAATCCCTAGTAGATAGTTTAATGACCTAAATGGGCTTTTATTGTTTTACATTTTAAATTGTTTAAACTGATGCTTAAATCTTTGGCTATAGGGTATGATACAACGATTTAATAATAAACAAATCCTAAACACACTCATTTGTATTTCTATTTCTTCTTGCCAGCCTTTGCCCTATCTAATTTGGTTCCAAAAGGAAATAGACTCCAGTAAGTTGATTAAAATGTATTGAAATGGAACATGACCAAATTAAGATGCCGTGCCTTTGGATCATTTCATAATATTGGAAAACAATGTGCAGTACCAGTAAGCTGGGGGCTATTTGATTACATTTGATTAATGAGCATTCTGGGAGACTTTTCTTATATTGTTCAAAAAACCTGAACAACAATGAGTCCCTCAAGGGAGCAATTTAGGAGGAAAGCTTGAAATGAGTGGCTGGAGTAAAAAAAAATGACATGCTCACTCATAAAAATGAATGAGAATTATAATGGCACAATGTTCAGTTAGTTACTTTTACTGTGTATAATAAATAAATCGCACGTGAATTAATGTGGCTCCTATAAGGTGTTTATATGATGAAGTTACATTCCACAAAATAGCACAGTTAAATCTCATTTTTTTTAAAAAAAAATATTACTCTTTTTTTTCTATGCATAGCAGGGGTGGAAATTGAGAATTGTAGTAGCACAGGTTTGCAGCTCCCAGTTGTTTTAGATTAAATGCCCAATATAAAGATGGCTGGGACTTGCAGTTCGACACTGTGTTGTGGATTGCATGATCCCTACCATAGATGTAGGAGACCCCAGTGGTGCAATGGGTTTAACCCTTGTGCCTGCAGGACTGAAGACCGACAGGTCAGAGGTTTGAATCTGGGAAGAGCTCAGATGAGCTCCCTCTGTCGGCTCCAGCTTCCCATGAAGGGACATGAGAGAAGCTACCCACAAGGATGGTAAATCATCAAAACATCAGAGATTTTTTTTTTTGTTGTGTCAGGAGCTCAAGTCACTTCTGTTGTGAGAGAATTGGCCGTCTGCAAGGACGTTGCCCAGGGGACGCCTGGATGATTTGATGTTTTATCATCCTTGTGGGAGGCTTCTCTCATGTCCCCGCATGAGGAGCTTGAGCTGATAGTGGAAGCTCATCCGTCTCTCCCCGGATTCGAACCTGCGTCTTCAGTCCTGCTGGCACGGGTTTAACCCACTGCGCCACAAGGGGGCTCCAACAAAACATCAGAGTGTCCCCTGGGCAATGTCCTTATAGATTGCCAATTCTCTCACACTAGAATCGACTTTCTGTTTCTCAAGCCCTCCTGACACACACACACACACAAAACCAAGAAATCCACAGATGTATAGTAAGACTTAATGTTATTCACGTACCTCTTGAGCAGTAAAATTGCCTGTAGTTACAGAGGTCTATGAAACTACTCCCTTCAGAATTTTTCCCCAGATTTCACATACCTGAATAATATGACCATGGTTTTGGAGGAATATCAATGAATAAGGTATTCCTCTGTGTGCAGGTGGAGATACAAGTCTGTATTTGTATAATTTAAAATTCACATTAAATCAGAGGCAAGGGGGTTTAGATATCATTGCACAATCACAGCAGTATTCTTTTCTTTGGCCACTGACTTCATTCATGCCGATGCACTCTGATAAATCAGCAGCAGAAGAAAAAAAAATACACATTGCCTTCCTTAGAAAAGAGTATTTGTGCTGATCTTGGAATTGCTCATAACAATTCTCAGACTCCATATAGATAGTGAGTGCAGTGCAAGTTGAAATGATAAATCCACTATACAACAACAGAAGAGAATAAAATGTGACCAGCTCTAGTTATAGCATTAATTCTAATTTTTTAACTGAAAAACAAATTTTGTTTACAGGAGGGGACCTTCCTTCACAAGCATATAAAACCAGCCAGGTAGAGTAAAAGAAGAGGGATTAGATGTATTGCATTTCAAGCTGTCATTGTTCTGATGAGCACAGTCTGATACTGTGGTACTTTTCAACCTGTCCACTTGTCATTCAGGCATTCACTCAGAGCAGCACCATGCCCTATGCCAAATTGTAGCAACCTGAATTGCAGGGAGGTGGAGTTAGAAGGATGATCAGAAAGAAGAGAAGTGTTGGACGGGGTCACACTCCCCCTGAAGACGCAGGTTCGCAGCTTGGGTGTGATCTTGGATTTGTCGCTGAGCCTGGAACCCCAGGTTTCAGCGGTGACCAGGGGAGCATTCGCACAGTTAAAACCTGTGCGCCAGCTGCGCCCGTACCTTGGGAAGTCTGACTTGGCCACGGTAGTCCACGCTCTGGTTACATCCCGTGTAGACTACTGCAATGCTCTCTACGTGGGGTTGCCTTTGAAGACTGCTCAGAAGCTTCAAATGGTCCAGCGCTTGGCAGCCAGGTTGCTAACAGGAGCGGCACTCAGGGAGCATACTACTCCTCTGTTGCGCCAGCTCCACTGGCTACCAGTTTGCTACTGGACACAATTCAAAGTGCTGGCTTTAGCCTATAAAGCCCTAAACGGTTCTGGCCCTACTTACCTCTCCGAACGCATCTCCTCGTATGAACCGACTAGGACACTAAGATCATCTGGGGAGGCCCTGTTCTCGGTCCCGCCTGCATCACAGGTGCGCTTGGCAGGGATGAGAGACAGGGCCTTCTCAGTGGTGGCCCCTCGGCTGTGGAACGCCCTGCCTGCAGATATCAGATTGGCCCCCTCCCTGCTGGCATTTCGGAGGAAAGTTAAGACCTGGCTGTTCGAACAAGCATTTGATTAAACAGTGTAATTGAACATAGGAATACGGAATAATGGATGACGAGACTGGATTCTGATTTTACTGTTGAGGCGCTAATGATTGTTATTCTGATGTTAATGATTTATGTGATAATTGTTTTTAATTGCCCTATACTCGTTTTGTGATATTTTGTACTGATGTTGTTCACTGCTTTGAGTCGCCTGAGGGCTGAGAAAAGAAATATAGAAATAAAGTAAATAAATAAATAAATAAGTGCAGTTCACTGTGTGTGTAGATCATTTAAGTAGAAAGGAAAAGGTTGATAACTACTTTTTAGAATTTACATTAAATAAAGCATATTTATCTAAATCTACTTGTGATACTTTATTATGTAATTACCTTGGTTACATAGCTAAGAATAAATAGTATTGGCCTGACCTACTGAACCGAGTATCATCAGCCATATGGAGAGAAGGGGATACATTCTGCTGGACACTGGAGAATAGGGGGATTCCCCACCTTCTTTTGCCAGTCAGTGAAGGGCAACAAGGAAGTGGGACAAGGATCCTGCTTCTGCTTCTTTTAGCCTCACTGGTGGTAGGAAATTGTGAGTGAAAACATCCACACCCATGAGCTCCCCGATCAGAAGAAGAATGGACCCACACCCACCCCCCTTCTTCCCATTTGCTGATGCTTAGTAAAATAGGCTGGGGAAACAGTGTGTATGTGTCAGGAGTGACTTGAGAAACTGCAAGTTGCTTCTGGTGTGAGAGAATTGGCCATCTGCAAGGACGTTGCCCAGGGGTCACCCAGATGTTTTGATGTTTTACCATTCTTGTGGGAGGCTTCTCTCATTCCCCGCATGGGGAGCTGGAGCTGACAGAGGGAGCTCATCCACGCTCTCCTCAGATTTAAACTTCTGACTTGTCGGTCTTCAGTCCTGCTGGCACAAAGGTTTAACCCATTGCACCACTGGGGGCTCCTTATGGGAGGACAGTTACAACCATGATATTAGTGCTGGAACAGTGACTGTGGGCAGATCTATACTGACCACTAATCCCAAGGCCCATCCAGAGTGGCAAATTCTGGACTGGTCCCAGCATAGTTCAAACCACCATTCCCTCAAATGTTGCAGAAGTTGTAAGGAGTCCTGATCTTACAGTAGCTCCGAATACAAATCAGCACCACTGGGCAGCAACACTTCCCATCCTTCCCCAATATCTTTGTAGTGGCAGTCATGAAGCACCACATGCCACTCGTTGCCTGGAGTGCTGTGAGCTCAGACACCAGTGTTATGCAGAAGGAAGTAGAGGAAAAATTGCCCCCTCATCTCCCGCTCCCTTCTCCAATCACCTTGTTAGTCCAGTCAATATCACTTCAGGCAATGAGAGATCAATACTAGCTTACTGGCCATGTAAACAGTTGTAGCTAATTCCAACTATTTACATAAGTTTGCTCCAGACTCTTGGGATGAATTCAAAGCAATCCACAACTTTGGTAAACATGCTTCAAACCTACATTAAAGTGGCCTTGATCTGCATTTATCTGGATTAAAAATGAGATCCCAACAAATCTGCCTCAAGATAGTTTCCTAATAATACAGGTCATTTTTATTGTTGGTCATAATCTTCCAAATGTTCCTAAGAAATAGATAGATTCTTTGAGGGTTTTTTATTCTTTGTTTTAAACCAAAACCAAAGGGATGGTGTAAAAACAGAGTCTTATTTTCATACCAACAGAAATGTGGAGTTTGGAGTGGTGCTTTTACTGCATACAGCAATGAAACATAAAGAGTTTCTACATTTTCTTACAGGAAACATTTTTTTTCCTCAAGAAACCATTAAAATGAAATTCTTGATAAGTCTTTGAAGCCATGGAAAGGACTTCTTGCAAAGTTCTATGCCTCCTAGGCATATCTGCATGCTGACCTGCTGTATGTTCAGACCTGAAAGAGCTGTCTGTCTGAGAGCTGATATACAAAAGATTATGCCTTGATTTCTGGGCAGACTTGTGAACAGGTATCTGTCTGGAATCATTCCCCTTGTCAATGACCTGCCTGTAAGGCAGATCTGTCTAGTTATTTCCCTGCCTTTTGAAATAGCTTGGCGCAGAGTTGGATTCCTAGCAGATTGAACTGTTACCTGCCTGGGAGGTACATGGACTGATAGACTGCCTACTAGGTAATTCTGGACAATTATTTAGCTAAAGCATATCTTTGGGAATTGCAGGAACTCCATTTCGGTTTCAATATGATATTTTCTCTAAAAGATTTCTTATTACCAATGCTTACTTCCAGTATGTATGTAAGAATATTCTGCTGCTGCTAGCAGCACTTATGGCATTGAGATATTAGAAGCAACCCCAAGGCTAATTACTCCTGGAGGACTTATACATATTTTGGATAGGCACAGAAATAGGTATAGCCCCAAATGGGCATGCCCAATTCATTATCCCATTTCCAGGTACTGAACTGGGAATATGTACAGGCAGTCCTCAAATTACAAACATCTGAGTTATAAATGACTCATAGTTAAGAACAGGAGTGAGAAACAGGAAGTGAGGCAAATCTACCCTTAGGAAGGGAAGTTCACTTCTGAAAGAGTTATCATGGGGAAATGTGTCTCCACTGTAGCTTTATCCCCAATCCTTATTTCCACAATGAGCAATTTTTTACAAAATTTTTACAAAATGATCATGGGGACAGAAAGTGAGGTGCAATCTTCTGAACAGAGACACAGTCAGCAAAACAAGCAGCACAGGATTGTTAACCCTTCCCTATGCTATCCAAAGTTACACTTTAAAAGGTACATGTTCCAACTTAATGTAAACAAATTCAACTTAAGAACAAAACCTGCATAACCAATCTTGTTTATAACTTGGGGACTGCCTGTGTGTAGTTTCGAGAGCTGTGATGAGACCTGAAATGATTTCAGGGAATGAAAAGAAAATGGCTCCAACATGAATACCTTGAGGGTCCACTTAGCATGCATGGCCAGTTTCAGATGTGTACATTTCAGAGTTTTGGAGCTATGACAGAGTCAGGTAGATTCACACTAATACATAATTAAGGTTCTTGAAGGTACAAATGATAACTGTGAAATCTGGAGTCTCCCCATCCTGGCATCTCTCTGTATGCCATAACTGAACTGTTGCCAATCCTGTCAGACAGCTGTCAAGAGCCCAATGATAGTAACAGGATTCAGCAAAGGAAGACTCTGGCCCAACAGAGGCCTTGATCTGTCAACATACCAGGTCACAAAATTAATTACAGATTTCGGATATTAGTGAGCAGCATGGGCATTTGTGTTCTTCTCAGGGGTGGGCTAACTGCACATTTCTTGCTGTGGGACACAGAGTCAAATGGATCTTTGGTCCTTTTTGACTCTGTAGACAGATGGTGCAGCAATTCAGTGCATGAGAAAGTGCATCACAATGCAAATACATATATGAATAATTTCAAGACATGCATTGTAAAGTCATAACATTTGCATTTGCAGTTAACAAAAATTATGATTAATAGCAAATACAAAACTTCTAACCAAACTTCAGGATAGATGTCTAAAAACTGGGCAAGTGTTGATCAGAGATAATATGAACATATTAATTTTCTACTTAATAATTATTTTTAACATTTTATCAGTAACAGGGTATAGAGCCAAAGCCTGATGTATCCCACATTGTTGATTGCAACTGGCTCCTTGAAGAAATGGGTTAGGTAGAAATATTCTAGCTGCTGGAGGTCCAAGACTAGAGAGAGGAGGCAGTTAGGGTGGCTGCTCAGCAGTGTAATACCACATTCAGCACCACATAAGTAATACCAGGCTAAATGTTTTAGTTTAACTAGTTTGTTAAACTAATTGTAGCTTGACATCTGGATGAGAATAACACAGAAGATTATGACATTTTAACAGAAACGCAAGGATTCTCTATGGAGTCCTATGATCAAACCTTCCTCCTTTTTTTTAATTTGAGCATTATTTTAAAAATGTTTCTCTGTGCTAAAATTGAATAAAATCTGATTTTGAATATTCTGTGAACATAGAAACAGGGCAGTGTGCCATCCCCATCCCCCAAATAAATTATTCATTGTTTCTTGGGACTTAGAGCATAGCTATTAGCAGAAGGACCCTCATGCTGACAGAGCTCTAAAATTATAACTATAAGAAGAAGAATTCACAAAGCAGCAGAACTGACAAAGTTCCCAGTTTTAAATTAACAGAAATGACAAAATCAATTAATTTTTGTATAAAATGGTTAGTGATGGATTCTTCTTTTTTTAAAAAGAAAAGAAAAGAAAAGAAATATGTGCTGAATTACAAGATATGCTCAAGGGATAGCAGTGTCCCAGCTTTGTGACATGGTATTCTTCTTGCTTAGAAGGAGGAAGACATGATATGTTTGAAGCAAATACAATTGCACTCATTAAATCCTCCTAGTCCAGTTACTGGATATAACTGTATCCTAGAGTTGTGCACAGAAGGTTATTCAGTGACTGTTTTATTTATATTGTGAAGAATCTCAATAAGGTGATATTAGAAGAATAAAGTTCAACAAGAAAAATGTGTCTTTTATCTCTGTTAAGATGACCTGTATCTGCCTGTTTTCAGAAATTCAAGAAGCCCTGATAAACTATCCTGGCTCATCTTTGTCTCTCTATATAAAGAGAACCATCAATTTGAAGGAATAAACTTAGATAGTGATTAATAGTAATTAGGTAGAACATTCAGTTATTCACTAAGGGAAACTCAGGATTTAAGGATGTGAAATTGTAATATTTGTAGGAAATAAGTTTTAGAAAGATTTTAGGATCACTGAACAAAACTCTAATAGTTAAAATTATGACTAGAGTAGAATTCTTTTGTGGTCAATTAATTGGATTTAATGGAATTTCAAAGACTTAGAACTAAGTGTTCATGTTAGCAGATATACCTTTTTGCCCTAATTTGCTGCTTTGCTTCATGGGGCCTGCTGTGCACTACCACATGTATTTTGGGTAGCTCCAACAGAGCTACTTGCACATGTGATGGCAGAAAGGGTGGTGGGACAAACATTGCCACCATTTCTGCCATCCAATGTGCCAACACACAGTCTCCTGTCTCCTCTGTATTATGAGGAGAGGAAGTGATTGCACAGCCCGAAAAGGCCGTGTGAAGAGGTCCCATATCTAAAACCAGACTGTATGAGAAAAGGAACAATAATTCCAAAGGTGTTTATGTCTCACACAGTTTTTCTACATATTAATGAGGCAAGTTCATGCTAAGGTGAACAAATGTATTTTGCTTCTTAAAAGAGATCTGCTTCAAATATGTTGCAAAGTACATCATTTAGCCTAGGGCCTAAATACAAGAGCAAGTTATCTGAAAAGCATTGGTACAATAGATTATGGACCAAAGACTGCATCAAGACATTTTGCTATCTGACACAATTGGTATAGTGGGGCCTTCTCCACATCAGAAACCAGTTGAATTGAAACTTACATTAGCAGGCAGTTTTTTTGGAGATCAGGTCAGGTTGTGAGGAAAAGACATATTGTTTTTTCACAGAGGAGACTAGCTATATAGTTCCGTAGAAACAACTGGAATAATGTCACTGCTTTCTCCTGAATCTGTCTCCTGATAATGCAAAAATATTCTGCTTAATTCCTGAACCTAAGTAAATCATGACTAATTTCATCATGAGCTTTTGCGAGTATTTATATAAATCATAAAAGAAGACTAATATAAAAGATTTGGCAGTTTGTTAACATTATGACTTCCGGTAAGATGGCGGACAGCTAACAGCAACTTGCAGAGCGGGGCTGGTGAGATTATCTATCCGAACCCAATCCTCCTCATCCAGACCCTCCCCAACTACCAACCGCCACCATCGGCTCCCAGAGGTTCGAAGGAACCCCCTGGGGGCTTTTTGGCGAATTTCCACCTAAGAGAGGGGAGTTAGGAGGAAGAGGGAAGAAAGGGAGGAGAGGCAGAACGCCGGGGCCTTTCCATCCAGGGCCCAAGTAGAGCGTTCCCTCTGAGCCAAGACTGTGGCTGCCAGATTGCCGACCTTCCTGAGCTACGGCCCGGGAGGTGTGTGTCGGCACCCTGCCTGCCCCCTCACATCACCTGTGTCTCCGTTGCGAGCGCCATTGCAGTCTCCGGCTCGGACGCCATTGCTGCTAGAGGGCCTACCAAGCTGCTGCTCTAGCTATAGCACTCGGCGTTGCTGGGCGCTCCGCGTTGCTGGGTGCTCCGCTGCCGCTCCACTGCTGTATCACCGCAGTTGCTGGGTGCCCGTCGCCGGCCTGCCCGTCACCCTGCTACCCGGCCTCCTAGCCATCAGGAGGGGGAGGGCGGACCGCGACTGCGGTCGCCATTGTTGCGGCGCGGCCAGCGCGCAGGGCCAGCGCGCGGCCTCCTCTCGGCTTCCTGTTGGCTTCCTCTCGGCCTCAGGGCCCGTCCGGGCCCAAGGAAGGCTGGCTCTTCCATTGGGCCAGCGCCCTGCCATCAGCTGGGGAGCGCTGGAGAAGGAAAAGAGAGCAAGAGTACCCTGATCAGCTGTGGACTCCTTGCTTTCCAGCCTCCCGCCATTGCTTTGCGACATTACTACACTGCCGTAGTTGCTACCAACGGGCTGATCGCCTTCCATGGCTCCTGCCACTGGGGCTGGTCCGGATGCGGCTTGACTGGCCTCCGTCCGCATAGGCTGCCTTGCTGCCGCGAGTTGGAGGTGCTGGGTTCCGGGCCTCGCTGGCTTTCCATCATTCCAGCTCCATCGTTCCAGCTGATTTCCCGGGCCTCCCTGGTTTCTCCATCGCTCAAGTTCGGCTGTTCCAGCTGTTTTCCATCGCCCAGCAGTGCCTGTAATAAGGCTTGTTGCATCCTGAACGGCCTCCCAGCACGCCAACTATGGGCTGTGTTGTCTGCCACCATCTTGCGGCTTGCTGCGGTGCAACCTTGCGTACCTTCTCCATCGGGAGTGCGGGACCACGAGAGTGATAATGACAGCTCTACTTTCTACCGCGGTGGTGTTGTCATCGTATGCTGACCAACTGTATGGTCCCTTGCCACGTGGTTCGGTCCTGCGGCCCTACCACCTGGGCTTGCTTGTCTCCCTCCCTTGCCTCGGGGCCAACTAGGCTCCTCCATCTTCGCCTATCCCGCTCGGGCCCTACTGTCCCTCCACCTGGCCCTCACCATCGGCCAAGCGGCGGATCCTCTCTCTTCTCAACCTCCACTGTGCTGCTGGGTAGCCCACTGTGTAGATCATTTTAGACCATTGTGTTGGTCAGTCTGGGCAGACCGACTTGTATAGATCTTGTGAGGCGAGCCGCTCTTTGTGTAGACTGACGGTTGTGTTGCTTGTGCAATTTAGCCGTATATAGACCATCCGAGCTGACCGCCACCGTGTCGACCACCTCCGGAGGACCATCCGCTAACTTACATCAAATGTCTGTAGTTTACATCTGAATCATAGCACTTTGCCAACTGCCAATCTCCTGATTACTGTGTATATTTTGCGAACACTGCACGATACAGTTCCGTCCTACCTCTGCTGCTAATGTGGTAATAAGAGCATAATATAGCGCTTAGAGGCGCCTGTTCTGTAGCCAACTGTCTGCACTTTACCCCTCCTCCAATTCCTCCTGCCGCACTTTAGTAGTATAGAGGGCCAATTTTTTGGGGCCGTTGCACTTTAATATCTTGCTGCACTTTATAACCCTGCACCTTAAGAACTACCTGTAGCCGCGGAATTCACTTTGCACTTTAAGACTCTAGCACTTCAGGGACTACCCTATTTCGCGGCTGAACGCCTACCTCCTGTATCCATCATCTACTAAGTGTTGTTTCCATCCATGTGGTCCCCCACCCTCCTATGTATTCTGTCTCTGATACTATTGTCTGGGGGAAGGGGCAGGGGAGGAAGTGGGCCGGAGCCTGTGAAAAACAATGAGGGGGGAGGGGGGATGAAAAAGACCAAAGTAACTGGCAAGAAAAAACGCTAACTCCCGAACAGCTGGTGAAACTGAGATTAAGACCCTGACCAGGAACTGCGGCATGGAGGAGGGGAGGTGTTCCACTAGCCGAGGGGCCCCCATAGAGGTCGTGGTGGGAAGGAGGAGATGCGGGACAAGGAGACCTCGAATTCGGCCTAATTCGGACCACTTATCCATATTAAAAACTCCAAATCGGTCTCCTAAGGTAAATTGGTGTAACCAGGTGAGCGGACCCTCTGGACTGAAGGTGGTGCTGTTGAACGCCAGATCTGTCAACGGAAAAACGACCTGGATCCAGGACTTAATCCTGGACGAACGGGCAGATCTGGCGTGCATCACGGAGACCTGGTTGGATGAAGCTGGAGGAGTAAATCTGACCCAGCTTTGTCCCCCGGGTTTCTCCGTGCAGCACCAACCGAGATCCGGAGGGCGGGGAGGCAGGGTCGCAGTGGTCTATAGAGATTCCATCCATCTGACCAGGTGCCCCATCCCGCAGACCGCAAATTTTGAAAGCATCTACCTGAGGGTGGGTGACCGGGACAGAATAGGGATTCTGTTAGTGTACCGTCCACCTCGCTGCACTACAGTCTCCCTACCTGAGCTAGCGGGGGTGGTCTCGAGCCTGGTGTTGGAGTCTCAACAGCTCCTTGTGCTGGGAGACTTCAACATCCATGCCGAGGCGACCCTCACAGGTGCGGCTCAGGACTTCATGTGCTGGACACACATTGGATTTGGTTTTCTGTCAGGGATGGGAACAGGGTGGCGGTGTGGAGGAGTTGTCCATCTCTCCGTTGCCATGGACCGACCACTTCCTGATCAGATTTAGGCTCACTGCGCCCCCTAACCTCTGCAAAGGTGGAGGACCCATTAAGATGGTCCGCCCCAGGAGGCTTATGGATCCAAATGGATTCCTGACGGCTCTTGGGGATTTTCCCGCCACCTCGGTAGGTGACCATGTCGAGGCCTTGGTCGCTCTCTGGAATGGGGAGATGGCCAGGGCAATTGACATGATTGCTCCGGAATGTCCCCTCTCAAGTAGCCGAGCTAAACCAGCTCCTTGGTTTACTGAGGAGCTGGCAGTGATGAAGCGAAGGAAGAGGGAACTAGAGAGTGTGTGGCGTTCGGATCTGAACGAGTCAAACCGAGCACGGTTTGTGTCCTTTCTTAGGGCATACGCCGCGGCAATAAAGGCCGCAAAGAAAACTTTCTTTGCGACCACTATTGCGTCTGCAAAGAACCGTCCGGCGGAGTTGTTTCGGATTGTCAGTGGTCTTTTAACTCCCGCCACTGCAGGCGGGAGCCCTGACAACTCGGTCGCGCGCTGTGAAGCATTTGCTCGGTTCTTTGCAGACAAAGTCGCCTTGATCCGCTCTGGGCTGGACGCCGCGTTAAATGCAGTCTCTGAGGATGTAACAAGAGCACCTGCTTGTCCTATTTTGATGGATTCTTTTCAGTTTGTGAAACCCGAGGATGTGGACAAGATACTTGGAGGAATGAGGCCCACCACGTCCATCCTAGACCCCTGCCCATCCTGGCTTCTGAGGGAGGCCAGAGGGGGATTGGCTGAGTGGGTAACAGTGGTGGTGAATGCCTCCCTTCGGGAAGGCAAGATTCCTGTGAACCTAAAACAGGCTATTATAAAGCCGCTGTTGAAGAAACCATCACTGGACCCCACTAATTTGGACAACTTTCGGCCTGTTTCCAATCTCCCCTTCTTGGGCAAAGTCATGGAAAGCGTGGTGGCCTCACAACTCCAGGTATTCTTGAGAGACACGGATTATCTGGATCCGGCACAGTCTGGTTTCAGACCGGGACATGGTACCGAGACGATCTTGGTCGCCTTAGTGGATGATCTGCGCCGGGAGCTAGACAGGAAGAGTGTGTCCCTGTTGGTGCTCCTGGACCTCTCAGCGGCCTTCGATACCGTCGACCACGGTATCCTTCTGGGGCGCCTTGCGGAAATGGGTCTTGGAGGCATTGCTTTGCAGTGGCTCCAGTCATTCCTGGGGGGCCGCACCCAGAAGGTGTCATTGGGGGACTCCTGTTCCGCACCACAGCCTTTGACTTGTGGGGTGCCTCAGGGTTCCATACTGTCCCCCATGCTGTTTAATATCTACATGAAGCCGCTGGGTGAGATCATCCGGAGTTTCGGGGTGCGGTGTCATCTGTACGCAGATGATGTCCAACTCTGTCACTCCTTTCCACCTGCTACTAAGGAGGCTGTCGAGGTCCTGAACCGGTGCCTGGCCGCTGTGACGGTCTGGATGAGGGCGAACAAACTGAAATTAAATCCAGACAAGACAGAGGTACTCCTGGTCAGTCGCAAGGCCGAACGGGGTATAGGGTTACAGCCTGTGCTGGATGGGGTCGCACTCCCCTTGAAGGCGCAGGTTCGCAGCTTGGGTGTGACCCTGGACTCATCGTTGAGCCTGGATCCCCAGGTTTCAGCGGTGACCAGGGGAGCATTTGCACAGCTCAGGCTCGTGCGCCAGCTGCGCCCGTATCTCGGGAAGTCTGACTTGGCCACGGTGGTACACGCTCTGGTCACATCCCGCCTTGATTACTGCAACGCTCACTACGTGGGGCTGCCCTTGAAGACGGCCCGGAAGCTTCAGCTGGTTCAGCGCGCGGCAGCCATGTTACTAACTGGAGCGGGTAGCAGGGAGCACACAACACCCTTGTTGTCCCAACTCCACTGGCTGCCGATCTGCTACCGGACCCAATTCAAGGTACTGGTCTTGGCCTACAAAGCCCTAAACGGTTCCGGCCCAAAATACCTTTCGGACCGCATCTTGGCCTACGAGCACACGAGGACCTTGAGATCGTCTGGGGAGGCCCTTCTCTCGATCCCGCCTGCCTCACAGGCACGGTTGGCGGGGACGAGGGAGAGGGCCTTCTCGGTGGTGGCCCCCCGGCTATGGAACACTCTCCCCGCAGACATCAGACAGGCGCCCTCCCTCTTGTCCTTTCGAAAAAGCCTTAAAACGTGGCTTTTCGAGAGAGCATTTAATTGAGAGCTATAACAATGAGGTAAAGAAGATCGGAATGGAACAAGGAATATGAGACTGGTTATGATTCTATTAAGTGACGAAGCGGATTTTTAGTGTTGTCTGTAATTGTTGTATAGTCTATATGTGGTTGTAACTGGCTTTCTTGTAAAGTGTCTCCTATATGTATTTGTACACCGCCATGAGTCGCCCTTATGGGCTGAGAATGGCGGTTAATAAGTGCATCAAATAAATAAATAAATAAATTATGCTTTTTAGCTCTGAAGCAAATTTAACAATAACCCAACTATCCTGAATTGCATTAGCTGACTATGAAACTGTAGAAATTATGTTAGCTTTAGATTCACTTTGGTTACGAGTGGGGTATTTGGGATGCTGATTCAGAAAATTGCACTGGATAGACCGCATCACCTCTAGTTTCTGATACTGGACATATGCCATCCAGTAGTTGCCATCTGCTTGCCCACAGGAAGCCATATTTAATAACATAGAGCCATGAACCTTATCTTAGGTCTTGCGGCCCACCTGTGGCCCACAAGTTGGAAACCACTGATCTAGAGGGTATGACACCCTCTAGATCAGGCATGGGCAAGCTTCAGCACTCCATATGTGTTGGATTTCAATTCCCACAATTCCTAACAGTTAGTAAGCTGGCTGGGATTTCTGTGAGTTGAAGTCCAAAACACCTGGAAGGCCAAAGTGTGTCCATGCCTGATCTAGGTGCTGTAGGACAAAAACAGCCTTCTTTCCTAGCTTTCATGTCCAATGAATGGGTGATGTGAAATGCAATCCAGTAGCATTGAGTCCCAAATCCCTGATCTCTTCTCTAATTAAAAATAAGCTACCTAAGCAAACAATCTTTAACATCCAATATCATTTTTCTGATCAAGAGCTCTAGTGTATGCACAATTTCCCAAGGCTAGAGCTGTCTCTCCACTCACATGAATGGGAAATCCTGAAGAAGCTCTCTGTGCCATTCAGAGTGAGGGAGGAATGAATAACTGTGCTGCCCACAGGTATATTTCATACTATTTCCACTTTAATATGTGATCAAGAGAAAGAAAAAAAATATGGTATTCATTCAGGGCTGGCTATTTCATTAAGCATAGAGAATTATCTGCATAAGGCAAGAGATTTGGAGTAATAAGTCAAATCAACATATTTTGATTTTATTTATTCTCTTTCACACAGGGATATGGAACGCAGGCTTGTGCATTTCAGCTGAAACTCAATCTGTTTCTGCTGGCCAGATACCGGTAGACCCCCCGCATCAATTTTCATGTGCCTCCTGAAAACAGGTGGATAGCTGGATAGCCGTTTTCGGTCCCTTGCCAATAAATGAGGCTCACTGGCAGCAATGGGGAACTTATAGGCTCCCCTTTCTGTTCCTGGGACCATTTCCTTTTTCCCTTCAAGGGAGCCTGGCTGTTAGCAATGGGGTTAAGGAAACATCCTATCCAGACCATTAAGGGGGAGGGCACTTCCCACAGGTTCACCTTCCATATCCTTCATTAAGACCTGGATTAAAAGCATCAGAGTTAAGATACTACTCTTTCTTCAATCCTTTCCCTTCTGTCTGTAGAGGAGACCAAGTTTAATGCTTCTTGAAGCTGTTTCTACTCTAGAGAAGAGATACTGCAGGCAGGCATGCATACTGTCTCCCAGCATCACGCCACACAACTTTTCAATATATTTTAAGAAGGACCAGGGAAGGAAGAGCGATAGCATGGAGCTACCCTCCCTGGGCTTCCTTTTAAAAAACCCTCTTTTTTCTTGGCATGCTTCAGATTCCTTTCTGTTTTCTGCTTTGGGTTTAATGAGTCCCCACTAAGGGGTGAGAAAGGCGGGGTAGAAATGACCGAAATAAATAAATAAATAAATAATGCTTCCTTAGAGCTGCTTCTACTTTCTGCTCTAGAGGACAGGTAACTAGGTGGTAGTAGTTTTCAGAGAATGAGGGTTTTCTCTTTGTTAGCTATGATTAATAATTATTATGATCTTTTAGAAGTAATTGAAGGAGAGGAAGGAGAAAAAAAAGCTAAAAGGGTGACTCTCCCAAATCCCGAAACACCTCAAACACACGCATGCATTCCACCCACATGTCATGCACGTCCCCAACTCCCAGTCAGTCCCACTAAACAAAAAGAATCAAGAAAATAATGGAAAATAAAAAAGATTAAACTGTGATGCTGAATAAGGGAGGAGGAGCCAGGATCGGCTGCCACGTGGTCCTGTTACAGACAGGAATCCATAAAGGCTGGGTACTTGAACAAACTGAAGAAGCTGGATTGGCCAAAGGAAATGGCTAAAAATGAATCTGTGCCTAAGCCGAATGGAGAGTAGTTTGTGAGATTTTCTGTCTCATAAAGCAAAACAATTCAATTGGCTAGGGTTGCCAGATTGAAAACTGGAGAGAACATCTGAACCTTTTATGATTGTGTGGAAGAGAGAACGTAGGCCGATCTTGTTTTTTTCTTGGCTGTGTGATGAGAAACATGTACTTTGTGACTGCATATTGATTTGGGTGAGTGCCTTGTGCATCAGCCAACTGTCTGCATCAGCCAACTTTCTTGGGCTGACTGGACAAGTTTTTCTTAGTATTTTTAAAAAAGTATGTTGCAATGATTATTCTTAAAACATATATATGGCATTTTTATTTCCAAATTAACATTATATATTATGTTTTTTATTTCCAAATTAACATTATAGTCCAAATACATCTTTTCTCGTCATTCATAAAATTAGCAGGCATCTTCAAGAAGAATTGATAGGCGCTTAGTCAAGTCATATTCTATAGGTCCACAAATTAAACTCAGGACTACAATATATGTGGGCATTTATTCCATCTCTGCTGATACAAAAACAGCTAAGCTGACAATACCGTGATGTGTTGTGCTGTGTGAATATACTACAACCAATCACTAATAATACCACAGAAAACACCCTCAAAGGTTCCCTGCAGAGCCATGCAGAACTCTGTCAAAGCTGACATGCAGTCTCTTTCTCTAATAATAAACTATAGTGCTATCTGTGCCTGAAAATGTGATATGCTTAAAATAGAAGTGCTGTTTTGAAGAAAGGCATTGGAATTGTCTACAGTTTGTAATTTCTGAATTTGTTGGGTCTGGAAGGGCTCTAAATGAAACACACAAACACAAAGCACACATATACAACATAACATGATTTTAGAGGAGAGGACTTTGAGAATGAAAATATTATGTGTAACCCAAGTGGTGTGTGGAATATACTACATCCCACAAGATGGCAGTAAGTTCCTTCTTTTAAAAATGAATTTAACTTTCTTTTAACCTTGTTCTAAATAAAGTATTTCATCAGTAGGATTTCTTCTGAACAAAGCTTACATTTTCTCCTCTATGGCTAAATTGTTCAGATTGTTATTTTAAACAAGGCCTGGAGAAGAGATGCTATAATCTTTTGTTTTTAAAACTGAACCAGTGGTATTTTCTATGATTCATTGTCTTGTATTCAGCATGAGCTTTTAAAAAAAAATATAGGCATGGTCATTGTTACTGTGAATTTTCATACAGTCACAGAAATATAACTGAATCAGTTTTCCTTTCTTCATATATTTATTTTCCATATGGCAAACAATTTTCTTTTCTCTCCCTTTCCTCTGATTTTAAAATAATTGTGGAGTGTTACAATCAGCTTATGAGCATTGCCAAGGGAGACATCTAAAATAATGTGTGTATGTGTACTGTCAGTGTTTGTGTGTGGTTATCTGAAGCATCTCTTCTGACTTCAGCAGTACCCTGTAGATCCAATTCTAACATGGGTCTTATAGCTACAAAAATGTATGAGAGGTGTGATTATTTTCCAAAATGGACCAGTTTGTTTTATCCAGAGTGAAATATGGAGGAAAGAAGAGAAATCCAGGGCTCTGTTATTCAAAGGCCTTGCCATTTCACTATGTTGCAGTCTCCAGTGATCTTGGTACAACCTCAGATTTCTTTCTTAGACAAATGCCTTGTATTTTGCAGTGTCTAACTATTCTTTTTGAACATCAACATGTTCTCAACAATATTTTTGGAGAAGCAAAGATGACTTAAACAACCACATCACATTACCTAAATTCCCTGTCGTACAGCACTTCCTCAATGCAGCTGGCATGGAGCCCACTGGATCTCATCCTATAATGTACATCTGCACTGAGGCAGCGTAGTAGGAAGAAGAAACCTGAACACGGGAGAGTACCCATGTTTAGGTTAGGAATCTTGGGGACAACGCATCATGTGATGGGCAAGCAGGTGGTGCAAGTGATGCGGGGTTCCGGGCAACAGATTTGTCCCACTCTCCCATGATTTGCCACACTGCCTTATGGTCCCCACTGTCCCCTCCATCAAGGATCTCAATGTGATGAGGTCCTGCCTACATACTCTGAAGATACCAGAGCTTCTCTGATCTTGGAGCCTAACTAAATTCAGGCCTGATTAGTAGTTGCATAGATGACTTCCAGGAAGCATCAGATGCTGTAAGACTTCATGTCAGAGGAAGGCAGTGGCAAACCATCTAAGAAAACCATATTGAATTTGTGGAATTGATACAAACCCACAGGAAATTGCTAGGACACAAACATACAGAGATGTTACTAGTAAGTGAGCATATGCAAACCATTTTATCCATTGTTCTAAAAATATTTCATAATCTTATTTTTTTTCTCCCATTTTGGTTACCTTCTCAGAAAAGAAAAGAAAAGAAAAATGTGTTGCCAGGGTAAAAGGGAAAGAAATCCCAGGGGAAGAGGGAAAAACATCCTTTCCCACCTAGCCTCTCAGCATGGACAGGAAGGGCACTATAAAACATCCCAAACTCTCTTCTATGGATAGGCTTTCTTTCATGAATAAGCTTTTATTCAGAGACATGTGTCCACCATTCTAAAGGACATGTCCTGGCATCTAAAGAAGACTAGGGTTTGAAAACATCCCATTTCTCTTAAGCTGTATGGAAATCTGGCTTGTGCCTATGTTTGTTCCTGCGAATACAGAGAGTGGACTGACACATCATTGAAGCCAGCACAGCTTATGTCATGGAAATCTGAACTTTAAAATAAATATAGATATCGTACTAAGACTAAGACATTTTGCTGCCTCAGGTAGAAGAGCAAATGTCCACTTATGATCCACCCAAGTCAAGGTGCAGAGTGACTAATGCCAGTTATATTATTTTGGCATATGAGGAAGAAAATCCCACAAACGCCTCTTCCCATCCCTGGCATAAAAAGCACAGTAGAAAACAGATTAAGAAGCAGTCGGTTCCCTCCTCTTCCCTGACACACAATATCTGCTATCTGAGATGCCTCCCTCACTCTGCCCAAACTTTTCTTTCTTCCGATTTGAGATTTTGGGTATAAAACTGTCAGAGGAAAAATCGTATCTACTCATGCATTTCCCAAAAGCGCTTGTTACGCTTAACCTGGCAAGGGTTGAAATTATTTCTAATAGCTTTCAAACCATGCTACATTTTTGTTTTGTCTTTTTTATTTAAAAAATCACTGCATTTTTAATGTCATCCTTGCTGCCTCCTATGCATTTGAATTATTATAAAATGAGGAACTGCCGAAGGAATGAAGGACTGAAAACTTGATTCAAAAACAATTTCCTGAAGCTTGACAGCTAAGTAAAAATCTTATTAATTTGTCTTGCAGTCAGTTCTAGGGATTCAGAAAAGAAGACATGTAGAAAGGTATGCTGCTGAGGGACTTTTGGAGAAAAAAAATATTGATGTGTGTTTATAGATATTTATGAAAGGCACGGCTCCTGGCCTCTTGTTATGTGTTGTTTACACAAAACTGGGTAGGAAATTTTTCTTGATTTGCCAAATGAATTCCAGTCAGAGGTAGGCTAAAAGCTTCATTCATTCAGATTAAAGCTTCCCGAAATGATCAGGTTTGCAACCATTTGTTACACTTTAAGCAGCAGTGCATAAATGCCTTTGCTGTTGGTATACAATTTAATCCCTGCTGACAGCAGCTCCACTTTTGAAAGTTTCAAGCACATCACATTTATTCCCTTTTCAAAACATATCTGTAAGTCACCAAGCTTTGCTGATTATTTTATTCCACTGGGTTCTAGTGACAGGAGGTCAGCAGGATCTTATTCCTGTCTCCAATGAATTGTTGCCACGAATTAGCCTTTCCATTCTAATGCTAGCAGTGTACGGTAGGACTATGTGCAGTGGCTATTTGTGAGTTTCCTTGGGCCATTATTATTTGTATTTTGTTACAACCTTTTTTAGCCAGTTCCTTATAAGGCAGGTAGGCAGTCATCACTTCCCATTTTTCTCACATTTCAAGCTCATCTAGAAATAGACATGTTACAAGAAAGGATATTCCAAGTAAAAATGAGAGAAGAATATGATATTAGGCTGGTATTGCTGTAGGAAATATGATATTAAGACTTGTTGGAGAGTGGACTATATTAGAAGACGGCCAACTCTCAGGGGTGGTTAAGAAGTTGATTATTGTACAGGCCAGGTTTGGACTTACAATTTTTTCAAACACTATGATGCCACAAAAATCAAGACTGCTAGGAGTTCTGTTATAGTTCTGAAAGGCCTAGCTTTCTTTATGCTTTATGTCTCATGGGGGAAACCTACTGAATGTAGATTTACTTCAGACACATGGCTTTCAAATGATGAAAGTGGTGATAAAAGAGAAGGAGCTTGCTTGCTCTATCCCCTCTTCTCATTTGAAATAAGCATGCTTACTGAGGGCCTTTCTGGACAGGGCTCATATTCCAGGTCCTGTCAGATTTTTACAAGAGGTGTCCAAACATTGCCTCAGGTGAAAGTGAAGTAATTCAAGAAAAAACAGGTAAACCCTGCTTTGTCCCGAATTACTATGATACTCAATTAGACTTGGGCCTTCCCGAATGATCCAGGTCTAATAGAGTATGGGCCCTGTGGAGACAGACTGCTGGGACTGCTCCCACAATCCCAGTAGTCTGTCCCCACAACCCAGTTTGCTTCTTCAGGCCCCATTTAGCAGGGAGAAGGGGGACAAGTCACCCCTGCTCCCCTGCCTTCTGGTGTGTCATTGGTACATGCCAGGAGAGGCCTAATGGCAACCCAGTAAGTTTTCTTTGTTTTTAAGGCTTTTTTTGGGGGGGGGGGGTTGGGGTGGCCCCATGCTAGTGCAGAAGTTACCCCACTACCATGGGAAAACCCGTTTCTTTTGGGCGCCCATGGAGACAGCAACATGGGTGAAAACGAGTTACTTCAGCCTGCTTTTGCCCGCAATAAGTTTCTGTCTGGAAGTGCCTTGAATGCCAGAATAATATTATCCCTTCCTCCCTCTCTCCCTCTGCATATTATGTGCTGGCAGCAAAAGGGCTGGAAGATACTATTATTTATTTATTTATTTACTATATTTGTATACCGTCCTTCTCAGTCCTCAGGCAACTCAGGGCAGTTTACAGAGGCAACAATTCAATGCCCAAGAACACCATAAAACATTTTAAAACATTTATACATAATATAAAACCATAACAAGAACAATAAAAACATAAATCAATTTCGTCTCCTAGTTAAAACATTGTCCAATCTCATCGTCCAGTCATTCCATATTCCTATGTCTTTTACATTGCATTTTCAAATGTTTGCTCAAACAGCCAAGTCATGACTCTTTTCCGGAATGTTAAGAGAGAGGGGGCCAATCTAATGTCCCTAGGAAGGGCGTTCCATAGCTGAGGGGCCACCACTGAGAAGGCCCTGTCTCTCATCCCCGCCAAATGTATTTGTGATGCAGGCGGGAACGAGAGCAGTGCCTCCCCGGACGATCTTAAAGTTCTAGCAGGTTCATAAGGGGAGATGCGTTCAGACAGGTAAGTTGGGCCAGAACCATTTAGGGCTTTATAGGCTAAAGACAGCACTTTGAATTGAGCCCAGTAGCAGACTGACAGCCAGTGGAGCTGGCGCAACAGAGGAGTCGTAAGCTCCCTGAGCGCTTCTCCAGTTAGTAGTCTGTCTGCTGTCCATTGCAGCATTTGAAGCTTCCGGACAGTCTTCAAAGGCACCCCCACATAGAGTGCATTGCAGTAATCTATACGGGATGTAGCCAGAGTGTGGACTACCATGGCCAAGGCAGACTTCCTATGTGTGTGTGTGTGTGGGAGGCCAGGGGAGCACATGGTTTTGCCCCCCTCCAAATTTTGTCTCCCAACATTCTTCACATGACACGTATACTATGCTGGTGACACACTAAAATGTTACAACACATAGTTTGAACAAAATCTAGCCTAGAGGGCTGCATTTTCAAGCAGCGTTAAAGAATTTAGGTTACATTTATTATTATTATTATTATTATTATTATTATTATTATTATATCCTGCTTTATGGTGTCCAGTGGGTTAAAGCACTGAGCTCCTGGACTTGTTAACCGAAAGGTCACAGGTTCAAATCTGGGGAGTGGCGTGAGCTCCAGCTGTTAGTCCCTTGAAGTTTGAAAACATGCAAATGTGAGTAGATCAATAAGTACCACTCTGGAAGGTAACGGCACTCCATGCGGTCTTGCTGCCTTGGAGGTGTCTACGGACAATGCCGGCTCTTCGGCATAGAAATTGAGATGAGCACCAATCCCCAGACCCTTTCCTATGCTACACAGATAGTGACTTTAATGTAAGTGCCTATTTATATGGAGACCCTGCTCCAATTTATTTATCACCTAGTTTGAAAAAAACATATGTATCATGGAGTGAGCCATTCATTTCTACAGCGAAGAGAGGAGTGTCACTTGCTCCACCATTTGAAAAAGAATGACATTGCTAGTCACAAGTAAGCTGTTATATAGGCCTGAGAGGCAGTGTGGTGTAGAAGCTTGGGTGTGCCTCTAGAAAACCAGGACAGTAATGAAAACTCGCTAAGTGGCTTTTGAAGAGTCATTATTTCAGCCTAAGAGAAGTAAAGGTAAAGGTTTTCCCTTGACATTAAGTCTAGTCGTGTCCAACTCTGGGGGATGGTGCTCATTTCCATTTCTAAGCTGAAGACCCAGCATTGTCCATGGACACCTTCTAGGTCATATGGTTGGCATGACTGCATGGAGTGCTGTTACCTTCCCGCTGAAGCAGTACCTATTGATCTACTCACATTTCATGTTTTCAAACTGCTAGGTTGACAGAAGCTGAGGCTAACAAAGGGAGCTCACCTTGTCCATGGAATCAAACTGGCGACCTTCCAATCAGCAAGTTCTGCAGCTTAGCAGTTTAACTCCTTCACCACCACGACCCACCTAAGAGAAAGGTAATAGCAAATATTTGCTGAATAAAAATTGTTAACAAAACCCCTCAAATAGGATTGCCATAAGTTGAAATGGAAGGCACGTAATAACAACAGCAGCAACAATGACAAGAATGGCAGCTATAAGTACAACTATAAGCACAACAGTAGTAAATAGTCCTTGCCATAACACAGTAAAGTTCTCTGTAGTAATTTCAGTCATGCCTTTATGTTGTTCATTCCAATAACTTCTCAGATACACCGGATTCTCCACAATGTGTAATACATAGCAAAAGAACAAGGCTTCCAAGTGTAAGTAGCAGAGTTGCGAGATTCAAACTTAATATCCAGCTTTATAGAAACAGAATCTATCCTGGATGTCACTTTTAAGCCATGCGATTGCCAGAACACACGGCTAGCTCATCAGGGTGACAAGGAAATGTCAACCCTGGAGTGAACAGCAGTTTACTAGAAATGTGGTGTGAATAAATAGGTGCATCAGACAGATGAACAGCAGCCACGGAGGGAACAGAGGTGAGATTGGAATTTGGAGGTAGTAGCTGGCACATTGACAGCAGAAGGGGAGAGATGCATTTAAATCCTTTATTTGCAGTCTCCTCTGAGGCTATTCTGTCTACAACAGTCTCTGAGACTGCTCCAATACTTAATTTTTGGAAGCAAATGCTACCTAACAGCCTTGATAATTGGAAAGAAATAATCTCCCAGTCCTATTCTGAGAAGTATGTGTGCTGGCTTCTATACTTATAGGGCTGCACTTTTAGCGCTTTCTATGGCATAGATCTGGTTGTTAATACTAACCAGATGAGAATGATAAAATTAACAAGATCCTGGGAAGTCAACATTTATGCAAGTAAGTTCCATTGATTTATTGGGTCTACTCTAGTTGAGACTAGAAATTGGATTTAGGTCTTTATATTCTATTTAATATGTAATATGTTCTGAGGACACACTGTTTATAAAATTACACTGGCATACTGCTTAACCAGTCCAGGAAATTTGTTTTGTACTGCAAGGACCCTGGTGATTATGGTACATTTGTGTAGATGGAAAGGACATTTCACTTTTATACACCATCTGCACAGTTGTGTGACAGAGCTGTTGGTGCAGTGAATGCAGAAGATTATGTGTTCCCAATAATAATAATAATGATAATAATAATAAAAATAATATTTATTATTATTTATACCCCACCACCATCTCCCCGAAGGGGACTCAGGGCGGCTAACATGAGGTCAAACCCAAAGATACAATACAGCAAAATAAAGTGCAAAATATAACAAAAAATTACATCACAATAAAGTGCATACAGTGGCAAAATATAGTAAATAAAGCAAAATAGCATAATGGAAAATCGAACACAATGGGACTAGAAGAGACTCTCCAATGGTAACATTTTCCTTTTTCCCATGAGGAGGAATAATTTTCACTCATTACAAAGTGCAAAGGAAAGAATTACACTTGTATATCACTTACTTTTTAAGACTACATTTTAGAGAATCCCCTGGCTGTCAGAGCCAGAGCCCCCAACATCTGAGTTTCAAATTGTCTCCCTCTAATGTAGTCCTTTTTCTTCCCCTGTATAGACACATTCTATTTGTTAAATGGTTGAATCCTGAGAGGTCTTTTGAAAACAGAAGACATAATCCAGGAGGGTGGTTCTGCTATAGGAATTGCTTCCAATTGTGAAAAATAGGAAGTGAGTTATTCCATCCTGTCTGCTTTTTGCAGCCCTTTCCTGTGCAATCTCAATGTGGTTTCAAAGGTCTAGGAAATACACTAGAGTCTGGATTTTGTGGCAATACAGAGCTGAAGGGAAAAGGGAAGGATATTTCCATTACACTGACTGTCAATTATTAACATGACATTGGATGCAGGCTATAATACTATATTATATTATACTATTATATTATAGTGTTATTTATGAAGCAATTTGTCAACAATAACAACACATTCCAGAGGCAAGGCCATGTTATAGTGTTGTAGCAGGATCAACAGCATCTTGTGGCACCTTTTAGAGACGCAAAGTGTCTGTTAGATTGTTCGCCTATTATTGGGTAGAAATAAATCATCTTAGAAAGAAGTAAGCAGGCAATTATAACATATGGCAGGTGGCATATGCTCTTCTGATCTAAAACTGACTTCATTAGATGCATTGCATTGTAATATCATGTCATAGTAAAGTCATAACAGCATTGTAAGAGCATACTTTCCCACTAAAAACATTTGGTTCTATTATAACTCACAGTGACCTGTAAGGGCATTGCAGCTAGCTATACACATTAGCAGCAGGAAGATGTTGACCTGTAACATCTCTAAACATGTTGTTATTTTCACAGAAAATAGTAAGCTACTGTGCTCAAGCACTCTAAGTTGCCTGCCTCTTCCACCATTAAAGTGGAGGAGCATAATGAGAAGAGCACCCTTCTATAAAGAAGCTGTGAAATGCCGCTACTGCCAACTGCTTTGAGGAATGCTTATGTTTTTCCTTCAGATCTTGCAAAAGTTAGGCTATAGCTCCCCACAACAACAACCCCTGCTCTTTCACAAAGGTGATTCATTCCCAAATGACCTTGGATTGATTGATCCGCATGATCAATATGCAACAATCTAGAAAATTAATCTACTCTTCTGTATTACAATTTCTTAATTCCATCATTTGAAATCTGGGCACAACTCTCCAAAGCTGGAACTCAGGACCAATCACTGTTCTTTTGTTTGGTTGATTGCATCTAATTTCAAAGTTAGAAATGTTATCAGTGTAAGGACTTTCAGTGCCATTAGCATGCACTGCAGAAAATGCTACCCAATCTTGCCTTTCAGTGTGCTGTCCATGGTAAAACACTACTAAGTGAAGCAGAGAAATATTCCTGGACAAGAAAAGAAATGAAATCATTCTCCTTGGACTATCTGTGATTTATGACATACATGTGGCTTTATGATTCAGTACTTTTCTTAACAAGTGTAGCCATCTATTGAAAGGATTTTTTTATGGCCTCTGACCTTACGCCTGTTTCCTGACACATGATTTTACTTTCAAATGGACAAACATGCCGTTGAGATTAAGTGAGAAATTCACATCACTGATCAGTGCTTGCTAATCAATATCACTAATCCATCAAACATTACAAGAAAGGGTCATATGTTTATGTTGCTTTCCCCTAAAAGGCAGTGTGACCAGAAATAGAAATTGATATAGAAAATAGCTATAACGTTAAAAAATGAGCTCTAGGCACACCTGATTTTATTATCTAGCAATCTTTGTGTGTTTGTATTCATGGAGTGCTACTTTTCATGTTTATTTACTTCCTGTTTGCATTTCCACACCTACCCTTTTCCTGCTTCTGTGTAACCCGTAGCTTATGGAACACTACATTAGTTATGGAACACTACATTCGAACTGTTGAACACTCCTGTTTGCTTTGTGTTGTATAGAACACATATTGTTGTTATATCTATTATGTGCAACAGTTACTTATAGTCACTTTGAGTCTCATTTAAGAGAGAAAAGCAGGGTAATAATAATAATAATAATAATAATAATAATAATAATAATGAAAGAAGATCGTGCAGACAGACTACAAGTAGAGGCATAATAGCATTGCTCAGATGATTCATTGGAACTTGTGCCACAAATACCATCTGCCTGTGACAAAGAACTGGTGGGATCACAAGCCTGAAAAAGTTACAGAAAATAAACACATCAAACGACTCTGGGACTTCTGAATTCATACTGACAGTTTTGGAGCACAATACCCCTGACTTCACAATCGTGTTAAAAAACAAAGTATGGATCATCAATGATGCAATCCCAGGTGACAGCAGGATTGAAGAGAAACAACTGGATTTTAAGATTAGACTGCAAAGATTCTAGCACATGCCAGTAAAGGTGGTAACTTTGGGTGCAGTGCCTAAAGACCTTGGCCTGCACTTAAACACAATTGGCACTGACAAAATTACCATCTGTCAGCTGCAAAAGGCCACCCTACTAGTATCTGCACACATTATTCGCTGATACATTACACAGTTCTAGACACTTGGGAAGTGTTGGACGTGTGATCCAATACAACAGCCAGCATAGTGACCTTGTTTGTTGTGTACTAATCTTGTTGTGTTTCAAATAATAATAATAATGATAATAATTCTACTCTACAAGTGAGAAATGTAATCTGAAATAATCAGGATATCTGGGGAGGTGCGTGTATGTCAATAATTGTAAGGATTAGAACCAGGAGCCCATAAAATGTGTGCTTCTTGGTATTCTGTAAACCATCAATGCTATGGATTACAGAATACCATATGTGGTCACGTGTTTTTATGTTCCAGAGGTGCTTCAACCACTCAGGAAAGTCTTTGGAACCTCTAGTTCTGGAAAGACTATAAATCTTCCAGATCAGCCTGAGATTTTGCCTAAGCATAACTCTGGAATCCAGGTGTTTTTCCGCAGTTGTCTAAGTATTGACATAAAATGAATTGATCTGTATGTTCATGATGATCATATGACAAATGTTCTCTTGGGATTTTGGACATTATCACATGAAGGAGACAGAATGACATCAAAGCAGAACCATACATATTTAATTGTTGGCTTGATTCCTCCTCATGATAAATCTGTCCCCTGCTGTTGATGGGGACATTAGCTGCAAAAAGTGCCCCATTCCAATTCTGCTGTGATGGGGTTGCTCCACTTCTATGTGTCAGCATGCCAGTACTGAAATGATGTCAGAGGTTGGTGTTCTTCTCCTCTCCCACTCTTCTCCCTTTCCCCTCATTATTCTCAAGGTAGCAATTTTATGATTTTAAGTTTTATTTGATTTTAAATAAATTTTAGTTGGAATTGCAAAATTACTTATAATTACTTGCGCCCGTACCTTGGGAAGTCAGATCTGGCCACGGTAGTCCACGCTCTGGTTACATCCCGGATTGATTACTGCAACGCGCTCTACGTGGGGTTGCCCTTGAAGACTGCCCGGAAGCTTCAGATGGTCCAGCGTTCGGCGGCCAGGTTACTAACGGGAGCGGCTCTCAGGGAGCACACCACTCCTCTGTTGAGCCAGGTCCACTGGCTACCAATCTGCTACCGGGCACAATTCAAGGTGCTGGCTTTAGCCTATAAAGCCCTAAACGGTTCTGGCCCTGCTTACCTCTCCGAACGCATCTCCACCTATGAACCGACGAGGATGTTAAGATCGTCCGGGGAGGCCCTGCTCTCGGTCCCGCCTGCGTCGCAGGCGCGGCTGGCGGGGACGAGAGACAGGGCCTTCTCGGTGGTGGCCCCTCGGCTATGGAATGCCCTACCCGTAGACATCAGGCAGGCCCCTTCGTTGCTGGAGTTTCGGAGGAGGGTCAAGACGTGGCTCTATGAACAGGCGTTCGGTCAACAAGGCAACTGAACTCAGGAAGACGGTATAAATGAACAAAGGAATGGTAGAAGGATTATGAGAACGGAATCTGATTTTACTGAGGCGTTGATGACCATGTTGTTTGTCTTGTATTGTCTGTCGTGTATGTCGTGTTTTAATCTGTCATTGTTATATAAATTGCACTGTAAACCGCATTGAGTCGCCGATTGAGGCTGAAAAATGCGGTATAAAAATGAAGCAAATAAATAATAAATAAATAAATAAATACTTTAAAAATTACAGTGCAAGACAGTTGTGAAGTGATGCGGAAGTATGGCTACAGAACCATGGATCAGCTAGTCGGTATAGTTGTATGAATACAAAGACATGCAAGAGCAAAAAGTGCTCATTTTGTTATTTTGCCATAATTGGTGATCATATGACTGCAGTGGAATAACAGCTTAGTGCAATAAAAATCCCATATCACTTCAAGTTAGAATGTGAAGAATCACAATGTCCAAATGCTGAATGTCCAGCTGACCTGAAACCATTTTTGTGGTTCTAAGATTCTTTTGCTGAACTAACTCCTTTCATATTTCCCAAGACTTTTAACATTACAAGGTTGGAGGTACATTTCGTAGACCACGCATTTTAAAAATGTGAATATCTGAGAATATGTACAATTGGAAAAAATTATGCAGCCACCCATTTTAATCATCTGAGAAAAGGGTACAAAATAAAATATGTAAATAAAGGCAAATATTATGGAAAAGTTGTGGGAAAGGATGGGAAAAAATCTCACTACCTGATATGAATAATTGATGGGAAAAATATACATATAGGATTTACATAAATGCAACAAATCTGGGAGCTCACCCACACTAAGCCATTATAGCACTGAATCCATCAGAAAGGTTCGTTCTTTTGAAATAGTGGATTTTGAGACCTGGTAAGACATTACAGTTCTCTACTGAGGAGTCTAAATGATCCATAATTGCAAGTCACAGGATTTCTTGTACAGAACCATAGCAGCTAATGTGGAGTAATAGTATATAATTCTGTAGTGTAAATGAGTTCTGGGACAGAGGCTTTTATATTCCTGTTGCAAATATCTGAGTAAAAGAATTGATGTTTTTCTTCTCCCTTTACATGTAATTTATTTCCTTCTTGGAGAAATTTTGCATATGTGCAGTATTATGTATTCTTCCTCAAGAAAAAGTATTGCAAACACATAAAAAAACACAAAATACACACAATCCCTATAAGTACATATGCATATGCACACACTTCTTTCACCATGTTTCCTTTAAAATTGAGAGAGAGATGGAAAGACAAAGACAGCGATCAGTATTCAAACACTGAGTTCCTTTATTAAAGGATTTAAAACGAATGATCACAATGCAGTGCAATAACATGTATGCGGAAGTGCATACTGAGTTATGGACCATTTTACTTTGCCGCACACCTTGAGACTAAAATTGTAACAAATCATATTGACCTTTAAAAATAATTATGAAGTTTTTCCATTGATACCATTGGTGATTGGGTGAGATTGGTCATGAGCTTATATGTGTTTTCTCTGCTTTACATATTTGTCTGGAATAATATACTTTCACTCCTCAGTGCTTCAAGAGTGATTTTACATCAGGTGTCAAGACTGATGCAGAAGGGATGAAACTTCCAAAATTAGCATAAGTACTGTCAGCGTGCTGTCTTGTGATTTAGTGTCTTTCCCCTGAAATTTCATTTTATGACTGTCAATATTTTCTTTTGATGCTCTTCACCATGGCATTATGTTCTCACAGAAGACTAACTTCATATAAACACAAATGTTCAGTAATGTCAATGAGGAGGAGCTCATATGGTAACTACACTTTCCTTGTCAAGTTATTTTTCTACAGTTCATTTTTTTTACATTTGGTTATGTTTACTTTATAACATACAATATGGAATGGGAAGGTCATATTTCTTTCTGTCCAACAGATTTCCAGGAAGAGACACAAAGGCAATTTACACATTAATCAGAATAAGACAGTATACCGAGTTGACAAATTCTGGGTTGTAGACTTCAGACTAGAGCTGCCAGGAGTGACACATATTTCAAATCTCCCTACATGTAGTAAATTAGGGAGAAAAGCAACTGTCTCTAAATAGGAAATATTCTTTATGCTGGGCTGTTATGCTTAGCGCAGTGCTGTTGGTACAGAGACTTATGCATCAGCAAAGCTTAGGAGTCTGATTTAGTAAACAGAGTCCCAGAAGAACTATGGACATTGTTCAGGAGGCGGCAACAAATATGTCCCAAAGAAAAAGAAAACCAAGAAGGCAAAATGGTTGTCTGCTGAGACACTGGAACTAGCCCAAGAAAGGAGGAAAGCAAAGGAAACAGTGATAAGGGGAGATATGCCCAGTTAAATACGCAATTCCAGAGGTTAGCCAGAAGAGATAAGGAACTGTTTTAAAATAAGCAATGCATGGAAGTGGAAGAAGACAACAGAATAGGAAGGACAAGAGACCTCTTCCAGAAAATTAGAAACATTGGAGGTAAATTTCAGGCAAAAATTGATATGATAAGAAACAAAGATGGCAGGGACCTAACAGAAGCTGAAGAGATCAAGAGAAGGTGGCGAGACTATACAGAAGATCTGTATAGGAAGGATAATAATATCGAGGATAGTTTTGATGGTGTGGTGAATGAATTAGAACCAGACATCCTGAGGAGTGAGGTTGAATGTGCCTTAAGAAGCATTGCTAACAACAAGGCAGCGAGAGACGACGGGATCCCAGCTGAACTGTTTAAAATCTTAAAAGATGATGCTGTCAAGGTGATGCATGCAATATGCCAGCAAATATGGAAAACACAAGAATGGCCATCAGACTGGAAAAAATCAACTTATATCCCCATACCAAAAAAGGGAAATGCGAAAGACTGCTCAAACTTCCATACAGTGGCCCTTATTTCTCATGCCAGTAAGGTAATGCTCAAGATCCTGCAAGGAATACTCCAGCAATACATGGAGCGAGAGATGCCAGACGTTCAAGCTGGGTTTAGAAAAAGCAGAGGAAAGAGAGACCCGATTGCCAATATCCGCTGCATAATGGAGAAAGGCAGGGAGTTTCAGAAGGACATCTATTTCTGCTTCATTGACTGATCCACACAGCTTTTGACTGTGTGGATCATAATAAATTGTGGCAAGTTCTTGGTGGGATGGGCATACCAAGCCACCTTGTCTCTCTCCTGAGGAATATGTACAAGGACCAAGTAGCAACAGTAGGAACTGACCACGGAACAACAGACTAGTTCAAGATTGGGAAAGGCGTACGGCAAGGCTGCATACTCTCACCCAACCTTTTTAACTTGTATGCAGAACACATCATGCGATGTGCGGGGCTTGATGAATGCAAAGCTGGGGTGAAAATTGCTGGAAGAAACATTAACAACCTCAGATATGCAGATGACACCACTCTGATGGCCGAAAGCGAGGAGGAGCTGAGGAGCCTTCTAATCAAGGTGAAAGAAGAAAGCGCAAAAGCCGGGTTGCAGCTAAACATCAAAAAAACCAAGATTATGGCAACAAGAATGATTGACAACTGGAAAATAGAGGGAGAAAATGTGGAGGCCGTGACAGACTTTGTATTTCTAGGTGCAAAGATTACTGCAGATGCAGACTGTGGCCAGGAAATCAGAAGACGCTTACTTCTTGGGAGGAGAGCAATGTCCAGTCTCGATAAAATAGTAAAGAGTAGAGACATCAGACTGGCAACAAAGATCCGCCTAGTCAAAGCCATGGTATTCCCTGTAGTAACCTCCGGATGTGAGAGCTGGACCTTAGGGAAGGCTGAGCGAAAGAAGATAGATGCTTTTGAACTGTGGTGTTGGAGGAAAGTTCTGAGAGTGCCTTGGACTGTGAGAAGATCCAACCAGTCCATCCTCCAGGAAATAAAGCCCGACTGCTCATTGGAGGAAAGGATACTTGAGACAAAGTTGAAGTACTTTGGCCACATCATGAGGAGACAGGAAAGCCTAGAGAAGACAATTATGCTGGGGAAAGTGGAAGGCAAAAGGAAGAGGGGCCGACCAAGGGCAAGATGGATGATGGCATCCTTGAAGTGACTGGACTGACCTTGAGGGAGCTGGGGGTTGTGACGGCCGACAGGGAGCTCTGGCGTGGGCTGCTCCATGAGGTCACGAAGAGTCGGAGACGACTGAACGAATGAACAACAACAACAAGCTTCAATTAATTCCTTTTTTCAGAGAATTAAGTCATAACCAAATTATATCATCATTATTATAAGAGAAGTGATAGTGCCATTATCCTTTGGATATAATTCTGTTACAGTTACTTGTAGAATTACAGTGGTTTATGGGTTCACTCTTGTACTGTAAAAAATTCTTTCTAGAACATTACAACTTAAAGGGATATAAGCATGTCTCTAGTGCTTTGAATCATGTAAGTACCCACAGTAACAACTTTATCTTTTCCACAATAACTTTCCAAGCATGGTGCTTCAGAAAATGGGGAATATATATATATATATATATATATATATATATATTCATCAACATAGAATATTGTTTTATTCATCTTCCCCAGAGTATGTCTGAGTGTTTTCTAAAGCGAGTTCCTAATATTGTGCACTATCTCTGTGTTCGTTTCCAAGGGCAGGACATCGCAACTTCTAAAAAGATTATTTATCTGGAAAACAGAAAGAAAATTTCAGATGGAATGAATGAATGAGAGAAGTAATGATTTAGAATCCTTGCACTGGAATAGAAACAATTTTGAACATTTTTGACTAAGGAAAATACTCCAAAGGACCAGCCCCCATGTGATCTTCAAAGCTAAGTAGGATCAGCCCTGGTGGTTAGTACTTGGATACAAGATCTCCAGTGGTACCAGGTACTGTAGGCTATATTTCAAAGGAAGGAACTGGCAAAACCACCTCTGAGTCTTCATTGCCTAAGAAAACCCTATGGTATTTATGAGATTACCATAATTCAACTGGTGACATGAAGGCGCATGTAGTTGCACACACACATGAATTTTTGGTAATTTTGATTTTGGTAATTTGGAGACAAGAGAACGAGAGGAAAGGCATATGGTAATGTATTAGGAAGAACTGTGATCATTCATGATCAATTTCTACCAATGGGAAATTAAAATATATATATTCCAGTACTTGTAGAATGATTGGATGGTGGTGATTGAATTGGATTTTATGCCAGGCTGTTTACATACTTACTTAGGTGATTGTGGAGCCCTATTCTTGATCTGCATCTTCTTCTGCAGTGAGGGCATTGGTTTCCAGATGGAAGGCGGTCTCGGTCGGGGTTGACTTGACATGCCTTCCTCTTGGCACATTTCTCTCTTTCACCCTCCATTCGTGCCTCTTCAAATTCTGCAGCACTGCTGGTCACAGCTGACCTCCAGCTGGAGCGCTCAAGGGCTAGGGCTTCCCAGTTCACAGTGTCTATGCCAGAGATTTTAAGGTTGGCTTTGAGCCCATCTTTAAATCCATTTTCCTGTCCACCAACATTCTGTTTTCCATTCTTGAGTTCGGAGTAGATGATTTCCACTCCGGTGGGAAGCTTCCCATCAAAAAGATGAAGTATCATAGCAATGAAAATGGAGAATAAAGTTGGGGCAATCACATATCCCTGTTTGACACCTGATTCCACCTTAAATGGGTCACTTTGAGAGCCATTGCTGTCCAAGACTGTTGCCATCATGTCATCATAAAGGAACCGTAGGATGTTCACAAATTAGTTAGGGCATCTGATTTTTAGGAGGATGATCCAGAGAGCACTGCGATTCACTGTGTCAAATGCCTTTGCAAGGTCAATGAATGCCATGTACAGAGTTGATTTTGTTCCCTGCATTTTTCTTGGAGCTGTCGTGCAGTGCAGATCATGTCCACTGTTCCTCTGGAGGGGCGGAAGCCATTCTGGGATTCTGGGAGGGTGTCTTCTGAGAGGGGTAGAAGGCGGTTTGCAAGGATTCTTGTGAGGATTTTCCCAGCTGAGGTAGGAAGGGAGATACCTTGATAATTTCCGCAGTCTGTTCTTTCCCCCCCTTTTTTTGAAGAGGGTGATGATGATGGCATCCTTGAAATCTGCTGGGATTTTCTCGGTCACCCACACTTTTTCTATGAGCTGGTGGAGTTGTGTCAGCTCAGGTCCTCCCTCTTTAAAGATTTCAGCAGGGATCCCATCTGGTCCGCTGGCTTTGTTATTTTTTTGTTGGTTGATGGCATTGTTGACTTCTTCCAAACTAGGCAAAGCTGCAAGCTCATCCCTGGTTTGTTTTTGAGGGATTTCTGAGAGAACCTCTTCAGCCACTTTGGAGCTGCGATTCAGGAGGCTTTGGTAGTGTTCTTTCCAATGAAGTGCAATTGATTTTTGGCCCTTCAGGAGTTTGGTTCCATCTGATGAGCGTAGAGGCTGTATGTCATGGTTTCTTGGTCAATAGATGACCTTTGTGGCTTTGAAAAATCCCTGAGCATCATGCGTATCTGCCAGGTGTTGGATTTCTTCAGACTTCTTTGTCCACCAGATGTTCTTGAGTTCTCTTTTCCATCTTTGGACCTCAGCGTTTGCGCTGGTGTAGATCTTTTTCTTAGCAGCACAGTGGAATGCTTTCCTTTTCTTGTCAATTAGCTGATGGATCTTGTTGTCATTTTCGTCAAACCAATCTTGATGTTTCTTGGTTTGATATCCAATAGTTTCTTTGCAGGCTGTGATGATGGAGGTCTTCAGTTTGTTCCAATGTTCCTCAACATTTTTGGGGTGTTCTGTGGGTAGATGGTCCTTGAGTGCTGTTTGGAGAAGGGCTTGTTTGGAGGGCTCCTGAAGGGCTTGGGTGTTCATTTTGTGCCTTGTCTTTCTTCTTAGAGTCTGCGCTTGGGGGCGATCTTGATAGCCATCGTGGATCGGATTAGCCTGTTGTCTGTCCAGCAGTCGTCAGCACCTGTCATGGCTCTTGTGAGGAGCACGTCATGGTGGTCTCTGGCACATGTGATTACATAGGGAGGGTGTCTTCTGAAAGGGGCAGAAGGCGGTTTGCAGGGATTCTTGCAAGGACTTTCCCAGCTGAGGTTAGAAGGGTGCAAAGTACATGCTAACAACAAGAGAAGAATACATTCCTACTAAACCTGTCTCTATCTGTAAGCTAACCTTTCTCTTAGCTATAGAAAAACAGTTCAATACGACAATAATGTGGAGGAAATATTCATGGAGACCACAGATCTGATCCTGTTCTAGCCCTTAGGTTTGAATTAAAGAGACTAAGGTTTCTGTGGCAACATCGCTTTTGTTCCATGCTTAAAAGTCAACAATATTCTTGATGATTTCAGACATTCCTATGGTAGAAAAACCTGTAAGAAACACTAGTCCTTGTGACTTCCATTTAGCTCAAGAGCATGAAATTTACTCTTTTATTCTGAAATAGGAAGACATTTCAGAGAACCTGGGACATGGGATGACAGCTTTCTCTAGGGTATTAACATGTATACGCATCTATAAGAGAAGAACAGTTTAAAAAGAGGAAGTATTTTCTAGTAAAGCATAACACAATTTTGATGGGTTGCAAGATAAATCAAAGCGCAGCCTAACTAATGCTGAAATTCCACAGAGATAGTAAATACAATGCTGTATTAAAGGTGAGAAAAGCAAATAAATAAATAAATAAGCATTAAACTCTTGAGTTTATGGTATACAAAAAAGGAAGCCCTTCTTACAATCTAATGATGGTTGTTTGAAGGAACATATATACTACTTTACGGAGCTCCCGGTGGCTCAGTGGGTTAAACCGCTGAGCTGCTGAACTTGACTGAAAGGTTGCAGGTTTGAATCTGGGGAGCAACGTGAGCTCCTGCTGTTAGCCCCAGCTTCTGCCAGCCTAGCAGTTCAAAAACATGCAAATGTGAATAGATCAAAAGGTGCTCGCTTCGGCAGCACATATACTAAAATTGGAATAGATCAATAGGTACCGCTCCGGCGGGAAGGTAAGGGCGATCCATGCAGTCATGCTGGCCACATGACCTTGGAGGTTTTTACAGACAATGCCGGCTCTTCGGCTTAGAAATGGAGATGAGTACCACAACCCAGAGTTGGACACGACTGAACTTAATGTCAGGGGACAATCTTTATTTTACTATATACTACATTTGGCTAAGTTGACCATCCCTGATTGTGAAATAGGAAAAAAATAGCAGATAAATAATTCCTTTGGAAAGTGGAAGGGCATCATAACCACTAGGGATCCCATCTCTTCACATTTTTGAAGCTCTCCTACATACCGAGTTTGCCCTGGATCATAAGATATACCTAGATTATCAACTGAGCATTTCTGTTTCTACCAGAAAAGATAAGAGTGAATCTCATGTGTACCGGTGGGAATATTTTAGACTGAGATTTTTTCAGAAAGTAAAAGCAAAATACCTATTCATACTTTGTATTGTTGAAGGCTTTCATGGCTGGAATCACTGGGTTGTTGTAGGTTTTTCGGGTTATATGACTATGTTCTAGAAGCATTATCTCCTGACGTTTCGGCTGCATTTTGGCAAGCATCCTCAGAGGTTGTAAGGTCTCACAACCAGAGGGTGTAGTGCAGGCATGGGTCTTCCAACCTCTGAGGATGCTTGTCATAGATGCAGGCGAAACATCAGGAGAGAATGCTTCTAGAACATGGCCATATAGCCTGAAAAACCTTCTCAGTGGTGGCCCCTCACCTGTGGAACTCACTCCCAGGGGAAATTAGGGCATCAACATCCCTCCTCTCCTTCAGGAGGAAGGTAAAGACGTGGTTGTGGGACCAGGCCATCGGGCAATCTGACAATTAGACATGGACAGCCAGATGGATAGGACTGAAAGGACTGACAACTGTGGAATGGGAATTTGAACTATGAGATTGTGAAACGCTGACCGACAATGAGGTTTGTATTGGTTTTTATTGCTTTTATTGGTTTTATGGTTGTTTTTGCCTATACTAATTATTGTTTTCTGTTAACTGTTGTTTTTGCCAGAATGCTGTTTTGTTAACTGATGTTATTGTCTCTTGCTGTATGTGATGCGGGCATCGAATTGTGCCTTGCTTTTGTAAGCCGCCCTGAGTCCCGTCCCCCCCCCCCCCCCCGGGTGAGAAGGGCGGGGTAGAAGCAACCGAAATAAATAATAAATGAAAAACCTACAACAACCTATTCATACTTTAGCTGTTCTTGTACTCATATTATTTCTGAAATGTCTGTCTATGATATCATGTCCAGAGAAAACCGCTTGGTCACCATGGGCCTCATCACTCTGAAGCCAAGAAGCCGGGAGACAACACAGGGGAAACTGTGGGGCAGCATCATGCTGTGTTCGCTTATTGTTGTGGGTCATGGCATCCCTTTCCCATGACATTTCTCCACTGTCCCCCACTCTCCCCTGCTTCCTCTTTGGCTTCTTCTATGAGGAATCAGGTATAGACCCGACTCCTCTGGACTCCATTTCTCTGCACTGCCAGAATGGAGACCAAGGGAAGCAGTAGAAGCAGCCCAGCGTCAGATGATGAGCTCCGGGGGACTCTGTGTCGATACCGCAGAGAAGTGAGAAAACGCTTCTCGGCCTCAGTGGGATGAGGTCCTTCATGAACCTAATGTTTTGAGGCAGGTGTACCACAAGGTTAAGTGAGGTGGTCATGCCATGGGATGCAGGGAGAAGTAAATGCAAGGCTGTTTATTCCACTGCCATACTTACTTATTTAGGCGATCCCTCGTTGTCCCAGTAGGAGAGTCTTCTAAGATCAGTGTACTGGTGGGTCCATAGGTGACTCTGAAGCCCTATTCTTGATCTGCATCTTCTCCTGCAGTGAGGGCATTGGTTTCCAGGTGAAAGGGGGTTCTGGTCAGGGTTGACTTGATGCACCTTCCTCTTGGCATGCTTCTCTCTTTCGCTCTCCATTCGTGCCCCTTCAAATTCTACAGCACTGCTGGACACAGCTGACCTCCAGCTGGAGCGCTCAAGGGCTAGGGCTTCCCAGTTCTCAGTGCCTAGGCCAGAGTTTTTAAGGTTGGCTTTGAGCCCAAACAAACTGGCTGTTAGGAATTGTGGGAGTCCAAAACACCCGAAGGGCTGGAGTTTGCCCATTCCTGGTGTAGTGTGAACTCATGACCTAAAAACTCCCAGTAAAAGTGCATACATTTTGTCATGCTATAAAAGTTTGATCTGGTTTTACTAGAACTTGAGCTATGTATCCTGATACAAGGAATGTTAACATAAGATTTAGGGATTGACCTTAAGGTTGCAGATTTTCACAGGACCGTGAAAAGGCAAAATATATTATTAATTTTTTATTATTCTACATATATTATTATTGTCATGATTTATAAATTACTGGCATATATCAGCTAGCAAACTAGTGAAGCCTTTAGGCCTGGCCCAAACTGCAGTCACTCGTGTAGGCCTCAGACACTCTGTAGAGTAGCAGAGTCACGTGACTCAGGAGGGAGGGTAAGGAAGCTGGCACCTCCATTTTGTGCTCTGCATGTTGTAGAGAGTGGATGGAGGACAGAAGAGCTGTGATAGAGAGTGAGTACTGTGTATAGAGTTGTGTGTATGCATCTTCTTAAGGAACAGAAGATAAAGCCTTCCTGCAGTCCTGGAGTGAAAGAATATCTCTCTGTGTGGACTTTTGCTTACACAGTAAGTTTCCTGCATTGCTCAAGGGGATTCTGGGGCCTAGCTGGCTTATGGCTTGGGGATGCATCCATCACTCTGCTTAGGTAGAGGAAAATACCTTTTTTTATTTCGTATCAAAAGCATTGCATAAATTAGTATAAAACTGATAAAAATAGAAGGCGTGTGGGTGGTTAAATATCTTTTGACCAAAAACGGGCAACAGCAATGTTATTGTCTATAGCCTCCAACAATTCCTCCTATGTACATGAGGCCGGGCACAATGGACAAGCATACCAATGCGGAGTTGTCTGTTCTGCTCTACAATCACACAAGGTTTGGGATTCTTTTAGGTAGTAGTGCCATTTTGCCAGGTTGTCTTTTGCCACTCTGCTTCTGATTTTATTCAGGGACTTCCAGGTTGCCCGTTCTTGGTTTGCCCCTGGAGGAAGACCCTCATGGAGGGCCATCCAGTTGGGATTTCCTGGTTTATCTGCCCAGAGGGATACCCTTGCTGTTGCTGGGGGGACGCCAAGAGGAGTGGTAGTTCTCATAAAGATTTTCCTTGATTTGAGTCTGCTGGGAGGAGGCTGGTAGCCATGTAGTGGATGGCTTTCACAGTGTTCAACCTTATTTCTCTCACATTTAGCAGCAACTTCCCATTGTACATGGGGGGGGGGGGGCAATGCCAGCTAGCTTGTAGAGTTTGTCAACATGTGTAGGTTTTTAAAAATGCCTTTTAAACATACCTGACAATTATGAATTTTATTGCCAAAGCATGTGGGATTTTCATCCTTGGGAACCAACATAATTGGCTTTGGGTGCTACTAAACTAAATATCATGCATTCTTTCTGCACAATCCCAAACATCTAAACATCTTGGGGCATTTTGAGAATGTTAGACTAGTTTTGGGTCTAATCCAGCACTTTTGATATACTTAAGACCCTGAAATCTTTTAACTCCATTAATGAAATCACTGACCTGGAAATGACTTTCAAGATTGACTCTTACATTTAGCAGAAACAACAACCAGAATGAGTTTTGCTATTGCTGCTAAATGTTGCTGCTAAACTTTGATGAATGATACATGAAATACCCAAAGGATATCTTATAAGTGGTGAAATATGATTGTTAGAGGAGGGTGATAGTTCTCCATCCTCCTCATACCTTGGGAAGTGTTCTACGATGATTCCACTCCAGCTGAAAAGCTGATGGGTTTACTACCTATTCCACCTCAGGGTTGTTGTAGGTTTTTTCGGGCTGTATGGCTATGTTCTAGAGCAAGGGTCCTCAAACTAAGGCCCGGGGGGCCGGATATGGTCCTCAAAGATCATTTACCCGGCCCTCACTCAGGGTCAACCTAAGTCTGAAATGAACTGAAAGCACACAACAACAATAACAATCCTATCTTATCAGCCAAAAGCAGGCCCACACTTGCTATTGAAATACTAATAAGTGTATATTTGTTAAAATTGATCTTCATTTTAATTATTGCATTGTTTTAAAGTGTTTTTTTTCTATAACATCCTGAGAACTTACTTACTTACTTACTTAGGCGATCCCTCGTTGGACGAGTAAGATGGTCTTCCATTATGGATTTCCTTGTGGGTCCGTATGTGGCTGTGGAGCCCTATTCTTGCTCTGCATCTTCTTCCGCAGTGAGGGCATTGGTTTCCAGGTGGAAGGCGGTCCCGGTCGGGGTTGGCTTGACGCGCTTTCCTCCTGGCACGTTTCACTCTTTCACCCTCCACTCGTGCCTCCTCAAATTCTGCAGCACTGCTGGTCACAGCTGTCCTCCAGCTGGAGCGCTTAAGGGCCAGGGCTTCCCAGTTCTCAGTGTCTATGCCAGAGTTTTTAAGGTTGGCTTTGAGCCCATCTTTGAATCTCTTTTCCTGTCCACCAACGTTCCGTTTTCCGTTCTTAAGTTCGGAGTAGAGCAACTGCTTTGGGAGACAGTGGTCGGGCATCCGGACAATGTGGCCGGCCCAGCGGAGTTGATGTTGGAGGACCATCACTTCAATGCTGGTGGTCTTTGCTTCTTCCAGCACACTGACGTTTGTCCGCTTGTCTTCCCAGGAGATTTGCAGGATTTTACGGAGGCAGCGCTGATGGAAACGTTCCAGGAGCTGCATGTGACGTCTGTAGACAGTCCACGTCTCACAGGCATAGAGCAGGGTTGAGAGGACAATAGCTTTATAGACAAGCACCTTGGTCTCCCTACGGATGTCCCGGTCCTCAAACACTCTCTGCTTCATTCTGGAAAATGCTGCACTTGCAGAGCTCAGGCGGTGTTGTATTTCGGCGTCGATGTTGACTTTGGTGGAGAGGTGGCTGCCAAGGTAGCGGAAATGATCAACATTTTCTAATGTTACACCATTAAGCTGTATCACTGGCATTGGAGAGGGGTTGGCTGGTGCCTGCTGGAAAAGCACCTTGGTTTTTTCAATGTTCAGTGACGGGCCGAGCTTCTCGTATGCTTCTGCGAAGGTGTTTAGAGTGGCTTGTAGATCTTCTTCTGAATGCACACAGACGACATTGTCATCAGCATACTGGAGTTCTATAACAGATGTTGTTGTAACCTTGGTTTTGGCTTTCAGTCTGCTGAGGTTGAATAGCTTGCCATCTGTCCGATATATTATTTCCACTCCGGTGGGAAGCTTCCCATCAACAAGGTGAAGTATCATAGCGATGAAGATGGAGAATAGAGTTGGGGCAATAACACATCCCTGTTTGACACCGGATTCCACTTTAAATGGGTCACTTTGGGAGCCACTGCTGTCCAAGACTGTTGCCATCATGTCGTCATGCAGGAGCCGCAGGATGTTCACAAATTTGCTTGGGCACCCGATTTTTTGGAGGATGGTCCAGAGAGCGCTGCGATTCACTGTGTCGAATGCCTTTGCAAGGTCGATGAATGCCATGAACAGAGGTTGGTTTTGTTCCCTGCATTTTTCTTGGAGCTGTCGTGCAGTGAAGATCATGTCCACGGTTCCTCTGGAGGGGCGGAAGCCGTTCTGGGATTCTGGGAGGGTGTCTTCTTTTTTTTTCTTTTTTTTTTTATACAGTTTTTTCTTTACAACGAAAGAAACGACTTTGTGATAGAAAGTCACAGAATTTAGACAGATTGTGAAGGACAGAATTGTGGGTGGGTATGGGTGGGGAAAGGAGGGGGATGAGAAGATAGTGGGAGGGGTTGTTGGGGTAGGGGTATACACACATGTATATACAACTTCCGTTCAGTCCACAGAGGGTAGTTGCTTGTCTCCTTTATTCTTTTGCCTTCTTCTCGTAATTCTTGTTTCTTTCCCCATAGAAATTTATATGTCCAGTTTGATTTTTCCTTTTAAGTATTCTTTAAGGTATTTCCAATTTGTTTGTTTGTTCTTATTCTGCTCCTCTAGTAAGCACGATAGGCTATCACAGTTCCTGTAGTCTATTATCTTCTTTATCCATTCTTCCTTGGAGGGAATCTCTTTACTTTTCCATTTTTGCGCTATTAGTATTCTAGCCGCCGATGATAAATAGAAAAAGATTTTTTCTTCATTTTTCCCTAGCCCGATTTCCATTATATTTAGTAGGTAGTATTCGGGTTTTATGTCAAATTTCGTTTTTATAATGATTTGTGTATGTTCGTGTATCATTTTCCAGAAAGCTTTTATTTTTTTGCAGCTCCAATACATATGAAAATAAGTGCCAGCTTCTTTTCCGCACCTCCAGCATCGGTTATTAGGGTTTTTGCTAAACTTGGCTAGTTGGACCGGAGTCAGATGCCACCTATAGAAAACCTTAAACCAGTTCTCAACAATATTGATGGATTTGGTGTACTTCAGTTTGGTTTTCCATGCTTGCTCCCATTCACTTAATAAGATGGAGTGACCTACGTCCCTAGCCCACTTGACCATATTCTCTTTTACCACCTCCCTCTCAGTGTTCCATTCAAGCAAGTTCTTATATAATAATCGAATCAATTTTTTGTCTTTTTTCATGATTATATCCCAGCAGCTTTCTTTTTCACTGAACCCAACCTTTAGATCTTCCTTGAAGCACTGTTTGATTTGCATATATTGTAACCAGTTTATTTCTTTGTCTTCTCCCTTCAGTTCTTCCATTGATCTCAGGTGCCATTCGTTGTTAATTTTTGTCAGCAATTGTCTGTAATTGAGCCATCTGTTTTTCGGTATTTCTCTTTTGTGATGAGCCTCAACTGGCGATGTCCACATGGGTATTTGAGGGTACATGACATTTTTATATTTATTCCAGATTTTCAATAGGGCGGCTCTGACATAGTGATTGGTAAAGTTGTATTCTATTTTCGCTTTCCCATAACAAAGGTAGGCGTGCCACCCTCTTCTTATATCGTGGCCTTCTAATGTCAACATTTTCTTTTGCTCTAAAGTGGCCCATATTTTAACCCACGATGACGCGCAGGCTTCAAAGTATAACTGTATATCTGGTAGTCCCCATCCTCCCCTGTTTTTAGCGTCCGTAAGATTTTTAAATTTTATCCTTGCCTTTCTTCCATCCCATATGAAGTTCCTAATATCTTTGTTCCATTTTTGAAAGCATGAGTTCGTCTTGATAATTGGAATCATTTGGAACAGGTGTAACATCTGAGGCAACACGCTCATCTTGATGGCTGCAATCTTCCCAAGTATGGACAAATTTAGGTACTTCCAGTTTTTAAACTTCTTTTGTATACTACTCCATACCTTGTCATAATTGTCCCTAAACAGATGTATATTAGAGGATGAGATTATGATGCCCAAATATCTGACTTTATTTGCCACTTCTATTCCTGAGTTCATAAAGATTTTCTCCTTTCTCTCTATCTTGACATTTTTTGTAATAATTTTTGTTTTATTCCTATTTATCTTCAACCCAGCAAGTTTCCCAAATTTTTCGATTTTTAGTATCCATATTTGAATGGATTCTACTGGATTTTCCATAATACAGACCACATCGTCTGCGAAAGCTAAAGTTTTGTATTCTTCCGTTCTAATTTTAAGACCTTTTAGTTCTTTGTCATTTCTTAAATCTTCTAACAGGACTTCTAGCACTAAGATAAACAATAAAGGGGACAGGGGGCACCCTTGTCGCACCCCTCTTTCTATCTCAATATTTTCTGTGCGCAGGCCATTTACTAGTACTTTTGCTGTCTGTCTTGAATAAATTGTCTTAACTGCGCTTAATATAGAGTAGCCAATATCCAACTCCTTTAACATTAGATATAGGAAGTCCCAGTTTGTTTGATCGAAAGCTTTTTCTGCATCAAGAAAAAGCAATCCTACTTCCTTTTGGCGGTTTTTCTCATAGTACTCTATAACATTAAGTATTGTCCTTACATTGTCTCTCATTAGTCTGCCCGGTAAGAAGCCTCTTTGGTCTTCTCTGATTTTCCCATTTAGTAGTAGCTTAAATCTTTCAGCTAATATGCTTGTAAATAACTTACAATCGCAATTTAGCAGGGTGATGGGCCGGTAGTTTTTAAGTTGTGTAGCCTCTGTGTTTTCTTTATGTATTAGCGATATATAACCTTCATGCCAGGTCTCCGGCATTTCTTCCCCACTCAGGATGCCATTCATTATTTCTTTCAAACAGTTAATTAGTTCTTCTCTAAAAGTTTTATAATACATTGCTGTCAGCCCATCCGGGCCCGGGGCCTTATTGTTGGCCATCCTCTTTATTGCTCTTACTATTTCATCCTCTTCTATTGGTTTGTTTAATGATTCCCTTTCTATATCTGATATTTTAGAAACTTTTTGGTCTAAAATATACTTCATTATATCCTCTTTTGTAACTTCATCTTTTTTGTACAATGTTTGGTAGTATTTTCTGAATTGATCTGCAATCTCTCTTTCTTTTGTGTAGATCTTACCTTCTTCTATTATTTGTGTTATGAACTTTTGTTGTCTTCTCTTCGCCAACTTACTTGCCAGGAATTTGCCCGGCTTATTGGCCTTAGCAAAAAATTGGGCCTTTAAATATTTCAATTTCCTGGCCATTTGAATTATCTGTGCCTCGTTCACTTCCTTCCTTAACAATTCTATTTCTAATTGAAGTTTTTTATTTCCTGGTCTTTTCTTTAGTGTGTCTTCTTTAGCTTTTAGCTTCTCTACCAATTTTTCCTGTTCCTCTTTTCTTTTTTGGCTTTTGATGGCTCCTTGCTGTATTAGATGTCCCCGGATAACCGCCTTGCTAGCATCCCACACTATTCCTAACTTAGTTCCTTTGCCCATATTGTTCTCGAAATATTCCTTTAATATGTTCTTATTATGTTTTATGTCCTCCTCTGATTGTATTAGCCAGTCATTTAATCTCCATCTTTTCTCTTTGTGACTAATTACCATTTCGAGCTTCAGTGGACAGTGGTCCGTGAGCGTTCTAGGCATTATTGTTATCTTCTTGGTTTTTATAACTAAAGATTTGGACATCCAGCACATGTCGATACGAGACCATGTCTCGTGTCTATTTGAAAAGAAAGTGTAATCCCTTGCTTCTGGGTTCAATGTTCGCCATATGTCTTGGAGATGGAACTCTTTTTGTATCTGTATAAAGGCTGCTGGTAGGTTCCCTCCTTTCGGGTCCCCCCCTCTCGTTCTCTTTCCGGATCTGTCTATTTTGTTATCCAATACTCCGTTAAAATCCCCTAGAATTATGATATTTTCCATCCTATGTTCCGTTAGTTCTTTCTTTAGGGCTTTAACATAGTTGGACTTAGCTCCGTTGGGGGCATATATATTACATATAAGTACATTTAACCCCTTTACTTTGCATTTCACACCTACCATCCTCCCATCACTATCCTTAAAAGCCAATTCGGGTTCCAGATTTTCTTTAATATATAATGCCACCCCTCTCTTTTTTTGGGGCGCTGATGAATAAAATAGCTTTCCTAGATATTTATTTTGCAGGTGTGCAGAGTGTTTTTGCATGATGTGCGTTTCCTGCATCGCTACTACGTCGCACTTTAAACTCTTAAACATATTGCTTATTAATTTCCTTTTATTCGGGCTGTTCAGCCCGTTAACATTATTCGATATAATTTTAAACGCCATCATCCAATTTTATATCTGATAAGTCCTTAGTTACTATGTCCTTCATTCCTTGTTTGCCATAATCCTCTGGGGAGGTTTCTCTGGCTCTTTTTTCACCTTTATTCCTTTTGGTTGGGTCTAGTGTATTTGTTATCTCCATATCTTCTCTATCCGCTTCTCTCTCTTCTTCCCTGGGTGGTTGTCTTCCCGCTTTCTTTTTTTTGTCCTCTTGGTCTTCCTTAATTTTTTGGTAAAAAATCTTGGCTTTTTCTACCGATGTTATCCATTGTTTTTCTTCATTGTAGGTAGCCATTATGCCCTCTGTCCTTTCCCATCTAAATTTTATATGTAACTTTTTTAATTCATCTGTTAGAAAATAGTATTGTTTTCTTTTACTCAAGTCCGAGATTGATATTTCCTTTAAGATGATCACTTTCTTGCCTTTGTAAGTTGTAGGTTCTCTGGTATTATTTTTTATAATTTGGTCCCTTAGATGTTTTCTTGCTAGGTGGGCCACGATGTCTCTTGCCGTCCCTTTCTTTTTTGCATACATCGTTTGCACTCTGTACACTCTGTCTATATTTTTGTCCATCTCTTGAGTCGACACATCTAGAATCTTTGCTGTAATTTCAATTACTGTATTCCTTAGGTTGTCTTGTTCATTTTCTTCAATGTTCCTAATTCTGATTTGATACTCTGTTTCGTTTCTATCTGTTCTTTCTTGCATTTTATTTATTTTTTCGGTTAGCTCTTCCAATTTGTCCACTCTTTTATTTGTTTTTTCCACAGTTTTCTTCTGTGCCACATTCTCCTTTTTTATGTCATTGATTTCTTTTTGCATCGTATTCATCTCTGTTTTGACAGCCTGTATTTCTTCTTTAATTTCCTCTCCTAGTTTCCCCATTTCATCTTTTATCATCTTCTCCAATTTGGATTCCATCTTCTTTTGGGATGCTTGTATTTTTTCTTGTGTCTCTTGTAATTTTCCTTGTGCCTCTTGGATTTTAATTAGCTCTGCCATTATGCCCGCAGTGGATGACTCTTCTTGGGCTTTCTCAACTTTTTCCCCTATCATTTTCTGTAGTTTTTCTCCCTGTAGGGAGTGTCTTCTTCCTTGTGGCAATTTATTGCCTTTTGTTGCTAGCATTTGTTCCATCTTTTTCCCTTTTATATTGCGGGTCCTCAGTAGTTAGTATATTCCCAATCGAGTTTGCTGTCAGTTCTAACTTCCTTATTTATTTGTTTAATTTAGTTATTCCTTCCAGCCTTCACCAAGTTTGCGTTCCTCTTATCCGGCTATGCCTGGTTTCCAACACTTCTAATTCGCCTTCCCGTCCTATTTCTTTGTCTAGTATATTCTTCTGGTTATTCCTGCTTCTCTTCTTTCTTCTTTCTTTACAACCAAGTGTAGAGCCCTACATCTACTTTTACAATGGTCTATTCACAATGATTACAATCATCATCAATTTTATCAGGTGCTAGTACGCTTTAAAGTGCTTTAAAGTGCTATTCCAGTTATTCAATTGCGCTAGCTCCTACTATATATTGTCACGATTACATACAGCCATTCATTACACAGGTCTTTTTGGGAGTATCCTACATATGAGATATGACATATAACCTATAAAGATTTACCTTACTCAATATAACTTAATTTAATATATTGAGAGTTTAATTAAATATAAGTACCATTAAATACAGTTACATATATTAAACAAATTCAATCTTAATATGTTTAGGTATTAATTTTAAACCTATTTATTGAGCTGGGTTGATTACCTTTGCTGTTTTCTTCTCTTTTTTTTTTTTCCTTCGTCAGGGTTAGCTTCCAGCTTCACTCTCCTCACTCTACTCTCCCAGTAGCTTGGTAGTGTGTAAGTTAGTAAATTAGCGGAGAGGAGTGTCAGCAGCCTACCGCCTCCATTAAGCTTCACAAGCTCCAACTTTGCAGTTTTCTTCTCATTCCCCCCATGCCAAGGTTGCTTCCAATCCGGTGTTTGTTATTCCCTTCTACTGCTCTCCGTAGTAGTGGTGTAGTAGTTTGGCCTTCCTCAGTTCTCTTTCCTCTCTCTTTAGTGATCTTCGTCTTGCTGTGCTGTGTTTTTTGCCACCTTTTGTCCTTCTAGCTTCGTTTCCCTTTATTTCTTTTTCAGCTTTTCAGCTTTTTGGCTTTGTTCCAGCCTTCCCTTCCTTCCTCAGCCTTTTCGACTCTTTCCAGCCTTTCCTTGCTTTTTGTGGCTCCTCCGACTGCTTTGGCTTATTTTTTATTTACTCTTCTCTGCAGCTTCTATGGGTAACTTATTTCAATAAATTCTTCTTCTTCCTTTTTTCCTCTGTTTCCCTTATCTCTCTTGCATTCTTCTTTCTTTTTGCAGTTAAGTAATTAAATAGTTTATGGAGGCAGTAGGCCGCATGCCGTTCCTATTAGGTCGGCGTCCTCGTCCCGGGTCTTATCTTATCTTCAAGGTTGTTGCTGCTAGCAGGGTTCCTACCAAGGTCCCTTGCCGCTTGTGTACCTTGAAAGAAGTGCCAACACGACCTTGTCCATCGTCGTTGGGGGGAAATATTGGTCCCCGACCCTGTGGGAGAGGTTTACAGCTCTGAGCTTCAGGAGCTTCAGCAAGCTGCTGCAGCCTCCATGCTTGCCTCCACCGGAAGGGTGGCTGGGAGGGTGTCTTCTGAGAGGGGCAGAAGGCGGTTTGCAAGGATTCTTGCGAGGATTTTCCCAGCAGAGGTTAGAAGGGAGATACCTCGATAGTTTCCGCAGTCTGTTCTTTCCCTTTTTTTGAAGAGGGTGATGATGGTGGCGTCCTTGAAGTCTGCTGGGATTTTCTCGGTCACCCACACTTTTTCTATGAGCTGGTGGAGTTGGTGTGTCAGCTCAGGTCCTTCCTCTTTAAAGATTTCAGCAGGGATCCCATCTGGTCCACTGGCTTTGTTATTCTTCTGTTGGCTGATGGCATTGCTGACTTCTTCCAAACTGGGCAGTGCTGCAAGCTCATCCCTGGTTTGTTGTTGTGGGATTTGTGAGAGGACCTCTTCGGCCACATTGGAGCTGCGGTTCAGGAGGCTTTGGTAGTGTTCTTTCCAACGTAGTGCAATTGAGTTTTGGTCCTTCAGGAGTTTGGTTCCATCTGATGAGCGTAGAGGCAGTATGCCATGGTTTCTTGGTCCGTAGATGACCTTTGTGGCTTTGAAAAATCCCTGAGCATTATGGGTATCTGCCAGGTGTTGGATTTCTTCGGCCTTCTTTGTCCACCAGATGTTCTTGAGCTCTCTTGTCCTTCTTTGGACCTCAGCTTTTGCACTGGCATAGATCTTTTTCTTAGCAGCACAGTTGATGTCTCTCTGCCATGCTTGGAAGGCTTTCCTTTTCTTGTCAATTAGCTGTTGGATCTCGATGTCATTTTCATCAAACCAGTCTTGATGTTTCTTGGCTTGGTATCCAATAGTTTCTTCGCAGGCTTGGATGATGGAGATCTTCAGTTTGTTCCAATGTTCCTCAACATTTTTGGGGTGTACTGTGGGTAGATGGTTCTTGAGTGCTGTTTGGAGATGGGCTCGTCTGGAGGGCTCCTGAAGGGCTTGGCTGTTCATTTTGCGCCTTGTCTTCCTTCCTTGGAGTCTGCGCTTGGGAGCGATCTTGATAGCCATCGAGGATCAAATTAGGCTGTGGTCAGTCCAGCAGTCGTCAGCACCTGTCATGGCTCTTGTGAGGAGCACGTCACGGCGGTCTCTGGCGCGTGTGATTACATAGTCTAAGAGGTGCCAATGCTTTGACCGGGGGTGCTTCCATGATGTCTTGAACTTGTTTTTCTGGCGGAAGAGCGTGTTGGTGATGACAAGGTTGTGCTCCGCACATTTGGTGAGAAGCAGGATGCCATTTGAGTTGCTGTTTCCAACCCCGTCTTTTCCTATGGTCCCTGGCCACAGGTCGAAGTCTCGCCCAACTCTTGCATTGAAGTCCCCCAGGAGGATGATTTTGTCCTCCTTAGGTATCCCCGATAGGACGGTGTCCAGCTGATAGTAGAATTTCTCCTTGATGTCTTCGTCAGCATCTAGTGTTGGTGCATAGGCACTTATGATGGTTGCCCATTGGTTTTTGGCAAGATTGATTCGGAGGGTTGAGAGTCGTTCGTTGATGCCAGTGGGTGCTTCGGGCAGATGTTTCATCAGATCATTTCTGATGGCGAAGCCAACTCCGTGCATTCTTTGGTCTTTTTCAGGCAGTCCCTTCCAGAAGAAGGTGTAGCCTCCTTTTTCTTCCTTCAGCTGTCCCTCTCCTGCTCTCCGGGTCTCCTGAAGGGCTGCTATGTCGATGTTGAAGCGTCCCAGCTCCCTTGCAATGATGGCAGTTCTGCGTTCGGGGCGTTCACTGCCGCTGTTGTCCATCAGAGTCCGTACGTTCCACGTACCGAAGTTCATTTTTCTTTTTTGGCCGCAGGGTGGTGACCCCACTGGATGCGGCAGTCCAGTCAGGGATAAGTGAGGCAGACTATGTTTAGGGCACCTTTTCTAGCCCCCTCCCCGTGTGGGGTGAGCAGAGTGGGTCCTCAAAAGGGCTGCTCAGTCGCGGATACAGCTGCCGAACTACTCAACTGCCTCGGACCTTGAGGTAGAACGACTGAGTCCGTACCCACCGCCCATGTGCCAGTCTGTGACTAGGGGCTTCCAGATTTCACAGTCCTGCCCCCGTCGCCACTCGCTGATCGCCATGGGGCTTTGGTTGGTTTGTTTTTATTTTCTTTGGAAGACGCATGTGCGTGGGTTTTTTTAATGTGTGGAGGTCAGTGCACAACTGATCAACACACAGACTTCACAGAGTGAGGTTCCACTGGTGATGTAGTTTAACACAATGACCGTGGCTTCTCAGTCTGTTGCAGCCTTCTTCCGCCTTCGCAGCCGTTGTAACATGTGCCATGTTATCCTTCGCCTGCTCCGCCGTTGAGGTCTTTGGGTCTTCGGACTGTGCTTGGTCTGGAACCTCCCCTGCAGCCACTCCTGGGAGTGCACGACTCCAGTTGTTGTGCCTACAGGTTCATCGGAACGCGCAAGCCCCCTCACCACGACAAGGTGACAGTCCATCGAGGGGGAATCCTGAGAACTACCATCCTGAGAACTACCAGGATATTCACTAACATATCTCTCCATGCTACTTCCACCTTCCCCCCAACCCCCTCCAGAGACCCCACAAAGTCCCCTTCCTCACCTTCTGAAGCATCAGATTCTTTACAAACCACAACACTACCCAACCCTACTGGAGGGAAAGCATGGTACATTGCTTCCCTCTCAACATGGGAGTCTTCCAATGGAGCCAGCATGGGGTTTCTCCAGAAGGGCGACACTTTCCCCATGTGATGGGGAAAGTGTCACTGAGAAAGAGCTGTGTGCAGAGTGACACATTCACCCCACTGTGGCCTTTTTCTTCTCAGATGCCCAAACGTCTGAAGGGCCACAAGTTTAACACCTCTGCTTTCATGAATTTTTCTACATATTTTCTTCAGCTTTCTCTGTAGTTAAGTCACATCAGTGACTCATTTCATATGATTAGGTGGCAGAGTAAAGTGAAAACACATTCATACTATCTCTTTCTGTGCTGCTAAAGCTTTTGGCATAGAAAGCATATATTTAGCAAATCGTAATTCATATAGTGTTTGACTTAAACATCCACCCCCCATGTGCAGCAAAAAGCATGCCACTGAATTGGATCAAGAGATGTTTCAAAGCATCAAAGTGAATAATTGTTTCCTCCTGTGAGTTTCACTGTTAGTAATATTGATGATGTATCTTACAAGTCACATAGATTACACTTTATCGCTAGAGAAAACAAAATTACTTTAATATTTTCTGTGGCTTTCACTGCTTTTTGTGAGAAGCATCTTGGGAGCTTATTAAATTCATTAGAATCCTGAAAGATGTTTAACAGCATGTCTAAGTGCCCACATTTCTCCTCTGCTTTCTCAATAACTTCTTGTTGTTCTGCAAAAAGAACTAAAAAGAGATAGGAAGATTCTTTGGAAACCGTGGTAAAACTGTGTATTATCCATATAAGGGGGTTTTTTGGTTGGGGGAAGTTATTAAGTATGTGTAATAACAATCCGAACCGGATCTACACTGCCATATAGATCCATATAATGCAGTTTAACTACATTGAACTTCATTATATGGGTTTATACTGACCATGTAGTACAAATTCATACTGCATTATATAGCAGTGCAGATACAGGCTAAGTTACATATTACAATATAAGGCATATTATATTGTTACCTATTATATTCTAATATATAGGCTTTGTACATTGAAAAGCTATCTGGGACTCCTTTTTGAGTCTTCATATTTGACTGCAATTAAAAATTGTGCTGGATATCTCCCTACATAAATAGGGGGGGGGGGGATTACACTTATGGTGTGGCAAACTGTTTTTGAATTTAATGGTTTTTACAATCATGTCATCTACAATGTTAAAGACCGAAATATACAAACCCAGTTTTTATAATATCATAAAGCAATGCTGAAGAGAAGCATTCCACACTGTAACATTTTGCTCAAACATAATAGCCGGAACCCCTATGGTTTACTCAGTGTTATGGTTAATCTAGCTCTGCTCCCTGTGCTAGCTGACAAGAATGATATCTTCTATGAAATCTTCTGATATTATTAAAGTATGTTATATTGATGAGGGCATGCTAATCTGTGTTTGCAGACTCTGAAATAATTGCAGACAAACCTAACATATGATAGATTGTGACAGTGTGACATTTTGCTGATTCTTAGTAAAAGACTCTCACATGTCATTCTTTCTGAGACCTTAGATTCAGAATTTGAGTTCAGCAACATCTGCCCTTCCTAATAAATTATAGCTGCAGGTTCAGCAATTAATTTTTGATTTTCTCCATTACCATCATTAGTATTGGGATGCAATTCTTGTTCAGTTGGACTAATTAGTGATGTTGTAAACATTTGAAAAGCTCATACAGACAAAGCTTACCTTAAAAACCTTGAAGCTTGTACACAAATCATCAGGGCAAACACAGTGTTAACTTCAGTCTCTCTGTCAATTTCTACTTTTTCTCCATTTGTCAGATTCAAATTCAGAGGAAGGAAATTGCTTTGGAGAAAGGGCAGGTAAAGATAGTAGTGCAGTAGAAATTCTTGGACATGTTCCACACAGTGAATCAATGTATACTCTTGTGTAAGGGAAGCATATCTTGATTTCAGTAAGGCCTTTGACAAGGTCCCCCATGACCTTCTTGCAAGCAAACTAGTCAAATGTGGGCTAGGCAATGCCACTGTTAGGTAGATCTGTAATTGGTTAAGCAATAATAATAATAATAATAATAATAATAATAATAATAATAACTTTATTCTTATATCCTTCTCCATCTTCCCAAGGGGACTCAGGGCAGCTTACATGGGGACCAGGCCCAGTGAAACAAAAATAAGATATAGTACCAAAAATACATTTCATTACAATAAATTACACCCATAAAGAAAGAAAAAACATATAAAAATCATAAAACCACAAACTCATCAACAACCAATAACCAATAAGCAACCAAACCCAAAGAGTGCTCACCAATGATTTCTCGTCATCCTGGCAAGAAGTGACTAGTGGAGTGCCGCAAGGTTTGGTTCTGGGTCCAGTACTGTTCAACATCTTTATTAATGACTTAGATGAAGGTTTAGAGGTCATGCTTATCAAGTTTGCAGGTGACACCAAATTAGGATCAGAATAGAGAGTTGAGCCAAAACTAACAAAATGAATTTCATCAAGGACAAAAGTAAGAAACTATGTGTAGGCAGAAAAAATGAAATGAAAAGATCCAAAATGGTGATGTGTAACTAAACAACAGTACATGTGAAAAAGATCCTGTAGTCTTTGTCGACAACAAGTTGAACATGAGCCAACAGTGTGATGCTGCATTTTAAAAAAGCCAATGGGAATTTGGGCTGAATCAGAAGGAGTATAGTCTAGATCAAGGGAACTCACGGTGTCTCTCCTGCTTTGGTCAGACCTTACCTGAAATACTGTGTCTAATTCTAGGCAAAACAATTTAAAAGACAAGCAGGAAGGTATCCAGAGGAGGGCAACTAAAATGATTGTGGAACTGGGTCTGTTTAGCCCTCAGAAGTGAAGGTTGAGAGCACACATGATCACCATGTATAAATATGTGAAAGGATGTCATAAGGAAGAGGAAGCAGGCTTGTTTTCTGCAGCCCTGGAAACTAGGACTCAAAGCAATCCATTCAAATTACAGGAAAGGAGATTCCACCTGAACATTAGGAAGAACTTCTTGTCCATACAAGAAGTTCCTCGGAGTGTGGTGGAAGCTTCCTCCTTGGAGGCTTTTAAACAGAGGCTGGATGAGCATCTGTTAGGATTACTTTTAATGTACATGGCAGGGGGTTGGACTACATGACCCATGCAGTTTCTTCCAAGTCTATGATTCTATCTTTTTTCTTATTCAGGATAAAAAGTTTACATTTTTTCATTTTCTTATAAGACAGTTGATTATTAAACAAAAGCCATACAACTAAGAACTTCCACTGATGACAAGTAGCATAACAACTTCTAGTGTTGTCTAACTAAGCTGACCAGGAAGGTCAACAGCATTACCAGCAAGGATATGGGAGAATTAGCTGAGTAACTCTGAAGTTTCATGCATCCTAGGTTGACACTGTGGCATTCCAAGTATACAGAGCTGGCCCTACCATTAGACAGAGTGAAGAAAATCACGTGTGAGGGCAAATATTAGGGTGCAGCAGCTAGCCACTAGCCAGTGTTGAATAAAGATTTACCTGATTGTCTTATCAGTTTGTATATCTTCACCATCATTTCAGGCTGCAAAATGACTTGGCTTGGCTTTGCAAATATGGACCATTTCAATGAATGAAGAGTTCTTATTGCTTCTTGGATGAAGTGAAAACTGAGAACATCTATATTGAAGAAATGGAGGTGAGAAAAAACTAAGTGGACATGCAATGCACCTTCCCTTTCAAGTGATCCATTGTGTGTATTAGAAATTGCCTTTCTGACAGGTCCCATTTACAAAGTTGGTGCAGTATAATAATAATATGTATTCCATATAACATTTTTTCAGGTTTTCCATAAGCATGGGGAGCTCCTGTTCCATTTCTTTACCCATTACTTTTTGTCAAGCATGTGTCTTCAAGAGGAGGCCTATTTTATTCAAGCAGAGAAAAACAGTATCCTGCCTTCCTCATGTGAACAGGCTGGCACTATGATTTTGTAGAGATAGTATATATATATGTGTGTGTGTATGAACGTGCCAAATGCCTGAACGTAGCTAAGCTTCCTATGACCAATTCTGTCTTCAAAAGTTCAAAAGCTAGGGTTTAAAGACACACAAAAATCTTTGGTTGGTAAGGAAAATCATGAAATGCTGCTCTCTCCCCCCCCCCCCTCTCACACACACTCACTCACTCTTTGTGTGCATGTGCATATATAAAAACGAGAGAAGGAATGGGATGGAGTATCCTAAAGCAGGACATGGCTTCCTGACCAGAATGATAACCTTTTCTTGCAATTCCCATATGCCTAACCTAAATGAAAACGTACTAGATAAAATTGTGAAGTGGTTGCACCTTGAGCTTTGTATATTCCTCTGATGTTTCCTTAAAACAAACTAAACACCGGTGATCTAAAAAAGATTCACTTTCATCCTTTTAACTATGGGTGGCAGAGAACAAAATGAATAGTGGTTTTCAGAAGGTTTCTTTTCTCTTTATTTCATTTTTTTATTACTCTTTGAACATCAAGCACATACCCCCTTCTCCTAGTCCTTTAAGTTAAGAACAGAAAGAGGATGGTTGCTACTGAAATCCTGAAAGAATCACCTTAGGAACCAGAAGCTTTATTAGGCGCTAAGGTTATCCATGCCATTAAATCACTTGTCTCTATGGATAAGGAGACACAATTAGTTTGGAAATATTTTCTCTTGAGTTTTTTTGAACTTCTAAAAATGTCTTGTTGGATTGTCACCCAGTGCCCTCTTTGTCATTCATACATTTTGGTAGATACTTGCAGTTAGTGTTTTTGAGGAAGTTCAAAAACAAGAAGTATGTTTCATTAATCCACATTGATTCTTACAATACATCCCACTAGCATGCAAGGCCATCCTTGGTTGTTAATTGTGTAGATGTTATGTCAACAATCTCACCATAGAGTATTTATAATAAATGACAAAGTAGTTTACCTGTGACCCTCTTCTGCACAATATTAAAATGTGTTAATTGTGGTGCTCCTGCCATTATCATTGTGGTGTCCCTAATACAGCTATTGCCCTGTAGATGCTTAGCACATTTAGTCTGGTACCCTAATTAAAGCTTGTCTGATAGTTGGCTACACTAATAGCACAAGTGATAGTAGCATTAATACAATACAATTAATTTTAAATTACAGGATAACATTTGGAACTTTCTTTCCAACTTGTTTCCAAGGAAAAACTTTTATTGCATGTAGAGACCTCTTCACATGGATGTTGAGAAGTGTGGGGGTTTGTATATCCAGTGAAGGCAATTGTCCCTTTCAATCGCTAATTGTCCTGTTTCAAGTTCTCCCTTCCCATCACAGGTGTTTGTCTCTTCAGATTTCTCCCCCATTGTTGCCCGGGTTGTGAATCCTGTCATGGGAAGGCTTTTCTCCACCTGCTTCAACTTTTTAAAAAGAAAAAAGAATAAAAAGAGGGGGGATCTTCTCTTTAAAGAAGATGGAGAATTTAGTTGCCCCCATCACACAGAATCGTCTCCTCCTGCCTCTGGCTCAACCATTCGCTTAGAGGAGACATCATTCTTAAGACATCACTTCTATGGGTTGCTTTCCTTCCCAAGCCACATTCATAAGACATTTCTCTGGGCTGTTTTTCTTTCCAAGCCTCATTCTTAAGACACTCCCCAAATGACCACCCATCAGATTGCCCCTCAAATACCACTGTGCAATGACAAAATGGGATGAGTAAGTTAGTCACTTCCTATCCCTTGTATTTTCCAGCTATAACAACATATCTGATTGCTCATCCATGTTCAAAGCTCCCTCCTTTCAGGATATTTCATGCATATTTTGAGGATGGAGGGGCATGGCCAACAGCCAGGAGTAAGCTTACTTCATGTGATGGGAACTGTGCCTCTTTGTTCTCTTTGTACATGAAGTGTTCTACAATGGGAGAAATCCTCAATGTGATGAGGTCCTAAGAGAACTTTAAGCAACACTTATTTTATCAACAGTCTTCTAAAAATGTCAATTAGCCAGGATATCTTCAGAACAATATTGATCATCACATATAAGTTTCAAGGACAGTTTTAATTACAGGTTGGATATGTGTAAGCTAAACTGTTTTGATCATATATCTTTGACAGTTTATTTTAGTACTTTAGACCTGTAAACATGCAACTTGTGAAGTGACTTTCTTAGCTTCCAAAGTCTAGTTTGAAACAAAAAGGGGCAAGTTCAGTCCACTCTGTAAGCAGCATATTGATCTCCTGTCTCTTATTAGTAGATTTTTGGAAATTCTATAGACAAATTAAAAATGATGCATTATGTTCTGAAAGGCTGGAGATCCTGAACACAACTGTGTTACTCTGTCCCATCAAAATTAATAATTTGCCCATCGTTTTGCAGATAAAGTCACTTGGATACATTCCAACTTAGTTGCCAGTTTTAGAGTAGTTTTAGAGCAGTACCAAGGGATGTAACTGAGGCATCTGTCTATCTGGTTTTGATGGATCTGTTTCAACTTATTCAGCCTGATGACACAGACAGCAACCACATGTATACTAGATCCTTGCCCTTCCTGGCTCATCAGACTTGCCAGTGGGGATTAGCTGACTGTTTTATGAGGATTATAAATGCCATGTTAGAACAGGGACAAATACCATAAAGCCTACAAAGGAAATAGTGAGATTTGTTTTGAAGGAGACATCCCTAGATTCCTCTATATTGTATAACTATTGGCCAATTTCTAATCTTCCCTTCTTGGGCTAGGTTCTAGAGCAGTGGTTCTCAACCTGTGGGTCCCCAGGTGTTTTAGTCTACAACTCCCAGATATCCCAGTGAGTTCAGCAGCTGTTAGGATTTCTGAGAGTTGAAGGCAAAAACATCTGGGGACCTACAGGTTGAGAACCACTGCTCTAGAGTGAGTGCTGGCCTCCCAGCTCCAGGCCTTCTTTGATGGCACCGATTATCTTGATCTATCACAGTCTCGTTTTAGTCCTGGTCATGGTATGGAGACGGCTTTGGTTGCCTCAGTAGATGACCTCCACAGAGAGCTAGACAGGGGGAATGTGTCCTTGTTGGTTCTCTTGGACACCTCAGTGGATTTTGATCCCTCTGGGGTTGTTCTCCAGAATGGGTCTTGGGAGCATTGCTTTGCAGTGGCTCCGCTCCTTTTTGGAAGATCGCACCCAGTTGGTGAAGCTGGGGAACACCTGGTCAGATCCCTGGCCATTGACCAGTGGGGTCCCGTAAGGTCCCATTGTATCCCCCATGCTTTTTAAAATCTACATGAAACTGCTGGGTGAGGCTTTCTGGAGTTTTGGAGTTCAGTGCCATCTATACGCAGATGAGACTCAACTCTATTACTCCTTTCCAATGAAATCTAGGGAAGCCTCCCGGAATCTGAACCAGTTCCTGGCAGCTGTGCTGTATTGGATGAGGGCCAACAGGCTGAAGCTTAATCCAGACAAGACAGAGGTCCTCCTGGTCAGTCGTGGGGCCGATCGGGGTATGAGGTGGCAACCTGTGCTTGACGGGATTGCACTCCTCCTGAGGACACAGGTCTGCAGTTTGGGTGTCCTCCTGTCCTCAGCGCTGACACGTGATGCTCAGGTGTGGGTGGTGGCCAGGAGAGCCTTTGCACAGTTAAAGCTTGTGCGGCAGCTGCGACCATATCTCGAGAAATCAGACATGACCATGGTGGTCCTTGCCTTGGTTACAAGATATGCTTATTTCAATGCACTCTACATGGGGCTGTCTTTGAAGACAGCCCAGAAATTACAATTGGTACAAAGGTTGGCGGCCGGGCTTCTAACTGATCCCAATTCAAGGTGCAGGTTATGACCACAAAGCCCTAAACGGTTCAGACCGTGCCTATCTTTGTGATCACATCTCCCCCTCTGAACTGGTAAGGGCTCTAAGATCTGCTGGGGAGGCCTTCCTCTCGCTTCCACCACTATCACAAACATGGTTGGTGGGGACAAGGGAAAGGGCCTTCTTTGTGGTGCCCCCCCCGACTTTGGAACATCCTCCCAAGAGAGATTAAGTAAGCCCCCCACAGTGTTCTCCTTCCGTAGGGACCTGAAAACCTAGATGTTCCAGCAGGTTTTTGAGAATGATTAGTTGCTAGCCCTATGATACACTGTTGCACTATTCCTTGCCCAGCCCTTTTATAGCTACCATGTCTATTTTGTAATCCTGGCCATTGGCATTTTGAACCCGTCTGATGGAGCTGTAATGTTTTTAAATGTATGCTTTAGTAAGATTTTATGTTTTATGATGTTTATTTTAATTGGTCTGTATGGTTTTCCTTTCTGGCAATTGAATGTTTTGCCTTATATGTTGGAAACTGCCCTGAGTCCCCTTTGAGAGATAGGGCGGCATACAAATTATTATTATTATTATTATTATTATTATTATTATTATTTGAAACACAACAAGATGAGTCCAGAGCAGACACTCTACTGGCTGTTGTATTGGATCACACATCGGACACTTCCCAAGTGTCTAGAACTGTGTGATGTATTGGCGAATAATGCGTGAAGATCCCAGTAAGGTGGCCTTCTGCAGCTGGCAGATGGTAATTTTGTCAGCACCGATTGTGTTTAAGTGCAGGCCATGGTCTTTAGGCACTGCACCCAGTGTGCTGATCACCACTGGGACCAACTTGAATGGCTTGCGCACAGGGGTGGCTCGTCCATTACGCGAAATATGCGGTTGCAGAACACTTTTTTTGGCCAGGGGCGCGAAGGCGCCTCTGTAAATGCCCCTTGACCGCCACTTGAGGAGCGCCCCCTCAGCTCACAACAGCCCTAACAGTCCGGGGGGGGGGGGGGAGACTTGGCTTTTTTGCCTCGCTGCTGGGCGATCCTCTTCCCAAAGGGGCCGGGCCCTTGAGCCTTTCCTAGCCCCTCTCGTTCCTGCTCCACCCGGCCACTGGGTGTGCGAGCAGAGCCAGCGCTCAATTGTTCTCTGTGTTCGATCCCTTCCCCATGACCGGCTCCCTTTCCCGATCCCCCGGCGCTCCACCCGCGTCCTCTCCTCTCCCCAATCCGCGGGTGGGCCAAGGGGCGGAGCCGCCGCACCTGGCCCGCTTTGGGTCCGGAAGCGTGTTTGAAGACCCCAGCGTGCACACCAAAAGTCACCTCTTCTCCTGACTTTCTCTTCTGCCATTGGGACCAAGAGAGAGAGCGAGAGAGAGAGAGAGAGAGAGAGAGAGAGAGCCCCTCTGACTGGAGGTATCTCCCACCTCCTCTCCCTCCTTTGTTTTTGCACCTATCTTCAGGAAAGGTGGGCATCTCCACCTCTCTCTCTCTCTTTCTCTCTCTCTTGGTCCCAATGGCTGAGGAGAAAGTCAGGAGAAGAGGTGAGTTTTGGTGCACACGTCGGGGTCTTCAGTCACGCCTCCAGACCCAAAGCGGGCCAGGCAAGGGAGCAAGTGTGGCAAGTGTAGTTACTGGGATGTATAGTTCACCTACAATCAAAGAGCATTCTGAACTCCACCAATGATGGAATTGAACCAAATATGGCACACAGAACTCCCACGATAAACAGAAAATATATATCAATGATTGGGTGGGGGGGGGGAGGGCGCCAAAATACTGTTTGCTTACCGTTGAAAATTACCTAGGGCTGCCTCTGCTTGCGCAGTTTGATCTTTAATCTTCATATTGTGTCAGCTTTTCCAGTTGTTTCTCTTCAATCCTGCTGTCATCTGGGATTGCAACATCGACAATCCATACTTCGTTTTTTGACACGATTGTGAGGTCAGGAGTATTGTGCTCCAAAACTCTGTCTGTCTGAATTCGGAAGTCCCAGAGTAGTTTGATATGTTCATTCTCTGTAACTTTTTCTGGCTTGTGATCCCACCAGTTCTTTGTCGCAGGCAGATGGTATTTGTGGCACAAGTTGTTGTTGTTATTGTTATTGTTATGTTTGCATATGACTGGATACAGAACAGATGCTTTTCTATAAAAGGGTAGTATATTTAATTTTTTAATACATATGTATGCAACAATTAATAGATTAATCTGTTTATTATTTCTCTTACCACATAGTATATATAAGCCATAGGTGGTTATTAAAATATAACCTGCTTATAAGTCAACTATCCTATCTTTCAAAGGCATATCATTAATTCTACTCCTAAATGGGCACTTGTTACCAAAACCGAACTCATTCCTACATTGATACTGGTTATTGAATTTCTCAAGTATGTATAGAAAATATGGCTTTGATTCAAAACTGTAGCATCAGCTTTCAATGTTTTAATATATGAGCCCCTTTAATGGAAGGCTTAAAGTCTATTGGCTTAAAGTTTAAAATCCATTGCATAAGCATGCACTGAATTGAATGACCTGATGATATGTACTTGCAGAAGACAGTTTATTAAGGATTTTAACCATCTATGTCAAGCATGTCTCAGCAGTACCAAAATAGTAAAGGATTAGTGAAGGGCCTTTGCTCAATGACAGCATACATCCTTTCCATGCAGATGGTCCCAATGTGCTATCCTGTCTACCAATATGAAAAAGGATGGTAAAATTATGGATCTTTTCCAAGTCATATTGATAAATAGCCAACCTCAAGGACAGAGAGAATATCCTAGTTCACGAAGAATCCACCTGCTGAGCAGCTTGGATTTTATTTAAAGCACAGTAAGAAACCTCTTGCTATGCAGTTCTAGCACAGATATTTATAGCCATCACTATGCAACCTCACTTGTAACCGTGAAGCCTCCTAGGTAGTTGAATGCACCTCGTGGAGTGCTTAAATCCCCATTGTAGTCAGTGTTATTTAATGCTAGAATAGCAGAGTTGAATATTCTAATTGCCAGTAGAGCTTTAAATAACAAGTTGGAAAGCTTGGCACTGAAAATCCAAGACAGACCACAACATGGTATTTGACTGTGTTCCAGCTGCTCACAGTAAATCTCCTTTCATTTTTAATTTACTGTTTTATAGGTCTTTGCACCTCTTAGAGGGTAAACTATCCACATTAACTTTAACTGGAGAAAGATCACCAATACATCCAAGGTATAGTAGGTCACTAATCACTATGTGTGTCTTTTATCACCAAGTATAGTATCATATAGTACCCTCCTGTGCTGGCATAAGACTTGGAATGCTGACTTTCTAATCAATTGCATTTCAGTTTATTTCTTTGGTTGAAAGGATGGGAAGGAACCCAACTATCAACTATGCTGGTTTAATCAATTACTGTATTTTTGAACATCATCTGTATCAGTAAACTGTGGCAAAATTAATTATATTTGAGTTATTTGGACTACAAGTCTATCAACTGTTGAGTGTTTCATGGGCTCTTAGACAGGACCATAATTTGTAACATGTGGGACTCAGATGTGTAGACAGCTCTGCTTTCCCAGGAGGGGTTTTGGGTGCATTAATGCAGTTTGACACCACTTTAATTGCCAGGGTTCAATGCTATGGAACGATGGGAGTGGCTGTTTGATGACACACTAGCACTCTTTGGCAGAGAAGACTAAAGTTCTTGTAAAACTCCAACTCTCAGGGTTGCATAGCAGTGAGCCATGGCATTAACTGTATTAATTCAACAATGTGGACACACCCTTCATCATAATTTGCAACAAGAGAATTCATGCAAAAAATACACTAGACAATAGATACTCTATCTTCACTAAAGTGAAGTCAAAGTAATAAATTTATAAGATCTGAATATGGGGGTAGTAAGTCAGAAAGAGACCTTTTGTTTCATGAGACTTGTGCTGTTATTAAGCCAAACTGACTTATAATGTAGCCCAGCACCTCTATTGGGACAGCTATTTGTGACAAAAGAAAGTTTTGTCACAAAATAAAATTGTCAATGTATCTCCAGATATCACAAGTATGTAGCTGTGAACTCTTTCCCCCTCCCCTTTTCAGGGATTTGGCAGCATATAGAATAATACAATCATAAAGTTGGAAGAGATCATAAGGGACATCCAGACTAATCCTATTTTCCTGTGTTTTAGAATGTATATAAAAGAAAATATCCAAAATTACAGCACTTAGCAAATAATAACAGCAATAACCCTTGCAGTGAGAGCATTGTTTTGAATAAATTTATTGTTCATGCCAGAGAGCTGCTTTCCACTGAGTTCAGATTTATTAAGCTGTAATTAATTGTGTTGTATACACTTTGATAAAAGGACCTATTTTCCCACTAATTATTGGAATTTATGCATTCATCCGTATATGCATTGTGTGTGAAATTGGTGAAATTGTGTCATATCTATTGCTTCTTTCCTACATAAACACATCTTCTTCATACTGCGCACCAATGATGCCAACATATAATAACTAAGGGATATCTGAAAAGAATCTTGTTACATGTCATATGAATATTAATTGGCAAGTATACCATTAAAATGTGTATATATTATTGGACATATAACTTGGTAACCCTACAGATGGGAGAATATAGAGCCTAAGATTCAAGACAGTGGCCCCTTCTACACTGGCCTATATCCTAGGTTCTGATCCAAGATTATCTTCTTATCCCAGATTATATGGCAGTGGAGACTCACATAAACCAGTTCAGAGCAGATAATCTGGTATCAGATCCTGGGATATAGGGCAGCGTAGCTCCAGCCTGTGTCTGCCCATTCTCTTTCTTATAACAAATGAAGAAAAATGCTTGTGTAGATTTCTAATCTGGGATGAATGCCACATAGTCCTTTAAAGAATGTAAACAAAACATCAAAGAATGACTTCAGGTTATGCTCTGAGTCAGTACATTAAGGACACATGCTGACAGCAGATTGAGTATGTACTAAAAGTGGAATGTGCACTGGACGCTAAGGTACCAGATGAAATATAAGATGAAAACTTCTGTTTGGGATAAGATTAACTGACTATGTATCAGGAGATAACAAAAGAGCTAAATCAGAGCCACATAATTACACTGCTATTCAGCATGCTTCCACCATGGGGAGAGAAGGCAATGGTGTAGCATTCCTGGGAGAAGTCCCCTGATTTGCTGCCCCAAAATGCTGATTCTGGTTTGTGTTTACAGCTTAACCGTTGAACAACTATGTCAGACAGAAGCCTGTCACATAGTAAAATTCCTCAGACTAATGAATTGACATGGATAATTGGTTGAAATGAGTAAAAATATGATAAGGAATAAGATTGTGAATATGTAAAAGCTTTAGTAATTGTTTGTATAATGTCCTAAAAGACAGCATGGAAGTACAGAAAACTCTAATGATAAAGTTTCTCATGGATAATGGCTTAAGTGTTAAATTGAAATGCCTTGATGAACATCTTGATGACTGCATGACTTAATATAACATTCCTTACATATTGAATATAACTAAACTGAAGTGCCCAGGCATTGCTATGTCTGCGTTTCTTCTTGAAGAGAATGTATATGTATGTAGGTATCGGCAAATACTTAAACTAAATATTGCCAAGACTCTACACTTGAAAGGCCATCATACTCAGACAATGAGGAATTGCCTAAGTAAGTAAATAAGTGAGTAAGTAAAGTAAGCAAGTAAACTAAATAGTTTAAATGTGTATTAAACAAGCCTGTCATTCCCATAAAAATATTCTAGAACTCCCAAGACAAGAAATGTTAAGGTGAAGTGTTCTTACTAACCTGAACTTTCTGGTTTACCCATTATCATAAATTGAGTGACCAGAAATTGATAAAGGTATAGGTTCGTAACTATGTCAATCTGATAATGGTGAATATCCTGTTATCATACATAGCCAATGCTTTTCAGATATCCACCACCTTGCACTAATCACTATGTGGCTTGGCTGTGTCTATGGTAGCTAGTAGGCCTGGGTAACAACGGAAAAATTTGTTTCTAAAATTGATTCGTTTTTTTGGGGGGTTTTGCGTTTCGTTATTTAAAATAATTACAAAATTTTCCTTTTAAAAAGTTCGGTATTTACGAAATTTCGTTATTATTAACTAATCGATTCGTTAAGATGGCAGCCCCCCCGCGCATGCGCAAATCACTTCCGAAACTTCGTTATTAAAACGGGGTCGATTCGTTAAGGTAATAACGAATCAATTCGTAAAAATGGCAGAAGCGATTGCGCATGCGCGAAAACGACTTCCGAAACTTCGTTATTAAATACGAATTGATTCGTTTTTAAAATGATAACGAATCGATTCGTTAAAATGGCGGACGTGATTGTGCAATGCTAAATGCTCTATAAACAAAATCATTTCATAAAATAAATCAAATAAAATAATCAAATAGAACAAGATATTAAGATATTAAATAAAAAAGTAATAAGATAAAGTAGCCAAAACTGAGTCAAATAATATAATGAAATAAACAATAATATAATAATAAAATTTAAATAAATATAAATAATAATAAATAATAATAATTTATAAATAATAATAATAAATATTAATAATAAATAATATAAAATTATATAATATATACAATATAAAATAATATAATATAATATAATAATATATTATTGTATATATAAATGAAATAAATAATAATATAACATATAAATATTTAAATAAAATATAATTAAATTTATAAAATATTTATAAAATATAATTATAAGTAATAATAAAATAATATATAAAATTAAATTATAAATTATTAATAATATATAAAAATAATGTTATTATAAAAACTTAGAAATATAAGAAATAAATAAAGAAAAAGTAACAAAAAGTAACAGAAATTGCACTTTGAAAAAACTCTGAAAATTATCTGGGAAGTATTGCATACATACTAATTTCTGTAGCAGTATTGCAAGTTAAGTAAGAAGGACCAATTCCCACTGGGTGGGTGGGTGGTTGGTTGGTTGTTTGGCTTCAAAATCGAAATCATTAAGTATATAATTTAGAAATTAATTTATAAATGAAAAAACATTACATATCCGTCCCCTAGTGAGACAGCCTCTAGGACCTCCCGGGGGGGGGGGGTCTTGACCCTGCCCCCCCCCCCAGGGTTGGCTGCCTTTTTGCCTGCTGTGAGAAGGCCAAAACCCTTTCCCGGCCTGCCCCCCCCCCCCCGGGATTGGCTGCCTGCTACTTGATTGCATGTTGCCTGGGAGATGATGGCTCTCCACCAGCCATCATCTTCCAGGCAACATGCAATCATGCAGTATGGTGGAACAGGAAGGTTTTCGCTGATTTGTTCAGTTCACCTCCTGGCACCATGGTACAATACAATATCCCGAATCGCAAAACTTTCTCTCGAACAGTCATTCCCGCTTTGTTCGAGGGATGCAAGCAACGTCTCAGAACCCTGTTGAACAAATCACAACCCGTCCATGTACATTTCACCTCAGACATCTGGACGAGCACGGGAGGAGGGCATTCCTATTTGTCCCTGACCGCTCACTGGTGGGAGACGGAGGGTTGCCTAGACTTGGGTCATCGTTGGGCACTCCTGTCACTGGAGGTGATTGATACGGATCACAGGGCCGACACCAAACGGTGTTTGTGGAAGGGAGTATAATTGTTGGTTGTTTCTGTAGCTCGCCCTCCAGCAGCATGCAGTCCTCTTGATCACTAATTCCTGTGGTGGAAGCAGATTCCATATTGTCTTCCTCCCATTCCTCTGACACGTCCGCCTCCTCGCCCTCCTCTTCATAACAAGTAGTATCAGAGGTACTTGGAAGGACATCAGGATCTGAACGTAGAGTCTTTCGAACTGATGAAGAAGAAGGTTCTGCCATCTCACAGCTGGTTGAAGCATCTGTGGGTGTTTCAATAACCATCTCGTTGGTTGAATGTTCCCTTCTTGCCAATGTGTTCATCTTCAGTCCCCTGCCTTTCTTAGGTATTCGCGATAGCACTTGGCCCTTGCAACTAGAAAAGCCGGGAAGGAAGCGTTTCATCACACTGGTTGGAACTACACAAATAAGGAAGGAGCACTGTATTATAGCACTTTGTGTTGGCAAAAGGACCGCACTGGAACTACACAAATAATGAGCACTGTATTATAGCACTTTGTGGTGGCTAATGCGCTGCACTGGTTGGAACTACACAAATAAGGAAGGAGCACTGTATTATAGCACTTTGAGGTGGCTAATGCGCCGCACTAGTTGGAACTACACAAATAAGGAAGGAGCAATGTATTATAGCACTTTGAGGTGGCTAATGCGCCGCACTGGTTGGAACTACACAAATAAGGAAGGAGCACTGTATTATAGCACTTTGTGTTGGCAAAAGGACCGCACTGGAACTACACAAATAAGGAAGGAGCAATGTATTATAGCACTTTGAGGTGGCTAATGCGCCGCACTGGTTGGAACTACACAAATAAGGAAGGAGCAATGTATTATAGCACTTTGAGGTGGCTAATGCGCCGCACTGGTTGGAACTACACAAATAAGGAAGGAGCAATGTATTATAGCACTTTGTGTTGGCAAAAGGACCGCACTGGAACTACACAAATAAGGAAGGAGCAATGTATTATAGCTCTTTGAGGTGGCTAATGCGCCGCACTGGTTGGAACTACACAAATAAGGAAGGAGCACTGTATTATAGCACTTTGTGTTGGCAAAAGGACCGCACTGGAACTACACAAATAAGGAAGGAGCAATGTATTATAGCACTTTGAGGTGGCTAATGTGCCGCACTGGTTGGAACTACACAAATAAGGAAGGAGCACTGTATTATAGCACTTTGTGTTGGTAAAAGGACCGCACTGGAACTACACAAATAAGGAAGGAGCACTGTATTATAGCACTTTGTGTTGGCAAAAGGGCCGCACTGGTTGGAACTACACAAAAGAAATGCTAGCCCTGTAGTGGGGCAAAAACAGCCACAACAACTGGGTGACACCAAAGAGAAATGTGCTTTTTTTTTCTTTTTTTTGGAATATTTTTTAATTTTTTTTTAATAATAAAAGAAATATTTAGCAGAAAAAGAAAATTAACAAAATGCTAGCCCTGAAGTGGGGCAAAAACAGCCACAACAAATGGGTGAAACAGCTTGTGTTTCACCACCAAAGAGAATTTTTTTCTTTTTTTTTTGGAATATTTTTTTAATTTTTTTAATAATAAAAGAAATATTTAGCAGAAAAAGAAAATTAACAAAATGCTAGCCCTAAAGTGGAGCAAAAACAGCCACAACAAATGGGTGAATCAGCTTGTGTTTCACCACCAAAGAGAAATGTTTTTTTTCTTTTTTTTGAATATTTTTTTAATTTTTTTAATAATAAAAGAAATATTAGCAGAAAAAGAAAATTAACAAAATGCTAGCCCTGAAGTGGGGCAAAAACAGCCACAACAACTGGGTGAAACAGCTTGTGTTTCACCACCAAAGAGAAATGTTTTTTTTTCTTTTTTTGGAATATTTTTTAATTTTTTTTTAATAAAAAAAGAAATATTTAGCAGAAAAAGAAAATTAACAAAATGCTAGCCCTGAACAACAACTTGAAACACACACACACAGCAAGCAATGCCTCCTGCTCTCTCCCACCCTCCTCGCTAGTCCCAAGCAGCAGCCTCCTCGCTAGTCCTCCCTAGTCCCAAGCAGCAGCCAGCAACGCTAAAGCCTCCCAACCCGCTCCTCCCGGCTCCTCACCTCAGCCCAGAATGAGAAATGCGGCCACGTGGAGCCGCTTTTAAAGGGCAGCCCGCCCAATCAGAATGAGCCACGGTGCTTGGGAGCGCCGGATTGGCTCCCGGCGCACCCAGCATCCTCCATCCTTAAACGTCATTTCCGAAACGGGCGGAAGCTCGTAAAAAAGATGGAGGATGCCGTTTCGTTATTTAAAAACACTTCCGGGTTTGAATATAAGTTTTGAAATCATTTTGTAATTGTTAAAAATAACGAATAATTAACTAATTACAAAATTAACGAACGAAACCGCCCAGCCCTAGTAGCTAGCATAAAAAGTGAGAGTTGGCAGATATTTTTTGATATTTCCTGTAGGGGTTGCGATTTCACAGGAACAAAAAAAATGTATTAATCAGATATAAATTGGACTTCTGCTTCTTCTTCTATTTATTTATACCCCACTTTATCTCCCCCAAAGGGGATTCAAAGCGGTTTAACATGAAAGCATTAGCACACAATTTAAAATATACAAATATACAAACATTAAAACAGAATTAAATATAAATAATATTTAAAAATTCACAGTTAAAAACCATTCAAACATATTCAATGTATATTCAAAGTTAATACCACAGCACCCCCTGAATTTATCTTAAAAGCCTTCATCTTTGAAACCTTGCCCGAATAAAAAGGTTTTAGCCTGCTACCAGAAGGACAGCAGGGAGGAGGCCATTCTGGCTTCCCTAGGCTGGGAGTTCCAGAGTTGCAGGGCAGCCACTGAGAAAGCCCGCTTTTTCGTTCCCACTAACAGAGCTTGAGATGGAAGTGGGACTGAGAGAATGGTCTCTTCTGAAGATCTCAGGGTCTGGATAGGTTTGTACAAGGGATGCGGTCTGCCAATGCCAACCTATGTTTGTGTAAGTTAACTAACAGCATACCTGTATCTTATCACTTAGCTCAACTAGAACAGACCCTTTAAAATTTTGAGATTTTTATAAGTAGTAACTCTCTATTCAACATTTGATCCATGGATCTCTTCTAGTTGAATCTACCAATTGGCAACAGGTGAGAATATTGCTAATAGTTTGTGAGTTATATAGAGAGGCAATTGACATACCAGGTGGACAGATCTTTGTTTTCCTAATTTGACAACAGATATTGCTTTCATAGGCCCCTTCCACACTGCCATTTAAAATACAGATTATCTACTTTGAACTGGATTATATGGCAGTGTAGACTCAGATAATCCAGTTAAAATCAGATAATCTGGATTATCTGGTTTGATAATCTGGATTATATAGCAGTGTAGAAGGGACCATAGAGACTGAATATCTATCATTTCAAAACTTCAGCAGTGTTTTATGAAAAAAAGTTAATGGAAGAAAGATAAGGGTTTAGATAATTTGATTATGACTTTTTTTTACAGAGTTGTAGCTCCGTTATTTTACTGAAACATGTTGAAGCAATGAGACACAATGGGTGGCATTGTTAGAGTAAGATAATCACATCCCTGAGGTGTCTCAAGACACAGTGCATCTGATTACGTCTAATCCTCAAGGGGTGTAATTATTGTATGATAACTACACACTTGGAGCTGCCTTATTGCTGTTATCATATTTCTTTTAGCTTTAAACCTGAACACATTAAACAATGACTTTGTCAATTGTGAGGTCCATCGAGATTAATCTACCCTTTCACAGCATTTAACTGGCAGCTGGAACACTTCTTGAAGCCTATTTTGCCTCCCTAAGTTCCCCACAGGAATTACTTCTTGAAGTCAAAACAGAGGAAAATAGCTGAGATTCCAATGGCATCCAAATGAGTCTGTGGTGTGCAAATGATTCTTTTAAAAAACAGTTTGCAGTGAAGCACTATTCTATTCAGCGAACAGTCATAAACTAAGGACGTCATCATACCGAGGTTCTGAAGCCAGGTGACAGTGTGGAGATTCGCCAGGTAGCATAGTGAATCTGTGGGGCAGAGGGAGAAACAGTTGCCCCATGTCCTACATTGTCCGCTGCACTTCTTTGCCCATAGCAAGGGGGAAAACATCATTGCTCTGCTTCCCTCCATTCTTGCCAATAAGAATGCAGGAAGCCTCCCATGTAGGCGCTCAAGACTTGGCTGTTTGCTTGTGCATTTAAGTAATCGGATCAAATTTTGCCATAGTCACTGCTGAATGTTTTTATGTTGAATGTTTTTATGTTGAATGTTTTTATGTTGAATGTTTTATATTGAATGTTTTATATTGTGTATAAGCTATTTTAAATTGTAAGTTGCTCGGAGCACTTTGGTGGATAGCGACTAATTAAGAAATAAAGTGATGATGATGATGATGATGATGATGATGATGATGATGATGTTCTCTGGGCAGCATCCTAGGATGCTGCCAGAATGCTTTCTTTATGGAACCCCACTGGAAGTAGCCTTGTGTCGTATGATGGGCTCCACTGGACTCAGTTGAAGAAGCATCCTGGAAGCATCTTAGGATGTGTCCCAAAGATAATGTGATGAGGTCCTAAGATAGATGCCTCCTGGATTTAACATCTTGAAGCATGATGGTATCGTGGGATTGTACGGTTACAGCTACTGATCCTTAAAAGATGGGGGAACATGCCATCAAAATCAGAGACATATACTTCTGAACTTTCCCACTAAATTCAGCAGGAGAGGGATTTTCTCAGAAAATTAGCATAGTTTAACCTTGGAAGTGTTCATCTCATCAGCTTTCCTGTCAGGAGGTCCTCCAAAGTCAATTGTTCAAATGTTTCACAGGCAACCTGAGGACCACATTTCTGATGACTATTGAAGACATATCTTCCCCTTACCATTGTGTGGAAAAATGTGTTGAAGACTGGAACTTCTTGAAGCTTTGTCTCAAAAATATGTATTTCAGTTTCATATACATTAAGCCATTTAATTTCGGGGACATCAATTGCTTTCAGTAAATTCCTTCAGGAGAGCCTCTCTCTTTTAGAAAGAAATACCTTCCTAAGAGTGAGTTTTGTAACTTCCAGAAATTAGATTTGTATTGTGCCAGGAATAAATTGATATCCAATTATGCAAGTACACATATAGTTTTGATCTAATATTTTCAGTCAGATTATTTCTGAAATGACAGATAATGAAAAACAAGTTAGAATGCAGAATCATATGGATCTGAATAGGCAATTAGGATGTAGATATCAAGGTTCCAATGATAACCAAGTAAAATGATAATTAAGTTCATCCAATTTTTGAAGGGGATTATAATTTGATAGAGATATGTTTGATATACGGAGGTTCTGTGAAATAAAATTATTGAACCCAGTTCTTCTGGAATTAACCTTGTGGTAAAGATGCAAGGAGTTACATTGGCTGGGCTTGTTTACAGGCAGTATTTGGGCTTAGATTATCTCTCTTCTCCCTGGACTTTACTGCCAACTAGGACCAAAACACCAATCATCTCAGCAAAGGAAGTATGTCTTAATTGAGGGTGCTTCTACACAGACACTATAATCCAGTTTGGAGCTGACTCAAGTGTGGAGTGTCATAAAACATCTACAATGCATTCTGCAGTGCGCATCCAGCCAGAAACAGCACATTAAAAAAACCCCAAATCCAGAATTAGTCAGATAATGCACTGCAGCCAATCAGAGTATATCCCATGTAGGGCTCGAAACTGGGACTGGAAAACATAGAGCACTTGTCATGACTTCCCTAATACTGAGGTATGGAAACACAGCTGGCCATAAGGTAAAGTTACTCACCTGGAAGAGAAAATTATTTATTTATTTATTTATTTATTTATTTGCTGTATTTGTATACCGCCCTGCTCAGCCCTCAGGCGACTCAATGCCCATGGGAACTCTTGCTTTTCGCCCCACCCCCTTTTTTTCCATTTACCATGTCCTGCCACAATAGCACTAATGCTGAATGGACATGGATATGTGCATCAACACATTTTAGTGGACAGGTTAATAAAAGAAATTCCCCTATTTTCCGGTCGCTGTCTAGCCATGGATACTGTGATTCCTGAGTTCAGTTATGATCCGTAATCATTGGATAGTGAGGGAATCGTCCTAGCTACAAACTAATCAGTTCATTTTAATTCACTTCCAAACTGAATGACAGGGTCTGTATAGAAATGTCATGAGTTTTAAACAAATGCTAATTTGAGCTATGCTCTTTTTTTTTTGTTTTGTTTTGTTAGAAAGGCCCTAGCTAAGTGTGATCAGATTGGCAAGGGAACTGTAGCCTGAAAGATAGCATTCCCAAGCTCTGGTCTTCACTGACATGCCTGCAGAAGTGGGAAAAACACAACTTTTTATAAAAGTATGAAATTAAAATACATGCATAATCTGGATGATTTTATTAAATATCAATAGTCCAAAATCTGAATTTGTCTACATGAGTGACTGATATAGTGACACATTTGCTTTCTGATGGTTCAATGTGCATAAACTTCATTTTATGCACTGTATTCTTAAAAATGTTATATAAAATTGCCTGCTTGCTATGTATATAAGAAACAAAAATGAATTTTGTGTTTAGAGTTCGGTCTTATTTCCAAGATATCTCATGTAGCTCTAAAATATGGGCATTTCAAAAATCTGACCAAAGAAAATCTGAAACCCCAACACTTCTGGTCCCAAGCATTTTGGGTGAGGGGTTCTATACCACCCCCCCCCCAGCTTCTCTATAGGAAACGTCAATGCTCTAAAGACCAGATACCTGTAATAACAATCTCCGAATTTCACTAGGGAGGGGTCTTTTCACCAAGCTCATAAGAATTCAATTCAAGCAGGAGAAGTTATTTCTTTGTTGTAGTCAGGCAACAGTCCTTCCAACTGGCTAGGAGGAACCAGGCTTGGATACAACCACTTATTTTTTTTACCAGTATTACATTTGGGAATCTGTACTTGTATCATGATCAATGAAACTGAAGTTGAGAACAAGTTTCGTCAAAGGAACTCTTTTTAAGGCAACAGCTTCCAACTTTACTTAGTATCCAACTTTTGTTTTCATTCCCAATAAAAATAAGTTCTCTCACAACATACTTTTGTTCACAACTTAAAACACTTCTGATTAGTTTCTGGAATGGACTGTAGAATCTACTATAAATTTCCCAATTAACTCCACAGTCATTCCTGTGTCTGTGTCAGATATATTTAAAATAAAACAGAGAGCTTTGTAAATGTTTTTTTCCAGGATCTTAAAAATATGTGTGAATTATCTGTGGTACACTACTGGTTCTACTGTTTTATTGCTAGAATTTACTCTATTTTTAGTTCTTTTTAACACTATTACTGTAATATGCTTTAAAAAAGAAATTGGTTGTAAAAATGTCTTAAATATAACAGCTGGAAAGCTGTTTGTGTACCACACTAGTACTTTTCACCAGAGTCACACAGCAATGCCTAGGGTAGGCAAACAAAACCTGCTAGCTCAGAGCAACCTATTTTAACTTGCTTTTCCTTACTTCCCTTTTTCTTCTGACACCCATAACCTTTTTGCTATCCCCACTACTGATTATAGCAAAGTTTGGACAAGGCACCAATAGGCCTTTGGCCAATGTATTTTATAAATAATTGCTAGCTTCTTTATAGTTTCTTCCTCTTTCTGATATATTTACTTTGCCACCTTTGAGAACCCCACAGCTATTTTCCTGAAAGGGGAGGAATCTGCAAAGGCAGGAAACCTTCTTTCCCACAACCAGAGAAAAATGAAGTGTGTGTGTGTGTGTGTATGCTGTAAATCATTGGATTTTTGCCATGAATTTATTGGAAATCAAGTCCCCCTGGGAAGAAAAGCGGTATATAAATGATGTAAATAAATAAATAAATAATGTTACAAGGCTGCAGGTAATTTTACATAATATTTACAATAAATTTGCGCATGAAGCAAAGTTTGTATACATTGAACCACCAGAAATGAAAGGCATTACTACCTCATACTATGGTATTTGGATTTTAGAATTCTAGAAAAGGGATGTTCTACCTGTGTCATGTGAACGGCCTCCAAACCCATATTTTTCAAATTGTTTAGGTATATTGAAGAAGTAAGCCACAATCCCCTTTTAAATGCTTTGCTTCTTTGGCAAATAAACTACTGTCAATATCTTGCATAGGCTTTGTACCTTCTCTACACAAATACATTTTGGAATGAGGCCCAAAGTTTGGTTGATTAAACATGAAGCCTAAACCCAGATACATTAGTCTCAAGAAAGGCTGGAAATAGCTTCTCTGAATATCTAACATTAGAAAGCAAATCATCACAGGTATGGGGGCTGACAATATATATTTGGTTGCCTTTTCCAATAATGATGGCTTGAAATGTCACAGCCATTATGCAGCACATTTTGTGCTATTTGTACAATGCCCTTAAGCAGACTGACTTACTAAATAGAACTGCAAATTGCTGGACCCGGGTAATCTTCCTTCAGCAGCTTGGTATTTGTGCTTTTAATTGTCTAAGTAATCATGGATTCTGGTGGAGGGGAGATGGGAATTTTTCTAGAATGGCTCATATTGGTTGGGAGCGGGGCACTAGATGAAGTTATCATTAGTGGGAGTATTTTAAGTTCGCAGTAATGCAAAAATGTGTTTATAAGAGTCAGAGGCCTGACACAATCAAAATAATTTATCAGTTTAAAATATGGAAATGCATCCATGGTTGAGTGAGAGAACAAATTAATTTTATTGTAGAAGCTGGCTATTAATTTGCCAATATTCCTGTAAAGCCTGAGGAATGTAAACTAATTGGAGAGAACTGCGAGGAAATTGTACAAGTGGTGGCAAATTTATCATCTTTGGTTGAAAACTGTTTCAGTGGATTTTCATAAACAGGGTCAATGCAGGTTTATGCCTGTGTCAATGAGATCTTTTCTATCACAGGCAGGGGAGGTTTTTTCTTCTTCTTCTTCTTTCACTCTCAAGTCTCCTTTCTTCAAAGCCAGAACTACTTTAAAATCCACAGACAGTCTCTGCAAGCATGTAATAATTTATGCTTATGCAGACAACAAACACCCACCTAGAAGCGCAAGGCTAACACTTTCAAATCAGAAGGTTATTGGATTGTTAGAATAATAAATCCTGGTTTATGAGGCAAACATTTAAAATCTAAAATTAATTTATTCAGAGGGAAAGAAAAATGGTTCAGGTAGCAACATCTGTGACCGAATAAAGTTCCCATAGCCCATCCACTATGTCTCATGGTGTCTCATATATTGACAATTCTCAACCCCCTAGGGAAAAGGAAAGACCAAAAGATTTACAAAATCTTTGGAAAGACATTGAATGTAACTTGTGATCTGTGTTTGGCTAATACGTCACAAAGTGTTGGTGTGCATGATGGGAGTGGAGTAAATGGCTACCTTTCCCTACATTTGTGGATTCTTGGATTGGCACACTCATTCTCTTCAAACCTGTACAGTCTCTTTCACTTTAATGATCAGCATGACTTGAATATAATCCATTAGAATGCCTAGTCAGTAATACATTATACATAGGGATGGAGATAATATTTGGAAAACTCTAAAAAACATGTTGTTCTAGTGTCATGATGAGAATCTTTGCAGTTCTCATGTGCTTATTTTGCATAAGAAACAGCATTTTCTATGTGGAAAATAATATTTTAATGAAGAACTATTAATTCCTGCCCAGAAAATGTTGTATTTCTGTGCAGACAAAGCTGTATTCGTTTCATATAAAATTTGCACAGCATTTTCAGCACATAAATTAATAAGACTACATTGAACTATTATTTCCTATACAGAAACCGCTGTTTTCTATGCAAAACAACTACATGCAATTTTTTAGTAGAATGTGTTCCAAGAAAACTATGTGGTTTGGTAAAAATTGATGAAATTTACTCAATGCCCCATTTGAGAAGAAACCTAGTGAACAATTATATTCCTACTTAGATGACACAGCTTTATACAGTACAATTTGTGGGACCAGTTCCCACGATTTCACTTATCTGCATCTCAAAATATGTTCTCTTTACGCATTTTTAAAAGTCCTGCAGTTCTATAGAATGTTTCCACTGGAAAATGATCATAGAGTCATGTGGGAAGATGCAGAAATTCTAGATGGGTTTTCTTGCTAGGCATTTTGTAGTCCTCCAGCACAATTCTGTGGCAGGCTTCTGCCAGAACTTGATCATAAATCCACACTGGAGGACATAGGAATGCTAGAGAAAAAAAAATGCTACAAGCATTTTCAAGGTCCTCCAGCTTAATTCTTTGACATGCTTCCACCAGAAACCATTCTTTGCAAGAGGGATTGCTATTATGGTATGACTCATATATGTGGGACATCTGAAACTGTGGGTAATAACAAACCCTATATTTTGATTATATTTGTGCACATACCGTAAAAACTCAATTGAGGACCTAGGGAGACACACAAACACTAGTAGGAGGATATTTTGGAGGCATGGTTAAGTGAAATATTGGAAATCAGATCCATGGATAAGGAGATCTTTCTATATTTGTGGTTCTGCGTTTTCATGGTAAGTCCAGGAAAGTATCCTCTGTAGATATGGAGGCTGTACTGTAATTAATTCCATGATCCTGAACCACCATGTTCCATTTGTCTCTAATCATTTTCTCCATTCCTCTATTGGAGACAAAGGTTGATGGAATACGGAATGTGAAAAGTGAGAATCCCACTTGCAATCTTGAAATTCCAGAAACAAAAGCAAATTTAAATGACACTGAATCTTTCTTCAAAACCGATATGGTTCAGTCTTAGGCAAGGCAATGTTATGGAATGCAGAACAGGCATTTTGGCACACTAGTGCCCTCTGTCATTGGGAGAATAGCCAGGGGAGTTCAGGAAGAACAGTGGTGGTGATCATGGTAGGTTGCAACTACTTTCCCCCAGCAGCTATCATCTGAGGCAGTTTCCTCACTCTAAATAATGGTAGGGCCTTGTGCAAAGCATTGTTCTCCTGCGTTGATAAAAGAAATATATTTTCTTCTATTATTAGCATTGTAATGTCCTTCTTGATATAAATGGTTGGGTAGATCTAACAGGTATGGCAATATCTCTTTTGGGGAAGATATAATCTGCTGTACATTGATCTAGTAGCCCTGGTGGGCTGAGGGGTGATAAATGAATGCTTTAAATAAATAAACCAGAGTATCCTAGTACCTGCAGTAAAATTAATTAACTGTTCAACACTCAGTATGAATAGTCCCATCTATTTAGTGGTAATTGAATACTTTGCTGACAATCAATCAGGGCAATAAAGTAGTTGTGAATGTGGTGCAAGAAACAAGTTATTGGACTTAGGCCAGTGAGACTCGTGTTCAGCTGTAAAATTCACAGTTACAACTAGATGTGATGAGACAGGTATACACATGATTGTCACATTACCTGGAGTACAAGAATCCATCTTTCCTAAGGGCCGAATAATGTGCTGAATTGGTTTGATTCAAAATTATTGGGGGGGGGGGGGGGTTCCAACTAAAAAGGAGGTCTTTTAGGGAGATATGAATCTGGACTTTGTAAATCTTTGTTAGTATGCGAGGGGGGAGGGCAGAGTTCCAGATGGTATGTCTCTAAAGAGGGAAGCATGCCTTCCAAGTTCTATAGAGAAGGAAAATGACAAGCACGAGGAAGAAGGAGGGTGAGAAGAGATTTAGTTTTGTAACTCACAGCTCCAACTCTTCAGAATGGTCGATGGCTTTACCAGTAATCCCCACTTCCTGTGTTTTGGGCCCAGAGCTCTGATGGTAATGTTATCCAAGACTGATTGAGTGTTCAGTCCTCTTCATTAGTTTTCATTCCCCAGTTCTATTGTATATTTCTGCTAGAAGTTGGAAAATAAAGTCATTCTGGAGGACCTAGAAATACTAGAGAGAGTACTTTTTAATGTTTTGTGGGGCTGGGGGACTCTTGGATGCTTGCTTAGATGCTTAATTTGCAGGTCCATTTGCCTTGGACACCGTTATTCCTTATGCATCATCTGCCTCATCTTTTTTGTGCTTTTTGGTGCTAATTGAAGATAAGAAAAAAATTCGAATTCTGTGAGGCATTGATTTCAAGAATCATCTTGCAATATGATCTTCACATAATCTGGAAACCTATTTTTCTTACCAAAATAAACAATGTCTTGGGTTTCAGACTGAAGTATACCATAGAATCACTCCGGAGGACCTAGAAAATTCTTGGAGAAAATGCCTATAGGATTCCTCTTCCACAAAAACTCTTGCAGACATTTCTACTATGATACAGACTGCTGCTTATGACAATTACCCACAAAGCACAGGGGGGCAGGCAGAGGTTGACCATATAATCATGCTGGAAGCCTAATGATAACACTTCTCTAGGCATTTTCTAAATACTTCAGAGGAGTTTGTGGTATTGAAAGCTCTTTGCATGTAAATGAAGCTGCATTCAAGAAGCTCATGCAATAAGTGGGACTACTATATTAACATTAGTTTCATTTTTTCTATACCCCTAGCTTTAAGCTTTTGAAATGTTGCAGGTTTCCTTTTAACAGAATTGTTCCCTCCGTCATAAAAGAAAATCCTCAGTGGAATAAAGGTAAAACACATTTCTATCCTAAATTGGAGTACTCCCCTTCAGTGAAGGCTATTGCTTATAGCGACTTAATACAAAGAAGGAGGAAATAATCAGGTCTTTTGGATAACCTTCACACTGTAAAATCTGTCCTTCCACCTATTCATCTGACCCATCCACCTCCACGATAGTCTCTCATGAATAGAGAGCAATCATCTGCATAAACCAGTAGAGAAATGGGACAATCTTTTCTCCTAAGCTGTTTTATAACATCTATGATGGACAGGCCTATTTCAGTGATGTGTCCCAGTGGAAAATGTTTCAACTGCAGATGTTTATATAATAAAACTGCAGCAAAATGCTTTTAATAGCATGTTCCCTCTAAGTGAGCCATTTAAAGTTAAGTGTTTAAATTAACTGAGCTGAACAACAAACTTTAACATGCCTCGGGCAGTATACAGTTTTCTTTTTCACTCCAACTTGCCATCTCTCTAGTGTGAGTTGGGTAGAGAAACTAAAAAATGATCTTGATTAATTTCTGACATAGTTTCTCTTGAATTTGGACCAATGCATAAAATGGTATACTAAGCCCCATTGTGATGTTAATATAAGCCATGATGTCATATAGTTTATGTGTGTGTAACTGCAAAGCTTGCAGATTTAATTGATTTTCCTTTAATTGCACAGATTACAGCCAAATTTTAAAAAACACCTTTGGGCCCTTCTTCCCCCTTCCCCTTTTTCTGAGTATTGGGGAAAAACTTGCTTTGTAGGGTTTTATGTAAGGATAAAAAGGGGAGTGATGCTATTTCTTTACTTTTCATAGCAATTCTAAACACATTTTAGTGGGTAATAAGTTTGCTTGAAAATTTGATTGGAGGCCATATGACTATAGAATGGAGTTCATTTTTTTAACCCTTTAAAATGAGGTCGATGTCCTAAAACATTGAAATCTTAAGCATGTATTCTAATGAGTAAGATCAGTTGATTTCAATTGACTATTTTCCCAATGTAAACATGTATACTTGTGTAAGACTCCAGGCCCAAAGTAAAGACTGATAAAGTTACTATATGTATTTTGATAAACATAACCGAGAAAGCCACATACTGAGTTTATAGACTTAAGCAAAGCTGTTGATAGCAGGTTGTCTTGACATTCTCTCACTCTTAGGTGTCACGATAAGCTAACTTGACAGCAAGCAATAACAACAATATATTTTTAGCTTAATGACTTTTGTTATTAATTGTTTTTGTTAGTCTATAAACCTCTGCTGTCTGCTTATGGGATTTCTTAATTTTTTATGTTGTGGTTTTGATTCAATTTTCCAGACCATAAGGTGCCAGACTCTGCCCTAGCAAAATCTACTCATGGTAGAAGGGCATAGCTCTATGGAAAAGTAGATGCGTCGCATGCAGCAGACGTAGTATCAGTATCTGACATATCTATTTAGGAGGAGTGGATTGAAGGCATTGGGAAGGAGTTCTAGCTCAAATCCTGAAGACGCACTATCAGTTGCCGTTGACTCCTCCTCCTCCTTATATTTATATCTGGTCCTTTGTCAAATATCTCAGGGCAGCTTACAAATAGCATTAAAACATTTCAAATACTATATAAAACCATTTTTGGATTGGTTCAATGAGGGCCAAAAGCTTTGGTGAGCAGCGAACTTTTAACTTGATGCCTAAACAATATCAGTACCAGTCAGGTCAGCAAGGAGAGGGTAGTCCACAGCTTTGAAATCCCTTCTGCATTACTCACCACAGTGTATTGCTCTCACAGGTGGAACTGGGTAGAGACTACCCCCCAGCAGACCCTAATCATCAAGCAGACCCTCCCTCTAGTATCAAGGTGAAAAACCATTTATGATTGTAAATGTCATTACAAGCATCTTGAATTCACAACAGAAATATATTGGCAACCAGTGTAATTGAGTTGTGCCTGGAGATGAGTAGAGGACAGGGGCAACAACTTGATATGAGTCTTAGCTGAGATCAGGTGTCAAACCATTACCAACTTTCTCTTGGGTAAAACATCTGACCCTGAAGACAGTCCAGTGCCATGGGTTGCTCCCCTGGGCAATTAATTTTCTGAAAGACAAACTTAGGGCACTTCTCCCAAGCACCAGGACTTTAGAAGAGAAAGCAAGCCCTGAGGTTAGTTCCAAGGACAGACTTCTTCACATATATACCTCAGGTCCCAGGACCTAAAGATGACATTCTAGAGTCACATCCTTCACTAAAAGAGGGTGCTAAAGAATACACCAGCTTTTATATTATTTCCTGCTGCCCCCAATACTTGTCAGCAAAGACGTAATAATCAACATCATCCTTAATGAATTGTCACAGTCAGTCAGGGATCAGCAAAACAAACAAACATGCCAAAACTTGGCCTTTCACGCCAATCTACTTTACCCCTGGTCTCTATTCATGGAGGCATGAAAACCTTCAACCACAGTGTTGTCCATGCTCAGTCTCAGGAATTTAGTATTATCAAGGTTATATGGATCTGTCTAAAACCATGGGAGGAGGGATGCTTCGTAATTATGGATTTTCTAACCATTCGTTTTCATTTGAGCTGAATGATGTTTTGTCCCCTGCTATTGAGATGTATGATTCACAGATAGTTCAGATATTTATCTGAAGTGGGTTCTAGAAAAAAAAAAACTGTATGCAGTATGTCTGCTCCAACAATGTACATATCTAGGTGCTTTGTCAATATAGTCTAAAGAAATAATAATATCATCAAAATGTCATTTTAAATTAGATGTTGTTAAAATTGTTTCAGCCTACTAAAGAATTATTTTACTGATAACGCAAATAATATTTGTATACAGTACATTCAACTGAAATAGTGTGGGTATGGGCAGCAATAGTGGTAGACTATTCTCAATTACACAGTCCTCAGAACATTAGCTCTCTCATTTTTGTTGGCCAGTCTGACCTGCACTGTTGTATGGCATTCACACTGAATAAAGACCAGGCTGAGATTCTTGACAGAAGCAATTTCTGAAAAATAGCCATCACAATATCTTTACAGTGATAATTTCTTCCCATAGTCCAAATGGACTAGACCCAGGTTGCCATCTAAAGTCCTATGTGTATCAAAAAAACCCAGTAGTATATTTCTTTTTTTCTTGATTGTCTAAAGATTTAATAGTATTAATCAATACTTTATTTATAGACTGCCCTCTCTCCCCGAGGGCACTCAGAGCGGTTTACATACAAAACAGCAAACATTAAATGCCATGGCCAAAACATTGCGCACAAATACATTTGTAGAATAGTCATTCCACTCCACCCCACCCACCTCTCATTTCTTTTTGTTCATTACATTTTGCCATCTAATGATAGAAATAATAATTGGAGTTAAGGCAGCTAAATTGAACTGTGGAACTGTGGGTGTTCAAAAACATTTCACTATCCAGAGGTTAATGCTTGGATTTTGTTCATTCCTTCACCTAGTGGTAATCAGGGTTGCCAAAGCTCACAGTGATAACCATCTGTTTGGTTCTGTAAAAAAGTACATTACACTGAGCAAGTTGTCTGTGTTGTCTTAGCCTTCTAAATCTGGGTCCCTCCAGACATAGTTAGATTTTATTTCTATAATCTCTAATTATTGATTATGTCAGTCAAGAGTGACAAGAAGATGTTTTCCCAATGCCTGTTGGCTGAAATGTGGGGTAGGTGGCCATGCCCACAACCCAAGCTGGATTGATAAATATCTTGTATCTTCATGACTTATTCTTTAAAGAATTAGCAAAGCAGCCAAAAGTAACTGCTTTTACTAGGCAATATCCTCCCCTTTTTCAAGATAATTCACCTAATAAATTAAGCATTCCAATATCAAAAAATACAAACAAGGACATAAATCATTTAGCTTCAAAATATTTAGTACACTTTAACAAAATTTAAGGAATATACTCCGTCTGGAACATCATTACATATACAAATGAAAGATATAGCCTTCACATTTCTAGATTGTCATCAAACAGTGGGTAAAAGGACCAGATGGGTTGGATTTGAGTATTTGCATGCTTTAGGAATAAAAAAAGAAAATCATCTCTTCTGAATTTTAAGTGGGATTCAAACACAATACAAGATAGCTAAGACAGAGTAGGAAAAGCAGCAAGAGCGCTATTTGAAGAAGTTTCACACTCCCTAGGGATGGAAAAGTTATTTTAACATAATTCAATAACATGTTTTTAAGATTTGAGAATCCTGATGAGAAGAAAGCTGGACTCATAAGTACGTTTGCAGTTCAGGACTTGCTTGCCTTGCACATACAGTAGCATTTTCTGCATTGAAATCAATGTTTTCTGCACAGAAAAAACGTATTTCTGGCACTTAAAAGTCTATAATTGAGAACATATTTTGCACAAAATTTACCTGTGATCATTTGCACATAAAACAGCATTTCCCATATGGGAAAATAACTTTCTGTGTATAAGAAAATATTTGTGTACCAAAATATTTTTGGAGCACAATATTCTGTTTTCTGCAATTAGTCATTGCTTCTTTTTTAGAAGAAAATCAGCTAAGAATGACATCCCTGATGCTTCCCCATTTGCTAAAGAGTTAAAAACAGTTCAAGTGTTCAACCATTGTTAGGCGTCCACTCTTAATTTCCTCTGAATTCTAACAAGTCTGTGAAGTTTTGTCACTGCATTCAGGCCACTGTACTTTTGAACATATTTCATTTTCTGGTGCAGAAACTTCTGTGTCAACTGATTAATGTCACAAATATATTCAGGACTCTGTTCCACATGTACTTCACACTTGTCCTACATTAATAACTGTACACCTAAAATGGAGTCTGGATAGCTGACAAACCTGCAGGTTCTAGCAGCAAGCAGAGAATTTAGGAAGAGCCATCTCCCTGCCACACCACCCACAAATGTATAACTGTTTCATATGCCTTGATGTATGGCTCCTCAAACAATTAAAGGTGTGTGTGTGTTTATAGTACTGTATGATTCCCATATTCATGTGACCAGTATCTACCATTTTATTTATCCACATTCGAAAATATGTCGTCTTTAAACATTTTCTCAGTCCAACAGTGTGACTATAGTATTCCTGGGACAGATGTCTATAATTTCAATTGGGTTTGCTGTTATCCATGGTTTAGCATATCTGTGGAAGGAACAGGAATATATCCCCAGCAGATACAGGTATATTGTACCTTAGGTTGGTTTCAGTATAGGTGTGTGTGTTTCAAAAGCTATCAGGGTATAAAGCATCCATTTTAAAGTTCTCATTAGCAAAACATTTTAATCAATGCCTGATTCTATGCCTATTAGGGGTGTGCAATTCATCAAAAATTATTTTTATTTATTTATTTACAGTATTTATATTCGGCCCTTCTCACCCCACAAGGGACTCAGGGTGGATTACAATGTACACATATATGGCAAACATTCAATGCCAAAGACACAAAACAGATATAGACAAACAGTCAGAGGCTATTTAACTTTTTCTGGCCACCAGGAGAGCTGTCGCTTTCATCATCCATCTGCGACACTGATTAAGTACTTCTGCATTCCCCGCATGCTTTTGCTGGAGTCTTTTTTATGGCCTCACAAATTTTGTTAAATTAGCCTCCCCACACATAGGTGGTACCTAATTTTCCTACTTGACAGATGCAACTATCTTTCTGGTTGCAAAGGTCAACAACAAGCTACACAATTGGTTGGAAGCTCACTCTGACTCGGGCTGGCTTCGAACTCATGATCTTGTGGTCAGAAGTGATCTTAATGCAGCTGATGCTCAGACAGCTGCACCACAGTCCCACCCCATTTTTTGTCCCATTTTCAGCTGCCCTCCCATAATGTTTACTGAGAAATTCCCAAATTTGGGAGGGGGAAAATACTGTTTTGTGATCCATCAGCCAAAAGCTCCATTTTCGTTCTGGAAAGATCCAGCTCATGGTGACAATGGGGGAACTGATAAGGCTTCTCTTTCTATCATGTTTATGGCTATCAGGATGCAAAATAGCCACACTTAGAGGACACATTTACAACTGCAAGCCCTCCAGATTTCAGAAAATTTGAGTAATCCACTGATTAAAATATTTTTGAAGTTTCTACAAATACAATGTGTTTTAAATTGCAGCAGCCCCTCTCCCACCTTCAAATATGTTCTTTGAATTTTGGTGGGCGTAGAAGGATCACATTCATCAGTACCACCTCTCTATCTTCCTCTCTCTCTCCCACTAGCACTCCCACTGGCTTTCCCTCCCCTCAAAACCTGGTGTAGCAGAACTACCTACACCACGCCCACACCTCATTATAAAACCAGAAAAATAGGGGATAATACAGATGAAGTAACAAAGGCGAGGGGGGGGGGGGCAGAGCGAGGTATCTTTTTTTGAGGAAAAATAGGTTCAGGCTTTTGACTTTGAACAGCACATACAGAGAAGCCAGAAGAAATATAGGAGAGAGTCAAATAGGTAAACTAAAAAGAAGAAACAACTTTTGGGGGGTAATTTTTTATTTTTATTTTTAGCAGTCAGAAAGTTTGTTGGATTGGTGCACAGACACACAAGACAGAAAGTAGGACTGGGAATAGCAGAGACTGAGAGTCAAAGAAGTGAACTAGAAGAAAAAAGGGCTTTTTTTCTGGGTTGTGGGGAGGAACTTAGGCTGCTGGTTCAGGTTAGAGTAAAGAAGCCAGAAAGTAGGGCTGGGGAAATTCTCCCTCTGAGGACTCAAGGGTATCAGGCTGTTCTCAAAACCCATCCCACTCTCAGTCAACGTAAAGCTAAAGCCCCCTAAAAATTTAAGCAAACAAACAAAAATGCCCTTTTTAAACTCACCCCCCCCCCCAAATGTACACCCACTCACTCCTCCATAGCAAAATTACTAGTAAAATAAAAGGTGGACTACAAGAATGATATTGACTAAGAAAATTTAATGCAGAAGAAAAATGCTGGAATTCTCAAAAAGTGATCCGTAAGCACTAGAAGCAGAGAAGGCACTGAGAGAACATGGAGCAAGCTAGCACAATCTCTTTCTCAAATGCCAGGATGCTACAGAAAAATGGTGTAGCTCACTCAGATATATATAGACTAGTTTTCCAAAAAGACACATGATCCTCCTCCTTCTTGTGATTCACTCTGGTAAGGCAAAGGAAACCCATGCGCGTGGCTGCTCTTCTCATGTGGCAGCTGAATGCAGCCAAGATCGGCTGCCACATGTCCTGTTATTGCCAGTCTCCAGTTGCCCCCATCACCCATCCCATTTCCAGGGATCCGGCTAACGGATCCCCCAAATATGATACATCAAAATGATATTGTGCATATCCCAATGCCTATTATTCCTTTTAGATGGTGTTCCTTTGTAGTCTGATGTCTGACAATAAAATTTTCAAAATGCCAAATTCTGCACTTAAATTTAATTCTCTTTACCTCCTACAGCATGGGCATGCCAAGCCTTTTTTATGTAATGGAAATTATAAATAATTTATCAATTATTAATGAATTATAGATGATCCCAGACATTCAGAGAATGTTTTTTTTCATTACAGCTTTGAAAAAAAAGAGTTATTTCTAAATGAATTCCCCATCTTGCCAGACACCTTCTATTCCTATTCACTTTCAATCTATGAACACTGCTCTAAAGGTTACTTCTTTCAAAATAAATGGCCAGTCCTGCCAGACCGAATATTCTCAAATTTCACGACAGCCCTGTGCAATCTGTTAAGGGAAGATCCCCTCAGTTTCTCAAGTTTCCTTTTGTTGAGAAGGAAGTCAAATGCTAGGAATGTGGAAAGCCCTTCAATTGCATGATCAGCAACACTTTATTGAAATGGGAAGGGTGATGACTAGATAACAGATGGCAAAAAAACCTGACCCTTATGCAGTGGGATAGGGCAAAGAGGAAGGCATGTGACCAATAAGCCATGCACCTTCCTCCCCTCCCCTCTTGGCACAGTGACCAAACTGGGATGCTCTACTGAGAGGAGAGAAGTAGCCTGGCCCAGAGGGATGGCATGCAGCTGAAAGAAGCCCTTTGCAGGATTTCTGTCAGCTGTGTGGCTTCCCCCCTTCCCCTCTTGGCACAGCGACTCAACTGGCTTGCTCTGCTGAGAGGAGAGGAGCAGCCCGGCACAGCAGGTAGGCACAGGGCTTCTATCAGCTGTGTGCCTTTCTCCCCTCCCCTCTTGGCACAGTGACCCAGCTGGGTTGCTGTGCCGAGAGGAGAGGCCCAGCCCATCAGGAAGGTGTGCGGCTGGCAGAAGCCCTTCTGTCATCTGTGCACCTTCCTCTCTTCCCCTCTTTACACAGAGATCCAATTGGGTTGCTATGCTGATAGGAGAGGAGATGCCTAGGCCAGCTAATAGAAGTCCCACACCTTCTCCTCTTCTCCAACTGCACAGGACCCCCCCCCCCCCCCCAACTCACCAAGGATCTCAGCCTCCTCCTCATGTCAACTGCCCACCCAGTGCCTTCTCGGCCTGTCCTCCACCTCCCGCCTGGCCTTCCCTGTCCCCTTCCAGCTTGCATTAATCCACCTCTGCCTGGCCAGGTTCACATCCAGCCAAGCTGTTCAGAATGGTGAGAGGAACTCAGGTACCCCCCCCCCCCCAAACCCAATATTAGAACCTTCAGTAGCTCATTGTGCTGCTTTGAACAAGTAAATTTAGTTAGCCTAGTTAAAAAACAAACAAGAGAAAACTATGTTTCTTTGTGCATGTACTTTGGCAAGATTGAAGTAACTTTGTACTTTCCAAACGTTTTAATCCTGAACAGGATTTTTGACCAAGACTCTTGGAAGTCTCTGTTTCATAGGATCACTATACTGAAGTTGTCTTAAAGGCAATTGACTATAACAAGAAATAACAAGAGAACCACTGAGAGGATGCAAGCCCTAGAGAAAGACCAGTGTTATTGTTCTTTTTCCCTTTCATTCTTGAAGAAGCATGGCTGGGAAGTACTGGTAGTGCATGAATACCAACTGGTCTACAATTATTTCCAACTTTGACTCTTCAGATGTTTTGAACTTCCACTTCTAGAATTTCCTGCCCAAATATCTAAAGGAACAAATTTTGAAAATCACTGCAATTGAAAATACCGAGCTAGCCAGAGAACGGGTCAATAAACCACACCTTATATTTTCATAGTATATAGTATACTCAGTGGCTGTTTCATTTGTTTATGTTTATCACTAAACACAAGGCAGAGTATAAATAGATGACAGAGTTTATGGTGGACATATATTTATTTGAAAAGACATCATGAGATGTCTATTTTTTACCTGTCCCTGTCAGACGACTCAGTCTAGTCACATTATTTCATGAAAACATTTCATAAAACCTACAGAATTTGACAGATTTATAGATTGATAAAAGTTATGTTCATGACCTTTCTCAGTTTCCATTAGCAACAGGTGTTACAAATGTCAAATTTACACAACTGCTTCCAGGAGTGTGATGTGTGGGACCTTACCTTTAGAAAAATCAGTCCTTTGTTGAAGCTAAATCTTGAAGCATTGCCTGGTGTGCCCTGATTAATGCATATTAAAGTAGCAGGCTCTAAATTCTATTGTGCTTTTTAATGGAATATAGAAATGTTTAAAACATATAGGTGGATACAATGTCTCAGGCAGGGTAAATGTCCTTCAATATTTCGGTATAGGGAGGTTTGCAAGCATACTCACTCCAAGCATATGTAACATTAGCAAATGGAATTTACTTTTAATTTTTCCCTAACCTCAGTTCAAATTACACCAGAGAATTCTTCTCTTTACTTGGAAGATTTAATTTGGAATTGTAGAAAACTTTTTGACTTTAACTCCAATTTGGAAAGAATATTGGGGGCATATTCTAGATAAGCCTTGGGTACCGTGAAGTGAGCGGGACCAGACATTTACCAGCAAAGCATAGCTGAGTGGGGCAGTTCCCTCAGCTGCAAAACAAATCTGAGTTCTACCAAACATTATCTTAGCCTGTGAAAAAAAATTGGGTTGTCGATACTAAAACACTGCCTACAACTTAGGAACTCGTCACATGCGTTCGATTTTGACAACGGCAGTTTTTTAAAAAAAAGTTCAGCCACAGAGCTCAATGGCTCCCATCACACTCCAGAAAAGTACTTCTGGGGTGGCTCCGTGACCAAACTGGAAAAAAATTGCCGGGGTGGACAGTGGGAGGCTTCCCGTCTTTTCCCCATGTGATGAGGTGGGGAGAAGCTGAGGCAGTGCAGGGCAACAGGTCCCCACACACCCTGGGCAGGCACCACTACGCCACAGTGATATTGGCCAATTTCAGCAGCATGTGTGACAAGTTCCTTACACTTTGGTCCCCTTAGTTCAGTGTTGGAGTCTCAAAAATTGGCATTGGTAAAACATTTCTGAACTTCACCCATTTACATAAATCTGTTAGCAATAGCATCCTGTGTTTATAGTGGACTTTGCAGGAAAACAATCATCAGCTGCATTGCACGTACACAAGCACACAAATCAGCCTGTTTAGCAAGCCTTGCAAATGCTGGCTTATTTTCAGGGATTTTTTTAAATACCTCTTTTATATACAATAATGCCTTAAATCAGGAAATAGCTTCCTAAGATCTACAGAGATACTCACAGGAACACCTCAGCAAGCGAGAGTCCAAAAGTGGCAGGCTAAAACCCAGAACCTCAATCAGTGGTACTGACCTGATGAGAAACTCCCTCCTGGGCAACTTGGAAGGTGCTGAACAGACTGTGCTCTGGCATCAAGAGATGCAGAGCTTACCTTAAGAAATGGGGCTACAAAGTGGAGTCCAAACCACAGATACCTACTTAGTCTAAAGCCCTGCCACATGCACAATAGAGGACCTCCTTACAGCAACACCAGAAGCACTCAAACTGGCCAGCTTCTGGTCAAAGGAAATTTATTATAATGCCAAGTTTTTAACTTTATTTATGGTTTTTCTATACATTATAACTGTATTTTCAATTCACTTCTTACACAATAAATAAATAAATACAGTACCCGAAGTCAAACACAAAATTCTCAGGTGAAAAGGGGTTGTAAATGCAAAAGTTTTAAAAGTTTGAACTAGAGAATGTGCACCATTTAGATATTTGTTCCTATGCAAGTTAGGGAATAATTTAATTAGTCTTCTCAAATTTGTGGGATTTGCTTTGCAAACTGCAGTTCCTGAAGATGTTTTTGCAGGGGGAAAGATGAGACTCACCATTTTCTCCCTCTTCCACATGACCAAAAATGCTTGCCATGTTCTGAAATCTGGGGAACGAGGGCTTAGGCATCTCCAGAGAGCTTCTGGGGAGCCTCCATGGACCCGTGTGAATAAATACAGCCATTGCAAGTATATACATATATACACAGGTTGAGTTTCCCCTGTCTAAAAATCCAAAAAATGCAAGGCTTTTTGCTATCAGAACCTTTGACAAGGGAAAAAGAAAGGGGAATGGGGATTAGTCCGCCGACACAAGGCTTGAAAAAAGATGCTTTCACACTTGCCTTCCACCTGGTCAATGGCAGAAGATGGTGGGGTGGCCACTCTAAAAACATCCATGAGTGCAGAGTGATCTCCAGCCTACCACGGGTCCAGCCCAAAGAGAACAAAAAAGACTCCTGGGGAAGGAGGTAACTTCCCCTCTCTTCCCTGCTACTTTGCTAAAAGGGCAGATAATACGCTTACAATCCTTGAGGAAAATGCTCAATGGACATTACACATGTGAATAGCCTCTTCTTCCCTCAACGATACACTAACTTTATACATACAAATACAAGTACAGAATTCCCCAAGTTACAAATAAATTTTTTGTATCTAAGTCAGAACAGGTACTTTTTATGTGTGACTTCAGCTTTCCCTCCTCACCCCCACCCCTCTCCATATATAAGTTTTGGATAGCATAGGAAAGAGTTAATAGCCCTGTGCTGTTTGTTTTGCTGATTGTGTCTCTGTTCAGAAGTTTGCACCTCACTTTCTGTCTCCATGATAATTGGATTTTGTAAAAATTGCTCATTGTGGAAATAAGGATTGGTGCGAAAGCTTCCATGGAGACACATTTTCCCCATGATAACTCTTTCGAGAGTGAATTTCCCTTCCTATGAGTAGATTTCTCTCACTTCTTGCTATCTCACCCCCGTTCTTAACTATGAGTCATTTGTAAGTTGGATGTTTGTAACTCAAGGATTGTCTATATTACAAATCTGAAAAAGTCCAAAAAATCCAAACTACACACATTTTGGATAAAGGAGTCTTGAACTGTTAAGCCAATAGCTCATGAGCAAATAAATATGCTGAAGGGTATCTAGCCATTATACTTTGAGATTAGAAAATTACGTTTTGGGACTCAAACTCCTGGAATCCTATGGGCAGTGCTTCTATTGGCTGAGGGCTTCTATTGGCTGAGTACCAGTGCAAGTACTTTTCCAATCTCAGAGAGCACCCTTTGAATCTTTCAATTGAAAATTTTAAAAGGCCACTTATGTAAAAGCATAAAACTCAGATCATCTGCTAGCTTCAGTTATCAAATGGACCTGGAGAACCCTGTTGTCCATTGCACCATGTGTATGCTTTTATGAAAAATGCTGCATCCATGTGGTCCCCAGTTCAGACAGCTGAAACAGTGGGAAATAGGAGCTAATTACCAAAGCAGTGGAGTTGGGTCTGATATCTCAGCTGTGAAGTACGGTTCTAACAATTAGGTTTCAATTTGGCAACACAAGCAACTGATAGACCTGGTGAGAAAGCAGATAACAAATCTAAATTGATACAGGTGGGAAAAGGGTTTTATCAGGAAGTGGACAAATGCATATATTCACTGGTTATATCAAAGCCCCCTTATTCAGGGCATCTAAGTGGGATTTATGCTTTCTGGATATGCATCTATCAGCAATAAATAGCATTGAAAATGGATGCTCAGTGAGAACATTCTTTTTAAAGATTTTTTTGTGGCACTGTGTGTCAGAAATGAAGAGGAAACAATTTTTCCCATATTCATTCTTACCTACATAAAAAAAGGAAAGAATTGTGTTTGCCTTAATATACAGAGAAAACAGCTAGCAAATGGGATTTTGTTGGCATTTACAAGTCAATGTGAATTATGTTAAGGATAATCAAACAACACCTGCGTTTTACAAATTTCAACAGAGATGTTAGGTAAATATATCTAGAGGCATAAACAGCTGTTGAACCAGATTTTCTTGACAAAAGCATGATTCCAGCGATGTATTTTGTATTTTTTAAAAAGGCAGAAGATAACTGTTTAAATACCACAATAGGCAATGCTTTGATATTAGGCATAATTAAAACTACAGCAAGTGCTATATTAGCATCATATCAAAAAGATGTGTGCATAACATGAATGTGAGTTGGAGGTTTAAATAAAAATTCACTTCATTTTAGCTTCTTGCTTATACTGTTTGTATTTACTTGCTGCAAATGCATAAGCAAAGCAAATGATTACTGCCGTCACTCCTCTTTCCTTTATTTCTTCCTCCTCCCTTTCCTCTCACCCCATTGTTTAATTCCTCTTCATCTCTCTTTCTCTCTCTCTCTCCATCCTTCTCAATCCCAAAAGCAGAAATGAAATTTAGGGAACAATTCATGTTTATGTGAATGAAATAACTCTCCACGCAACCCTAGTTGCTGTGCGTTTGTGTTATGGGGAGAGAGGGGTGTCTCTCATGGGGAAGGAAGGGTCAATTCTTTCTCTCCCTAAGTTTAGATAGACACACATTAGTTAAATCAATAAGAAAAATCCCATTTGTGTGGATGGCTCCTTTTTTCAATTAAAATGTCATACAGTGCCATGATTTGAGTAGGAAAGTGAAAGAAGAGTGCTAATCCACTTCCTTCATGAGTACAAAAAATGGGATTGGGAAAATGTGCATTTTAGACACCACACTTTCCTCCATTCGATGTTTCAGAAAGAAAAATCCTATTTGTGTCACCTCTCTAACGCCCTGCTTAAGACATGTTGAGATGTGAGAGAGGAGTCTGCTAGTTATATCCAGTTCTGGCCAGTTATAGTCGTGACCGCAATCAATGAAGTTGCATGAGAGAAACAACTACTTTACAGGCAGAGAAGGCCAGGCCAAAAACAGGTGAAATAGCACCTGTTTAAGAGATACTTAGATATTATTCTATAGAGAGAAACTACCATAATATTCACCAAGGGACTAAACGATTGTCTATTGTTTAATATCTTGTCATGGGAGATTTCTGTATGATTCTTTAGCTTTATACCCATTCTATAAGAAGACTTAATAACATAGAAAAATATGGAAACCCTCTTATCTCAACAGCTAGAATGGGGAAAAAAAACCCTCATGTGGCATTTTCAAAGGGAAATATTAAAAATGAACCACCTCTATTGCCTCAACCGTGTCTTATCCCATTGCTGCCCTTATATCTTGAATAGCCAGGATTTCACTGGAAGTCTCCTCATAAATCTGGAACACTATCATTCCACAATGTCATTGTAATTCTGGTATGCTCACTGTGGTGATTGCTACAGTAGCCACTGTCAGTTCATTACTAAAGGCTCGTGTTTTGGTGATGAGCATCATGGTGTTTACATAGGCTAATCTTCAGATGACAGCCATCCAGGATCTCATCCAACAAGGGGAAGCAGGCAGAATCAACTTCTTACGTCAGTGGTTTTCAACCTGTGGGCCCCCAAGATGTTTTGGCCTTCAATTCCCAGAAGTCCTATCAGCTGGTAAACTGCCTGGGATTTCTGGGAGTTGTACGCTAAAACACTTAGGGACTCACAGGTTGAGAACCACTGTCTTACGTGACCTGTCATAAGGGATCACCTCTTCCTGCTTACACATGATCTGTTTAAGTGTAGTCTCCTCCCATGTCTCCCTCCTCATTACTTGTACATCACCACAGTTCTCAGTAGGAGCAATAATAACTTAAAAGTTAATATATAGATATGAAGAGAAAAATCACACCCCACCTTCCTTTTTTTCAGCTATAGAGAGATTATACTACTGTGCCTGCTACCATGTCCTTTTTCGAATCCAAAGAGTAATTGCAGCAGAAGGAGCAAAAAAGGACATGTAAAGACCACCCACATGACCAACCCACACATAAACATCACAACAGTTCTCATCTCATCTTAAAAATCAAGGGTTCCCATTCCATCTTAAAATACCTGCTTTTAGCAATTTCTATGTGCAAGGAAAGCAGTGGAGCTGATTCCTCCCCAAACTTTACAATCTGCCCATTTCTTTGTACTTTAAAGATGAAGTACCATGGGCAACTCAAAGAACTACTCTTGTGTCATTTGATAGGCTCCATGGGACTTCATCTTTAAAGTGTGTGGAAATGGAGGGGAACTCTGTATCTGATGAGCTCCCCAGTCTGTCACTGGATCCATATGTTTAGCCCTGAACGGTTTGGGACCAGCCTACCTGCGTGACCGCATCTCCATCTACGAACCCACGCGTTCTCTTCGGTCATCTGGAGAGGCCCTGTTCGTGATCCCACCGGCGTCGCAAGCACGCTTGGTGGGGATGCGGGACAGGACCTTTTCCGTGGTGGCCCCCCAACTCTGGAACACCCTCCCCAAAGACCTAAGACCTTAGACAGGCCCCTAAATTGGCTGTCTTCAGAAAGAACTTGAAGACCTGGCTTTTCCGATGCGCCTTCCCAGATTAGGAAATCTCCACCACCAAGTCCCATAAGCACTTTATCAGAACCAATGATTGCTGCACATCACACATCGCACTTGCCCTGGAAGCCCTATATACACCTCCTGTCACATCGGCACTTTTAATCTTGTACCCATTGCTCTGGCCCGGCCCAGTTTTATTGTGTTTATTGTATTGTGCCTGTTGTTTATTTTGCTTTATTCTGTTTTTAATTGTTTGATTTGCTTAGATTGTATTGTTGTGTTGTGTGTTGAGGCCTCGGCCTGTGTAAGCCGCATCGAATCCTTCGGGAGATGCTAGCGGGGTACAAATAAAGTTTAATAATAATAATAATAATAATAATAATAATAATAATAATCAGCTTGGTAGAACCTGCCGGAATTTAGGCTGTGCTGCCTTAGCCTTTGAGAGCTTTTAGAGCCCAGGATCACAGTAAGATACAAGACGTGGAGGCAGGATAGGACATTGTGAAACATGATAAGACATCATGAAGGCTGTTTCAAAAATGAATATTTTACTAATCTATTGCCAGGAAAGAAGAAATATAATGTGATCCTCTTGATTTAGATTTCTAAATAATTTGCTGGAATCCACACCATAACCATATTTATTGTCTATCCATGAACATAGCTGAGCCACTTAAGAACCTATTAAAAGATATACAAAATTATCCAGTGGGGGCGAATGCCCTGAAAGCTCTCCAAAGTCTTTATAACACTATACTTCCAAATAGACCATGGATTAATATTAGATTTGAATTAAACATTTGAGAACATTTCATCCTAAAATTGAGGTATACAACTCTTTATTAATTTTGAAGGAAGGAATTAGTTATTTCAGTGATTCTCTTCCACTGAGGGAAAATGTGTGAAAACTGCAATTTTCGAAGGTAATGCCCAGTTTAGGAAAATTCACAAAGAAAAATGCTTCTTTTCTTTTGCCAAAGGTGCACTTTTTCCATTTAAGGGGCTTCAAAACCAGGGTGACATTTAGATTTGGATTCAGCATTGTTTTTATTTTTTAACTGTCTTACCTTCAAGAGAGGAGAATTAGGAGGAGGAGGAAGGGCCCCTGTCCCAAATGGCTCTGCTAGCATCCACCATTTTGGCCTCAGCCGGATGGCTGTTTATGCAATAAACCCAGAGTCTTATCAAAATGGATTCATGCAAACAAGATGGCTTCAAGTTTTCCTTATAATCCCTCCTAACCCCACATGAAAGATTGCACTACAAAGCTGTGTTGATATTTTAAAAGTATTTCACATGCTCAGAAAATTCAAAAAAATATTCAAAGAAAATTCTATTTTCCTAACATTGAAACTTTGAAATGGGGTGCACCTTACATTTAATAGTACCTTAGATTTAGTGAAATGTGGTAATTTCTTTAGTGTGAAGCCTCAAACTGAATATTTTTTCAGTGCAAGATTCCCTTTGTCAGGCTTTCCCAGTACACAGGAAACACATTTTTTACTATTTTGAATTTTTTCCCCATTCCTGTTTCTATGCCAAATCCAAAAACAGATTTGAAAGGGATGAAACATGAGATGTGACTGAGAAAGTGGAAGCTGGAGATTGGAAAATGGTAGGCATTGCCTGTCATCCATTGTGTGAGAAGTGCTTTCTCCTATGCTTGGTCATAAGTGGATGATGTTGTACAAAGGCTGTCCTTTGGATTAACACAGAAAAATGTTTGACTCTTTTCAGAATTGTGTGCCTTAGTTTCAGGGAAATTTCCCTAGAAAAGCAAGCTGACACAGTAAAGGTTACATCAGAATATCACACTCCTCCATGCACATTAAGAGCTTTCTGATACAAGGAATAAGGACTTGGTTGTTTACATGGAAGCAATTTGTTGAAGACTACTTTTGGAACCTAGCCTGGAAAATTTACTTAATATTTGCTAGGAATATTAACTGGATGGTAAGTTACCTCAGCAGATGCAGAATGAGTACTACTGGATTAGTGATTTTAGAATACAGTATTAGAGCTATGAACACTGAACTCAGAATCCTCATTCTGTTCAGATCCAGATCCAGGAGTGTATGAAATTAAATCCTCGATTTACTATCATGTCCTTCTCATTTTAATTTGTGTTCTTGAGAGAAGCAATTTGGCTTCAGGAACATCATATAAACTTATTTAAGGGGAATGGCCCTTTTGATACTATGCTGTATTGTACTACAATTACCAGAAGGCCCACACAGTATGGCAAAGGAGATGTTGCACTCTAGTCCAGAATATCTGGAGAACAAAGGTTGCCCAATATGATCTAGTCCAGAACATGTCTGCTGACGCTCCTTCTGGTCAGGCCAACCTCAATCTGTGCTTTGCCATCTGTATACATAATTACTGTAGAACAGATAAAATGGATCTCTTATTGAACTGTGTTTCTAAATAAGCATGGTTTTACATACACATATCCTGATGTAGTGGGGGAGGGGGACAGGAAATGAAAGCCAAGCCAAATAACTTTTCTTTCATTTAACTGAGCCACGCTATTGTCGAAGTGAAAATCACATCCGTGGTTTTCAAAGTAGGGTTAGCGAGCTGCGTTTTCATGAATATTCAGTGTTTTTCATATTACGGCTGTGCTCATTGATCATGAATATGGAACACTAATGGCACACTGGGTGCTGAATTAAACTCTGTCTTTATAGCTTGCAATTCCGTTCACTTTGGAGGTCACTGAGAGTGGCAAAGCTGCCTCTCAGCTTTAAAAGCACTGTAAACACATTCCCATTCCACCATTGCTTCAAACTAACACACACAAGGGCACTACTAAGAGTGAGACCTAATACGTGGCAAATTAATTCAGCCTGAATAAAACTCCACAGATGTCTAGAATTAGATTTTTTTTAAAAACACACACACATACCTGGTGAATAAGACACATGAACTAACTGTTCCTAAAAACAGATTCTTTTTTTCCATGAAGAGATGTACGTGGGCAGGATATAATTTATGTCTCTATTGTGTGCTGAATGTATATTCACAGTTGTGTCTTGGATGACTGTCTAAACAAAAAAGGGGGAAAAAACTTGAGACAGTTAGCGGAATTGACTTCTTTATTTCAGAAAACTGAATTTCTAGCTTTGTTTTCTTTTCTAGCTTTCTCCTTCCTAGCTCCCAATGGTGGCTCTCATGTTAGTGGAAGTGCTCTGGGCTGTTGTCTAAACTGCAAAGGGGTTATCTAAGGTTCTGAAACCTATGCCCCAAACAGGCTCAACATCTTGGAAGCTTCCTTTAAAGTTCAAGCTATAGCTAGATCAGACTTGCTGCTCCACTGACAAGAGCACCTCCAGCTGTAACTCTGGGCTCCCCTTTGCTTCCTGTATCCTTTCTAAAAACCAGTTGTGAATTGTAGTACTGGGAAAACATGCATAAAGAGATTATCTGACATCTAACATTAATCTTACACCCCTCCCCCCCAATACTATCTTCTTATTGTTAGTTATTGGCAACTGTCCCAGGCATTAAAAGACTGCTTAGCATTTTCAAAGCCACTTGCTGTATCCCTCTTCCTTTCCTTCATTTTGCAATCCCATATGCACTTATGCAATCAGAACTCTATGCAATTTCTCACTAGGACCTGTTCTCAAGACATGCATGAATCATAGAGATGGAAGGAGCCTCATGGGTCATGGAGTTCAACCTCCTGCTCAGTGCAGGATCTCCAGCCTCTTTTTGAAGACACCCAAAGAAAGAGATTCCACACCCTCTCTCACCCCTTCTAATGTTCAATTGAAATCTACTCTCCTGTGGCTTCTAATCGTTTGCCCTGGTCTTACGCTCGCGGACAACAGAATATGCCTCACTCCTCTCTGTGGCAGCCCTTGCATTATTTAAAGAATGCATTCATGTCACCTTGGTTCTTTTCTTCAAGCTGAACAAGCCCAGCTCCTTCAACCTTTCCTCATATGTTTTGGCCACTCCATTGTCAGTTTTTATTTGTAATTACCAGCATTTTCAAGAGAATCTTTATTAACACAGTAGTGAAATACTACTGCACAATGAATTCGAATGTAATTATCTTTTTCTATTTCCTTCTGCTAGGGAATACCTTCTGTATTTGTTTAGCTATTGAGATTGGTTAGTTCTGTCCTCTGGCTTTATTTTTAGGGAGATAGGTGGTTCGATCTTATAGGGAGGTTCAAGATCAAACATTCCCACAGCCAAATATCTGCAGCTTTACCTCTGCAAGATATATGAAATAGACTTTGTCTTCTTGAAGGCTTTCATGGTCAGAATGACTAGGTTGCTGTAAGTTTTCTTGGGGGAAATCCGCAGTAGGGAGGTGCTAGCTGGATCCACTTATTTCCTGTTTGGAATTCCCCCATTTTCTGGTTGTTGCTCCTTATTTAATGCCCTGATATTAGAGTTTTTAAATACTAGTAGCCATATTTTGTTCATTTTCATGGTTTTCTCCTTTCTGTTGAAATTGTCTACATGCTTGTGGATTTCAGTGGCTTCTCTGTGTAGTCTGATGTGTTTGTTAGAGTGATCCAGCATTTCTGTGTTCTAACATAATATGCTGTATCCAAGTTGGTTCATAAAGTTCTCTCCTATGGTTGAATCAGTTTGCAGTAGCCATGTACATTCGGCCCAAAAGGCATACTGTTTTCAGCTAGATTTTCATCTGACCCCTCATTTAATTTACCAGAAAGTTACCCGAAAGGGGAGGGATGTTTTACATTTCATTCAGCAAAGATTTGGCCCATTGGCTTCAATGGGAAACTTTAGAGGCTCAATTCTCAACCATTTTCAGGCCTGTATGCATGAAACCACCTCAGTTGTAGACCCCATTTACAACTGCAGGCTTGCCAAGCTTCAAAACAATTCATCAATTTACTGATTTTTTAAGAATTCTTTGAAGTTTTAAACATAACTTTTTTTTTAAAAAAAAGACAAACCGCAAGAGAGAGTTCTGGGAATTGTAGTTGCTGGTTGTGTCCATTCCCATCCAATCAGAGCATGGACACCACCAGTCACTTTATTGGCTGAGGGAGACACACAGAGAAAAACTTCAACTCCCATCATGCTCTGAAAGAACTTTCAATGGCCAACATATGCTAGTGCCTCCCCCTTATGCTAGTGCCACTATGAAAGTGAGTTCTAAGGGCCCTTTCTGGTGGAGGAGGTAACTTTCCAAGAAAAAATGGAGGAGGTTTCTTCTGCCAGGGAGAGAAAAATCTGCCACAGATCCCCCTGCCTCAGGTATTTTGTGGACTTAACTCTTTCCAAAAATATTGGCTCTCTGAATTTTTTTCACTGGTCTTTTTGTCTCTCTTTTTCCTTTTCTGTTTTTGGAAATTAAACGAAAATGGCCCTCCAAAAACTAAAAATATTTTCGTTAACAGTGATTCGGGCCCATCTCTAGTCTGCAGTGCCTTTCATGTTCCTTGATTTGTGTTTGGATGCTGTGTTTGATGGAAACTTGTCCACAGCTACATGGTATATGGTAAACTTCTAGAGAGGTGAGAGGAGGGGATTTCCCCAGGCACAAAGCAGTTGGGTTTTGAAACTGCAGAGCTGTTCAATGCTAGTAAAGCTGGCTAATTGCAACATTCACAATTGGCTCAAACAGACAGGAGTTCTTTCTTCCACGCTGGACATTCCACAGATATATAAACTGCACTTGCCTAGTTTCCAACAGACCTTCCAACCCCTGAGGATTCCTACCATAGATGTGGGTGAAACATCAGGAGAAAATGTTTCTGGAACATGGCCCAGAAAGCTCACAGCAACCCAGAAATAGACTTTCCCATTTATTATTTTCAAGTCATAAAGAACAGCCACTTTTGGAAGTACCTAGAAATGGTAGCTGAATCATAAATTGGAATTTAGAATAAGGCTGCAAGGCTATGTCAAGTAAGTTTCCTTAAAAGTCAGCTCTATCAAAATCAATAGGACTTATTCATAGAAAACAAGTTTGGGATAACAGTGTTATAGTGAAATAGTAATTTATTTTTGCAAAAAGAAACGTGATTTTCTAGCAAACTTTCCTCTCACAATGCATACCAACCTTTCTTCATTTTCTCAATCTGATCACTGCTAAAGAAATGGAAAAAATTGTCCTGCTTCTGTGTGTGTTCAAATATGACTACATGGGCTTAAAAACTGTAATTGTTTTCTTTACATTTGTGTCATTCTTTCCTATCCAGAAAATAGATTTTTTTCTCACTGTGTTTGATTAGCAACTAGTCAAAGATATGGAAAGTATGGTCCATAGAACACTTGCACCTCCCCAGCTGCCTCTTACCATACCTCCGACCTCTTAGTGTTTTTAACTCCAACCTCTTAATGTGTTTTTAACTTAATGTTTTATTTACTGTTTTGAACTGTTGCTATTTGTGTTTATATTTGTATCATATTGAGGCTTCGAATTGTAGCTGGTGTGTGAGCCGCCCTGAGTCCCCCCTCGGGGATTGAGAAGGGCAGGATAGAAATATTGGAAATAAATAAATAAATAAACCAGACCCTCTCCAATTTTGAAATACCTGGACATACATCATGAGGTATCTTGGAGAAGGGACACAGTCAAAACATAAAATGTATTCATTTTCACCTTATATACATAATCGGAAGATCATTGTATGCACACAATGGGTTGTTGTGAGTTTTCCAGGCATTATGGCCATGTTCCAGAAGCATCCTCTCCTGACGTTTCACCCAAATCTATGGCAGGCATCCTCAGAGGTTGTGAGATCTGTTGGAAACCAGGAAATTGGGTTTATATATCTGTGGAATGTTTCCAATAGACCTCACAACCTTTGAGGATGCCTGCCATAGATGCAGGTAAAACATCAGGAGAGAATGCTTCTGGAACATGGCCATACGGCCCAGAAAACGCACAACAACCCAGTGATTCTGGCCATGAAAGCCTTCGGCAATAATTATACACACCACGTTTAATAATTTTGTATGTGGAACAAAGTTTGGGTACACTGAACCCTTAGACAGAAAAGTGTCACTGTCTCAACCATGCATGTAGACAATTTTGGAGTATGAAATTCTGGAAAGGGAAGATAAACTTATAAAGATATAATAGACTGGACCCTGACAAAAATCTGTGCAAATTGGTTGTTTAAAGCAAACTTCTCTGCTTCCATATCTTTTCTTCAGCAGCTCTTCCCACCTCCTTGAAATCAATACAGAAGAGGCCAAAACCCTTGCTGAATGCAAGGAACTGTGATAGAAGCGAATTGGGAACAACTTATCCAGGATTTGAAGATGGACAGTTTTTCTGAAGCCTTGGATCTATGGCAGATGAATACTGGATCCAACTCAATGAATATAGTACATAGCAGCGAATAGATGTTGGGTAATAAAGGAAGATCTCAGGCAGTAATTCTTTGCATGAATACAGAAATGTGCCCTTATTTTTATCTGTGAAATATTGGAGTATATGGTAGCCTGTAGAGTTTCAATAAACTTACTATTTATCTTACTTGCCTTAGCAAGATGAAAATATGTGACTCTTCACCCAAGCTCAGGCAGGAGTACTACTTCACCCCAAGAGATGTTATTCCCCCCGTCTTGGAAGATGCAGCAATTTGTATATACTACAAGTTCTACTATTAGGCCTCCAGCATGATAGCAGACACATATCATCTATTTGCAAATTATGCTACAGATCCTTATTTTCAAAATTAATTTCAGAGGATGGAAGGAAATATGACATAGTTTCTAATCACAATTTGCTAAATGAGGTGGGAGAAGCAGGCTATAGCCAAAGGGCTTTGATAAAAAAAGGCATCCAGCACAAAGCCTTGGGTTATGTTTATGACATTTTCATTTATTGCACTTATTGACATTTGTGTCTGCCCTTGCCTTTTCTCAATTTTTAGCTATTTATGTAGAAAGATAATTAGGGAGATGAAATAGCAAGGCAGGTGTTAAGTGATAACCAGACTTCCTCCTTCAGTATTGTTTAGTAGGCAACAGAATTCTAAGGCTTCCATTGCTTGCTAGCTAGAGGCTGGTAATTATGATATCTTTATAATCATAACTAGCATTAGATTGAAATTATCTTCACTCTTGCTTGGGAGTAAAGGTGCATATACACTACAGAATTAATGTAGTTTGACATCACTTTAACTACCATAGTTACATGGTATAAAATCCAAGGAGTTGCAGTTTGATGAGGCACCAGCACCCTGGCAGAGAGGATAGAACCACAGTTGGGATTGGAACGGTTCTCTCCAAGCTGTGTCCAACCCTCCCTCCCTATGTCTTGGCTTTTGTTAGAGGTACACCTTATTTAATCATCACAACTTTGTAAGGGTGCTTGGCATGGGTAATGGACCCAGAATCCAGTGTAGAATGTCTACCAGGCACTGGTTTTAGAAGGAGATCCCTGCTGGGCACTTGGGCTGTGTGGCTGGGAGCAAGTCTTATCCAGTTGTGGAAGGATTACATCCTCTGGCAGCTGAGAGGCCAGGTTTGAGAATCTTCCCAGCTGGCCCTTCTCATGGTATCACTATGGGATCCGGCAATAGGCTGAATCCGCTGGCTAATCAATCAACAGTTGGGTTGATCAATGCCCGGATTCACACCCAGGTGTGCTCTAACCCTGTTTACAGTTCTATCTAAATAATATTGTGGTTGTTTCCTGTCTGATTTGGGGGATGGTGCAGAGCAAATTGTGACCTTGTGCATGCAATTAAAAGCCAAGATTCTGAATATTCACTTCCTATTGTGAACTTTGCATATGCTAGTTGTTGTAGACTTCTTGTTCATGCTTTGCATTTCTCTTCAAGCATGATCACTAAACTAAGAAGACATTGGAAACTTCGTATATTGTGAAAGCAAAAAAAAAAAAAAAGAAAAGAAAAAGAAAGAGAAAGAGAAAGCTTTTTGAAGTTGGCTTATGAAAGGAACAACTAACCTGAATCACCAATCAGAATGAAATGCTATTCCTATAATTTCTGGTTAGCTTTGTGTACTCTTTCTTAAGAAAGAATAACATGGAAACAAATAGACCAGCTACATTGCAGATTTGTATTTTGTACACTAAGCATGCTTCATGTATTATGGTTGTACAACACTTTGCATTTTTGCAACTTGTGTCCTAACTTCCAAATTTGACCAGTATCAAAGAACAATCCACACATCTTGGGGAAGAAAGCCACAACCTCAAAGTATAATTAGCAATCTGGCTGCCTACGAAACCATTTTAGTTGAAATGGCTGGAATCACTGGGTTGTTGTAGGTTTTTTGGGCTATATAGCCATGTTCTTGAAGCATTCTCTCCTGACGTTTCACCTGCATCTATGGCAAGCATCCTCAGAGGTTGTAAGGTCTCACAACCAGAGGGTGTAGTGCAGGCATGGGTCTCACAACCTCTGAGGATGCTTGTCATAGATGCAGGCAAAACGGAGCTAGGAAAATTGGGTTTATATATCTGTGGAATGACCAGGGTGGGACAAAGTACTCTTGTCTGTTGGAGCTAGGTGTGAATGTTTCAACTGGCCACCTTGATTAGCATTTGATGGCCTGGCAGTTTTTTTGGTGTGGTTTGTTAGTGCCTGGGGGAATCTTTTGTTGAGAGGTGATTAGCTGTCCCTGATTGTTTCCTATCTGGAGTTTCCCTGTGTTTGAATGTTGTTTTGCTGTTATAATATTGGAGGTTTTTTTAATACTGGTAGCCAGAATTTGTTCATTTTCATGGTTTCCTCCTTTCTGTTGAAATTGTCCGCATGCTTATTGATTTCAGTGTCTTCTCTGTGTAGTCTGACATGGTGGTTGTTAAAGTGGTCCAGCATTTCTGTGCTCTCAATTAATATGCTGTGTCCAGATTGGTTCATCAGATGCTCTGCTATGGCTGACTTCTCTGGTTGAAGTAGTCTGCAGTGCCTTTCATGTTCCTTGATTCGTGTCTGGGCAATGCTGCGTTTGGTGGTCCTATGTAGACTTGTCCACAGCTGCATGGTATACAGTAGACTCTTGCAGAAGTGAGGGGATCCCTCTTGTCATTTGCTGCACGTAGCATTTGTTGAATTTTCTTAGTGGGTTTGTAGTTTGTATATTATGTTTCCTCATCAGCTTCCCCATGCAGTCAGTGGTTCCCTTGTTGTATGGCAAGAACACTTTTTCTCTGCGTGGATCTTTGTCTTTGCTCCCTTGGCTTGTTCCGATATCTGAGGTGGAGTACCCACTGGCCTGTAAACCCCAGTTTAGGTGGTTCAGTTCATGGTCTGCCAGGGCTTTAATTGTGCTTCTTTTTTTACTTGGGTGATGGTTGGAGTTTTTATGTAGGTATCTATCTTGTGTGTAGGTTTTCTGTAAACGGTGTGACCCAATTGTTGATCTGGTTTGTGGATGACTAGGACATCTAGAAAAGGCAGTTTTTCTTCATTTTCTTTTTCCATGGTGAATTGGATATTTGGGTGGATGCTGTTAAGATGGTATAGGAACCTGTTTAGTTCTTCTTCTTCATGGCTCCAAATGGTGAAGGTGTCATCCACATATCTGAACCATGTAGTGGGCTTTTTTGTTGCTGTTTCCAGGGCTTGTTTTCAAAGTGTTCCATGTAGTAATTTGCTATGACCGGGCTGAGAGGGCTCTCCATAGCTCCTCCATCTTTCTGTTCATAGAATTCATTGTCCCACTGAAAGTAGCTGGTGGTGAGGCAGTGGTGTTCAGAGCTGTGATGTTTTCTGGGAACTTCTGGTTGATTAGTGCAGACCTCACAACCTCTGAGGATGCTTGCCATAGATGTAGGCAAAACGTCAGGAGAGAATGCTTCTAGAACATGGCCATATAGCCCAAAAAAGCTACAACAACCCAAACCATATTAGATTAATGAAGTCATCTGGAGAAGCCCTCCTGGTAGTGTCACATGATCCTAAGACCCTAATCATTTGTAGGGAGCCCCCAGTGGCGCAGTGGGTTAAAGCGCTTAGCTTCTGAACTTGCTCACCAAAAGATTGCAGGTTCGAATCTGGGGAGTGGCATGAGCTCCCACTGTCAGCCCCAGCTTCTGCCAACCTAGCAGTTCAAAAACATACAAATGTAGATTAATAGGTACTGCTCCAGGGGGAAGGTAACGGTACTCCATGCAGTCATGCCGGACACATGACCTTGGAGGTGTGTATTGGCAATGCCGTCACTTCAGCTTCACCTTCACCCTAGGGTCGGACACAACTGGACTTAATGTCAGAGGAAACTTTTACCTTTACCTTACATCTAGTATATGGTGGCAACAACTAGGTGGCATTCTCTTCGTTTTGAAATGAAGTTTCTGATACATATTAAAATATTATTAGTTTTGAAAATCTTTGGTGATAGTGCCATCTAACATATATTTCTTAGACTAACAGTATGTTGATTTGAATATATATCATATTTTTAAAATATTTTAATAATATAGAGAAAATTTTAATGGTATATACCACTCAAAAGTTTTGAATCAAAGCAGAAAATCTTTCTGAATAAAGGAATACTACAGTATATTAATTACAGTGACAACTATCAGTATATCAGTATATCAGGAAATGGCACTATATTCTCTATCAACTTCATATGAAATGAAAACCAGATATTAGGGTAGTAAAAATAGGTTCTGACCTTTAATACATGCCCTTGTCACAGTGATATTCATCAGTTAGAGGTCTCTACATTTTATTCTGACCATCAACTTAATATTTTAAGGCAGAACAATTAAATGTGGTCTAGGATGCTTCAATTGTCACTGAATTTAGTGGTGCCAGCTCATTGATAAGACAAAGCATGTTATTACCAGCAAGTTCCTCACCTGTCCAGAGAATAGGGATTTTAAAGTAACTGATTAAGTTATCAGATTATTTATTTGAAAAATGTAGTCTGAAGGAGTCATCATTCTGGATTGTAGAATGAAAAGTGAATGAAGATAACTTCCTCTTATTTGTCATACCTTGTCTTGTTATCTCTGCACGAGCAATGATGGACTGGTACTTGGTCACAACTTGGAAAGTCAGTGAAAGTATATTGCTTTTTCCACGGTTCACAGTATATGGAATTTTCTTTTAAAACGATGTCAGTAGTTTTAGTTAATTAAGATATACCCCACACTAAACAATAGACATGAATATGTACTTAAAAGCAATGCTTTGGCTATACTGTTCAGAATAAGCAGGTGCAGTGAGGCAGTCCACAAGATACCCTATTTCCATTTTAGACCAATTATGAATCTCAGTTGGTTTTTTGAAAAAAGCAGTTTGATGCCTGCTATAGGGTCAAAATATACTTTTAGAAAGAAACAAAACAGACAATAACTTCCAGTTTTGAAAAATAGTAGTATAGCCTGCTGAAGTCCAAGAGAGAGTGGAAATAATCCCAAATGGTTCTCAGCCCTCTGATGTTACCCATCCTTGCATATGAAACTACACAGGTATTACATTTTTGGATTTTCATTAGGTTGACATTGCTATTGGGACTGTCATAAAGAATCTTTTCTCTGCAGCATTTGTCACAACATCATTGCTTCTGTCCTCAGTGGTAAGCAACAGAGCTCTATTCTCTATGATTGCAGGAAAAATAACTTTCAAAATTTATTTCATTCTCCTCTTGTGAACAGCTTAACATTTTGAAAGCAATTCATTTGAATTCTTTTTAAGGGGTTGTTTCTCCTAAAATCACAGTTCTAAATTTTGTAACAAGAAAGGCAGAAATATTTTTATAGAAGGCATCATAATTTAATCTGTTAGAATGTTTGTATAGAATCTTTAAATAACAATATTATGCTAGAAGGAATAAAGGAAAAAATATTTCTCTAGGAATGAAAGACATACATGCACATGACTTTTTTCAACCCAAAAGACGGGAAGTCACTGCAATGGGATGGGTGGGAGGAGGGAATGGCATAGTTAGGAACAATTACTGTATAGATGTTAGGAAATACAGTTTTAAAACACATTTGTTTATGTATATATGCATGTGTATAGGTTTTTTAATTTGCCATTCTCCTTGATATATATGCAAATTTAGAATTTTTTTTAAAAGAATCACGGAGTCAGAAAAGACTTCAGTTCAACCTCCTGCCATGCAGGAATTCCCAATTAATTATTGCAAGGAAAGCAAAAGTAGAAACTGCATGGATGGAGTCCTTTTTACATTTCAGTTACACTAGATAGGTTTAATTCTGTATGAGTCAGCATCCTTAGAAGGCATTATGAGTTTCAAGGCCAAAAAAAAAACTGAGATAAAAAACATTTTTTTGAAAAATAAACACATTTAAGCCCTGTTAAAGCTACCTCTGTACCTATACATATGGTGTTTTTGTATAATATCCATCCATTCACTGCAGTTGGTTACCTTTAAGGGAATTTCCTCAGTGGCACATATCCTAAGACTGGATAGTTATTCTGAATAAACTAATTGCCTTATAAATAATGTTAAGCCTGCTGTTTAATCCGTTCACAAGAGGAGAGTGCTTTTTCTCATTATGGGTTGTTTCTCTAGGAATTGGTTTAATCAATCAACGATTTTCTGAACCTAGAGGTCTATTCAAGGAACCGTGTCACCCTCATGGTGGGGTAACATGGGGAGGCTGAGGAACACTCTGATAAGTATTTTTCAACCCTAACAGCCAACGATTTCTTTTGAGATTAGTTCTTTCCTCTGTAATACTTGGGCTCTCTCAACATAATGAATGAGCTATGGGACATGCAAGCCTCACAGTACCATTTGTTTCTTATCCTTAAGGAAAAAAATGAACCCTTCTGTCAGTGAGGACTATGCATAAAAATAAGAACTTTCTGTAAAACAAATGTTGAAGGTGACCTAGCCAAATAATTGATACAGCCATTTTTGTATTATTTGGGATGGAAGGAGGAAGCAGAACCATTCCCTCTGGGTATGTATTTGTTCTGCCTTATACTTTGTGCTTTAAATTTAATTGCTGCATGTCTCACTTTGGGTCTGAGTAATGTGAAGCTCAAAAGGATTTTTACCTTTGGTGGGGCAAAGTTTGAGAACTTAATTCAGTAATTACATAACTATCTCATCCTTCAAGCCACCCTCTGAAAATATAAATGTTTTGAAAATCACACTTCTTTAACAAATGTTGCTGAAATGTGTGTGCTTCATCTTTGAGGAAAAGAGAAACTTCCTGATATTGTTGGTTTGCATATTAAAAAGAGGTTACTATAATACAAATACTATAAGTGGCTGATTTAAGGAATTGACACTTACATGCTACTCTGAGAGGCCTCAAGGGCCAATGGGACATGCAGTCCCCAAACATCTGGAGAACAGCAGGTTGCCCATTACTTGTTACTTCTTACTCTGGCAGATCCTATCTTATAATGAGATAATCGGCAATCACCTTATGGTTACCAAGACAGAAGCTTGAGTTGCTAAGTTTCGTCATCACAACATTAAAAGTTTTAAGATTAATTTGTAAAATTCTCAAGCATCATGGCATAAGCTGAAATCTCTGGGAACCGCTGTGCTTCTCTGAGTCTCCAGGGAGAATAGTTGGCACTGGGAAAAGAGATTTTACTTCTATATAGTCTTCCTCTATGATCCACCTCGGAGATTAAGATCTTCGGGGGAGGCCCTGCTCTCGATCTCACTATCCTTGCAAGTGTGATTTGTGGGATGAGAGACAGGGCCTTCTCAGTGGTGTCCCCCATCTGTGGAACTAACGAAATCAGGTCTGCCCCCTCCCTCCTATCCTTTAGGTAAAAAACTTAAAACATTCAAGCAACAGACACAGCAATAATAATGTAAATGACTTATGTGACTGACAATAGACAGACCTTGGATATGGCTTTGGATTTGTGTAATTTTAAATGGATGTTTTATAACTAATGTTTTAACTAATTGTTTTAATTGCAATTGTTATTATAATTGTTGTTTTCGCATTTAATGGTTGCTGATTGTGAGCATCCCTGAGTCCCCCCTCCCCCTAGGGTTGAGAAGGATGGGATATAAATGTTTGAAATAAATAAATAAATAAATAAATAAATAAATGGTGTATACTATGCATTCATCTCCATCACTTTCTAAGTGGCTCATTGTGAAGGTGATTGTGTGCATATTGTACAACTTCATCATACCATAAAGGGATCATGCATTTTTCATATCATTTGGAGTAATACCAAAATGTCATTATGAACGTTGACCATAGAATGACATTGAAAGAACTAAAGATTCCTAAACTTTTGTGTCTAGAAATCACTAGGTTCTCCAGTATTACTCTGCATTCAAAGTTTGACAAAGGGTGACCTTAGAGTCATACAGAAGGAACAAAAGATCCCTAAGCAGAACATCTTACAACCACATCACACGTGAAAAAATAAGCATCCTAAGATACTTCTGCCCCTGTTCACTCACAGAGCCCCACATCTCCCATCAGATGATGTAGGTTGATTTCAGGTGGGGCTGCGTGGGTGAGCTGGGATGGCAGCATGGTAGGATGCTGCACTGCCAACACAGTAGCTTTGTTGTATTCCATTAGGAATAATGGAGCTACTGCGGGATTAAGCTACATGGTGATGCTTCCCCACATGGTGATGCTTCCCCAGCTGCTGGCTGGGATGCCAAGATTGCCCTCCTGCCAGCCAGATTCACCATAGAAGCTGGCAAATAACAACACTGGACCCCATCCATGTGATGAGCTTCCAAGCCAAATCCATGACATATCAAATTCACAAAAGTCAAATCTAAAAATGTAGGCATGTTTTTTTTCTCTCTCTTTTTTTCTTGAGGCTCACATCTGTGGACTTTTAAACAGCAGAGATGAATGGAATCATTGCATTTAATCACTGCCACCACATGCTGGTTCTTCTATGATCTCTTTTCTTTTCTTTTACATCTACTCTAGCTAGGGACTGTTACCATGCTGCTTTTCCTTCCCTCCTACTATTGCATTATGCCACAAAGATGCACTAAATCCCTGGTCAAAATTGACATATAATTCTGTTTTCCCCCATCACTTTGCTTATCTTCAACTAAATAAATTACAAAGTTAAAAATATTGAGTATTCAAATTTTTGTAAACCTAAAAAAAATCAGTTGTACAATAATTGTGAGAGAGAGCGTGTATGCGTATATGCATGCCTTCAAAATGTTTGTTGACTTATGGCGACTCCAAAAATTTAATAGGGTTTTCTTAAGGAATACTTAAAGGTAGTTTTGCTAGTTCCTTCCTCTGAAATAAAGACCAGAGCCCCTGGAATTTAACAATAATACCCAGAATGAGGTAATATTTACAGTTGCTTTAATTCTTCAATGACCTTTTCCCAGAGAGTTAGTTTCAATTAGTGATATCACTATAATTAAAGCATTTCAAAGCACTAGATTCCACATTGGGTTGAACGGTTAGAAAAGAATCTTGGCAATAAGCTTGGCACTAAGCTTGGCTTTTTCCTACTTCTGCCAATATTAAAACAGAGAGCCAAGAATATTTTATGAACACTGACTAAAAATACTCCCATGCCATACAAGAAGTAAAACTAAAATTTGCATTTGACCAAATGGCCAGAACTCAACATAGTACCAAGGCAGACATAGTTTCCTCTCCATATTAAGAAGACAGGTTTATTTACAAAGTGTGAAGAAATCTGATAGCTATTTACAAATAAGAACATTATTAGAGAAATGTAGTTGAACAAGTAAGAACATAACAAAGCATAGCCAACCTAGCTATACATACCAGTATAAAGGCAGGATCCACACTGCAGCAAATTAGATACCATGGGCATCCAAGTCAAACTACTTAATGCCTTAAGGCAGAACATCTTGAATAGATTTCTTTCCTTCCCTGGAAGTAAAAATAAAATAACATATTGGTGACTAACAACATGCTGTCTTTTCATGATATCCAACATTTGATGCTTAAGGCAGCACCTCACTCAACATAATGGTAGAGCTAGTCCTGAAAACAGAAAATGGCAAAAAGCTAGAAAAGATGAAATCATGAGCACCACATGGTTTTAATGATGAGTTGCATTTCCTTGTTTTCATTAGGAAACTAGTTTGATGAGCTGCCAAAATATTACAATTTCCTCTATTGTGGCAAAATGAAGTGAAATGCCAGTTAACCAGTTGTTATCATTTGGTTTGATAGTTAATTTTGTTTGTATGTTTGTTGTTGGGAACTATTAAAATTGCATTTGGAGATGGAATAAACAGAAAAAATTGACCTGCAGAGGGAATGGGAAGTACTTGGTTAAAACTGATATCAGCAATCAAAAGGATTTTATTGTTTGTTAGTGGAAAATATTTCATTCCAAATTAGCGTAAGATTATCTTTTGTGAGAAGTCAAATGGCAGTAGAGGCAGAAGGTAGAGGGAAGGAGAAAGTATCTGAGGAAAGGAAGCTCTGCGTTTTGGAAACTGATGATATTATAAGTTAGAAGTATAAGTTAAAAACTTCAGTTGAAGTATTTACTTATTTATTTATTTCTGGTATTTATATCCCGTTTCTTCTCTACCCCTGAAGGAGGACAGACTCAGGACAGCTTACATATGAAATAAGGCAGATTCTGGTTACTATGTATTTAATTTGAAGTCATCAGTAGCCAAAGTAGTTTAATAATACAAAACATTTATAACCAGACTAGCAGAAGGATTTGTTTCTTCTGACTACCTCTTTGATGCTTTTTTTCTTTCCTTCTGCATTTTTTTCATTGATTTTCATTGTTTTTTCCTCCTTGTTTTGTCTCTCTCTCTCTTCCCCCACCCCTCTTAAGATCATTCAAACTTTTCTTTTCCTCACTCTCATTTCCCTGCCCTCAAATATACCAAGCATCAGGAATTATTTTCCTACCTAAAACCATGTGAAAAGTTCTTGATGCTCAAAAGGGAAACATGCTGTTAGGTGGCTGTGAGTTTTCTGCGCTGTATGACCATGTTTCAGAAGCATTCTCTCCTGATGTTTTGCCCACATCTATGGCAGACATCCCCAGAGGTGTGAGATCTGTTGGAAATTAGGCAAGCGAGGTTTGTATATCTGTGGAATGTCCAGGGTGGGAGAAAAAATTCTTGTCTGATGGAGGCAAGTGTGAATGTTGCAGTTGGCCACTGTGATTAGCATTTAATGGCCTTGTCACTTCAAAGCCTGGCTGGTTGCTGCTACAAGACCATTAAATGCTAAACAGAGTATCCAATTGCAACATTCACTCTTGCCTCAAACAAACATGAGTTATTTTTCCCATCTTGGACATTCCACAGATACATAAACCTCACTTGCCTAGTTTCCAACAGATCTCACACCACTGAGGATGCCTGCCATAGATGTGGGTGAAATGTCAGGAGAGAATGCTTGTGGAACATAGACATACAGCCCGGAAAACTCACATCAACCCAGTGATTCCAGCTATGAAAGCCTTTGACAACACATTATGTTGTTGTTGTTTAGAGGTCCTCTGTGGAAATAAATATTTTCAACCTGCCTCAAGCCTTATCTTTAGCCCATTTGTGATTAGGTACAACTACTTTATAAAAGTGGTACTGCAGAAGGTAAGCAGATTTTAATTAGCTGATATTCATTAACTCATTAAAGCACACACCAGGTAATGCTAAAATGCACACTCCCCATAGTGAACTAATATTCATACTAAGTTACAGGAGCCCTGTTTTAGCATCCTGGAGCTATGCTAGACAAAAGCATACCCCACATTCCCTTTTATTGGTGTGGATAGATGTATTTTTATATTTCTTTATTAAACATAAAGATTATAATGCCATTATTTAATAAAGAGCTAATTATATGAATGTGTTTAAATGAGACAATTGTGTGAAGATCCACTTTGTGGGGGGAAAACCCATGCCCTCCCAGCATTTCAGATGAAAATTAGTGCACAATTAGTGGCTAGCAATATAGAGACTTTGTTAAAGATGGCAAAATGTATTAAAAGAAAGAACAGACAAGCTAGGAGAAAATAACTGGGGTGTAGGTTTCTGGGATGCCTACTTAGGTGTTCCGAGGGCTGCATACAACCAACAGGAAGAGGCACTTTTATTATATACAAGAGGCATTGCATACGGTGTTTCTGAGCATGGAGTCAGCCCTACCAATTACCTAAAAATAATTCTGTCATTGCAGTACTGGTAAGGGTAAAGCTACAGGCAACGCTATTTATAAAGGTTAAACTACAGATTGCATTTGTCACAGGGTTTGCTCTTTGTGGGTGATTAAAAGAGTAACAACTTGGAGCAAGAGTAAGAGAGTGTGGACATTAGTTTCCATCCACCCTACTGTTGTCCTTATAATAATTTTCCTACAACCACACCTGTGGTCAGTCACTAGACTTGACATGTGAGAAATATCAAGTCTAGTGGCTAAAAGTTGGTTATTCTAGAAAATTATGGTCAGCAGTTCTTTAAACTTGTGAGTTTTGGGATATTGAGTGGTAAGTATAAAGGCGCATCCTTCTATATGTGTTCACTTAATCCCCAGTAAATTCAAGAGAAGTTAATGCTGAGTCCCCTTCACTGAAGATGTTGGTATAAAATCCATGCATCTGATAAGACTGACCATCTCGTGCACTGTGGTCAGGGGAGGAGGCCCTCCTCTCAGTCCCAACCCCATCGCAAGTGTGGTTGGTGGGAACGAGAGATGGGGCTTTCTCCATGATTACTCCCCAGCTCTGGAACTCCCTCCCCAAAGAAATAGAATGGCACCCAACCTCCTCTCCTTCAAAAAGCTCTTGAAAATGCACTTGCGTGCTTTGGTGTAAGAAGGGGAGTGGGATTAGGATATTTCAGTTCCACCGGAATAATGGCTAACTTATCTGTATTCCACTGCTCCTATGGTACATGAGAAGAACAACCTTGATAGTCAATTTAATGTGCTTTAATTGCCCTTTCCTAGGCTTTATGTTTAAATGGTTAATTTATTTATTTGGTCCTCATTTTAGTGTTAATTTCTCTTTTGTCACAAGTTTATGGTTATTTTTGCATTATCCTGTTTATTTTAAAATTGTTTGTATTTGAGTTTGGGCATTGAATGTTTGCCTTTCTTGAGTGTAAAGCATCTTGAGTCCCCTTGGGGAGAGAGGGCGGTCTATAAATAAAGTTGTTGTTGTTGTTGTTGTTGTTGTTGCTCTTGTTGTTAAGTGTGTTTCCAAAACCCTGTATATATCAAAATGTGGGTTGATGTGTGTGAGAAAAGGGTATTTCAGGTGTAGCAATTGTACAGCAACCATGTGAACAGAGTTGAAAAGGGCCATTTTATTTAACCTAGAATGTATTTAAACCAAATCGAGCCTTGAAAAGTGTGTGTGTGTGTGTGTGTGTGAGAGAGAGAGAGCGAGCGAGAAAGAGAGCAAGAGTAGGGAAGGAGGAGTAACCCAGTGTGGGATCAGATGAGGTAGGCATCAGTCCTTGACTTGCTCCTCAATCTTTCTCAATCCTTGAGTAAATCTCTTGGTTGCTCCTCATCTGGCCATCTAGGGAATGCAGACCCAGGAAACCACAATGACAAGCTGCAAGACCTAAGTGAATGCAAAGCCCCATCAGGCCCAAGAATAGGCTGCTTCTTCAGGACCTAAAGGGACAGTTGCAGCATGCTTCTCTTCCCCAAAAGTGTGCCAATGTGTTCACTCTAACTCTTTCTACTTCACCCACTGCCTGTCAAGTGACCACTATCCCAAGCCAATTGTCACAGTTCCCTAAGCACAATATTAAGTGGGGAGAGGGAGACATAAAGAGGAAAACATTCTGATCAAGCTCAAAGCAATCAGCAAATTTTACACTGCACTGGAGGCAGGAGGATGAGTTGTAGCATCAGCCAAAAGGGCACAAAGAGAGGCAGACAGAGCTAATAAACTTCCTAGCTCTACTCCTGGATACCTGGCATTGTAACACATTGCACCTGATTTCTTGACTGCTGGCCTCCCCTCCATCAAAAGGCAACGAAAACAAGTTCTCCTCTGCGGTGTTTTTCACTATGCAGGTCTGAGTCTATATAATAGATGCAAAGGGGGACCTGCACCCTTCACCTGCCTGTCTTCTTCTGCAAGGCCTTGTGGTTTAAGCCGTTTTTATCTTTCTGCCTTGCAGATACTCCCACTGTAGGACGGCAAAGACAGGGATGAAAGACATGCCATGATATTATGAAGAGAAAGGTTGAAGCTGTACATTTTGAAAACTTTGTTAGCACATGTCTGGCAGAAGGTTGTCCCAAGGGTAGAAGCTGACACCTCATCACTCATTCTGTTCTCCAAGGTATTATTTTAGGTGAACATCTTTCTGTGACAAGATGATGAAACTACATGCTTAGTTAGTATGTCTTCTTTATGCCTGCGAGTCACTTGATTCTAGAACTTATTCTAATATAGTAAACTAAAATAAGAGTTTCATTTTTGTGGGGGTTGGGTTTGCGTACACAAAAATGGCCCAAGTTCGTAGGATGTCATCCTAACTCACTGTGTATTTCTTATGCATATTGGCTATATTTTGTCATTGTCTAACTAGCAGACACTTTTATGTTATCATGTCACCTAATTGTGCATCTATCTAGCTACTGATTCAGATAAGCAATGGGATAGCAATATGGAGACAGAGATATATGTCAGAGAAGTTTGTATGTGATTTGAAGCCTAAGAAGGAACAACTACCTTGACTTATCCGTTTTAATAGTTCCACTAAGTTCCACTTAACAAAGCACTATAAATGGATGCAATTACATTTGATCTTCCACATCCACATATTCTGTTTCCATAGCTCCAGTCATTCATAGCTTGAAAATATGCTTATAAGTTCACAAAGCAAACCTTGATTTTGTCATTTTATAAAGTGGCAGCAGGTTACTATGGCATGCTCACTACCTCATTTGCTCATGCCCTGCCCTCCTTTTCCCAGACCCCGAGTGCCCACCCCACCCCAGTTTGGGCTCTTGGTCTCTAAAAGGTTCTGTATTTAGATCATTGTAGAATAAATACTTTTAAGACTAAGTTATAGGGGCATATTGTTTGAAGGATTGTGTTCCTTCTATAAATCTGACAGAGTTTTGAGATCTTCAGGGAAGGTTTTGAGCCCTTCTACACTGACCCATGAAATGGGCTTGATCTGGTGTCCTGGGTGCCAGATCAAGCCCACTTGGCAGCCCAATTGAACTTCCTCCACTTCTTCAAAGTTGGTAGGGAACCCCTACTGCTCAGCCATGCTAAGCATGGTTCAGCACTAGGCAACAACTCTTAATGTCACCCCCACACTGTATCATATCTGTCACCAGCCACAACACCCCACTTGTCTTTCTCTTTGGGTGCCCTAGTTGCTGTCAGCCAGTGCACCACTTGCTGAGGTAGGTGGGAGGGGGAAATTTAGTGAGGCACCAGACATCTTTGGCAGAGAAGGCTCAAGACCTTGTTAAACCATAACTCCCATTATTTCATAGCATCAAGCTATGGTCTTCAAAGTAATGTCACACTTCATTTATTCAACAATGTTGCTGCACTCAGGGAAAAGACAAGAGAGGCTTCCCTTTCTTAGTCAACAATTAAATTCTTCTGAGATTTTCCTCTCTCTTGGAAGCCAGTCATCTCAGCTCATAGGCCTTCATTGATTTTCAGTTCAATGTTTTAATGACAGTCTTTTACAAAGTAGACTGCTGTTGGCTGAAGCGGGATACACAGAGTATTCACAACTGTTCTTGTCCTTGACATGAAAAAAAAAACCAAACGTATCCACTATTGCATGACTTACCACATGGCACAGCCTTTTTTTTCTTTTTCAGAGATTTTTCATGAAAAGTACGTTTCTTTTTCTGTTTAAAAAAAGCATAAAATCAACAAAGATGTGCAAGAACACTCATAAACTCACCCCCAAAATTGTTCATTTCTCTGAAGTCTGTCATGAGATAAAAAAGGGGGGAATTCAGCAGTACTTTGAACTTCTTCCAAGAAACACAGAATATAAATGTAACAAATAATAAAAGATAAGGTAAAAATGATACTTTCCTGATATAGTCATTTTGTACATTTACCTACTTCTCTCCTACTGCTTTTCTAACAGTATGATGCATTAGTAATAACCTTAAATTTGTAATTTTATGTAATAAAACTGTAATCCAGTCTTGATGCAAGGTTGAGAAACATACTTTAAACCTCCTAAGGTCAGGGAAGTCAGCATTAAAATTGCCAATGCAATTTATTATATAAAGCTCAGCTTTACAACCATGCAAGGTAATGTAGAAAGACCTGTCACAACAGTATGAAAAATACTGTTATAATGAGTTAACTGGCTCTCTAGGTGATCAATAGGCAGAGCAAAATCAATATGAAATTCAGGCAGGCCCAGGCAATACAGAAGCCACAGTTCCTTGCAGCGAGAAAAGGGAGAATGATGTTTCCTCAAAAAACCTCTCCATTTGACTTCCCAGAAGTCTGAACTTATTAGAAGATACACTGGAATAGAGCAAGCATGCCTTAAAATAGAAATACCTCATTTTCCATGTAGAGTGAGAAGAGGAATGCTGCTTTAAAAAGTGTGGTTGGTTATTAGTTCTTGCCTTTAGGCCAGAGCTTTCTACTGGGATTTTCCGTACTATTTCAAACAAAATTCTGGAACTTCGAAAGTAGAGTGTGAAAAACTTGCAAAGCAGAGTTTGAGTGTTAAGTGGACCAGCTTGCATTATACAGTATTGATAAGTAAGCTAAACGAACACAGAATAATAGGGAGGAAGGCACCAAAACTTAGCCTTTGGGAATTGCAATTACATCTGGTTTCAGCTATCATTTGACAGCCATCTTCAATTATCTGAAATGTGATGGCAGTGTTACACATCTAATAGACTGGATCTTACGGATTTCAGGTCTCCTGACTGATGTGAAACAATTCTACTGCTCTCATATGAAAGCCTAACCGTGTTCATGTTTCATCCACCTACATATGATTTCCGGTGCTACAAATACTCAGAAGGAGGAAATGTGAGGCAAATTGAAGACTCCGTTACAACTTGCTATGTAATTCTTCACTAAGTTTCTTAGTGATAAGGAATTTCAGCAGTTTTCTTCCTACTGTCTTCAAAGTTTTCAGAAATGACAATTTGGAAGACATTATTATTGTACAAAAAATCCCATGTGATTGTTTTGTGTAAAAATCTGTCTTTTCTGTGCAATAAACAGTGTTCTTTGCATGTAAAACAATAAATATAAAATTATTAATTCCTGCACAGAAAATGCCATAATTGGGGATTTTTTTTCTCTATAAAATGTGCACATGGTTGATTTACATAGGAAATGGCATTTATGGTCCAGGAATGTTATCATCACATGCTTTTTGTCCATTTCTCAAATATTTTCAAATATTTTTATCCCTAATTGCAATCCCACCTTCAAATAGGAAGGTATTCCAGAGAGAATTTATTTTTGTTTACTTTTCCTAAGGTCTGAAGTCAGTATTCTATGCCAGGTACTTAATTGTTTTCCTACATAGTAACAATTAGATGGCCCTTGTGTTCGCTTCCAACTCCCTAATTCTGTGATTCTAAGTATACCTAAATCCTTAGCTGTTCTATATTCATGATCATTAAATTAGGGTGAATCTACACTGACTACATTGTATTTGTGTATTCCTTGCCCTATGAAATTCATGGGGTGATCATAACCTGACAGGTGATTTGAAGAGACATGCACACACACTATGGAGCTGATTTGCAGAAAATATTAATAGCTACATATATATTTTCCACTTCCATTTTTCACTTAACAGCCTACAGCCCAGCCATGTTGAAAACAAAATTATATTTCAAGGTTATGCTGGAGTGGTGGTATAATTTTGCTGATAATGAAGGGGGGGCAGCTGCATATATGAAATTAGAAATATATACCAGGATTTAAAACTAATGAAGGCCATTACTGAATCTAAGTTAATACAGTGATACCTTGAGTTAAGAGATTAGTTTGTTCTGTGACAAAGCTCTTAACTCAAATTTCTCTTATCTCAAAGCAGATTTCCCATTGAAATACTATTAATCTATTTCGTCCCCCCCCCCCCATTTTTGTTACTGTAAAGAAGCCACCAATTTGTAAACGTTGGTAAAGGAGCCACCACTTTGTAAGGACTTACTAAATTGATAACACAACTAATAGCTTGTAATATTGACTTGTTCTTTCTTTAATGTGTAGCGTGACTTAACTTGAAAGGATTTGTAACAGAGACTTGGCTTTAGAAGAAACTGTAACAAGTTTATTGAAGTATAGAAGCTTGATGGTTTCAATGTTTTTTAACTCTTAAAGGCACATTTCTTCAGAGGTTACATTTAATACATTTCAGAAAACAACTCTTAAGTGGACTATTCCTTCCATGAAACAGGTTTTAAACTTATTTTCCTTCAAAATGTGTTTCTTTCTTTAACAGATTACTTCAGGTACAAACCCATTCTTTCCTTATGTTATTTCTGTTGCAGTAAAGATTCTTATTAGGGTTTTCTCCCCGCCTTTTTTTACTCATACACTAACCACTAATCTAAATAAGCCAACTTAACCTAACTAAACTACACAGGCTAAAAGCCAAAAACCTGATTCTCAACACAATAGAATCAGCCTTTCCCTTAGTTCTTAGACTACAGACTACCTTTCTGGTTCTCAACACACAAAAGAACCAGCCTTTCCTGTAGTTTGCTGACTACAGACTAACTGTTTTAAAATGGCTGCCCTGCCAAGTGGCAGTTGGCTCCGCCCACATTTGCAAGGAACAATAAAAATACCAATTTTAAAATGGTAGAAGCATAAAGTTTTGGTAAGGAAGCAAAAAGCATGAAGTTAAGAGGCAGAAACATTGTTTTCTTCATTCTAACCTCCCTCCCTCTCTTGCTCCCTCCCTCCCTCTCCCTTTCCCTCCCTCTTCATGAAGACAACTATACCAGAAATAAAAACCACACAAAAAGAAATAACCCAAAGTTCCTCAAAGCAGACAAGAGCAAAGCAGACATCAGTCTCCCAAAGTGGACAAGAGCACGAGGCACAGAGGCACGAGGCATGGCTTCTCCGTTGAAACCCAAAAGCCCTGTACTCTGGCACTAGTGTGACTTCTGGCACTAGCTGTTAACTCATAACACTGCTAGTATGTCAAAATGAAACCCAAGCCAAGCGACGGCTCTTAACTGAAAATACTCTTAAGTTGGATTGCTTTAAAGTTGAGGTTCCACTGTATTAATATTTTGTCCCCTTCATACTGTCTTGAGCCTAAATACCCCAAAGACACCAGATCCCATCTGATATGAGAAGCTAAGCAAGGTCAGCACTAGCTAGTATTTAGATGGAGGACCACTAATGAATGCCAGGTGCTGTAGCTATAGTTCAGAGGAAGGAACTAGCAAAACCACCTCTGAATATTCCTTGCTAAAGAAACCCCTATGAAATACATGGGGTCACCATAAGTTGACAAGTGACTTGAAGACACCCACACACACTTGCCTCCTCATACTATATAGCTACTTAATGTTGCCTGTCAAAAGATTTAGCAGGAAAACAGCTTGAAGAAGATTTTAAATGAGGCTGTAACTACCATTAAGTAATGTAGCTATTAGGGCTGTGAGATCAATGAAAAAAATGTTTAAAATTCATTACAAAATTAGGGAGCGCCAGCATTTCATTTCTAAAGTTTTTCTAAACTATTGTTAGTGAAAATTTACTTACTATAATGAAACTAATGACATTTCGTTACTTTTTTGTTATAGTAATAAAACAAGCTGGGAAAGTTCAGGGGCTCCCATCTCTCTCATTTTTACAGCTATTGGAGTGAAACTTGCTACAATGATAGAACACATTTACTACTGTTCACCCAGAACATTTCACATATCCACGGTTTTCAAACCTTTTATAAACAACATTTTTCTTAAAAAAAAGAAGAAAAAACTACAAGAGCTATCTCCTTGAATTTTCTATACAATGACACAAGATAACAGAATATCAGTCCCCTCAACTTTCAGAAAAAGTAATATATTTACTGATTTTTGGCAATGTTTTAAAGTTTTGATAAAAACGTTCTTTAAAAAAAGCCACAACAGCTATCTCATTGAATTTCTCTCATATTAACCAATAGAGCTTCCATTTAGGGATTTCTTCCCAGCCCAGCACAGAGTTTTATTTACTAGAAGTATCAGTCAGTCCTCCTCTTTACAGATTCAACAGATCTTTCCCTTATCCTGATTGGAGCTTTCTGGGTAATGTAGTTTAGGGGAGGGCATTTTGAATTATCTGGCATAGTGCTCCTTGCCTTCCCAAACTACATTTCCCAGAATTCTGAATTTTCTCAGTCTCTTTTCAATGAACTCTGCTTTCTCCCTGCTGTTTGCCTCTCCCAATGGCGAGAGACCATTAATTTAAAGAGGAATGGCAACCTTTTTGGCTTTGCTTTGCTTGCTTGCGCTAAAAATGAAACTGCCTTTGGGAGGCTTCCGAGGTTTACTAAATTAAAACAAAAGTATTGGGTAAATTTTGATTCTAAAGTTTTTGGCGCGGTCCACACCCACGTGTCAGATATCTCATTGTGTGTATTTAAAGAATTTGATCCGATTTACAAGGACTAACACTAATTTTGCACAATCCTAGTAGCTATCATATTATCCAGACCAGTATTCTGTGTCAGGTACTCAGAATACGAAAGTACCAGGTTCTGTTCCTGGTGTTTCCAATTTTATTTTGGAAATGTCATTGCCTGGCATGTAAAACAACAACAACATTTTATAGCAGCTGTCCAGGTTACTTATAAAATCAGAAAGAACAGGAACATGCACCCACCCTAACTCCTCAGCATTCTAGCTAATGTCCTCTCCATCAGCCAGAGTTCAGAGAACAAGGTACAGCCATAACATGGAGAAGGAGTGTGACAGGATCCTACCTCCTGTGTCCCTGGGCCATCTGAGAAAGTTGCAGGTGATTCTGGCTAGGAACTGGCCTAGCTGTATTTACAGCCTGTTTAACCAGGGGGAAAGTTTGTGTTAAGTCAACCTTGCCTGGGGTTAAACAAGATCAGCCCCATGCAAGGTCTAGCTGCCATGGAGCTGTATTTACATGCTGACCTAAGACACAATGTAAACCAGATAAACTTTGACAAAGATGGACATTGAATATTTTAATGATTAGTTTACCAGCACAAAATGTGTATCATTCATGGACCCTCCTGAGAAAAATGATAGAGCAGTGAAATATTTATTTAGTTTTCTCTGTGAAGAAATAGATGTAGGGGTTTTAACTATTAAGAAATGCCCCCTTTATAAAATAAATTCCACATAGAAAATATTTTTTTCCACATTTTTTCCACAATTTTTTCACATGTCTATTTTTCTGTAGATTAATTACTCCAGACTGTAGTGGGACATTTTAATATGATGAGAATGATGCAGAGAAATGTTCATTATGTTTTTTCCTGCAGTGGGAAGAAAACTATAGCAATTATTCATCTTCATCTCTAAGGATGAAATATGGAGTATTTGCATCTATACAGTCAACATGGTCAAAGCAAAAGGGAACTTTGAAACGATGAGTAGGATAATTTAGATTCTTAGGTGAAGTTGTAAGCCAGTACAGCTTGCAACTGAATAAATATACATGTTCAATTATGATGATGACAATACTGTTCAATTATGATGACAATGGTGGTGGTGATGATGATGATGATTATGATGGTGGTGGTGGTGATGATTATGATGCTGATGCTGATCATTTCCTTATGCTCCAAAGATCTGGAGATTATTAGTAGGATTATGGTTGTAGTACTTACGATTGTGTGGGTGAGTAAAAATTCTGCAGTCTTAAAAAGTCTACTTCCATGTGCTAAAATCAGTGATAGAGAAAGTGTTCAAAACAGAGATAGAAGATTGGATTTTTTTTGGGGGGGGGAGTAGGGGTAATTTCATACAAGTCCCTCATACTGTTAAAAGCAGTTTTCAAAACTAGACCCTCTTTGTTCTTAAATTTGAATTTGGAAAGCATTATTTTCATTGATCTAAATATAATGGACAGGAACTTCTGGTGGCACAGTGGGTTAAACTACTGAGTGCTGAACTTGTTGACCGAAAGGTTAGAATCAAGGGAGCAGCGTGAACTCCCACTATCAGCCCCAGCTTCTGCCAACCTAGCAGTTCAAAAACATGCAAATATAAGTAGATCAATTAGGTACTGTACTGGCGGGAAGGTAACGGCACTCCATGCAGTCATGCTGGCCACATGACCTTGAGGGTGTTTACAGACAATGCCAGCTCTTTGGCTTAGAAATGGAGATGAGCACCAACCCCCAGAGTCAGACACTACTGGACTTAATGTCAGGGGTAAAACTTTATCTTTACTCTAAATATAATGGACTCATCATATCCATGGGAGTTCAGTTCCAGTACCTATAACAGATAGGAAAAAGTGTATGTGATCACGTCCCACATTAATAAGTAGCAGTGATGTGAAATTCTACACTTCAGTGTGTTTGCATTCACTTTATCACCATTTACTAATATGGTGCACAATGGTCTGTGGTCATCAGATACTGCAGATCTAGTTTTTTTGCGGATCCAGAGGACCCATTGTTAAATATTCAGTTTTGTTATATTTTTTCTTAGTGATTTTAATCTGAATTTTAATCTGAATGTTTATATATGATTTTAGAGGATGCTTAATGCATCAAGTCTAATGACATCACTAGGCATCACTGGTGTAATTACATTATGAGACCATAAAAGGCATTAGGATTCAGATTTTTGCCCTGAAAGTGTAACTGAAACTTGTTGGTTGAGGAGAGATCTGAGTTCCCTTTTATGGCACAATCAGGGTACTGATCTATAAAGGCACCTTAGTATTCAATGTATGATTTATCAATTTGGGGAGGGGAAAAATCTCTGGTAGATGTTACCTAGAAATTCCTCTGTTGCAATCCCAAGTGAAATCTCTCCCTTAAAGTGAGGAGAGGGTGTTTTTGTGGTTCAAATAGAATTTCAGGGAGCAAAGTTTTTCATCAGGACAGCAGTAGAGAAAAGAGTTAAATTCCCTCTCCGTGCCTGCTCTGATCCCATTTTTAGATGCAGACACATTTATCATCTTGACTGTCAGAGGACAGCATAAGCTGCACAAGAGGTGCCGAAAAATGTGCTAGAGAGAGGCTTCTTGTTGTTCCTGACAATGTTTTCCAATATGCGCACCAAAATGTTTCAAACAAGTAGGCATATGATGTCAGAACAAAATGTCTGTCCGTGAATGCTTGTGGTATTGCTATTGTACCTAATTGGCTTCAGCTCTGTGCTCCTGCTTTACTGAGACAACAAAAGAAGCTGAGATGATTTAAATCTTAAACACAATTTTCATTAAAAATCAAGGGCAAAAGTTAGGGGGATGAATTATTTTCAAAGACGAACCTTTGGGCAGAGTCATTTGTGTTACTGGTTGTAGTCATTTTATTCAAATCTCTGCACAGAAGGCCAAACAGACTAATGCATCACACTTAGAAGGGTATTTCACAAGAGACAGCTTACTTCAGCGCAGTTCTGAGAGCTGATATCTCCAAAAATAAATGGCTATTCAAGTGAAATATTGGGCGGCACGTAATATCACTTAGCTTGTTGCATAAGAATGCTAAAATGCTGATATTGCTACTGCTAGTGACCGCAGTAAAGAGCGAAATTAATATAGCAGCCAAGAAGAGATGACAGTTTATGGAAAATCCATTTATTACCTTAAAGGGCTTTTTCATAATTGTTACAGCTCTACCCACTGTGGTTGGAGGACGAGTCGCAGCACCCCCTACCCCTTTTTAGGATGCAGCTGCTATAATATGTTTTCATTGCTGGTTTATCTTTGAAACGTCAGACTGTCTAATGACTTAGTAAAATGGAGTTTATTTGCCTTTCCCTGCTTATTCATTTGTACTAAGAATCCATGTTTCTAAAAACTATAAATAAAGAGGAAGGAAGCCATGCATATGTCTTGTAATTTGTATTAATGATGATAAGACTGCCTGGCAACTCAGTGCCATTAACACATCTTAGCAAGCTTAACTGCAAATAAGTAGTGCTAAGCACCCTCCGATGTCAAGGCCACAATAAACCCCACAGTGGCACACTCTTTTATGTGTTGCCTCGTCATCTGGGCAAACGACTACAATCAGTTTTAGTACCATGCCATGAAGCAGGGGCATTTTTCGATGGGGGAAAGAAATCGTTACTTGAACTCTGCTAGTGCTTTGTCAGGCAGACACCTTCACATTGCTCTGGCAGGATCTCTAGGACAAGCATGTTTGGGGAGAAATGAAGGAAGAGGTAGAGCCAACCTAGCTTATTCATATGACCATTTCCCCCCAGATGCTGGGAATGAGGCCAGATATGGTTAGATGAATGACATGTCTGAAGTTTATACAAACTATACTTCAGTTGCTTTGCAAAATGAACAATCTGCACTGCAATTATATAGATATGTACTGAAGGAAGAGCTCCATTGAACTTACTTGGGGCTTACTTGTGAATAGACATACAAAAGCTTTCAGTGTTAGGCCAAGAACCTGCTGTTCTGTGTCAACAATGGAAGCAAGGCTTCATCAATTTAAAGTTTAAAAAAACAGAAAAAAGTTTCACGTTAATCAGTAACTGGGATAAGGCAGAGGAAGCTGTCTCTATTTGGAATGAAAGGTTCGGGCTCCTAGGCAGTCTGCTTCATTGGAGTCTGAGTGTCACCAAAACTAAAAGCACTTTGGGAAAGCTGCCATGGAAATTCACCTGTCTTGCATGGGGATGGCAGAAATAGGCTATTCAGGAGCTAGCAGCATTCTCACTGCTATGAAACAGTGGTCCCTGATTTTGCTCCACCCCACATTGCTGCAGTACATCCCTCAAAAGTGGACCAAATGATCATCTCACATGGTTACCCTCATGTAAAACACCAGCCAGATTTTGGCTTTTTAATGACTTACTTGTATGGGTGGTTAGGTTAATAGAAATGCTTTTTATTTTAATTTAGGAAAGTTTAATTGGGTAGAAGTGGATGGTTTTTCTTCTTTCCTCACAGTTAAGCGTGGGATGTATTAACCTTTTCTTCAGTAGCTTGATTACCACCCCCAACAGAATATTTCTCAGAAGGTCTTCCCCATATTACACCCAATTAATGTCATTTTCTGAGCAGAAATGTCTTTTCTGAGAATTTCAAAACATGGCATTGTTCATCTGTTCGATCTGACTATTTAGAAAGATGGTCTCCAAGTTTGAATTGGGGCTGTATTGAATTCTGTTCCCTGGTGACACATAACAATCTGGTTTTTATCTGTGTTTGTGTGTTTGTGACATTTGATTCAAGTTGACTATGGGGATATTCATTCTTCAGTAACAGGTACCAACAACTGTAGTTTTTAAACCATGTTGTATAATGATATGGAAAGTGCATACACACTTCCCAGCTTTGTGTCTCAACTTCCCCTGAATACCATTTTAATTTTTTGCATGATTTTTGGGTGCATGATCTTGGAATAAAACTATTTTATAGCATTTGGTTTGCATGAATTTTTGCACCAAAACCGGGAGTAATTTTTATTGACGTACCCTTCCAGCAAGCCTCAAGATGCACCTTGACCAATCTACTTCTGGGATGGTTTCTCCCTCACTGGGCATTATGAGGAAAAGTGGGGCGGAAACCTGCCTCAACTGTCTTGTTTTGTGCAGTGTTCAGAGGATTTGGGTGGAGTGTTTTTGTCCCCCCCCCCCTTTTTTAAAAAAAAGTAGGGCTTGGTAGATTTCTTAGCAGCTTGGGTGCCATAAGGAAGCGACTGGTATGTAGTCTTTTTTCACTCTATTACAATAGTTTAATAAGAATTTTGTGGTCTTCCTATTGGAAAGTTTCTAAAAATCTTAACAGGAATTTTTCTTGCACAAAGAGTGCATTTTCTACACCTTTAGAATTAATGCAGTATGAAACCATGTTAATTGCCATGGCTGAATGCTGTGGAACCATCAGATTTCTCATTTAGTGAGATACCAACATTTTTTTGGCAGAGAATGCTAAAGGCCTTGTAAAATTACCCTGCTATTACTCTTTTCCACCAAATGCCAAGGATGCCATCCTGACCCTAAACCAGTGTCTGTCAGCTGTGATGGTCTGGATGAGGATGAACAAATTGAAACTGAATCCTGACAAAACAGAGGTACTCCTGATCAGCCGTAGGGCCGATCAGGGTATAGGATTGCAACTTGTGCAGGATGGGGTCACACTCCCCCTGAAATCACAGGTTCACAGCTTGGCGGTCCTCCTGGATTTAGCACTGATCCTGGAGGTTCTGGTGTTGGCAGTGGCCAGGAGTTAAAGCTTGTGTGCCATCTGTGCCTGTACCTTAAAAAGCCTGATATGGCTATGGTTCATGCCTTGGTTACATTCAGCCCCCCGTGGCACAATGGGTTAAACCCTTTTTCTGGCAGGACTGCTGAGCAAAAGGTCAGCAGCTTGAATCTGGGGAGTGGCATAAGCTCCCATCTGTCAGCTCCAGCTTCCCATGCAGGGCCATAAGAGAAGCCTCCCACAGGATAGTAAAAGATCTGGGCGTCCCCTGGGCAACATCCTTGTAGATGGCCAATTCTCTCACACCAGAAGTGACTTGCAGCTTCTGAAGTTGCTCCTGACATGAAAAAAATCCAAATTACACTACTGTAACATGCTCCACATGGGGCTGCCCCATAAGAGTGTTTGGAAACTCCAACTGGTTGAAAGATCAGCAGACAGATTGCTTACAGGAGCCAGGTATAGGGAATGAACTATCCCCCCCCCCCACTTTAAAAATACTGCATTGTTTCCAAGCACAATTCAAGGTGTTGGCTTCAGCCTATAAAGCCCTAAACTATTTGGGCCCAACCTACTTAACTGATCACTTCTCCTCCTATGAACCTACATGAGCCCTGAGATCATCAGGAGAGTCCCTACTCTCGGTCCCACCATCATCTCAAGTATGATTGGTGGGAATGAGAGAGAGGGCCTTTTGGGGGGTTGCCCTGTGGCTCTGGAACTCCCTTCCTAAATAAATTATATTGGCCCCCTCCCTTCTGTCCTTTAGGAATGAAGTAAAAACTTGCCTGTGGAAACAGGCCTTCCCTGAAGAACAACGATAGTACTGAAAATGCCAGATTTACTGTGTGCAATGTAATGGACCTCTGGCAATGGACCTGACTATGGCCTAAATGAATTGATACCAGATGGGTATCTATTGAATCTATTGAATGTTTAATGGTGTTTTCTGTTAATTGCTAATTATGTTGATGTTGGTTTATATATATTTTTATTAGATATGATTAGGTTTTATGATGGTGTTGTCTACTTTTATTGGATGTTATCATTTTGCTTTTTATATGTTGGTCACCACTTTGACTCCCGAGTCTGGAGAAAAGTGGGATCAAAATAATAAATAAATAAATACATTGATAGCATTGAACCATGACAGATAAAGTGGTGTCAAACTGCATTAATTCTACAGTGTAGATGCATTGTAATCGACCCACTGGGCTATCTAATCCAATATTGTCTATACTGACTGACTGACAAATTTCTCCAGAGTTTTTCCAAGATCGAACCAGGCTCTTTCTGTGTTGTGTGCCACAAGTAATAGCCCTTCTCTCAGTCCCCTGAGGAGGATGCCAAGGAGGGAAATCATACACTGAAGACAGCATCCTCATGTTTGGGTTAGCCCTGTATTAAGGCCATTGGATTTCCAGACTTTGAATTGGCCACCAGAGGGTAGTGACACACAAATACTCTTCTCAAACTGCCATATTACAGAAGGTGCTCCTTATCAACTCCCCCCCCCCCCAAAAAAAAAAAAAAGAAAGAAAGAAAGAACAGGGACAAGACATTTTGCTTCAGGTCTCTCCCTTTTGGAGATGAAGGCAATGCATTTCTCACAGCTGGAATTCATGTTTAGTAAATGTTAACAGCCATCTCAGGAAAAATATACTTCCGTGGACTGACTGATACAATACACAATGGGCTGGAAAGTAATCTCTGAAATATGAATATGCCACTATTCTCCTTTGTAATATATGCTTCTCTCAGAAATCACTGCACTTGATATTACTGCCTCTTCTGTGCACCCACAACTAAGTGACATATTCCTGTTGAATTATGGGATTCTGTACTATCAGGCACATTTCTTCCATGCTACATAGTGTGTGACTACAGAGAATCAAAGTAACTTAGAATAGCCCTGGAAACAAAACAAAATGCAATGCTTCCCACCTTGATTGGAAATAGAGGAATTTTCAGCAGAAAACTGAGGAAGTAATCAATACGATTGGGACCAGATATAAAAACACAATAATACCTCCAAGGTATAGTCATGTTGATGGTAGCCTACCTGGCTCTCAATAGTCTACTACAGGGGTTCTCAACTTTTTCATCTGTGGGGACTTCTTTGAAGCAAAAATTTCTTGTGGAGCCGCAATAAATTTTATATATTATATTATATATTATGTATGAGTGTGTATGTGTGTATTTGTGTGGCATAAGAAAACTTTTGGATGCATTGTGTTTTAAAAATTGGCAGATGGGCCATCTCAGGAAAAATCTCAGGAAAAATATACTTCCGTGGAAGTATATTTTTCCTGTGGAAGATGGATGGAGAGTGTTTGTTTCAACTAATTTTTTTAAAAAATGAACAAATTCCTATGCACACTGCACATATATCATTTATTTATTATTATTTATTTACCATATTTATACTTTCTGGGTGTTCAGGGTCCGGGGGCAGGGCAAGTGCTCAAGCGGCGCATTCAGGATGTCTATGCAGAGCTGGACTTAGAGAGCATAGGTAGGTCTTCAGCCACAAGACTTTTAGCTTCCCACAAAAGGAATATTCATTTAGAGCACTACCTAACTATTCCACTTCCACTACCCTTAAGAAGAATATATACTATTGCTAGGTTTGAACAACTCGGTATTATGATGCAAACCGGGCCCTACTATAACATCCCAAGAAGTGAGAGATTCTGCGTATGGAGAGAACAAACAGTGAAAGATATTGAACATTTCTTAATTGACTGTCCAGCATATAGTGAACTGCGAGACAGATATTTACATCCAATATTATCCAACTGCAGGTCCCCCAACAGAAATGATATTCTGACATCCGTCTTGCAAGGCCAGGAAAGATCCAACATAATCAGAGTAAGCCTTTTTATTTTGAAAAATATTAAGAAAAGAGCAGATTTCCTGAAAGAAGAACCAGGAAAATAAAATTCTCACTATAAATAGAAGGTCAGCTGCTGTCCTCACCTTTTTGCCTTGTTTTTTTTAACTCGTGTTCTATTTTGAAATGCTCATATGACTGCTCAAATAAATAAATATTATTATTACCATATTTATACCCAGCCCATCTCAACCCCGAGAGGGACTCAGAGCAGATTCACATATCGGCAACAATTCAATGCCTTAAAAACATATAATTGGTAAAAACATCTACATTAAAAACAGATAATTAAAACACATAAAAATAGTTACATCAATTATTAAAATCACACAATCCAATGTCGTAGTCCAGGGCCATTCCAAAATGTCATTGCACAGATTCTTTGTTCATATATTGCACTGCAGCTAATCTCCAAAAGCTTGGTCCCCTAGCCATGTTTTAACTTTCTTCCTGAAGGATAAAAGGGAAGGAGCTGATCCCCAGCTGCAACATAACACCTACCTGGTCTTGGGCACTCTGGCTGACATCAGTCAGAATGCCACCTTTCAAAGGAAGCAGGGGAGAACCCCTCTCTTCACTCCTTCCATGCCAGTCAGTGCACAGGGACCTTGTACCTGAGAACAAGTTGGTAGATGTCTTGACTAATGACAGCCATGATATTGGGGGAGGGGGGCAATGACAGGAGACTGCTATCCTTCATTCCTGAGCTGCCTGAGTATAGAGAATGTGGGAAGGCAGTGAATACAACTGCAGCCAGTTCCAGTTAGGAGCCAGCCCAAGTACCTTGATTCTCTCAAATCAGGATTTGGGTTTCCCCCCCAAGTTAAGCTGGCTCAGCCTGTGCAATGTTTAGCTGCTATGAAGCTGATCCAACTACACAGAGACCTAAGTGATCAGTGTAAGGAGGACAAATTATTCATAATTTGCCATAATACTCAAACAGCGGACCACCCATTGAAGCTGAACAGTGGGAGATTCAGGACAGATCAAAGCACTTTTTTAAACAAAGTATGTAATTTACTGTCACAAAATGCCAATTGATATTTCAAAAAAGATTGAATAAATTAAGGGTGCTTATGGGCATCAGAGGATAAATCAGGATGGCTGTATTTCAACCATATCATTAGATTTTGGGGAATGCAAGACACGGTTGCCCTTATGACTGCTGGTGAACTTTCCACCACCTGGCCACTGTGTGAACAGAATGTTGGACTATTTCAACTCTTCTTACATACTTAAACCGCCATATTCTTGACAATAACTACTAGGCACTCTCCAAAGTTTAGAGAAGAATTTCTCTGTGATGTTTGGGGGCCTGTTGGGGGCCTAATTTAAATTTTATGCAATATGTTAACATTACAATTTATATGACAAAAATGAATATTATTATTAGGGATGTTTGCTTTAATACTACTATGGTTGGGCTTTAATTGCTTAATTGTTTTATAAGCCACAATAATATCAAGGCAATTAGTATGAAGTCTATTTATCCACCCATAATAGTAAATGCTATTGCTAAGTATGTGGAAACATAAGTTGAATTTGATGTTTAAATTATTCTAAGACAGCATTTTACCATCCACTGCTCACTTAAAGAAAAGTGTAAAAGCTGCAGTTTCAAACACCATGAAATAACCTACCATTCAGGTTTTTTTCTTGCTCCTGGCAATTGGCAGTGGCAGTTGTAAAATTGATTTTTTTTAAAAAAAAATGTATCTGCTATCTTAGCTAATTGAAAAAAAAACCCACAGTTGTTGTGACAACATGCTTTCAAAGCAGTCATGACAGCAGATGGTCTCTAAAGCAAATTAAAAGCTAACAAACCACTTTCATTCAGCTGATGGCAGGACTTAAAATGCAAAATGTAAATGTGCAAAGTTTTCATATTCTCAGTTACCAAATGACTTGCCCAGTATTTTTACTTTCTTTTGAATGGCATTCCAGCTTGCCTCCATCACTGGACCAATCATGGAGACTTTCATTTAGATAGCTTTGGTCTTGAACTGACAGAAAAATATTCCTTCTTTCCCCACACTATGGCTTCTGTATAGCTTTACATATGGATAGTTGGATGCGGTTCCTTGCCTTCACAGATCAAAATTTGAAACTGCCTAATATAGTAGTCAGAATTATACAGCTCTCTAGATAGGACTAGAACTCCCAGTGGCTGCAGCTAAAATAGCCAAAGGTAAGGAGTATTGGTTATGTATTGGTTGTAGTTTTTTCGGGCTGTATGGCCATGTTCCAGAAGCATTCTCTCCTGATGTTTCACCTGCATCTATGGCAGACATCCTCAAAGGTTGTGAGGTGTGGCAAGGGAGGAATATATATATGTGTGTGTGTGCGCGCGCGCGTGTGTGTGTGTGTAATGCCCAGGGTGGGAGAAAGAACTCTTGTCCGATTAAGATAGGTGTAAATGTTGCAACTGGCCACCTTGATTAGCCTTTAATGGTCTTGCAGCCTCATGTGGACAATTTCAATAGAAAGGAGGAAACCATGAAAATGAACAAAATCTGGTTACCAGTATTAAACTAACTCTTAAAATCAAACAGTAAATAAAGACATTCAAAACAACACTCAAAACCAGGGGAATTCCAGACAAACAATCAGGGCCAGCTAATCACTTCCCAACAAAGGATTCCCCAAGCAGTAAGCAGCCAGACCTTGAAGCTGCAAGGCCATTAAATGCTAACTAAGGTGGCCAATTGCAACATTCACACCTGCCTCAAACAAACAAGCGTTCTTTCTCCCACCTTGGACATTCCACAGTTATATAAACCCCATTTGCCTAGTTTCCCACAGACCTCACAACCTCTGAGGATGCCTGCCATAGATGCATTGTGTTTTGTCTACTATATTTTGTCAAGCCTCTTTTTTACTGAACATATCTTAGTGCAGGGCTTTCAAACTCATTTCCATGAAGGACCACATTAGCCACATGGTAGCATTCAAAGGGCAATTGAATCAATGGATGGAGAATTTAGAGATACAGAGGGCCAATTATATTTTTTTTACACCATGGCAGATGCTTTTTTGTTTTTACTCAATTTGGGTCACTAGGTGTTATTAAACAACAACTCCTACCACCTTTTTCAGTTTTCAAACTTTACTGATTTTTTTTAACAGAAGATATTTTAACATTTGGATTAAGAGACATTTTTTTCATATTTATATTGTCATTCCCTTTATAAAGCAAAACAAAACTACAGTAAGTTATAGTTTCCATTTGAACATATCATGATCTGCTATATATAGCTGTGGGAATTCAGAAGAGACTAATACTATGGTGAAAGATAGAAAATTATAAGAAATGTTGTATTAATTTCCATGGTACAGGACTATAAGGCAAAGATAAAGGTTTCCCCTGACATTAAGTCTAGTCATGTCCAACTCTGGAGGGTGGTGCTAACCTCCATTTCTAAGCCAAAGAGCTGGCATTGTCCATAGATACATTCAAGGTCATGTGGCCAGCAGTACCTATTGATCTACCCACATTTGCATGTTTTCAAACTGCTAGGTTGACAGAAACTGGGCCTAACAGTGGAAGCTCATTCATGTATGGTCAGTGGTCACATACTCAGATACAAGGGAAGAAAATTAAATGAATGAACAAGAAGTGATATGCTGACCTGGAATGAAATGCAGTTATTTTTAAAAAATAGAACAGCTGTTTTTATTGCTTATGACAAATGAATTGAGGGTGCTCTCTGTGGCTGAGAAGGAATCACAGAGGGGGACTCTACACACTCAGAGGTAGCAGCGTATAGAGATAATCACAACATTTGCTTAAGCCGAGTGAGTTGTGCAATTACTTTATAATAATGTCCAATGTCTCCTTCATAATTTCAAAAACAGGATGCTTATTTAAGTAATTCATTATCTAACACTTATATGTATTTTTCCCCAAGTATTAAAAAGTATTTGAAATTCAAACTGCTATCACTTTTGATTATCTGCCATGCGGAGTGGAGATAATGGAAATTGCGACCTTACAGGACTTTTGGTTCTGAGGACTGAGGAAAGGGTAAAGAACTTTTTAAAGTCAGACATAATGCCCATAAGCCTTGTATCTAAATTCAAACCCAACTGTCATGACTAAACAGGATGAACTGCAGCCTTCCAGAAGTTACTTTAGCACAGCTGTTCTCAACCTGTGGGTCCCCAGGTGCTTTGGCCTACAACTCCCAGAAATCCCAGCCAGTTTATCAGCTGTTAGGATTTCTGGAAGTTGAAGGCCAATACATCTGGGGACACACAGGTTGAGAACCACTGATATAGCACAACTTCCATCAGCTCTAGTTAGTCTAATTATGAGGAACCACAGGAGTTGTAGTACAGCATCTGGAGGCCACATACAATGACATGGTGGTCTTGAGTTTGACACATGTGGTTTAGAGGACACAGGAAGCTCCCACATATTGTGGGTTAGGGACCAGAGTGCTGTCAGAAAGTGGAATCAGTTGAAAAGTGGAACATTATTTTAGCTTGCAAATTCATTTTGGACGACAAATAAACATAAATAACACACTATATCTCACTTTTTAATGTGTTAAAGCTAAATGTGCTATTGCGCGCATTTAAAAGTGATTCAAGGAGAGGTCTGTATTTTAGGCAAGCCTTTGGACGGACTTTACACATGCACACAAGCAGTCCCAAGCAAACTGCTTAGGCAAGAAAAACTGAAACAAGAATGGAGCACTCACCAAAGAATGGAAATTGTCTAATTTGCAAGCACTGAAAGTTGTCAGAAAGTGAGGGGTAAAAAGGTGAAAAATCCTATATGTAGCTTATGTAGCATATTTAAATTGCACTATTAACTTAGAACAACCAAGTATTCAAAGTCCATGGAAAAACAATTGAAAAGAGTGTCATGTGTACTTCCCGAGAATGGGGCAACCATGCAAACAATCTTACCTCTGCAACTCAATTGTTCCCATTGATGTTTATATGAGCTTGGCCCCCATGGGCAATTTTAGGGCATGTTCATATGGTTGCAGGTGAACCTGCCAGGTATTTCACACTATAGCACACAATTCTAGCACTATGTTCTCATTTCAATTTCCATAGGCTTCATCTTAGGGAATCCTTGAGCATGCAGTTTGGGCAGTCATACCAGAGGAACTCTTGGGCCAAGATTTCTAAGTATTTTCTCCTGAACTGCAAATCCCAGGATTTTATAGGTGGAGTCATGGCAGTTCCAGTGGAATCATAGCACTATAGCTGTGTAATGTGATTTGGTCTCTGGTCAGAAATCAATGTAGGGCTTGGAATGTAACTACTATGACTTTAAATTGGATCCAGAAACACACTGTTTTACACAAATAATAGGGGAGGATTAAAAAAAGTATCTGAGGACATAAATAAGCCAATTGATTTTTAAGTCCCTATGACACTCAGGTCAGTAATTACAGATATTTCTCCAAAGAAATCTGCTTGACAACCCTTATAATAATGTACAGAATGAAAAAGAAATAGTTCTTTTTTTCTACACATGAAGACCAACTGTATGCCACTAATTGTCTCTCTGAGGACAAAGATGTTTTATATGCTTTTCATCAAATGAGCTTCACCCCACAGAATGCCTGTGCCACTTCAATGACTTCTTGCATTGTAATCGCCAACACAATTTAATTTCAGCTCTTGTGCTCAGTTGAATCAACCACAGGCTTAACCTTAGTGGTCACTTCTATCTATGTAATGAGAGCACTTCCAGGAAGAATCTATACATGATGTTGTCCTTCATCTGAAAGGAATATTGTGGCATGTCTTCTGATTTACAGACTTATAGGAATATAAGAATTCTTGAAAAATAAATCATAGTTGTCAAGATGTTGCTAGTGGTACTTGTAGTAGAAAGCCTTTTGCAAGGCACATTTTTTTCCTTGAGGCAAATGTTATTGTTGATGATTATATTACTAATAAAGAGAATTTTATAACTTTTTTCATTGAGGTGGGACATAGGACTTCTCACATGGGGGAACCCCCTCCCCCCCATGCCATTTGGCTATCCTCTGTGGCAAAATGGCAGGGATGGGGATGGCTCTGTCATCCCACGTGCCGCTTCATCATGGTGACACTTCCCCCAGCACACAGGCAAAGCATCACTAAAGTGGCACAGGTCCATGGTGGCTCCAGTAGAGACAGCACAACATGGGTAGGCTCCCATGTTTGGAGGGAAGCTTTCTAGGATGCTTCCACTCTGGTTGTGGGTAGGGTCTCTGCCAAAAGTCCATTGATAGGCAGCATGCCCATCTGTCACTGGACTGGCAGGCTAGTGTCCTCGGATGCTAAAAAAGCCCCATGTAATGAAATGGTTAGAGGGTTGTTTTTTACACACAAATTTGAAATAGGTTACATTAAATGCCCCTTGGCATTTAATGTAACTGTATCAAACTACCAAGAATTGAGCATTTTATGGATCCAGTGGGGTGATTTTTTGCACAACTGTTTTCTACATTTACCATGCTAGGGTTACCTCTGCTTCTGAGTTGGATTTTCATGCCTTTGGGATATTTTTCTTGAGCTTGTTTTTCCCTTCATGAGTCTTCATTTTTCTCCTCCATTTGCGTGCCAAGTACTCTCCCCCTATGTTTGTTGCAGAAAGAAAAATCATTGATATGTTTCCTCATTCTGTCTGTTGTATGTAAGATGGATGGTACCGGCCGCTATCTGTGCTTCTTACTTGTTTAAATTCAGACATTTTGTCTTATTTTACAACTAGCATAAACATATCCTTTAACATATGCTGCATTTATCTGAGTAAATCATCCTGCACCACAAGCCTTCACTGTTCATAGTCACCATTTTTTGTTTTTTTAAAAAACGTACCTATTTATCTTGCATTCTGGTATCCGTATGCCTCTTAAGTATTTATATTCCAACCATCATGGAGCTGGAAATAATAATTTTTCTTCCTATTCAGCATCTTCATTGTTTCATAGTTATCTTTTCCTTGCTTGTCCATTTAGAAGTTTTTGAATATATGAGAAATTCAAAGGAAGCTAAAACTAGGGATTTTGTATATAGTCCTATACAAATTAAGAAATGTCTTCTTCCCTGATGGAAACAGTAATTGAGGGAATGCTCCATTTCCTCTTTAGCTGATTGGTTTGGGGCCTCTAATGTATCATATATATCCTTGGATAAGTCAACCTCATGTATACATCAAGGGAAGGTTTGGGGGCCAAACTTTTGAATATTGTTTTTCACATGGAAAAGTCGAGAGTAAAACTTAGGCACATGGGGAAAAAAAACTGCATTATTTTTATGGTGTAGTTTCTAAATCTGATATAATCTGCCATTTTCAATATTCTTATATAGATTTAGCTTTCCCAGTTTTACCTTTTCATTCCCCCCACCCATCCCAGTGAGAAGCTCCTCTGTTCCTGTCCTCTACTTTTTCATGAATTTCCTAGGTATGATTGTTCTTCAAAATTGCATATTGTTTTTGTATTACAGGTTTGATTCACCATGAGGAATCTCCCAAACCTCAGATTACAAGAGTGGTCCGGTTGCCACTTCTATCCTGGACAGTCAATGTGTGACTTTCAAATCCTTGTATTTCTATTAAAGCGGCAGTGCTAAATTATCATATTTGATGGAGTTTGGTTTTATAAAGAAATCTCGGTGAGTTTTGGTCCTTGATAAGGAACATTTCTGAAAATTGCTAGAAGCTTGCACAGATAAATATCTGCCTCTAAGATGCAATAGAAGTAGACAGAGGTGGGGCTCCCTGATGTCTTCCCAGTTTATATTGTCTATTCTGTTCCTTTCTTGCCTATAGATTGATATTTTCAAGCTTGACTTTTCCCCACGCACCTATTCCCTTCTCTGTCTTCATCAAACAGCGGCAACAGACTACATCATTTTTTTTCTTTCCCAAGTAAGTCGTTCACTTTAATTAACCTTCTCTTTACTGAAGATGGGATTTTGTTCATGTTTCCAAATCTCTGCTGTCACAGAGCTTTACAAAACTCATGTCCACCTGGTAAATTCAGTTGGAGAGCTGGCATAAAGCAGCATGAGGTTGTTGTTTTTTTCTCTCTCCAGAAAGTGGTTCATATTTGAATCTAGCCCAAATTTACTATATTTTCATTTTATTACCTTGTAGCTTACTTTTTTGTGAACCCAGATGAGTAAGAGTTGAAGCCAAGTAGACCTGATGATTGCGTTAATGTCCTCACCATTACAGGTGTCCTCTAGAAAAGAGGATTAACATGCTTGATTGGAGCTGCTGCTTCCCAAGTTTTACATTTTAGTAGAAACAGGGAAAACATTCCCTTTTCAAGTGTGTCCTTAGGTCATTTTCCTCTTGCATTGTTCATTTAGTTCTGTAATATCCAGACACTTGATTTGAATTTCTAATATTTTTTCCTGGGAAGACATTTGCTTTGTATTGCATTTCTGAATTTTTGAAACCCCTCAATTACATGGCAGTTATGAACAATGATTTACTCTAATGTCGATTCCAGTTAGCTTGATTGCATCCCTATGACATTCATGTGAAATGAGTTATTTTCCTCCAAAAGTTGTGTGCCATGTTTTTCCAAGAAGCTATCTTGGAGGTTTTCTAAAATGAATTCTGATCTATCCTCCTCTTTTTCCATGGCCTCATCAACACTGGTCACTTAATCTAGGGCCAGCCCAGAGTAGAAATGCTCTGAACTGGCCCCAAAAGTGGCGATACATGGGTTTTTCTCCTGTGAGGTCTTTCCTTGCAAAAAGGCTTGGTGTTCTCTTGCCAAACTTCTTCATTTTTTAACTCCCTGAGACTCTCAGGTCTCAATGCCATACAATTAAGGAACCAGAGATTCTTCTTCAGCTCAACATACAGAGCAAGATTCTGCATAGTTACTGTAGGCATTAATGTTTGATATTGATCCCTTATTCTTCATGAAATGCTCAGAGGGTGCTACAAACTACATGGACACATAATTGGATTATGTACCCTTTGGAGTTTCTTTGGTTCATTTGGGTGATTTTTTTCCTGTTGAAGTCATTCTATATAACCATAGAATCTGTAGCACCTGAAAAGCTACAGGACCATCACATAGTGTTTCTTTCGGTTGTGACATTTGATTTACCATGTTAATTTCTGCTGTAACTGATACTAGGTATGATCGTTCTTCAAGAGCAGCACAACAATGTGCATTTGTGCAGGGTGTTTGAGAAATGGGATTTCTCTCCTTTAAAATATTCACTCAGAAAGCTTTTTAAATATGCAACATATTCTGAACTGATCTGAGGGAAGTTTGCCTATCACTAAACATATCTAACAGTCGGAAAATATGGCTAAGATACATGTGCTTTTCAATCTCTCAGTTTCTCACTGTGTGTATGTTTGTGTTTATGAGTAATTTTGTAATTTTCTTTCCAAAATAATTATAGACATGAAGTGACAAGGCGGCTTTATTTATTATATTTATTTGAGGTAGTGAATACGTCCTCTGTTTACAAAATTTGAAAGTCATTGTTTGGTCTCTTTCTTGGCAATCTCTCCCATTCTCCCTTTGTTTTCTGTCTCTTTTCTCTCTTTCCAACTCATTTCCAATATAGATTCAATTTAGTTATTTAAAAAACAAACAATGAGGCACATTAACTTAAGTAGTCCATTCTAAAATTATAGTGAGTTGTACTGTGGGAATGAAATCTGCTTTCAGTCCCAAATCCAAACTTGGCAAGACCTTCCTCTTCATCAGCACTGCCCATCATAGCCATAATGGAAGCAAGGTAATAGAACTTTTTTTTAATCGATTCCCCCTGTAGTTGAAGAAAGACATAATTGCTGTCCTAAATTAAATCTTTCAACACTCATCTGTTGCCAACCTTCTGCTCCAGTGCCTTCCTGGAAACACTGAACTGAACTTTTGAGCTCAGTTCTTAAGTCACTGTAACTCAGTGCTAGGCAATCCATAGAAATGCAGTTTTATTCTTTAAAGGAACACAGTATAGGTGAACAATTAGTGAATCTACTATCACAATTCTGGTGTAAATCAAATATTGCATTTATCTGTAACAACATGCAGTAGCACTTGAATCTCACAAGCTTTTTATGCTTTATATTTCTTTCATCTTGTTTTGTAGAAATGCAGTTCCATTATTTAAAGGAACACAGTATAGATCAGGAGTCCTCCAACTTTTTAAACAGAGGGCCAGGTCACAGTCCCTCAAAGTACTGGAGGGCCAGATTATAATTTGACAAAAGCATGAATGAATTCCTATGCACACTGCACATATCTTATTTGTAGTGCAAAACACACTTAAAATAATTCAATAATTAAAATGAAGAAAAATTTTAACAAATATAAAATTATTAGTATTTCAATAGGAAGTGTGGGCCTGCTTTTGGCTGATGAGACAGGATTGTTGTTGTGTGCTTTCAAGTCGTTTCAGACTTAGGTTGACTCTGAGTGACAGCTGGGTAAATGACCTTGGAGGGCCGTATCCAGCCCCCGGGCCTTAGTTTGGGGACCCCTGGTATAGATGTACAATTAGTGAATCTTCTATCACAATTCTGGTGTAAATCAAATATTGCATTTATCTGTAACAACATGTAGTAGCACTTGAATGCCATAAACTTTTTATGCTTTATATTTCTTTCATCTTGTTTTGTAGATGGTAATAATGAATGAAAATGGGAGAAAGTAGAACTGAGAGTAAGAGTTAAGAGAAAAAAATATTTATTTGTAAAACAGTGCCATTACATAAAAACCTGTTTATCTACACAGAAATATTGTGAAACAAACATTGTGCTGATAAGAAAAGGGAAGGCAACAATTGTCATAGAGTTAAACTTAGTTTCAGTAGGAAAAACACTTTAGGAAATAGTAATATTCCTTGTTTATTACTGTTGTTATTAATACAATTCAGTGATGATCTGAAGTTATTTATTGTAAAAGATTCTATAACTGGTGATTCAAAAGCTTGTGGGAATGTGTACTCAAAAGGTGTGACCTAAAAGGTTTACAAAACTCTTCTCAACAGTATTCGAGTTCACCAATGTGCTACTGCATTTAAATGGCTGGCTGTTGAAGAACTGAAGTGATCATTTTATAGATCATCAGTCACATGAAATGTTTTTCTAGTTTACTGCAGGAAAACACTTTATGCTCTACCAATGGAAGCATAAATATTCACCTTGAATGAATGCTTCTATGGATCATGATCTTGTTGCACTTACTGACTTTGATTTCTTCCCTTGTTTTTGTTTATCCCCAACCCTGTTTAGAGGGATGGGTGGGGGGCTCTGTAAGCTGCTACAGTTTGTAACCATGTTGTAAAGGTCAAGTTACTATAGCAATATTAATTGGCATCTCCTAAGGAAATTAGGGGCTCATCTACAATGGGCATCTTACCTTGGTGTAATCTGTCCTAGAACTAATCCAAATCCAGCATGTATGTGCTGAATCTGATGCCATCATTTAGATGTTCTGGGACCACACTGGCCATGCAGGGCTGTCTTCTCTGTGTAGCCATCACCACCACTCTTGGTAAGCATGGTGCTCTGTATAAGCACCTGACAAGAGTTTCCTCTGTTGATGTCAGAATGGGACACCTGCATGACCAGCGAGAAGGAGAGGATTTATCTTTCCTCTGTTTTCTAGGACACACAGGCACCCTATTCTGACATAAGCAAAGGCAACTGTGGTGGCCAGGAACTTGAAGCTCTATGGCCTACCAGAAGAAATATCATTAGTCTCACTAAGTACTTTGGAGGCTGGTGAGATTCAAAACAAAATGGCATCTCTCCTAGCTAGTTATGGAGCTCCAACTAAGTGCCTGGTCATCCTGGTCACCTCTGCTGATGTCAGAACAGACACAAGAGTAATGGCACCTGGGTCCAGCTGGACAGGGGATCAGGCCTAATTGGATCCAATCCAGATTTCCAGATTGCATCAAAGTCCTGATACACTCCAGAATGTCAAGAAAAATCTTGGCTATCTCTTGGTGTTGCCCAAAGTGAGACAAAATTGGTTTAAAGCATAAAGCCCTAGATGCATTTGGTCCATTTAGACATGCCCTTGGTGCATTGTTAAAGTTACATTAAATAATAGCCATATCATTGATAACTAAAATTTTCTATCTGGAAGTATTTGCTCACTTGGAGATTGTTTGGATGCATGTAAGTAAGTACACCTTTCAGTTTTTGAACAAATGCATGTTACTTAAAGGTTGATGTCTTCAATTTCCTCTCCCTCATTATTTAACAAAAAAATTAAAGGAATGTGAATTGAATTTGATGGACATAACCTTTTCCTGTAAGATACCTTATGAAGTATCAATTGAAAAATATTTAATTAGATTAACTTACTTTTTACTTTGAATGCTTGACAATCAAAATGGAAATAAGAAATTAGAATATTTTAGCCTGCTCTTCACTTCCTTTTTGCCTAGAACATGAAGACCCTTGACTCTTTTTAAAAAATTAGTTCTTAGAGGTTTGGGTTCCCACTTGTTGAGGCTCCCAAGTCAAGGCCTTATGATGTAGGTACAATAATTGTGTTAGAGTTAACAACCTCCGCATTCCAATTCTCAGTGGTTGTCAGATAATATGGCACTGTCTAGGAGTTTAAGGACAGCATATTTTTGCCAACTTCCTGTTTGTATAGATTTCTGTCCACATTTGCTCTCTTCCTGAATCACATAGCTTTGCTTTGTTTTCTGAAGTTTCACCTGCACTCACTCTTCCCATCTCTATCCTCTATCTGGTGAGATGATCCACATTTTGTGATACCATGCAGTATTCATCCTTTTCTTACCTTTCTTCTAGAAGATGAACTTGTGTTGATTATGCACATGAGTGAAACTACTTTGAAATACCTTATAAAGAAAACTGCATGTGACGTCTTTCTCTGCTAGACATTGCATTTCAGGTGGAGTGGGCTGGTGAACTGTTAACTTCTGCCTAGCACATTAGTTACTCTGCTTGAGAGATCCACTATAGTTTCTTACATTAATCAACAATTTTTATTTATAGGCACAGGCATTCTTGCACCAATGTAAAACCATGTTTTAGAAACCTGATATTATCATGCATTTGGCTAAATTGAAACTGGTGTTCTCAGCCTATAATATTTTATCAATGCATAAATGGATATTGGTAATCTTGTAGGATGAGGTAAGGAATGAACAGAAAGCTGAGGCAAACTGCATACTTCAGTTCTGGAATTAATTTTAGGGATTCTCTAGGTTGGAGTAAGAGAAGTGAGGTGTGCATATGAATACCTTAAAGGCACAATTTCCTGGCTAGTATCTGGATGGGAGACCACTTAGGTAGGTAGGTAGGTAAATGTAGGTACCTTTACCTTACCTACATTTCAGAGGATGGAAGTGGCAAAACCACTCTTGAGTATTTTTTTGTCTAAGAAAACCCATGGGGTTGACATAACTCAACAGGAGACTTCAAGGCACATGCACACACACACACACACTACGCTGGAGTGAACAAAAGAAACATAAGGAATGGAATAGGGGGATTTCTTATCACTTTCAGTTTGGGCCATTTCAAGGAATCTAAAGCTAGCAAAAACGGCAGCCTTTCTTCAGCAGTTACCATTGAATTTGTCACTTGCATTCATTGAATAGCCAAGGTAATGGCAGTGTGCTGCAGAAGGAAAAAAAATGAGATTGAGAGGGGTGTCACCTGATGTGACATTGGCAACTAGCTAAAGCTGTTAGAGTATGCTCTGGAATCGGTAATTTCTTGACATGACTTAATGCTTGTAGTGAAGGGACACAGGAGGAAGAAATTTAGCATTCTCTTTGCAGTGCATTGCCAGCCAACCCTTACATAGAAAACAAAGTGCCTTAGCATCCCAAAATGAATGTCTTCATTGTCTTTCTTTTGTTTTCTTCATCCTTTAGGGAGCTGTGAAAGAGAAATGACTATTCAGCTGCAGAAGAGTTTGGGTGACAAACAGCCTATGCCCAGAGTGTCATCAAACAACTTTTAATTTGAAGCATTCAAATATATTCCTGGGATTGCCTTTTCTAAGATGTTTCTTCCTCACCCCCTTCCCTTGTTTCTTTTCAATTTAATTATGGCCATCCTGTAACGACTCCACATTTCACAATTTGATCAAAGCCAGACAACCAGAGTATTTACCTCAAGTTTAATAACAGTACAATAATTTCGCCTGGAGCCTCATTCTTCATTCTACAACAAAGTGATAGATCTGTTTCCAAAACACGTACCTACTAGGATATAATCTAGCAATGGTTGATTTCACCTCCATCATTCCAACAGGAGAAAATAGCTATATTGCTGTAACCGTTTGGCTTTGACTCTATTATTTGCAGTGAGGCTGACAGTTCGTAAGCCAGAATTAAATTTCCTTCCTCTAAAGCAGGGGTGTCTACAAAACCAATTTGCTATTCTCCATATGACATGGGGACTTTGTTGACACCTTGCCTATAACAGTTTGAATGTGTTTAGCCCAGTTCTACACTACAGAGGTTTGTCATTAAATATCATCTTGGTTTAAGAGTTGGAAGTGAATCTTCTCAATCCTTCAAACAAGAGATGAAATAGTAGCAAGAGTTTTTATTTTGAAGAAACACATGAGCATGTGGGAAATAGTTCCATTAAGCTTCACAGAATATGAAAGAAGTGTTTAGAGGTTTTAATTCTGGGACAAGAAGACTGAATCTAACTGTAACTGTAATTCACAAGTTCACACTGGCATACACAATCTGTGATGCTACAGAATGTAGTATTTCATGAGCAAACATGGAGACGTAGACCTAGATCCAATTGCTAGCTCCAAGTAGAGTAGACTGATAAAAATGGTTGGCTTTATTTATGTTGAATTTGTTGTTGCTAAAAGCCATCAGGTTGACTTTTCTATGAATTAAACACTGCATCATCAACAACCCACAGACATACTAGTCAGCTATTGATTCAATAGCTGCTTCAGCTATTGCAATTGGATTTAGGATACAATATTTCAGAAGAAACAGCTGTTTTCCTATAATTTAATACAGAAATATATCATGTTTTATGTTGCTTTGAGGTGTTCCTAGTACTTCATGTGTATTAGTCAGTTACAAACCTCACAATAATTCTGTAAGGCAAGTATTGTTCTATATAATGCAGATCAAATGGATGGGGTTTAGTGGGTCTGATTTCTCAAATTGTACTTTTTAAAACAAACTATTTCTATCTCTACCTGTACCTCTATGCCTTTCCAAATCCTTGTCACATTTCTCCAATATACCCCCCCCCCCCACACACACACACACACACACGCACACACGCACACACTTGATCTCATAGGCTCACTCAGACATGTTATGTGAGAAGAGGCTGTTATGGTGTTTACAAAATCAGTGCACTGGCCTTGTTCAGGGATAAACTACTTGGGTTATAACCTCACACAACCTGACCAAAGGAATATAAGAAATTACTGTACTTTGGGTCAGACTTTTGTTTTGTCCCATTTTGGTAGCCCCAATTAGATAAGAACTATTTTGTTAAATGTTGAATGTAGAGTCAGAACATAAGTAAATTGATTGAATGGATTTACTCTACATGGGGCTCCCGTGTGGACTCGGACTTGGTTAGCATTATATTCATTGCTAGGTTTCAACAAGACAAGGTGCCCTTTGCAACCACCATGGAGCTGACCCCCTCCTCCCATCCCCTTCAGGATAAAACATCTGTAGATAAGATACACTCTGGGTTACTTCCAGAAAGACATGGTAGAACATCCACAATACTTTATAATAAATACTCAAACCTATGTCATTTAATAAACACAAAAGCCAGATAACTAAGTTTAAGGTTTGTTATTATAATTATCCATCAATAGTTTTAGTACATTCTTTATTAATATTTTTTCCATTTTGTGAGGGATGTGTGGCTTTTTTTCACCATTAACGCCCCCACACACATCTCACACGTTTGCAAACAAATTCTATTAGGAAAGTAAATTATGGGCCCCTCTACACAGGCACATAATGTGGATTGGCACAGGCATGGACAATGCTGGTTCTAAGCCACACTATACTGAGCCAGTTCAGCAGGTCTGGGAATGAGGCAAGATTCCAATAACCCCAGCACCCCAAATCGGACTTTACCTGATGATTTTAACCCAGGATGCAACTTCATTAAGTGACTTGCCCCTGAGTTAAATCAAATTCGTTTGTGTGCATTGGACACACCAGAATAATGCAATACCCACACTGCAGTATTTGGGAGTGTAGATGCAACCTGTGTGAGAAGAATGAAACTGGATGTGAAACCCTAGAAGATCCAAAAATCTTGCAACAACTCCAAAAAAAAAAAAGCTGCAAATTTCAAGAAAGGTTCCTGGTGTGTTTATGTTTGTATGTATTTATGTATATTACATGAATCATTCACCTGTTTGATTATATTTCTGTGTTTTATATGAACATTTTAAAACCATTTATCTTTTAATTTTGCTAGTGAGTTTATTAGTTGTTCTTTTAATAACATCCCTCTCTGTACTTGGCTTGCTTGTTGGCATGTTTTTCTCTTTCATGACAACATCTAGCCAATCTGACAGTTTTGATTTGGGAAGCTAGCAAGGGCATTTGTCTTCCTGTTTATTTCCAAAACTAGTATATTATCTGAATCTTGCAAACATTCCATACATGTTCAAAATATACAACAGGGTTTTAAAAAATAAAATAAAAGAATGATTGCTGTACTAGAAAGTTCATTATCCCTCCAGGAATGCATTTGGCAAGCATTTCTTAGCAGAACTCAGAAACAAATTAAAGTAAAAATGTCAAAAAATGCACTGGCAATCACTCAACAATGTAAACAAGCTCATAGATCTTGGGTTGTTGTTGTTTTCCTTTTGAAGTATATATTGTTCAACCAAAGGGGAGAATCAGTCAAGTGAATGCAATCCCCTGACCCCAGCTTCTGTGTTTTGAAAAATAGTCGCTTTCCTGCTCTTTCATGAGGTAGATAAATGATGAGAAGAGATACATGTGCATGCATGGATGATGTCAAAGAGTGTCTAAATATAGTCATATGTTTGTGCAAAATTATCTTCTGCTAAACCTACCCCACAAAGAAGATCCATATACTTTAACTCATCCACACAAAAAGATATCTTGCCTTCCCACAATTCTATCATTCATACAAGTACACAGAACCTCTAACTTGTGTTGTTATGCTCATAATGTATGGTTCCATCATTATATTTCAATCAAATGTAAAGAAGAAGTGCTAAAAGAAAGGAAGTATTATTGAAGAAATATGTCACCATAGACCCCTCTTTCCTTGAGAAATGTTGCCAGTACCTGTTGTTAGAGGTGAAAAGAATATTTAAAAATATTTCTAAAAGGTTAAAGGTCATGAGAAGAATCTCAAACTGATGAGAATCTTTGCAATTTGGGACTTATTCTATACAAACTTCATGGGCATGCCCGTTTTTAATTTTTATAGCAAATAGTTTTTCTGTATGTAAAGTAATATTTCAACATATAGAAATTTTCAATGAGAAAAAAAATCTATAATGACTTGTGGTTTTCCCCTGACTGTTCTTCTTTTTTGATCCAGAAGTTGTCAGAGCTTTGGTGAAAATATGGAGTTACAACTTTTAGTGCTATCAACTGGTCACTGAGACAAGCAGGTTGTTTCAGGAGAGAGAAGTCAATATTCTAACTTGTCTATCCAGTGATTACTTTACACTTTCTAAGTGTAAATGAGAAGAGGGATAGGTATTCACTTAGTGCAGAGATGCAATTACACATGACTTTGGCCTTCAACCAGTTCAGTGTGAAAAGAACATTGCTTCCCATGAATTCCTATTTGCCCTGGTTTCTGGAGTTCACTGTAAACCTTTTGAGACAGTTTCTCCCTCTTGGGTCAGAAGCTCAGATCAATCAATTACTCTAGATCAGTAATGATTGAGGCTTATTTGCCTTACTTTTCAGAGCCTATTTTCTACCAAAGCAAAACTACAAAAGAATAAAGAATGCAAATTACAGCAATATTTTCAGACTAGAATTCTCTTTGGACAAGCTGGAATATTTTCATGAGGACCTGTCTAATCCTATCATTGATAGACAGAGACTTGTGAAAAGGCCATATTCAAAGCAAAAACCTAGTATCAGTTAAACACAATATATTGTATCAGGAAGGCATTTTCCTTGTGATGGAGAAGTAGATGTCTGGCTTTTGTGGGTACCACATCATCATTCTTTCAATGATCACTAGTGTTTCTGCCAGTCAACTTCTTGCTGATCTACTTTCCACTAATCAAGGGAAACTGAGGATATCTCCAGGGCATCAAATGGTTACAGCTCTCTTCCAAAAAGACTTGTGCTAATTGTTAGTTGAGTCTTTTGAGAAAGAGGTGGAACAATCAATAAGCAAATAAATAAATGATTATAGCTGGTGTGCAGCACTATGATAGCTTCTATACTGATCTTTGTGTTGGTTTCAAGAGATTACAGATTAATGCCTTCTATATTTAAGGCATTTTGCAATTATATATCTTACAAGTAGAGGTGGTATTTTGTAGAGAGAGCAAATGAAAAGAACATTTAGGAAAAACACTAGAAAGGGCCTCCTCAAGTATGAAATTCCCTGACAATGAAAATCCTGACAAAAGCCCTTTCATGGAATTCTTCCTACAGCTTCATGATCATACAGGGAAGAGGGGTGCAAAAGAAAGATGGACCAAGGTGTGAGGAGCCTTTCTTCATGTGAGAATATCTTCAAAAGCAGTATTGTTTGATGGAAGAACGAAGGATTTAACCAAGAAGATATTAGTTAAAGGAGCAGAGAGTCAGGATAGGTTATTTTCACTATAGTGGTGTCAGTCTAACAGAAAAGACTTAACTTCAAACATAATGTAGTGATTAAAGTCAGAATTGTGTGTGGGGTTGATGCTTCTTTTTTCAGAGATAAGGATAAATTATAACCCTAGTTAAAATAGCCATTGCAGAGATATAATAAATGCACTACAAATTATTTGCTGAATGAGATTATGGGTACATCTACGCTGTAGAATTAATACAGTTTGACACCCCCATGACTTCCATGACTCCATATGGAATCCTGGGAGATGTAGTTTGGCAGAGAAGGTTAAAGGCCTTTTAAAACTACAGCGCCTAGGATTCCATAGCATGGAATCATGGTAGTTAAAGTGGTGTCAAACTGCTTTAAGTGGGGATGAACCCTATGAGAGGCTTGAGGACATTTGGTGATTTAAAAAAAATCAGGATTTGGTTTGCAAAATTGTGTTTGTTCAAAAGACTTGTTTGAGTAAGAAACAATATTTTTGCAAAATTAATATCTTTAGAAAAATGCAGTTTTTTGTGCAAAACAGGGTTTTTTTTGTGTAAAACTAAGTTTCTGCACAAATGATTTTTTCACAGAAAAGTGCTCCAAATGTGGGAAAAATTCTCACAGCAGTTGACCATTTCATGAAAAGTTGTTTTGGTGTGTTTAGACAATCTTTCTGATTGAGAACAAGAAGGTTTTGAATTTTTCTTTGTATTTTTATGTCTAACACAGGCAGGCCCGTAGCCAGGATTTCGTTTTGGGGGGGGGAGGGGCTAAAAAATTTTCAGGGGGGGTTTCGGGGGGGGCTGAGTTTCGGGGGGGGGGCTGAGTCTGAGTGAAAGAGGGTCTAGCCTAGCAAACCTTTTGTATCATTACCCCAATACCCCATACATATGGGATATATTGAGAATGGTGATCAAATCATGATATTAATAAACATAACAGTTTAAATAATGCACCAGTAAGGCCTTTTCGCGAACCACCATGAGAATTTCGGGGGGGGGGGGGGCTGAAGCCCCCCGAGCCCCCCCCCCCCCCCTGGCTACATGCCTGAACACAGGGAAAGAGGTTATGTCAACTGAGATTTAACCTTTATGTTTTTGGCATTACATTGAGTTCTGGGTGAGGGTTTTCAGTTTATTGAATGTATTAATTTATTATTAGTTTTGTTGTGTTCATTGCTGCTTTTGATCTGTTACTGTTTTTTAATTAGTGTCACCATTGCATCAATTGCCATCTCTACACTTAATCTATATTTGCCCTGAGCTACTCTTTTTAGGGATAAGAATAGCAAGATAAAAATATATTGTAGATAAATAAGAGAAATATAGTCCAATGTTTATTGAAGCTAGTGTATTGGCCACAAAAAACAATATATGAAAATGGCTGCACTCCGAGTTGTAAAGTTAAGTAATATGACTAAACTCAGTCAAAAACAATGGAAACAATTGTAGACAACTTCATTATATAAATATGAACAAGATTTTGAACAGTGGTGGAATGTATATTAAAGCACTTAACTAGGTCTTGTTTTCCCTCGCTTGAAGATAAGGCATTTCCACAATTAACTATTTAACTTTCATAATAATTGAAGAGTTTGTAAAAAAAAAAACATGCCTACACAGGTTAGAAGTTTCAAAGTAACACTTCTCACTATCTCTGTCTCTGTTTTGTCCTATTTCAATAAATAATTCAAGTATTGGTCAAATATTTTCCTGATAACTTGTCCACTCCTAGCATCAAGTATATAAATAGGCCTACAATTCTGAATTCCTCCTCATGGTAAATAGGAGAGTGCAAAAATAAATACAGGAATTCTTCTCAATTCTTCTCATGATGGCAAAATCTCTCTGTGTGTGTCACAGTACCAGTGAGAATGTTCATGGCTTCAAGATTATTCTTTGTGCATTTCTGTCATATATGCCAGCCTAAAGAAAGCAACAGTTTTCCTCTCCCCAAGAAATGGGGAGAGAAAAAACATTTGTCTGCCTCACACGAGGCAGGGAGGAGTTCTGGAGGAACCCTCCAGAACATCCGGGGGCGTGGCCTGATAGCACAGGCCAGGCCCTCCCAGGCTCATTCCGTGCCTGGAAGTTGGGGAGAGAGGTTGCAGAGAAGAGCGAAGACAAGAAGTCTGAAGAGGTTCAGCAAAGAAGAGAAGAAAAGAGGTTAAGGGGATAAGAAGAGCATCTACAGGTCTGTACAGGGGTCCTCGGGGAGGGAGGCTTCACCCACCCACCCCCCTCCCGGACGAAGGCTGGGCCCTTCAGGGCCCTTCACAGAGGCCTTGGTTATGGCAAACAAGGGCACATGTGGCCAGGGGCCTGGAGCTGGGCGGCTTGGCAGGCGGCTAGCCGGCCATCGACATTCCCTGGCGCATGGTCACCGTGGCCTAGGATTGGGCCCGGCCTCGAGCTACCGGAGGGTTCTGGCAATAGGGTTCGTGTTGAATTGGCATCCGTCACTGCCGGGGCCCGCAGCGTCAATTTTGGTCGCCGTCCGGGCCGTTGATGGAGGCCATTGTGGGAGATGGGGTGGCTGCCATTTTAGGATAGGCCCAATTTCGTTTGCCACATGGGGCAAAATGAAAGTGAAAGGTATTTCAATTACTTTATTTTGGGCCGGATGCGTGTTATATGTAGTAAGTATGATGTTAAATATACAACGTTACACAGGTAATAGGGGAGTTATACCCTTGGCTACAGAGGTTGCTGACCTAAGGTCGATAGTTCTTATTCGGGAGCGGAGCGAGCTCCCAATGTTAGCCACAGCTCCCAAAAAAAATGGATCGGGGAGAGAGCTCCTGCTGTTAGATCCAGCTTCTGATACCAACATATATATATATATATATATATATATATATATATATATATATATTATTTTAAATAGGATCAGAGGGGGAACTCCTGCTGTTTGATCCAGCTTCTGATAGCAAAAAAAAAATGGAGCAGGGAGAGAGCTCCTGCTGCTAGATCCAGCTTCTGATACACCCCAAATAATATTATTATTTTAAATAGGATCAGAGGTGGAGCTCCTGCTGTTTGATCCAGCTTCTGATACCAAAAAAAAGAGAGGTATATATGTATGTATGTATATATATATATATATATATATATATATGTATATATGTATATATATATATGTATATGTTTGTAAGTATGTATCCATGTATATGGATATCTATGTGTATGTGTATATATATGTATATAAAATAAAAACCAACACTTAAAGCAGCAATAAATGCAATATGAGTAGATCAATAGACTCAACGGTAGGCTCGGTCTACTTGAGTGCGGGAGAGCTCCCGATGTCAGCCCCAACTTGTGATAGCCTCACAGTGAGACTCAATGCATAGGTATATAGAATGGAAACCAACACTTAAACATCAATAAATGCAAATGTGAGTAGATCAATAGGCCCCGACGGTAGGCTCTGGCTGCTTGGGTGCGGGAGAGCTCCTGATGTCAGCCCCAACTTGTGATAGCCTCACAGTGGGATTCAAGACATATGTATATAAAATAAAAATCAACACTTAAGTAGTAATAAATGCAAATGTGATTAGATCAATAGGCCCAACGGTAGGCTCGGTCTACTTGAGTGCGGGAGAGCTCCTGATGTCAGCCCCAACTTGTGATAGCCTCACAGTGAGACTCAATGCATAGGTATATAGAATGAAAACCAACACTTAAACATCAATAAATGCAAATGTGAGTAGATCAATAGGCCCCAACGGTAGGCTCTGGCTGCTTGGGTGCGGGAGAGCTCCTGATGTCAGCCCCAACTTGCGATAGCATCACAGCGAGACTCAATACATATGTATATAAAATAAAAATCAACACTTAAGCAGCAATAAATGCAATTGTGAGTAGATCCATAGGCCCCAACGGTAGACTCTGTTTCCTTGGGTGCGGGCGAGCTCTGAGGTCAGCCTCAACTTGTGATAGCCTCACAGTGAGACTCAATGCAAATAAGAATTGAGCAGTAGGCCCAACTGTAGGCTCTGACTACTTGGGTACAGGGTGAGCTTCTGGGGTCAGCCCCAACTTGTGATAACCTCACAGCGAGACTCAATGCAAATGTGAGTTGATCAATATGCCCCGGCCTAGCCTGGGCTTCCCTTACGAAGGCACTAGAGAGCTCCGCCTTTAGGCAAAGCGGACGCTGGTAAATAGCATATTAGTTGCTTGAACAGTGGTTTATTCCATGGGGAACTTAAGGTGAGCCTTAGGTCACTTAAGTTATAACTATACAACAGTCGGCGAGGCATAAATTTAAGCATTTCTGCATTGCCCTATATATATATATATATATATATATATATATATATATATACATAGTGATAAAGTCATTGTCAACTTGTTTTACTGGCGCTTTATACTTATTGACACAGTCACTGGTAATTTTTCTTTCAGGATGACGCCGAGGAAGAATGTGGGCGGCCCTAAAGGAAAGGGACCTGCCAAGAAGACTCCGGCGAAGCGTCCCCTCCCTCCTAGGGAATCATCATCGGAGGAGGAGGACGTTTCAGCCGAAGAATTGAATGCTCTTATGGCTAGGATGGACAAATTTGAGAGGGAGAGGGGGCTTTCAACGAGGGAGGCTGGGCCGCGCCCTGCGCGGCAGGCTAGCAGGAAGATAATTTTTAAAAATCTGCTCTCCCGCATGTCTGTTCTAGAGGCCGCCCGAGCAGCTGCGACACAAGAAGTTGATCACAACAGCCAACCGGAGCCCAATCAGAGGGAACAAGATCCTCCGGCCCTGACACCGCAAACGGTCGTGGGTCAAGTGTCGGCTGACAACCCAGCAACAACAACGCTGACCAGCGCGGCCCCGGCTGTATCCTGGTCTCAACCAGTTTGCGCGGAGGTACAGCCTGCGAAGAAAGCATCACCATCGGCCACCACACCGGCTGATCCGGTCATGACATCTCCTTCGGCGTCACCGGCTGTGCCAGAGCGGGCGGCACCTGGTCAGCCTGCTACACAAGCCATCGTCGTGGACGGGCCTTCGACATCCGCAGGTAATAACACCACACTGGTCTGGCCTTGGGGCCTGTGCCATGCGCAAAACACAACACCTACTCTCCCAAGTCCGGCCCTGGTGGCAACAGGAGCTTCGGTCGCAAAGGCTGGCCCTCAAGTCCCTACGGTTGCCCCCATAACCTTAGAAATGGCTAGGACGGGGGATGATAACCAGTATTGGGGAACCGATAAATGGGTTTTGCCGATAGTACCTACGGCAGCCTCAGCCTCTTTGGGGGCTCATTTGTCACAGAAAACCATAGACAAGATACTCAGGAATAAGTATATAGATATGTTTTCATTATACTTTAGGGAGTTAGATAAAAAGGAAAAAGAGGATTTGGACGAAGAACGTAAAGAGAAGCTAAAGAAAAGGCGGGTTGAGCGGAATTGGAAAAATTGGATAGCTTGTTATACCATATATGCATCCCTGCTAGTGGAAGCTCATCCTTACAGGGCCAAGGCCTTGTTTAAATATCAAAATATAATATATGGGGCATATGTCAACTACACTGGTCAGGCGTGGCTTGTTTACGATAGCCGCTTTCGCTCTGAGGCTGCCACGATGCCTAACAAGCGATGGGACCTCATCGACAGTCAATTGTGGATGGAGGTAATGAATACAACCAGAGCAGTTTCTGGTGAGAAGGCCGATAGCGGCCATACTATACAGAACACTAAAGAGAGTCAGCCCTTTCGGCAGGGAGGCCCAGCACAACAGCCGCAAAGGCAAAAGGCTATGTGCTGGGAATACGCGGCCCAGGGAGCTTGCGCCCGCGAGGACTGTAAATATCAGCACGCCTGTGCAATATGCCAGGGTAACCACGCAACCAATAGTTGTTACAAGGGAAAACCCACAAGAAGTGGGCCAAGAGGTGCCCAGTTCAATAGAAGGAACCCTGGACAGGTTACTGTTCCAAAAGGGCCCCAGCCCAATCAAGGCGGGTCCGCTTAGTTGCTGGCGGGAAAGTTAGCCTTACAGAGCTGCAGCAAATTACTGGCTGGCGGCTTTAGCACACATCAGTTTATGAGCAGGTGTTATATCATGCAGCGGCGTTGACTGCATTGCATTGGGACGGTTTGTGTTCCCTTTGTTGTTTGTTACCAGGAGTGGGTGTTTCTCCTGATGTGTTGGTTATCCACCGTTGGTCATGGCCCAGGGTGCACGTCGTTTGGTCTGCTATCATACCTCGTCGCAAGTACAGAGGCGACGTGGGAAGGCTTCAGAAAGCCAGAAAACGAGTGACTCGGGCCATGTGATTGTTCTGAGCCACGGGCGGACATTCTAAGGATTTGTTGGTCATGGCCCAGGGTGCACGTCGTTTGGTCTGCTATCATACCTCGTCGCAAGTACAGAGGCGACGTGGGAAGGCTTCAGAAAGCCACAAAACGAGTGACTCGGGCCATGTGATTGTTCTGATCCACGGGCGGACATTCGAAGGATTTGTTGGTCATGGCCCAGGGTGCACGTCGTTTGTCCGCTATCATACCTCGTCGCAAGTGCAGAGGCGACATGGGAAGGCTTGAGAAAGCCAGAATACGAGTGACTCGGGCCATGTGATTGTTCGGATCCATCAGAGGGGTCGTTACATTGAGCACCCAAACATCACTCGTGACGACGAGAGGTTGTATCGGGGTTTTGGAGTACGTCTTTCGGAATTGGGCAACCAACGATTTCGGTTAGATTTACAGGAAGGTATTTTAGGGGTGTTAGAGGAATTGGTGGGGGATGGGGGCGAAATGGACATTTGCCCCCAATCCGTGGCGTAAATAGATAGGGAAATTCCTTTAGTCGGTGTGCACCTAGGGCACCCCTTAAGGGGTGAAAGGCCCTTAAGTTAAACACTCACCTACAGTTTAAAGGGGTGAGGTGTTGTTAATGGCCTTTAATGGGAAGGAGTCTCGATACAAGAGCTCTGGAAGAGACTCCTCATTCCTTTCCCTTGATGGTGATACGGTTTGATTACCGAAACCCAGGTGCTTCGCCCGGAAATTGTTATTATCGGGTAGTGATACTACCTGGGTTAGGTGACACCAGTTCCTTACACCCTTGAGTTAAGTTAAGAACTTAAATAGGTAACGTTAAATAAAAGTTGCCCAATTTGAATCCAACGCATTGGTGTTGTGTCTTTTATTCTCGTGTGTTTCTTCGTGGGTTGGCAGACAATAAATGTTGTCTTGTTGAGGGGACTCACAAATATAGTAATACTGGATGTGTTTTCTGTGCATTACTGGTCACTCATCTCAACTTTGTGTGCTTTGCTATTTGCATATGTTGTTAGCTTCAAAATGAATAGATACATGTTTTGCACAAAGTAAGGAGAATATAACAGAAAACAAATGTTTAGTGTTTTAGTCTTGTTTTGAGAGAAGATCTACCAACAAATCCTCACTGAATTTTCCTTCCTTGCCAAAACAGGTCATTCCAACCAACATTTCAGCAATGTGGATATATTTTCCCCCAACCTTATAAAAACAACTACTAATGAATTTGGTAGATAGAAGAAAATATTATTCATAAGAATTGTACAGTGGAATATTGTGCACACTGATAAGTGTATGTATTAAGAAAGTTGTGTACTTGTGCTCTGTCCTTCTTTTGGCCAAGGAACCTGTTTCTATTTTTCTCAAAGTAATATCACTGGAAAATTGTTGGAAGCTGACAGACCAGAGTCCAGTCTTCCTCTCCATAGCATCACCCCTTATCTATGTAGTTCTGCTAATCATATATATATATATATATATATAGGTACATGGTTACGACATAATGTTTTTGTACATATGACAAGTTGTTCATTTTTTGAAAGTTCAGGACCTACCACAAATTTCAGTATTTGAACAGATTTTAATGGCCGGCTGTTATTTTCACTTGTCATCCAATATGCCTACTAGAAAGATCCTCTCATTGAATTCAACTGGACTTCCCTCCAACTTAAAGATGCTTAGAAGGGGGTTGCAATTTTCTTTTTTGAACTGACTTTTGTTGATGACAAGATAAACTGAGCAAGTGAGACCACTGCACTGACCCAGCAGTACAATGTTCTCATGTTCTAAAGCTCCTCCTAAAGCTTCTCTAAATTCTATTTACTGTGCAATGGTTCAGTGATAGGAAAAATGGATGCTCAGCATTTGGTTTGCTATTTTCTACAAAGTACAGCAAAGTTCCACTTCATTTGTGAGCTGACAGATTTCATATAGCACATTTGTAATCATAGCAATGCTCTGAAAACAAACCTGATAATTTTGGGTTTTGATATAACAAAAAGGTCAGCTCTCACTGTACCATGAAAAAAATCTTTCTGAATTTAAGCACATGCAAACCATCAATTGAGTTGATTTCTCTCACAAAAATCTAGGGCGTCAAAGTGGGATAGGAGGTAAAGTGCTTCATGAAATGCAAGGTGTATTTTCTTTCTCCAATCACCCCTGGCTACAGTTGACCAGTTTAAATAGTGTGTATGGAGTATGAAAATTACAATGAGTCTTGCTTTATCTTATCTGCATCTGCTGCATGCCAATGTCAATATAAAAGTTTTATTTTCCTTGGAGAATGTCACTGTCAATGAAATGCGTCAATAACTGTAATTTGGAGTAGAAAAATGTGACCCCACTTCCAGAATATTGAATGTGAAAAGGCTGTCATAATGTCTCATACCATATTATCCAAGTAGAGGGGGAAATACTATGATTTCCCTGTGAATACTGAATATAGTCAAGCAGGGTTGACAAGATTCCATAAACTACAGAAAAAAAGGCCAAGAAAGTTTGCCTATCTATCAATGCGTGTCCATTTCCTCCATATGGAATACAAAGGTTTTAGCTGTACTGCTTTAGTACTTTCATAAATAGTTATCAGGCAGCCATGTTGGCAAGGAGATGTTATCACTGAGCACATGTGGAATGACAGAGAGATTATATCTTGTGCTGGACTCCAGGTGCTATTTCCAACTAAAATAGATCAATTGAATCAATAGGATTTAAATACCATTGTGCAGTTGCTTCAGTGGGCTTACTCAGGTTGGGGCAAGCAAATGGACTTATGGGAAATGGGAATTGTGGGAACTGCAAATTCCAGACCCTTTTAGACTGCAAATGACAGAAGTCCTAGCCAGGAGAACAAATCCCTGGAATTAAACTTGGACTTGGCCACAAAACTGGATATCATATGTAAGATGCAAGCTGAAGAAATCTTAAGCATTTAATCATCATTCCTGGAAATGTTTTCCAGACAAAATCTTCTGTTTTGATGTCATTTTGCCTTTGTTTCCCTCTCCCCTTCTGTTCTACTCCTCTCAATTTTTTTTAATCTCTAGCTTGATTTTCCTTGTTTGTAATATAGAACTGAATGTTCTAAAGCTATGCTCATTGATTGTGAAATACATTGGTTTACTATTGCTGGGCAGTTATTGAGAGGGAGATGGGATATTAAGCAGGTGCAGGTTGGGATAGTGGCTGATACTCTTTTTCCTTGTTTAAAACTAAATGAATCATGACATTTACAATAATCTTACCTTCTTTCCACAATCTGGACCACCATATCCATTTCTGCACGAACACACATTTGGCTTGATACATCTGCCCCCAAACTGGCACTTTGGTTTACAAAGAGCTGAAACAAAACACGGAGGCATTATTTCTAAAACCACACAATGAAACTGATCAGTTCAATGACATGATTTTATTTTGTCTCAAAGTCATAATTCAGCTTAGGACTTTAAGTTGTCTTTTCATCTTGTGATCCTCATGGCTTATTGTCAGCATACGCCCATTTTCAGCCATGCCTCTGCTAAGTGGGTCACATATATAAAAGCCCATTCCACATGGCAAATTCATCATTTGGCAATGAATGCTGAAAGTCAGTCCATACTGTGGTCGTCTGATGATCTTATCTTCTACATCACTAGGCCAATGCTCCTTAAATGTGGGTCTGGACCCCGAATGGCTCTATGCTGGAGTCATGAAAAATTTGGCAACTGTAAAAGTTAAACGTCACTAGTATCTGTTTTAGACATTTATATGAATTTGTTGTTTAATGTTTACAGACAGTGGACTCTGCAGAAGATGCTTCAGCTGTACTTCATGCAAAGGAAAATCAGCCTGTTTAACAAACTTTGCAAATGCTGATTTGTTATCAATAAATCTTTGGGTTTTATACCTTGGGTTATGTAAAATTTTCTCAGTTCACAGGTGTTCTGAGTGAAAAGTGTAAGAAGCCACTGCCCTGAAATGGTGAAATAGCTTGCAATTTTTCTAGTTACGTCAAAGAGGGAGCAGTCTTACATGGATTTGTTCCTTGAACATTACATTCTCCATGTGTGCAATTACTTACATGGGCAGCTATTTGCAGTGGGATAGCCAAATGTGCAGTCATGTCTAAGTGAGTGATGATTCTGCTTTTGTATTTTTTTTTTATTAAAGAAAGAGAACAATAGCTGCTGTGAGTCGGAACTCTTTGTCTTCAAAGTATGACACACTTTCGTCTCATTGTTCTTGTCTTATTATCTTGAAGTAATGGTTAGAGACAGGGAAGAATGCCAAAGCTGTAATATCTCGTCCATGAGAAACACATTGATGTGCGATTTGAGTTCTGTTAGATGAATTCAGAGTGACCTTCCCTTCTCAGTTCCAGTGAAATAAGAGATGCTTTTAAAAGAGCTTGCCTTGAAATGAGGCAACAACAGCAGCAGCACTGAATGAAATTTCTACAGAAATTTCTGCAGAAAAGATATGGAGGAAACCTCCTATTATTATAGATTGTGATAACTAATTGCCCGCAGTACGGTAAATCTGAGCAGGGCCTCTATCACTATCTACAGCAATATTATGTGGATGAAATCCAAAGAAAACTGGGCTCTCCCAAGCTTCATTGTTATTAGTGGAAATCAATCAATTCCAAAGCATTCCCCAGTGGAACTCTGGCATACCTTAATTCTTCTAATTGGCACCCTAGGCTGGCCTGCTGTGTTTCCAGAGAGCACTATCATGTGCATAATCTCCCTGGCTCAAAATTGTCCCTTGAAGTATTAACTGATAAATTAAGATTTTGTGGTAGCACCTGCATTTTGCAATGCCTCCTGAATGCACTTAGCTGACACACTGTAGACTTTTCTATAGTGAGTTAGCTCCTTTTAATTGCTGTTATATTTCAAATGTTGGAGGTTTTAGCAGAAAAAGTGGAGGTGTAGTATACTGATGGTGGACTAATAATGTCGTCATCATCATAATCATCTAGGACTCCAGGAGACTAGGGCATGAATTATTGTTCTGCTAAGCGACCGTAGACAAGTCAGTCATACTTTCTTAAGACTTACAGGAAGGGAATGGCAAATATCCTTTGAATAAACCTTGCCCCTGCTTGCCCTCTGTAAACTGTGAGAGATGTATATCACAGATGGCACATAATAGCAATATTTTTAGCAGCCTGACAAATTATTTCTCTCAATTTTATTGTGTGTTGTTATTATGTGCTCTTCTTTGAGGTTGTTTTATTTATTTATTTATTATAAAAACTTTTGTATGTTTTCATTGCTTTAAAATATTTTATAAATATTTTTATTTCAGTTGTTCTTAAATGTTAAGGGAAACATAAAATTGAGGCCCTGAAGCCTGCTTTGGGAGTAAGTTGGCATATTAAACAAGTATTGTTTTGATATGTTTTATGTATGTAACCTTGCATGAATTTAAATCTTTGCTTATTTCATTTATGCATATAAGGAAGAAGAAGGTTAAACGTTTTCTTCTTGCCGATTGACTTTATGAGAAGCTGCAAAGGTTTTGGAACCTTCCATGCAATAAATAAATAAATGTATAATAGACATAAATTTATACAAAAATAAATAAATAATAGACACCCATGAAGCAGATGTCAAGCTTCAAGCTCAAAGGGATGAGATAGCTGCTTCAGCCACTGACTGACCAAAGAGAGAGGGAGGTAGCCAAGCAGCACCACAGCAGCTAGGGAAAAAGAAATGAAGAAATTGTCCTGGAGATCAAAGCGAGTAACCTAGTTTTTTTGAATGCATAATTGTTGATGTGGCCCTCCAGGTATTTGGGACTCCAACTCCCAGAAGCCCTAACCAATTTGTTCAATGGTCAAGAATTTTGGGAGCTGAAGTCCAAAACATGGAGGCCCATGAGTTATGCAGCCTTATTTAGACATTATAGAAGGAGTCATTCATTCGAGCAGCTGTGTCAATTTTTGAGAGAGATAACCAGCCAGCCTTGTCCCATTTGAAAAAGAAATGAAGTTATCACTCCACCTGTTATTAAGACTTACTATGTATTTATCTCTAAAGCCCTACGTGGTTTGGAATCAAGTTACCTACAAGATCACATTATTCCAATATAAAACAAGCCATATACTCAGGTCTTCTCGGGAGACTGTTAACCAGGGAATTTTTTGTTCCACTGCCCTGAAATGGTGAAATGATCTGCCAGAAGAGAATCAAGGGCTAGATATGTGATCTGAGTTTAAAACTGCATTAAAAACCAATCTCTTCTGGTGGAATTATCCTGATAGTTTTTAAATTAGGTGTTTTAAATTATTAATGGATTGTTTGCCATATGTATGTTTTTAAAACTCTTTAGCTGTTTATGTTTTTTTAATTGGTATTTGTGTTCTTTACAGTGTGATATGTTTATTTGTTGCTGTATTTTAAGCTATCATTCTCCATCTGGATGCATAGGGAGAGGTGGGTAAGAAATAAACAGCAAGAATTTGGTGCTAGAAAGGTGGAGTCAGAAACCCCCTGCATTTAGAGCAGAAGAAAGGAGATGGCTCATTCGGCCCTTAAGTTCAACAGGTATTTGGATGTTAGAACATGTGTGTGCCTCCTTCTTCTCTAGGGGAAAGATGTAACAGTGAGCTGTCAGTACATTGGCTTTCTCTACTCCTGCACTTGCTAGTAGCTCTGAACTCAGGGCATCTGTCAGGGGCAGACGTAAGTCTCATTGACCTTGTCTCCCCTGCCCAGTTCTAGAGTAGAAAAGGGAGTTTCCATTTGTTTGTGCCTTCAGAAACTCAAAGAGACAGGAGGCATTCACATGTGTTTGTGCCTGGCAAGCAGACACTCAGAACACACAAGTCACCTAAAATTTGGGGGCTGCACAAGAGTAGAGATTGTTCCTTTTTGATTTCAGGTTCAATACGCATTGGACACATCACTCATCTCACTTGTCTGTGCTTGGGACCTGTTAGTAAATCTGATCTATTTGTGCAAACCCACTAATATAATTACATTCTTACATTCTTATTTTTTTAAAATAAAATACACAGGGTTGTTAATTTTTAATAAGTGACACAGTGTACCATTTCAAACTTATCTGGATGTAGAATTTATTTTTGAATCAAAGTCAATGATGCCAATTTCTTTTATGAATCTGAAAGATATACTGGCTCATTAAATCTGTGGATCATGTCATTTATGTGTTTGACCCATAACTCCTATTTGAGCAGGATTCCGTTAAAACTCAGCCGTTTCCCGTCCCCATAAAAGTCAAGGCAATGGGGCTGCTGACTTCAAGCCAGCTTTCCCCACCTCTTAATTAGCAGTGTGTGCTCCTTTGGCATTGTTTTGGCACAGGAAAAAGAGTAGCCAACTCAGGAGGCACCGTGCCAAGAACACAAATGTCATATTATCATTTTAATTAGATATCATGGGGAGAACCACACAGAACCACACAGATATACACACACTACCAAAATTCTTCCTGGCAAGGTTAGTGTACTGAGGAAATTATGGACAATAATTATTTGAAAGAATTGGTGATTTGTTGTGGAACAAATATATGATGATAAATAATTGGCAGCTAGAAGAAGCATAGTTCTTAACTATGTGGCTATAATCTACAGCTTCTAGGCACGGGGGAAAAAAATGAAGAAACGCTGTGAGCAGGCAGTAAGCAATGGAAGCCAGAGCATGCAAGGTTATTGATAAGCAAGACAAAGGGTAGAAAGGAAGGGACAAAGGGAGTCATTTGATATTTTTGTGCTTTGAGGAATTTTTCTTTCTCTTTCTGCTCCACCACAGATGCCTGATAGACACATTTCTCTGTGAGACAGATACAGAATTCCAGTATAGAATTCTGACAACCATGGCATTATGTTCTGTCTTCTTTGAACACTTGAACTGAGTGGTATTGGCACCTTGTGGACCAAGCACAACTATTTTGTGGGGAGACAGTTCCTTGTTTTGACCACAGTCTAGCCTTGTTCCCACCAGTCAAATCTAGCGTTTTTCTGCTTGCCTGTATATCTACCTGTCTTTCTAAAAAGAAGATTTTTTTTTTTGTATTGAGATATCTGTGTGCATATACAAAGAAACACAAGGATTTGATTAATTTACAATGCCTTGTACATTTTCTATTTTTGGTAGGCTGGTCATTCTTGGATGTAGAATGATGGATAAAATCTATTTTTATTGGGATCCTAGAAATTGTTTTCTACATTCTGATTAGAATTTCCTGATTTGTTTGCAGATGTCTACATTATGCCTGAAATAACTGTTCTGAAACCCAAGAGTTCCAAGAAAAACCACATATGCTTAACCCAAAACACAATAATTATGCAAAGACAAAAATAGTTTTACTACCTATATTTAAAAGTTCTGAACTATATACTTGTGCAAGTCTTCAAACAGTAAGTTGATTTTGGGGGTCCACATTAATTTTATAGGGCCTTCTTTGGCAAGGAAGACTCAGAGATGGTTTGGTCAGTTCCTTCCTCTGAAATATAGCCTACCACACTTGGTATTTATTAGTCGTCTCTCATTCAGGGCGCTTTCAGACATACATTAAACCCACTTCGGAGAGGGTTAAAGAAACTCATTCCGAAATGGGTTTAAGTCCCCACAATCCAAGGGGAAAACAGGCTTTTCTGTGGGTTGTCTCCATTGCAGTGTGGTAACTATTGCGCTCCAATGGGGTGACCCCAAAACACCCTCTAAAAGCCTTGAAAATAAAGAAAACCTTACTGGGCTGCCATTAGGTCTCTCTGGACCTTCTTGGGACATACCACCGATGTGCAAGGAGGCAGGGGGATAGGAGCTATTTGTTCATGGTCCCTCAGACTGTTGGGGGGCTAGACTATAGCTTGAAAATAACATGAACTAATTTCTATGCACACTGCATATATCTTATTAGTAATGTCAAAAAGGAAGAATGAACAATACAATATTTAAAGTGAAGGAAATTTTTAACAACATAAACTTACCGTATTTCAATGGGAAATGTGGGCCTGCTTTTGGCTGATGATATAGTAAATTTAATTAGGATTGTTGTTGTGTGCCTTCAAGTAATTTCAGACTTAGGGAGACCCTAAGTCTGAAATTACTTGAAGAAGGTTGGAATTGTGACTCCCAACCTTCTTCACCAATGGCCATGCTGGCTAGGACTGATGGACCCTGTGATTTAACAAAATGTAGGCTAAATGATTTCTACCTTTGGTTTAAAAGAAGAAGTCTTTCAAACGTTACAGAAGTAGTGTAATAGAATTTTTTGATGGAGGATATTGTCAGCAGAAAGGTAAATCAGGAGAAACCCTATCGTGGAGGATATATAAGTAAGAAAAAGAAAAGTACATAGCAGAAAGATATTAAATGATCTAATAATCACACTATATTACTGAGGAAAGAGCAAGAAAAGACTAATCTAAATTGGAACAGTCTCTCCTATGTATTACTAGAAGGAGAGTTTAATGTTTTAGAAGAAAATTGGAATGGAAATCTGAAGATAATAACATAGCTGAAGTCTAAATGAATATTTCATAAATGTATTTATAAGGAACACTGAACTACTAAACACTAACAATGACACAGAAATTATCCTGGACAGTCTTGGTAAGAAATGTTATTTTACAAGGCAAGCTTGCATTGAAATTATAACCAATAAAGGCCTTGAAGGGAAGGAAGACAAGATGTGGAGGAGGAAGAGGACAAGAGAAAGGAGGAGAATGACAAGAAGGAGAAGAAAAATAGTAGTTTGTTCTGTTGTCAGGGGTGGGTGGGCAGAGATGAAGAACTAATTTTCATGCAAATAACAACCTTGGTTGAAAGCTTTACTTTTGCTATCTGGATGAAATAGAAAAGCTGAGAGCAAGTGTGGAGAAGACAGATGGAACAAGAGATCCAGGAAATTATGAAGCTACTGTTTTAAAGGTGTATATATAATAAGGAATTCCCAAAGCAGGCCTGTAGCGGGGGGGGGGGGGGGTTAGGGGTTCAGCCCTCCCCCTGAAATGTTTGAGATTTTTTTAAAAAACAACTGGTTTGCTCATGAATTTTAACTGGTTAACCAAATCCCCATGCTAAGTCTATGAGATACAAAAAATTAAGAGTCCCTCCAGAACTGCAAGCACTATCTCAGGCAAATATTGACAATTTATTCACACTGTCATTACTTGCAGCAATAGCCAATGTAGCGAAGCAACCAAGTTGGGGGGGGGGGGAGAGGAGGTGTTGAATGCTCTCATTAAGGAGGCCAGACTTGGTGGAGGTAGTTGACAGGGGTGGAGCTGCAGGCTATTGAAGGCTGCTCTGCCCCCTGCTGTGCTCTTTTCTTCAGCGTTAGCTAGGAGGCAGGTTTCACCCCCCCCCCCTGTGAAATTTTCAACCCCCCCCCCCCCAAATTTCAACCTCTCCCAAAAATTTTTCTGGCTACAGCCCTGTCCCAAAGGGCAATTTTTAAAAAAAGTTAGTGCACATTCAATAATATTATATTAGAACAGATTATCTCTAGCATAAATGTAAGTGAGGTCAGTAATGATGAATCTCTATAATGATGATGGGCTTCCTCCATTTTATAATTAATTCATGGAATATTTCCAAATAGAATACCTTGTAATGTCAAAAATTAGGAAGCACTGTTCAAGTGAGGATGCCTATACTGGCTGCTACTGGTTCAAAAGGACTGGGATTGATACAACTAAAACAACAATTTTACTTTACTTTTAAAAATACCCCCTGAATTTTAAAACATGGGCCATTTCCAGAAGCATAGATCTGCTTATAAACAAAAGGAAAACATAGCACAGACATGTACAAAAACACACACCTCCCAACTGCTACAGAAGCAGCAGCAACTGATTCATGCAGTGGATATTGCTGGGGTTTTTTTTTTTACTGATACTATGTGCAGCATATAAGGACTTCTTCACATGGGAGAATTCCCCAGGACTGTTTCTCCAACCTCCATGGCAAAACAGCAGGGATGAGGGGTGGCTCTGTCACCCTGCATGTCTCTTTGTTGTGGCAACACTTCCCCCATCACATGCGGGGAGCATTGCCAAAGCAAGTTCTCATATTTGGAGGGAAGCTTCCTAAGATGCTTCCACTCCAGTTGTGAACAGGGCCTCCACAGGAATTCCAGTGATGTCACATGATGGGCAGCACACCCATCCATCATTGGGGTAGTGGGGAAGTATCCTAGGATTCTAGAAAAGCCCCATGTGATTAAGTGGTTAATCTCATTTTGCCCAACTGTTTAATTCATTTGTCCAGAACCTGACTCTTGATTTACCTCTTTGTTCAAGTTTTAACCTAATTATTGTGACAGCATTTCCTTTTTGTTAACATGTAACATTTTGATTTATTGTTGGCACCATAGATTTTTTTTTACTGCTTATTCTTACTTCTACCACTGAATTTTGGAGGGCACCAATCCCACTGCTATTCTTAAGGATAGAAAGTGTGTTGACTCACTTATTTGGTGACTCAACATTCAACAATTAATTAAATGGATCTGTTCTAGCTGGGGACTCACCAACAAGATGCAAGGCAACAATGTTTTCTACTGTGCAGTTATTCTGTGATGATTAAATTATTGATTGTTTTAACTTGTGAATCATTTTGGGATTGTTTTCCAATGAAGAAAAACAGAGTATAAAATATTAAAATAACAATAATGAAAAGATGTATAATGTCCATAACCAAGAGGAAACATTAGGACATAGATCAGTCATAACTTAGGAAGCCAGCGGGTGTTCATAAATATTGCTATTAGCAATCTGTCATTCATTTCCAACAGCAGAATTATATTGGCCAGAGTTACAGATGATCATTATCCATGTAAATACTTTCTGCATGAAATGATAATGAGATACTGTCTGAGTGTGTTTATGTGCCATTTCTATGTATTTCTGTGTAACTGCAAACTTGTTTACTTCCATTTTCTTTTTTTGAAGAAATATAAGGCTTTCCTCTTTTAAGCATCTCAGTCATGGAGAAAACCTCTGCCATAATTGTAAATCTACAAAAAGTGACAAACTTACTTGGGGGTATTCAATTTAATAGGATTTATTTGTGGGTAAACACATGTTTCCTAAACCAAGGAGGATCTGGGTATTACTGTTTCCTCAGCAACGTAAAACAGATTAAACAATGTCATTTCTAACTATTTGTGCCTGAAGGAGAAAATAAAATATAAGACATTTTTGTTAGAAAAGATTAAAGGGAAAGCCTGGACTAAAGATTTTAATCAGATACTTGAGGATCCTTGTTTTGGGAGCAGGCATAAAATTGTCAATAAATAACTCAGTATAGTGAAATCGATGCATCATTTATAAATTGTTATATCATTGACAGCTATATGCATGGTAAACACATATCTTCAGAATAATGGACAGTGCCAGCATGTCTGAGGTAGACAGTAGCAGCATGCAGATTGTTGTGGATGAGTCTCTGAATAGTAGTAACAACAGGGAGTTGGAGACTAGACAGGCAAAAAGGTCTACTCGGGACTAAGAATCTATTGAAGAGCAAGAGCAGAAGAGAATTCGGCAAATACTTGCTGAACCCACTGATGAAGGGTCTTTTGAAGGTTTTGATGGGTATGATGGGTTTGGCAGATTCTATGAGAAGTGCTGGGATTGGACTAAAGTAGCAGATGGATTGGACTAAAGTAGCAGAAGTGAGAGAAGTGAGTGAGGAGCCTACAAGTAGTGACACATTCAGAGGGTTTGCTGGGGATGAAACTTGGAGGGAGGATGATTCGTCTACTCTTTGGGAAGAGGTAAGTAGAAGCAGGAGACGGACCTCTTGGCAGGCAAGGCAAAGAGCAGCCCGAGCAGCACATCTGGCAGCTGAGGGTGGGGTGTTGTCTGATTCTAGTTTGGAGGAGAATGCAGGAGCAGCTGAAGGTGGGATGTTGTCTCATTGCAGCTCAGAGGAAAGTTTGTAATATAAGGAGGGTTGGTTGCAATGGGGACTTTACGACTGGCAAAGTGTTTTCTGGGTTGCCTGCTATGCTGGGTTGTGATTCCAGAACTTCGTGGACCCTCTGCTACTGTTTTGGCTTGGACCTTGGATTGCTTCTGGACATTGCTTCTACTCTTCTGCCCTGACCTTGGATTGGACATTTGACACTGCTGCTGTGGTATCCTGTTTGCTGTTGATGACCCCTGGACCGGCTTGACTACGACTTTGCTACACCCTGGAACGTGCTCGCTGAAAACAATAGCGAGTGTTCTTTCCTTTGCTGTGTTTTTTTGGTTAGTAGGTTGGGATTTTTAGGACTTTGGTACTTTCTGATTTGTCTCCTTTTTGACCAGTTGGTCTGTGTTTTGCTTTGGAATGCTATTTTGCTGCTGTTAAGCATTTTTGGTTCTTTTGAGCTGTACCTTCAATAAACTATTGTTACTTTGCACTTGGGACTGACTTTGTAGTGTCTGTATCTTAACGCATATGTTCTAGTAGTAGTAAGAAACAAATTTACCAGGGATACCCCAGGTTGCTTCTGTATATTTGTTACAGCCATCTTTTAATTAATTCCCTTTTTACTTGAGAAGGGTTCAAATAGGACACAGAGAAACAATTTCTAGACTTCGGTGGTAACATAAAGTAACTGCTGGTGACTTCCATGTTAATGGAGTGGAAGTGGTTTTAGCTTGAAGTTTAGAGGTTCAAACTCTTCAACCTATTTTGGAGGATAGGATCTGGGGTATTGGATAGTTCTTTTCAACTAAAAGCTAGGATGAATTCACTCGCCCACTGGCAGGTAAATCCCAATTCCCTCCCAGAACTGGGGCTATGCCTGTTTACAGCACAGAATTTTGGCTAACCCCTCTTTGTGTGAATGCAAATATACAAGGAAGACTTATGAGACCAAGATCATGATATGAAGTCCAACACCCAAATTGCAAACATTCAGGTAGATGCATAAACATTATCCATGAGCATTGTATCTGTATTGGCCCAAGTTCTGTTGTACACTTAAGAACACTTCAAAAGTGAAGATGTGGATATATTTAGGCATGCACAATTTTGATCCAGTGTAATTGGTTCAAGTGGCAATACAGAAGTGGATTGCTCAAGCATAGGACCTGAAACCCTAATAGCTCTCCTCCCCACCAGAAAATCAACATGAACAGAGCTAATGTGAAATTATCTCGATTTATAAGAAGTCTAGCTGTTATTTTGGATCCTGAAAACAGCATCCATTGGTTCTGTGGTAAATATGAAGAAGTGCAATACCCAAAGAAATCCATTGGCCAAAAGAATTCTTGAGGACCCCTAAAAAATAATGGCAAAGAGTAGTTATAAACCTGAAGTAGGAACTGGTTTAAAAGATGCTGAATTGAAGGAGGGATGGTGGCCACAATAATTATCCACTTGTTGCAGATTGGTACTGAACCCAGGATTATTATTTTTTCTTACCCAATCTGCTGAGATGTGCTGATGTGCATCATTATGTCCATTTGGGATTGGCCCTAGACCATGGTCAGTTGGAGGAAATGAGAACAAAAGGGCTGGCTTAATGCATGCTACAGCTCTCATTGAGAGCTTTTGTGGAGCTAGCTTCAAACTACATTATATGGCCCGTGTAGAACCACTCTTTATTTGTTGTTCAAACTAGAAACATACTGAACCCTTTTTGAAAACAAACAAAACAGACCCTGAAATGTAACAATACTTACGAATCTGACATAGAACTCCTACCCATCCTTCTGAACACTGGCAAACATTTGGTCCAATACACTCACCGCCATTCAAGCAGCTAGGCAAACAAACAGCTGAAAAGAAATAAGTGGAGGGGAGAAAATGAGGGAACATCAGTGTAATGTCCCCATGTGTCCTTAAGTCCTTTCTGTGAATGGCATGTCATATGTTAGCTTCCCACAATTACTTTCGAAGTGGTTGAATCTCAAAAGAGCTTAATGAGCATTCTTCATGAGGCAATTAAGAGTCTGAAATTTCCCTGATTAGGAAATTCTCCTTAATCTCTCATAGTCTGACTTCTAGTTTCATCACAGAGTTGCTCCAATGGCAGATTCCCCAGTCATTAAAATTTCATTTTCTATTAGTGCTGACAGTCTTAACTGATTGATGGGTGTGATTAACTGAGTAACCCATTATTTTCAGACTGAACATGTGGATATTTCATTATATTTTAATCCAATCACTGCACTTTTGAGCAGTAGTGTCTCTTCAGGTGTTTTGGACTTCAAGCTACAGCTATGGACAAAGACCAAGGATTTGCAGTATGAAGTCCAAGCACAGCAGTAGAATGTGACAGCTTTAAGGATAGATCATACAAGCGAGAACAATTACTTAAGTTATCTTAATCAACAATGTTTGCATTGCTAGTCTGTAAGTGAGAACCTGCCTTTATTCAACAAATGATTTTTACTTTTCCTGGGCTGAGAGATCATTAGACATTCCCAGTAAGGTCAAGGGGATGGAGTGAAGGTCAGGGAGAAATGTAACTGATGGGTGGAGAGTTTCAGTTACATGACAGAGTTAGAGTAATTGAAACATTCTTCTATGCAAGGGAAATAGTATCATTGCACCAAATGAAAGGACATTCACAGCAAATGTTACTGAATTGCTTGTACTACTAGATGATTTGGGATGAGCTTCCAGTTTTTGTTTTAGTTTTTTGTTTTTAAAAATATCACATTCTAAGGTAAATTGTCAAAGCAGTGACCCAAAATGTGAAGCAACCAGATATCAAAGAATGACGTTTCCTGAAACAATTAAAAACCACATGATATAAAATTGTGAAGGCATTATAAAAATCTGTCTCTTGCCATTGGTTAGCCATAATGCCACTGCTTAGGCGTGCCTCCATGATCTTCCATTGGAAAAGGTGTGGGGAAGAGATGGAAGACTCATGCCTTTACTCATGCAGAACTGGGTCTGTGCCATTTTGGTTGCAATAAAATTACAATGATTTAGATATTTTGGCAATCAAGGAATTGTTGAAAACTGATAGACAATGATTAGGCAGAGAGAGTAAAAAAGTGGTTACAAACATTTTCAGTAACTCTTTCTCGGATCAGTCAATCTCAGGAAAAATTGCTTTTTTGCAGTAACCTTTTCAACAACATTTTTCCTAACAAGCACTTTTTTCTTGTGAGTAGATTCCATTAAACTCAGGAGAATTGAGTAATAGGGGTCATCTACATGGACATTACAACCTGGAATCACACTGAGTTCACTTCTGGCTGTCTCCACAATGTCCCTGCACTTCCAGTAAATATTGTGGGATAAACCAAGTTCATCAAGTTTTGCCCCACATGAGGAAAAATCAGGGGGTGCTTCAAATTAACCAAATTAACTCAACATCCTTGGGCCAGTGTGGACAGCAGGACTGGGACCAATTTAGTCCAGTCCAACATCCACTTAGGGTACTGTCATTTTTCAGTGCAAGTAAAAGAGACTGGATCATTCCCATGCCACTCCTCCAAGATGACCAAGAACCCAGTGTGAATGTTTGGCAATTGCAGACATCCATTGCTGACATCAGCAGAAGCGCTTATATGACCAAGAAAGTGGGGAGATTTCTCCTTTCCCTTGGTCATGCAAATGCTACTGTTGCTGTCACCATGGGGCACCCATGATGGGCAGGAGTTCACACAGGGATCTGTGGCTGTCTGGGAATTATGATGTTGACACAGACAGTAATGAGATTGTCAAGGAGGGCCAATGCTGCTCAGCTTGCCAGGGCCATTTGGACTCTGACCAAGCACTGTCATGGGTTCATGCGGACATGTGTGGCCATCTTCAGGGCCAGTGCATGGGTTCATGAGAGCACATGTGGACATCTCCAGGGCTTGTGCCATTGGATCATGAGAGTACGTGTGGCCATCTTCTGGGCCAGTACCATGGGTTCATTAGTGTACGTGTGGCCATCTTCAGGGCTCCGCTTCAGCCTGGCCTGGATTTGCCAACCTTTGTACCCATTAAAAGATACAAATATTTTTTGCATATTTATCTCAGACTCATTCTTCATTATTGATCCACAAATGCTATAGTATACTTCTTATTAGTCCCCCCCCCCCCTATTTTTTCACTTACAGTAAGTATTTTGCAGCGTTTTACAAGACATAGTAATACAGGAAAAAGAAAAGAACTCACCTATCCTCTTTAGTTAAGGTACAAAAATACAGCTGCATTATAAAAAGATATTGAAGCTTCATTGTCTTTCAACAAGCTTGCTTGAATCACTGTCATTTCTTTTGAGACATATTTAACATTGCACATCTTTAATAATTTGAGCCACTAGAAGAAGAATCCACCTACTCTATACAAGTATTTTTTTTCTGTAGATTTTATAATACTGTCCACTTTGAGAGATGAAAAAAACCAGACTTTTTGAATTCCCCCAAAATGGCATTAAAGAAAACATACCAGAACAGAGCTTTCTGGAGAGAACTGACTGGCAGATGTTCCAGTTCTCTTCTCAGCCTAAGCTATTTTGCCTCCCCCTACCCTTCTATGGATGAAACAAAACAGCCTCTTTTTTTGGGAGTGGGCAAAAATAACAGAAAATGGTCTTTGCCAGTTTGGTGCAGCTCTGCTGTGTTCACCCTTATCACTTAAGAATCCAAGAAGTGACTGACATTCTGTCTTGACAAGATCCTGGAATTAAACCCTGCTCAGAATCATGATTTGTATTATCAGGAGGTCACTTGGGGAGGGCATCAAGCTGATATATATTAACAAGTCCTCTATATAGTGTGTTATCTTGATCTAAAATTTATTCAGCTTATCTGTGAATGAATAATAATGAAAAGAATAACCATGTAACTGTGGAAGTGGGGGGAATATTTTCCAAGCCTTTTCAGATTAGATGACTTATTTGGAATATATTTTCCCCCAGTAAACTGCAGTCAAATGTGGTTAGCTTTAATAGTGTTTAAACAAACAAATAGACCAAAAACCCACACCATCGGCAGAAATTATGTTCTGAAATAAACATGCCTGTGATGACCTTGAGAATATATCAGGATGGAAACACTTTTTACTCTGTGCTTTAAATAGTACTGGATTTGAAATATGCGTCATTACTCTGTAAAATATAACAAAATGCATGTAGCTGCTAAAACCAAAAATCAATATTTCAAATTTAATGCTATGGTGGGGGGGAAATGAATTTCTGCAAAGGAAAAAAAATCATCTGCATAACAGACAGATAGTTGCATGCAGGCTTTTTTCTTTTTAGAAATGCTTTATATTTGAAAACGTAAAACATTTGTGTCAATTTGCATTATGCCGATATATAAAACCATTTTCTCCTTGAAATCCTGAAGCAGCAAAACTAGATCATTTGGTGTATGGCTTGCTGGCACTAAAACAGATTACAATTCATGCTGGCAGGCCTAAGTGATAAACAAATAGCATCGCTGTTATGGGAGGTTGCTCAGACTCACGTTTACTGCAGTGCTTTCCTTTCCAACCAGATGGGCAGTCACAGACAGCAGGGCTTATGCATCGTCCTCCATTCATGCACATGGGATCACAGATACCTGCAACATGACAAAGTAGTTAACAAGGGTAGCAGATGAGGAAATGTTGAGACTTCTTTCCTGAAGTCTTTCTGCACTTTCATCATGGAAAAGTTTTGCATAATTAAGGGCAAAAAGTAATTTGGAAGTGAAGAAGTCTTAAACTTTGGGATTTGCAAGCTTTAGTAAATCCTCCTCGAATCTGCTGAGGTCCACTGCGTGCCAGAGACATTTCAAGGAGCCTTCAATAAGAGCTGCCTCACCAGAGAAATGAGAGAGGCATTAATTACAATGATTCTTTAAAAAGTAAACAAGAAATCTTGGGTGGCAGCTGTAGGCAGACCAATAGCGCTTATTACTGCTGACTGCCAAAGTCTTTTTAAAGCCATTCCCATCCTGATTGGAAAACATAGTCTCAGGCATTCATCTGGATCAGCAAGAGCTGGTAGGGAATTGATTAGTTTCACACACTTTCAGAGAAGCTTTTGCATTTTATCCATCAAGGATAACAGATAAGATAAGGCTGGGGTTACTTGTAGTAATGGGCAAGGAGGAGAAAGAAAAGAAACATTCTCAACCGCTATGTCTAACATCGGTTTTCAAATCTTTTGGTCCAATGGGGTGAAGATGGCTTGCATTGCCTGATATGATCATATCTAAGGCCCTACTACACAGCCATATAACTCAGAATATCAAGGCAGAAAATTATAGCATCATTGAGTTGGAAGAGACCTTGTGGGCCATCCAGTCCAACTGCATGCCTAGAAGCAGGAAATCACATTCAAAGTACTCTCAACAGATGGCCATCCAGCCTCTGTTTAAAAACCTCTAAAGAAGGAACCTCTACCACACTCCGGGGCAGAGAGTTCCACTGCTAAACAGCTCTCACAGTTAGGAAGTTCTGCCTCATGTTCAGGTGGAATCTGCTTTTCTCAGATACTGGGTTATCTGAGTCCACACTGCCATATACAAGTATTTCAGTTCAAAGCAGATAATGTGGGATTGTATTCAGCTGTGTGAAAGGGGGCACAGATTTCTTCAGTGCAAATGTACAAAGATGTATGAGCAAAATGATTTGATGAGCAAAATGGAAGCTGACAGCTTGTAGGGTTGAGTTGGGTGCTATAGAGTTGGGTGTAGGGTTGAGTTGGGTGCTATGAAAAAAAGGCAGGGAATATTTAGTTCTTTAATTTATTATTGAATTTTCGCTTATAGGAAGGTGGAGATTTTCCATCTCATTTGCCAAGATGAATTGGCTTTGGGTCCTATATGCATCTTAACACTGGTAGACTTTGGCAAGCCTTAAAAGCAGTAATCTTTATACTGGAGCAGTACTATACACAAGGGCGGCTGTGTAAGCATTTGCAGTACAGTTGATTTTGCCCAGGGGCGCTCTTGAGGCGCTGTTGGGGGAAAATAGACCTTGACATATGCGAGTTGTAGTTACTGGGATGTATAGTTCACCTAAAATCAAAGAGCATTCTGAACTCCACCAATGTTAGAATTGAACCAAATATGGCACACAGAACTCCCATGACGAATAGAAAATATATATCAATGATTAGTTGGGGGGGGGGGCACCAAAATACTGTTTGCTTACCATTGAAAATTACCTACGGCCGCCTCTGACTATACATGTACATATTGAAACTGAAAGTTATTTCAGTATTCTATTTTTAAAAAGTATGAAAAGCAAGTTTCAGGCTGACACACCTTAAGACAAATGATCTAATGCATTTAAATATCGTCATGGTTCATTTATTTTGCCATATTCTCAACACAGAAGCAACCACAAGCAAGTTGCTTGACATCCACCGGGAAGTAGCAGCCAATAGAGAAAGGACCAAGGCAGAGACATCTCCAGCTCATCCCTTGTTTGGGTATCAGCCAGCACGTCAACGACTTAAATCAAGAAATAGTTTTCTTAGATCTACAGAGACACTCACTGGAACACCTCAGCAAGCGAGAGTTCAAAAGTGGCAGGCTCAAACCCAGCACCTCAATCCGTGGGTGATACCAGATGAGAGACTCCCCCCTGGGCACACAGAAGACTGGGCGACTTGGAAGGCGCTGAACAGACTGTGCACTGGCACCACAAGATGCAGAGCCAACCTTCAGAAATGGGGCTACAAAGTGGAATCCTCGACATGCAAGTGCAGAGAGGAGCAAACCACTGACCACTTGCTGCAATGCAACCTGAGTCCTGCCACATGCACGATGGAAGACCTTCTTGCGGCAACACCAGAGGCACTCCAAGTGGCCAGATACTGGTCAAAGGACATTTAATCAGCTACCAAGTTTGCAAAATTTGTGGTTTTTTATCTGTTTGTTTCTTTTGTTCTGTTAGAAATATAATACAAAGTTCTGGTTGCGGATGACACGATAAATAAATTTCTTTTGCCCTCGCCCAGCTTTCTTAATCAAAACCCATTCACCAAGCCATAATCATGTTTCCAGTGCCATTTTCCAAACTCCACCTGTCTTCCTCATATAAATAAATGTCAGAATAAAATATGCAGAGGCTATTTTTTTAAAAAAAAATTGTATATGGTGTTATTTGATATGTGAACTCTGATACTGCAACCCCATTATTAAAGACTATAACTCATTAGATACACCTCATTAGATATACGTTAAATGTTTTCATGGCCTCACTATGTTAAACATAGTTACTACTGTGTTAAACATAGTGAGGCCACTGAGCTACCCACCATTGTAATTATATATGTCAACTTGGTGATTTAATGGCATCCTGCTGACATTTTGTTAATATTTTACAGTCCATGTATTTCACTGAAATTGCCATAATTGTTTTTCCATTGCTACTGTGTTCACCTTTTCTTTGGACATTATACAGGCAGTCGAAACAATGTAATTTCAAGTAACAGTTAAAACAACCCCTGCCCCCCCCCTCAAAAAAAAATTAATCTAGCTATTTTCAATTTTGTTGAACTGTAATCCTCAACAGTCTTAGTCGGCATGCCTGGTAGTTAGATATTATATGGATTTAAATCTATCTGTGTCTATCAAAATATTTGTATCCTGTCTGCTACTGTGAAATCTCAGGGAGGCATACAATTAAGACACTAAAGGAATTTAATAACATTTTTTTAAAAAAAACCACCAAATAATTCAAATGGGATAAAAGCATATTCAATATATCACCAAGTTAAAGCACAAAAAAGTCTGAAAACCGTTTAAGTGCCATACATGGGCACACTTAAGATGTACCCAGATTGAGCTCTAAATGCTTCAATAAAAATAAGATAATAATAATAATAACAACTTTATTTTTATATCCCACCACCACCACCATCTCCCCAAAGGGACTTGGGGCAGTTTACAAACGGGGTCAAGCTCATTAATAACAGAGTGAACCAAATAAAAACACATTGAAAATGCAGATAAACACATAACAAGGTAATTAAACAATTAAAATAATAAAATATATAAACATCATTACAAAAATCGAAACCAGTCTCAGTAATCAAAACCAGGACTGTATGGGCAATCAAAATGAGAGAGGGTGGGGACTGGGCATGGGCTTGTCAAAAATAGATTATAAATTTGAATCTCTTTTCAGAAGTATCTAAGGATTGCAGTATTTTCTTCCCTGCTGCATTTCCCCAACTTCATTGCTGCTTTCTCTCATCCCTTAATTTTCTTTAAACACGACTCCATTTTCAATACCCACCAGGCAGTCTTCAACATTTGTTCATGATAACTAGCTCCACTACTTCTCGATCCCACTTGCTGGCCTCTATGGAAAAAACTCCAATTTGAAAATAGCAAACAAAATGTTATGGCCCCTCATTGGGAAACTAAATAAATTATCAGACATCGCAAACAAACTGAATTATCCTAATCCTCCCAGGAGCAAGCATGACTTTGAAAAGATTCAGGGTTTCTTTCCTGTGGAAATGCATTGTACACTGACCCACAGATCATGAGAATTCATCATTTGGTGGTTTTTTTGTCCTCACCTCAGGAGAAAAATCTTATACACAAACAATCCATTGTGTAATTGCCACAGGAAATAGAGACTTCAGCTTTCTCTTTCTCCTCCATTTAAAAAAGTAATATGTTGTTGAGAAGGAAAAATAACCTTTACCACGGTAATAAAAAATTGCTAACAAGAAAATTAATGTCATTAAGCAGAATTGGTGGTGGAGATAATGTTCCTAACATAATGTTTTTGTCCTTCTACTTCAGAGCAAAAGGCCAGGCTCTATCCAAAGACAATCAATCCCAAGCACAATTTCAAAGAGCCAGGGGCCATATAGCATTTGTCTATTTTCACTCTTGCTAAGACAGTGCAGGAATTTCCTTTGCAGGGGTTCTCCTCCAATGGCAGTATATCAGATTCTTCTTGGGAAGCAATTCTCAGCACCATCAGATTTTTGAATGACACTCCTGAACCATGGTTGCTGAATAATATTGATTTTTAGTTGCTGATGCTTTTATATAGTGCTCTGCCTATATTTTATTGCTTTGCATTACTCCAATTACATATGGATGCAGTTGGCATAAACACAGGGCACCAAAATGATGGACCTCCATTTTGTTATCATGAGTGTTGTATATTAGCATTATTGGGTCTGATGCTGAATTTGGTATGTTCAATATTTTGTGGAACCTTTTTGAGCAATGTCCAATACCACCTGCAAGCCAAACTAAGGCTTGTTTTATGTTGCGATGATGTTTGCTGTTCGACTACCTCACAATGTGGTAGGAGGCCTAGCTAGGGGGAGTGAGGGGTTCTTTGTAGACTCTACCTGGTTTAGGCTATTTAAGGCAGCCTGCCCCTGGCCTCTTTGTGTTCATCCTTCACAGTTCTATAGGAGCCTTAGGGTCTGGGAAGGAATTACTTTTTTGGGGTGTTTCTTTAATTGTTAACTTTGTGGTGAGGTGGTAAAGGGAAGGGAGGGGTCAGAGGATAGCCTGATTCCCATGAGTTCCCATGGGACCAGGCATGTAGCCGGGGAGGGGGGCTTGAGGGGCTTCAGCCCCCCCCCCCCGAAATTCTCATGGTGGTCCACAAAAAGGCCTTACTGGTGTATTATTTAAACTGTTATGTTTATTCATATCATGATCTGATCACCATACTCAATATATCCCATATGCATGGGGGTATTGGGGTAACAATACAAAAGGTTTGCTAGGGTAGACCCTCTTTCACTCAGACTCAGCCACCCCGAAACAAACTCAGCCATCCCCCCCCCGAATCAAAATCCTGGCTACGGGCCTGCATGGGATAATTTCTTTCAATCTCTTTTCCATCCTTCTCCAGCCCTATCTATCTATCTATTACCAAAAAAGCCCTTCTCCTTCACCTCTTAGACTTTCTCATTTCTTTCCCTCTGCTGCCCTTCCTATTTGGGCTTGTGTACCTCTGCTGCCCCAGTTCATCTGGCTTGTGTGTGTGCAGGTGTGCAAGTGTACCCTCGGGTGACTTCTACCTGCCCCACTGCACCAGTCTAGCAGTAGCAGCCTCCCTTACCCCAAACAGTTATTTTAAAAAGTAAACAAAAATAAACAAAGCCCTTGGAAGTTGTTTGTAATGTTCACATCTTTGACTCTCTCTCACACACTCTCTGCCCTGCTGCTTCTCCTCCCTGTGTGACATTCCAGGGAATAGGAGGAGCAGCTTTGGGATTCTTTAAAAGGACATTTTATTTCATGAAACTTTTTTTAAAAAATCACTAAAAATGGTGGGATGATCCAAGTGTTCTGAAACTTAAGGGGGCTTGCAGTGGTAAATGTTAGGCCTGGGTAACAACGCAAAAATTTGTTTCTAAAATCGATTTGTAATTGGGGTGTTTTTTTTTGTTTCGATATTTAAAATAATTTCAAAATTTTCCCAAAAAAAGTTCGGTATTTACGAAATTTCGTAAATATTTACAAAACATTTTGTAAAGATGGCGCCCTTTTTTTTCAATATTTTAAAAATATTTTTTAAATTTAATTATTAATTTAGTAGAATAGGGAGGAGAAATTATTATTGAGGGAAGGCAGGCACTCACTCTGGCGGGCCCTCTCGCTCGCCGCTCGCTCACCCTCGCCCTCTCGCTCGCCGCTCGCCCTCTCGCTCGCCCGCTCGCTCGCCGCTCACCCTCTCGCTCGCCCTCTCGCTCGCCGCTCGCCCTCGCCCTCTCGCTCGCCCTCTCGCTCGCCCTCTCGCTCGCCGCTCGCCCTCGCCCTCTCGCTCGCCGCTCGCCCTCTCGCTCGCCCTCTCGCTCGCTTGCTCAGCCGAGAGAGGAGAGCTCCCAGCAAGCCAGGCAGCCATCTTACGTATTTCCGAAATGGACGGAAATACAAAATTTTTTGGCGCCTGCCGTTTCGATATCTAAAAACACTTCCAGGTTTAAAAATAAGTTTTGTAATCGTTTTGTAATTCAAAAATTAACGAATTTTTTAACGAATTACGAATTAACGAAATGAATTGCCCAGCCCTAGTAAATGTGTCCTAGTGTGGCCACATTCATCCTGATAGCCTTAAAATGATGGAAAGGGAAACTCTGAAGCCTCCCCATTGCCGCCTATCGCTAGATCACTCCTGAAAATCTGCTGCCATCCCAAAAAAACGGCATATTGTCCATCCTGAAAAATGAAAGTTACCAGAAAACAGATGGAAAAGGGGGGGGGGGGTTATTGTTAGAAAATGGCATGAAATTCAGGAAAGATTTTTCCCAAAATGCTCATCCCTAATATATATTCTTCTGCAGAAAATACTGTTTTCTACCCAAGTCAACCATGTGCCATTTTACAGATTTTCCAACAATTTCTGAGTTTTTAACAATATTCTTTCTATTCCTAGTTGGTGGTGGGGCTGCCTTTTCCAATAGCTCATCTCTGAAAAACATAGGGATATTTCCTTCATTGACTCCGGCTCTGCGTGTTCATTTCCTTTAAAACATTAACCATGGACTCTCAGAAATGTGTCAAAAAAGCTCACTTCACTCCTTCAGTTGGAATCTGGGGGCAAGCCAATTGATTTAACCCTATGGAGTCCCTGAAGGCCACAAAAATTACCCTGCAACTCACAGACCCAGCCATGACATAGGCCATCATCTTTAAATGCCTACATGTTTTCATTATACTACTTTGCAGCAAGTTAGAGAGATGCTTTCACAATTTATCAATAAGTAAAATTATAACTTTATAACAATGAATCTGAATGTTCATGCCATATCAAGCCGTCCTTCTATGATAGCATGATATTTCATGTAGTAAAAACAATGGTGCTTTGCCATTATTGGTACTAAGTGCATGGAGAATCCAAACAGAGAGAATGAAATTAAACCTTGTGCAGTATGCTGAGAATGTCCTGACCCATGCATTTCACATCCCATACCCACTTGTCCCTTTTAATGAGATTACCCTTTTTATTAAACCTTAATTTAGTACAAAGGGCATAGTCTTTCCCTTTAACATCTTTCTTATTTTAGCTATAAGAGACAAAATGAGATATTATATATAGGAAGAATATCAAATCCATTTCCTAGTATGAATTACAAACCCTTTTCTTTTGTCTGGGCTCTTTCAGAAGCATTGAAGGTCCATGTACTTAACTAACCTTTCCCAAAACTATAATTTAGATTTTGTTTAGCCCCAGTCCTATAATTACCTGTCACCCTATAGCCTGAATAATACTGGAGATAAGGGAAGAACAGGACTGTGCTACAATGTTGAGCAGAATAATCCAGTTTTAGAAAGGTTGGATTCCTCTGCCCAGAGAAGCTGGCAAATTGACCTCAATAATCTATCCCATCGTAAAGAAAGGCCAATGGATGTCTCCAAGAAATACATTCTGAAACTAGCCAAACAATGAAATGTATCAGACACAAAGGCCAGCTTTAATAGAGGGAGTAGATATGTATAGAAAATTGGATGGCGTATAAATTAACCATAATAAATAAGAGGAATTATGTATAAGATTTACTCTACAAGATCAAAACATTTTGCAATCAGTTATTGGTTTAAAGTTATCACCCAACATATTCAAATGAGTTTCTATCTTCAAATCAATTTCATTTTTTAGAGATCTTATGCAACAAAATAAAACTAGACATCCTCAATTGGGCCAAAATTAAACTTTTTGTCTTGGCTGAATCACAGCAATCAAAATGAATGTACCAAAAGTGAATTCCTTATTTCATGTCTTCCTATCACTTTAACCAAGGCACATCTTAATAATAATTGGCAAACAATTTTCAATTCTTTATATTTGAAGGAGAAAATACATAGAAAATCTTCAAATAGGGGATTAGGGATTTATGATATATCCAAATATTGTTACTCATTTCAGTTAAAACAAATTCTCCCACTAATCAATAAAGATTAGAAAGGCATTCAAATAGACCTGATGTCAGATTTAAATCTTAAATCAGTTTTTCTAAATGTTAACAGAAAGATAATTAACACATTTTATAACTCATTTTTGAAGACCACTTTGACTAGCTGGAGCAAACTGGAAAACCTTGTTACACAAAATTCATCTCTGATTCCTCTTATTATAGTACTTAACACCAGTGAGGATATAACAGATTACCAATAATACATTTTAGAGGTGGGCATAATTCCAGATGTCTTTTCGGATTTCTGAAAATTTTGATGATTCAGAGATATGAACCACTGAAATAGAAAGCAGAAAGGGCCCCTCTGAAAAATTTGCTAATCGAAACACGTATCTGAATCTGTTGGATAAATTCAGAAAATCTGTTGACTCTGACTTTTTTCAGTGTAACATATTACTCTGCCACCTTGGGACTGGCTGGTGTGATTGACCAGTGCAGCTGCTCACTGATTTTTTCCCCCTGTAAGTTTTAAAGGGCATTTATTGGACAAATTTCCTAAAATAAATCAGTGGGTGACCGAAATGTTCTGAAACTTTGCAGTCTTACAGTCAAAAATGTGGCCTACAAGTGTGGCAAGTTTCATCTTTATAACTAGGAAAAAAATTCAAGTCTCAAACCGAGAGGGTGACTCACTCAAGGTGCTTAAATTGGTAAAAAAAATCCCCAAAAATCAGTGAATGATTGAAACACTCTGAAACTTGGCAGGCTTACAGTTATAAATGTGTCCTACAAGTTTGGCAAGTTTCATCCTGATATCCATTTCATTCACAGAAAGATGAACTTCACAATTTTCCTCATTGGTGCTAATGGGCCAAATCTCATCAAAACAATAATGAAAAAAAAATCTGGATTTCAAATTATGAATCAAAATGCCCCCTGAAATCTTCTCAGATTTTCCCAAAATGGAAACAGATTTCTGCCATTTCTCACATTTCTAATACATTTCTGGAGTGGGGTGATTTAACGGGAATCTACATGTATATGTGGTGGGACTGTGAAATCTTCTCAATATTCTAATTCAGTAGTTCTCAACCTGTGAATCCTCAGATGTTCTGCCCTAAAACTCCCAGAAATTCGAACAGTTGTTAAACTGGCTGGGATTTCTGAGAGTTGTAAAACACCTGGGAGAACCACTGGTCTAGAGGGATGTATTTTACGAAATATGTAACATTAAGTTCAATTTGTTTCAGATTAAACATGGTTGCATTTTCTCCAGTTCTGATGCTCAGTTATCACATAAGGACTGAATAACATGTTTACTTTTGCTAATAGCATAGCAATGGAAATCTGGAAATGCATTGAACATCACCCCATAGTATGCAGGAACATGGGGCTTAGCTATTTCAGAAGAGTTAACACAATCATATTCTTAACTACTGAAACTGCCAACTCAAGGAGAACTGTGGGTTCTTGTCTATGCTTTAAAAAGGAATCTTATTTTGAGTTATATGACACCATGCTGTGCCTATATGAATTTTGTAACTGTTTTGTACGCAACGGAGTACCCTCAAGCCAACTTTTTTAGTTGTGAATGCCATACTCAACATGTAAAATCAATAGTTTTTTTTAAAAAAAATGTTTTGTTTGCATCTTGCTTGTACTTTTCTTTATTGAATGTATAAGCCATCTTTGCCCCAGCATAAAACACAAGGCAGCTTAGAGCAAACTAAAATGAAGTACACCTAAAATACTATTAGTACAAATGTTAGGAAAAATATATGAACAATTCTATTAAAAATAGTTAAAAACTATTTCAGCCACATAAATGAATTAAGCATCCACCTTAAAAAGTCATTTGCCTACCAGTGGAGGGCAGAGAGTAAGCCAACCGAACCTCCCATTTCGAAACATGGAAACATCCACAGAGATCAACCTCTTTCATGTCATTAAAAATGAGACCATGAAGGTGGTAGGACCAAGAGAAAGCCCTTGCTGAAGGCCTCAAAACGGGGCTAGGGTCAAATGCAGAGATAAAGTGTTTCAGATACTGGATCCATGCTATATAGAACTTTAAATGCCATTGCCAACATTTTAAATTCTACCTAGAAATGGAACAGCAGTGAGCAAAGCTGTTTAAAAAAAGAGAATTGTGTATTTCTATACACTGTTCCTACACAATCAAAAGGCAGATCAGAAAATAGGAATGTAGCCTGTGTGGATGAGGTTACACTGTCTCAGATTTATAATGCAACATGTTTGGCAGAGGCTTGGATTATGTTTCCACAGCTAAATGTAGTGTGCCAGCTGTGTCCATTTCTCGAGCTCAGTATAGTGATAACTGGAGATATCTATTACTTTTCTTTATTGAATGTATAAGTAAGTGAAATAAATAAATAAATAAATAATAAAATAAATAAATAAATTACAGTGCATCCAGAAAAAAGGAGAATGGTCAGATGAACGCTTAATTCCCCCACCTCTACTCTTTCTCAGCATGGAAATTGCCATTTTGAAAGAGCAGGAGAAGTGGAAAGGTGATTTGGGGAAGCTGCATATCCTACGGGTGTGTAGATACAGTATAGGATTTTGGGAAATGTATTTCATAGAAATCACAGAGCTGGCAACGATGTCACAAACTGCAAAAACACCAATTCAGATAGTTTTAAACCATTATTCCCTGTTACTCAGAGGCAGTACATTATAACTACTCCCTATACGATGGATGGAGAGTATTGGTGTTCATTTGTATCTTTTAAAAAATAATCCCATTACTATGGTTCAAACAAACCTTGAAGCATCCTCCCTGTTTAGATCTAAAACCAACTTCAGTGTGAAGACACATTCTTGTGTATACCTAGCAATCTGAACAGGGATGACGTTAGGTTGTGTGTGTCTGAACGTGTTGTTTCCTCAATCAAAATGTAGAGTTCATGATGTTGGGAAGTTCCAGAATTTTATATTTGCCTTCTCCATTTAAGTTATCTGCAGGTAACTTCTAGCTCATGAGGGAAGGAGTCTCCCACAAGTAAGATCTGAATAAAAGAAATGCTTTGAGTCAATACATCTTTACTGTGAACTCTACAATCTTAGCATGAATGGGAGACTTCAGACATCTGATTTCTTTAGTGCATATAACTTATGCTCAATGTATTTTTATTTAACTAGGCACACTGCCTTAAATTGTGATTCAAAGTCTCAAAATGCCTAACAGGTTGTGGATCTAGGATCAAAGGGGAGAAAAATTGCTTTCATTACACCCACCGATGCTCAAGACTTGGGGTTAAATTGTTTATTGTATGAGGAATAGAACATTCTTTTCATTGACCAGCTCCAATCCACATTGATTTCAACACATATCTCTTTCTCTCTGGGTGTTAGCTTTTCCATTACAAAAGTCTATCTGTTAGCTCTTATATTTTTTCTTTTCATCTTGTGTTCTCCAGTACACTTAGTTTACAAAGCATGTGTGGAATTACAAGTTCTAACTGCTTTAGTTTTTATTCTCATTGTGTTAGAAGCTTTGCATTTGGTGACATTTTCACATCCTTGCAGACTCCTTTGTATTTCCTTAGGTCAGTGTGAGCTATTGTGATGGTCTGAATACATTTTGTTTAGAGGATTTTTTATAAAGTAGCAGAATATTATTCTAGCTTTTTTCCCACTTCGGATGGGCTTTTCATCTTTTCCACTTCTACTGTGACTTGTCATTTAAGTATTCTCTCATCCCCACTTCATCTCACTCCCAGTCTGAATGGACTAAAACTTGCTTTTGTTCAGCTAGTACTCAATGTTTAGGGTTTAAATTTTTGGTAGAGCTACAGAATGAAAATGGAGTTTGTTTATATCTTTTAAAAAAATAATCCCATTACTATCGACAAACCCTTTCGGTGGCTTTTCAGCTTAGAAATTTCTTTTAAAACAGTTAGTTACAGTTACTATTGAAGTACTCTCAAAGGTTACAAAAATCCTTGTGCCACTACCAAATGCTGGCATGGGCAGCCTCTGGCCACCTTGCATACAATCTGACCACCTTGCATACAATTGTTATAATAGCTCAATTGGTGCTTCCAAAATCACCAATTTTGGCTTGGAGTCAGGGTGGCAACTGCAGCAGCAAGTGATGCTTGGCTGCCAGAGCTGGGATTTGACTTTGCTTTGATAGTCTCCAACCTACTTCTAATCAAGCAACTTGAAAACTTGAAAGGGCAATGGCACCTTTCAAGAAGAAAATGTTGATATTGAAGTGTGGGGATGTCCTACTTTTCTGGAAGAGAATATAAGAATTTGGTGTACACCTTGCCATCCCCTTGTGGTGAAGGGTGAAGCAACCTCTTTGGGCCCTGGGGCCTGGGTTTGCATGTGAAGGTGGTTGCAATTGAGTCTAACCTCAGGGCTCTCTCTCTCTCTCAAAGTCAGATGGCTTTGGGTATATGCAGTGGGTTGGTCTTCCAGTAAGGGCAGACAGGGGTGAACAATTAATAATTTTGGATTACTCTCAAGGTCAACTGTATCATCCAAGGGATGAGCTAGGAAATGGTCACAGGTTGACATCTGGCCTCAGCTAGACCTGCATTAGGTAGATCCTTCAATTTCTTTCATTTTCCATAGGCACAATTCACTTATATAAGCTATAGGTCAAATAAAGTGATCCTAGTTTCATCCAATTTCCTGTATGTGGTCTCATTATTTCATGACTGGTCATCAAACAGCATTTTTTATGTCCGTCAACTCTGCTTGGACTCCAGCAGCACCTGTCTGTTAAGGCTGACATTCAGAAAAAAAGTGTCTGGTTGAGGAAAAGATGACAACAATGAAATGAAAGAGGAAAAATAGCATTTAGCTCAATAAATGTATTATTATTGAAAATATATAGAATATTTTCTAAATGACAATCATCACTCAAGGCTATCAATGCAACCACAATGTCACGTTCAAATAAGAAATGTGGTGCTCAGAGGATTAAGTATCTAGTATCATCCTGAAACCTTAGTGCAATTTTATACAATAATCTTCATCAGTAGGGGAAGACTAAGCACAAGACAGTAACAACAAGTTGCTTTTCATGAAAGATCCACGGTCAATCTCAGTAGCAGTACTTTCAGCATTTGGATATGATGGGACCCCTGTGCCCAGCAGTTTATGAGACTCTCAGTAATTTAGGAAACAAATGGGAACTCTTCATCAGCTTCAGCCATTGGATGAAATGACTATGAAAATGTGCACATTAAAAAGCATAGAAAATATATGTCCATTTGCTGTAAACGGTGACATAATATGTCTATGAATTACTTTGTTGGATGGATAACAGACAAGGATTAGGAGGATTTTAATGTTATCGAGACTGAGAGATATTCACATGACATGTTTTAATGATCTAGATAGTATTATGTGACATCCTAAGCATGCCGGTTGAATTCAGGAAGGAAAAACTTTATGTTGATCAAAAATTGGTGGCCAATATTCAGGATACTTAGTTGCAAAAGAGAATATTCACTTTTATATTATTTTGTGATCACTTTTTTTCAAAACTGGTTATTAGCTTGGATTTATTCCCAAATGAAAAAAAATACAGAGATTTTGCTTAATTGTCTGTGTAGTCTTAATGTTGAAATGCTTGGGTAACTTATAGTTAGGCTCATGGTCAAGCAAGGTAGTGTATGACATAGTTATCCTGAGCCAAAAAGCCAAAGAGTATGCAGAGTTTTTCTTCTCCTTGGAAATCAATCCACAGTATGTGTTCACATAGAGATTGAATGGGTCAGCACAGACTCGTGGGGAAAGGCTCATGGGGGGCATGCAGTTATGGAAGTGGAAGAAGGAGTCTTTGCTTGCCCTCTCCTCTCTATTGGAATTTTCCTTCATTCTCCAAATTTCTAGCACTACAGTATATTAAAATGTCAGACAAGCATTTCAAAATATAATATAAGGGGTAGGTAAAGTAAGCTAGCAATGTGTTATGGACAAAGCAAATGTAAAAGTCCTAGTGTTAATGGTTTTTAGTGAATTACCCACTGTAGTGTTGAGAGTTCAAGAAAAGATTGGTTGGAGGAACACAATTTTTCAATATGGAATTTGGGGGGGGGGAGGGGTAATGCCCTTATTCCATACCCCTTCACCATACCTCTAGCACTGAGTGCTCATTTGCTAATTTTAATAATCTTTTCTTTCTTTTTTTTTTTAAAGAGGATCATCAAACTGAGCTCAAGCCAGGTTATTTCTTTAAAATGGAAGCAGAGTTTACATTGTTCTGGTATATAATTGCCCAGTGAATGCATTTGGTTTAAGAGAGCTTTTGTTGTTTAGCCCTTTGTGGATGCTGAATAATGGAATTCTCAGCAAGGGAGAATATAGAATGTCTGTACAATCACAGATGCATAATCATACATTGTATTGTCAGTTTTGGCACTCTCTTCAGTTTGCTTGCAAGTGTTTGGATAACATAATCATGGGGGGGAGGGTTGTCAGTAAGTACAAAGTATTGAAATCCTTGCACTTCAGCTGCCAACCAATCCAAGAAGTGTGATTTACATAACAGTTCTTTAGTGCTATATTTGTTTACGCCAGCTATCAACAACCACTTTCAACCTGAATGCCTTTTATTTAAAATTAAAGGCATTGCAAAACAACGAAAGAACATGACTGAATGACAGAGACACGATGAAGAGTGTGTTGTTCTGTCTTGCACAGAAACAGATGCCTGGGAAAAGCTAAATAAATAAATTATGGAACAAAGGAAATGAAACCATAAGCTCCACACTTGAACAAACACACAAATAAACCCCAGATTAATTAATGGTGATTGTCATCTGTTGCTGTTGTGCTCCCTGTGCTTAAATGAGCTCTTTCAGCCTTAAGCTGGTATTAATAAATATATATGACATGCTTGCCTGTTTCCTTCAGTTGAAAATGTTATAAAAAAAGGATAAGACAGGATGCAATTGCATATGCAAAGTCAGAAATTACTGAGGGGTCCGGATGGGCAGGAGCTTAGCATATTTTGTGGATATGTAGAAGGAGGGACTCAACATGACAACATCATTTTGATATTATAGGTCTTTCACATGGAATTGACACCTCATATAAGAAAGAGGTTCTATAAATATAGGTAAAGGTAATTTTTCTCTCTCCTGGCATTAAGTCTAGGACTTAAGTCTAGATCCTGCAAGGAAGACTCCAGCAATACATGGAGCGAGAGTTGCCAGATGTTCAAGCTGGGTTTAGAAAAGGCAGAGGAACGAGAGACCAGATTGCCAATATCCGCTGGATAAAGGAGAAAGACAGGGAGTTTCAGAAAAACATCTATTTCTGCTTCATTGACTATTCTAAAGCCTTTGACTGTGTGGATCATAATAAACTGTGGCAAGTTCTTGGTGGGATGGGCATACCAAGCCACCTTGTCTCTCTCCTGGGGAATCTGTACAAGGACCAAGTAGCAACAGTCAGAACTGACCACGGAACAACAGACTGGTTCAAGATTGGGAAAGGCGTACGGCAAGGCTGCATCCTCTCACCCAACCTTTTTAACTTGTATGCAGAACACATCATGCGATGTGCGGGGCTTGATGAATGCAAAGCTGGGGTGAAAATTGCTGGAAGAAACATTAACAACCTCAGATATGCAGATGACACCACTCTGATGGCCGAAAGCGAGGAGAAGCTGAGGAGCCTTCTAATCAAGGTGAAAGAAGAAAGCGCAAAAGCTGGGTTGCAGCTAAACATCAAAAAAACCAAGATTATGGCAACAAGAATGATTGACAACTGGGAAATAGAGGGAGAAAACGTGGAGGCCGTGACAGACTTTGTATTTCTAGGTGCAAAGATTACTGCAGATGCAGACTGTGGCCAGGAAATCAGAAGACTCTTACTTCTTAGGAGGAGAGCAATGTCCAGTCTCGATAAAATAATAAAGAGTAGAGACATCAGACTGGCAACAAAGATCCGCCTAGTCAAAGCCATGGTATTCCCTGTAATAACCTACGGATGTGAGAGCTGGACCTTAGGGAAGGCTGAGCGAAGGAAGATCGATGCTTTTGAGCTGTGGTGCTGGAGGCAAGTGCTGAGAGTGCCTTGGACTGCGAGAAGATCCAACCAGTCCATCCTCCAGGAAATAAAGCCCAACTGCTCATTGGAGGAAAGGATACTAGAGACAAAGTTAAAGTACTTTGGCCACATCATGAGGAGACAGGAAAGCCTAGAGAAGACAATTATGCTGGGGAAAGTGGAAGGCAAAAGGAAGAGGGGCCGACCAAGGGCAAGATGGATGAATGGCATCCTTAAAGTGACTGGACTGACCTTGAAGGAGCTGGGGGTGGTGACGGCCGACAGGGAGCTCTGGCGTGGACTGGTCCATGAGGTCACGAAGAGTCGGAGACGACTGAACGAATGAACAGCAACAGCTAAGTCTAGTTGTGTCTGACTCTGGGAGTTGGTGCTCATCTCCATTTCTAAGCCAAAGAGCCGGCATTGTCCTTAGACACCTCCAAGGTCATGTGGCCAGCATGACTGCATGGAGCACCATTACCTTCCCACCGGAGCGGTACCTATTGATATACTCACATTTGTATGTTTTCAAAATGCTAGGTTGGCAGTAGCTGGGGTTAACAGCAGGAGCTCACCTACTCCCTGGATTCTACAAATATACATAACATTTCTGGGCCACAGGAACAGATTTATATTTTTCTCAGCAATACAATATTAACTACTCTTAGAACATGCCCTAGGTGGAGCTGGTGCTTAATTTACTCATGAGCTTCTCTTTACTCCATCTCTCTCTCTCTGTGTGTGTGTGCACACGCGCGTGTGTGTAACCTGAGGAAGATACGAATGCAGGTCACAGAGTATGTCATGCCCTGCCAGATTATTCTGACCTGCTGAAATAAATTACAATGATGTAGTTTGATCTGCAGAACCATCATTAGCTTGGGTTCTTGGGTGACCTACATGAAATTTCATTGAGCAATGCAGAGTGCATCCTTGGATAATCCCTGCTTTAAACACTGAGATGATGCAACAGGAGTCCCCTTCTTGGCTTCACCACACTTCTCCATGCAAGAAAAGTGAAATCATTGTATTTTTTTCATTTCCTACTTTCCCACATGGAGCAAAAGCAGCCAAGTTGTCAACCAATGTTTGCAGGAACCAGCAGAGAGCATCCTTCCTGCTTACATGTATGAAATAGAAAAAGTTCACAACACTCTTTCTTAATTTACAAACCTATAGTTCTGATCTATAGGAAACATACATTTTGATCTGGCAACATACTGAAACTCCTCTCCAGAAGCAACTCTCATGAACCAATTTGAAACCATATCTTGTGCTGCCTTATTCTCCAACTGTCCATTACGGATGGGAGAGAACATGATTTTCTGGGCATTTCCTATACTATTATTGCATCTGCTCCTCTGACATGACAGCGAAGTTAAGTAAACTAAAATAAACCAGGAATCAAATAGGGGTCTAAGAGGTGTGCCAGGAAGATCGAAAGTAGTTTGTTTAATTGAATGCTCTTCCATAGCAAAAGAAAGGTGAAACATGTCTTTCTGTGACTATTTCAAAAGGGGAATGTTTTAGTTTAACAATCTGGAGTTTTTGGAAGTCAAAAAGTTAATTCACTATCGGCTTAGAGTTTGTATTCTATAGCTTATTCCCTGTCCAAGGCTGTAGACCAACTGTCCTTGCCTTGTTAAAATCCTTGGGGCAAACTATCTATAGTTAGTCCAGGAAATTATAAGAAACTTGTACTCGGCCAAATAATGAATCTGCCACAAATAATACAACACATATCATTTTGAATTAGTATTATACATGGAAAGAATTCTAACTTTTCAATCTCTCTTTCTCTCTCTCTCTCCCCCCCCCCCCCCCCAATTTCCTTTCTGGGAGATTTGTAGTACATTGCTTTACATATTTATTGGAAACATAGTCTATTATTTTCAGCAGGTTTGTTTCCTAGCAAGTGCATTCTGGATTACAGTAATTGTACAACCTTAAAATGTCTGCTGAAAAATTTGAAGGGATTTCTTCCCAGGCGTATGTGTATACAAGTTCTGCTTTCAGGCAGAGGTCTATTGGGACCATTTTGTTATTTGCTTTGATTTATGATAACCAGGGAATGAGACACCTCCATAAACAGCTGTGCTCAGGTCTTGCTAGCTCAAGGCTCTGGCTTCCTTTATTGAATCAATCCATCTCTGATGTGCTCATCTTCTTTTCCTGCTAACTTCCACTTTACCAAGCATTATCAATGATATCTCATGATACCATACAATTGTAGCATAAGAAATTAGCACTTTGTATTGTTGAAGGCTTTCATGGCTGGAATCACCAGGTTCTTGTGGGTTTTTTCGGGCTATATGGCCATGTTCTAGAGGCATTTCTCCTGACGTTTCGCCTGCATCTATGGCAAGCATTCTCAGAGGATGCTTGCCATAGATGCAGGCGAAACGTCAGGAGAAATGCCTCTAGAACATGGCCATATAGCCCGAAAAAACCCACAAGAACCTAATTAGCACTTTATCAGAGATTGCAGAAGAGCATCCCTAGTGCATATGTTCTAGGGTGGCCCATCCAACTCAGAAGATCATTCCATGCTCCTCAGAATGCCAACACTAGAATGTGGGAAGCAATATTGACTAGGCATTGTTGTTGTGTGCCTTCAAGCCATTTTCAACTTATGGTGACCCTAAGACTAACCTGTCATGGAGTTTTCTCTGCAAGATTTGTTAAGAGGGGAATTTGTCCTTGCCTTTTTCTATGACATGTACAGGGTCACCCACTGGGCTTCCATGGCAGAGTGCCAACCCTTGTCTCCCAGTGCCTTAGGCTAACACTCAAACCGCTATACTATGCTGACTCTTTAAATTGCAAGGAAATGCTTGCTGTGAATTTTATAAGATAAGAAGCAGAGGAAAGCAGGGAGTATAGTGAATGTTGCTTTTCTATAACCTCTACTGTGCTAGAAGAGCCTATCAGAATTTAAGAAATGTTAGAACATTCAGTCATGTGGGAGTGATGAAACCTAGCATTATGATTGTACTGCCAATGACTCCTGCATTTGTGTGCTACGTTAATCTTACAAAAATGCTTAGCTGGATGGCAGGTGAGCCATATTCATCTTTCCTGTCTACTGAAATTCCACTGGGTACATTCCAAGAGTGCTAAAGTGCACTTAACTCTTCTTTGGATTGTGGCCGTAGCACACAATTATTGCTACAGATAGGTTGAACAATCTGATTCCCATCTTGTAAAGGCTCAGTGAACCTGATTTATTATCCAAGACTACTGAAGTCCTGCTTCCCATGCTAGAATCTAAAAGGGATGCTGAAGAGCATTTCTCCAGTGAAAGTGTTTCATTGTAACAATGCATATTAGATTTCCATGACTTTTTCAGACTACCACACACATGTTCCATAACTGCATCTCCAGTGTTTGTGCAACCATCTTTGGAGCATACAGGATGTGGCACACTTTAATTGTGACTTATTGAAAACCCTTGATAGCGCTTGCTAAATTTTGACATATCCTTAGTCCACTCAAGTGCTTTTCTATCACAAGTGAAAATGCAAATTTGGCACTTAACTCTGTCTTCAATTGACTATTGTTGTGGGCATTGTTATTATTTATTACTAGAACCACGACAGCAGAAACAAGTGATTACTTATTCTCCATATGGCTTCCAGCTGATCTAGTCAAACTCAGCACTGTGTAGATGGAAATATGCCCTTCATTCATTTATTTACAAAAATATTTATATCTTTCTCCATATTGCAAAATCTCAGGGTAAAGTACAGACAAGAAGGCAATCTGCAACAATTGCATAACAATGTAAAACAATTCAGAGAAATTTAAAACAATTTAAAACAGCTGGAAGCATATAAAACAATTTTAAACAATTTAATACAATTGAAAACCATTTACTCAAAATCCCCAAGACATTTTAGTGAAGATCCTTAGACACTAAAGTCTTTGATAAATGGCAGCATTGCAGTTAGAGCCAAAACGAAAGCAACAATAACACTAATCAGGCATTCCACAACTGGGTCCCACAGTGGCAAAGATTCTCCCTCATATTTCCAGTGTGCTTTTGTGCCCAGAGCTATGATGATTACAAAACACTAGGCAAAAGAGGTTTCATGATAGTCCCACAATTTCTCCAGCTTCCATTGTATAGATTTGCATTATGTCACTTTGCTGAATTACAGTGAATGTTATGTGTTTGGTATCCAGGATCAGATAATTACCAGCCCATTACAACAGGTCATAACACTATGCTGACCCGTTGAACACTAATTGTTTGAATCCATGTACTCAAAAGTACCTGACCTGAAAATCTGTACTGAGTGGTGTATAGACCTGATAATTTGTCCACTCAAAAGATCAAACCACAATTAATAATATAGGGAGTGTTATTCAAATTTAGATCCATGCAAAATATACTGGTGGAATGTGACTTATCTGCCAAATCTTCTTATTGTTGTCTCTTGGACACAGGGCTTGTCTTTACAAGCCAAAAACACTGGGCTAACTGTGACTAAAAGGATGGCTGTCTTAATTATGCTTATCTACTTCTGGTGAATGTCCTGTGATTTTTAGCTGTAAATCTGATTGGCCTGAGGCAAAGTCAGGGTATGGTCCAGAGGTTTTTTTTTTTTTTGAAACTTCAGAATATCCTATGGTTTTGTTATAGTTACCAAAGTCATAGGATATTCGTTACATCCCGTATAGACTACTGCAACTCAATTGAAGACAGAGTCAAGTGCCAAATTTGCATTTTCACTTGTGATAGAAAAGCATTTGAGTGGACTAAGGATATGTCAAAATTTAGCAAGCGCTATCAAGCGTTGGCAATAAGTCACAATTAAAGTGTGCCACACTCTATGTGGGGTTGCCTCTGAAGACTGTCCGGAAGCTTCAACTGGTCCAATGGACAGCAGCCAGATTGCTAACTGGAGCGGCTCTCAGGGAGCATACAATCCCCCTGTTGCGCCAGCTCCACTGGCTGCCAGTTTGCTACCGGGCACAATTCAAAGTGCTGGTGTTAACCTTTAAAGCCCTAAATGGTTCTGGCCCAACTTACCTGTCTGAACATATCTCCTCTTATGAGCCATCTTGAACCTTGAGATCGTCCGGAGAGGCTCTGCTCTCGGTCCCGCCTTTGTCACAGGTATGCTTGGCGGGGATGAGAGACAGGGCCTTTTCAGCAGTGGCCCCCCGGCTATGGAACACTCTCCCTAGAGAGATTAGATCTGCTCCTTCCCTCTTAACATTTCGGAAGCAAGTCAAAACGTGGTTGTTTGAGCAAGCGTTCACAAACACAGAGTAATGGATATGGATAAATGATATAGGAAATTGATGACTGACGATGGAATCGGACAATGCTTGACAATAAGGAGACGCCAATGATGTTGTTTTTATTGTTGCTGTGGTTTATGTAATTGTAATGTTTTTAAATTGTATTGTGATACTATGTATACTGTTTTGTTGGAAACCGCCTTGAGTCACCGATAGGCTGATAAAGGCAGTATACAAATACAGAAAATAAATAAATAAATAAATAGAAAGAGAGGAGATCGCTCTTTCTTCTGAGTTGCATGAAACTTTATTCAGATGTCAGCAGAATTGCCCAGAATTGCCAGAAGGATTCACAAAATTCCATAGCCAGATAGGAGCAGTGGTGACACAGAGGAGGTAGGGTACATCCAACCCAGAGGAGGGGGTGAACTCCCCAACCATATGAACAATGATTTGAAATATCCTGGATCTGGGTTGCTTCAGGAGCCATTTACACCGTGTTAAATTGCACTGTGTAGATGAGCCCTCAGGAAGTTTGTTTCCCTACTGGATGGAGTGAGCTGTGATAGAGAAGAGGAATTTCTGAAAATCAGATGGAACGGTATGGAATTGCGCCCTTCTACAGATCCTAAATTGTATCTCAGTAAGGCCTTCGACAAGGTCCCCCACGACCTTCTGGCAAACAAACTAGTCCAATGTGGGCTAGGCAAAACTACAGTGAGGTGGATCAGTAATTGGTTAAATGGACGAACCCAGAGGGTGCTCACTAATGCTTCCTCTTCATCTTGGAAAGAAGTGATGAGCAGAGTGCCCGGTCCTGTTCAACATCTTTATTAATGACTTAGACGAAGGGCTAGAAGGCTAGAAGGCATGATCATCAAGTTTGCAGATGACACCAAATTGGGAGGGATAGCCAATACTCCAGAGGACAGGAGCAGGATTCAAAACGATCTTGACAGATTAGAGAGATGGGCCAAAACTAACAGAATGAAGTTCAACAGACAGAAAAAACGAAATGCAAAGATACAGAATGGGGGACACCTGGCTTGAGAGCAGTATGTGTGAAAAAGATCTTGGAGTCCTCATGGACAACAAATTAAACATGAGCCAACAATGTGATGTGGCGGCAAAAAAAGCCAATGGGATTTTGGCCTGCATCAATAGGAGCATAGTGTCTAGATCTAGGGAAGTAATGCTACCTCTCTATTCCGTTTTGGTTAGACCACACCTGGAATATTGTGTCCACAATTCAAGAGAGATATTGACAAGCTGGAATGTGTCCAGAGGAGGGCAACTATAATGATAAAGGGTCTGGAGAACAAGCCCTATGAGGAGCGGCTTAAGGAGCTGGGCATGTTTAGCCTGAAGAAGAGAAGGCTGAGAGGAGATATGATAGCCATGTATAAATATGTGAGAGGAAGCCACAGGGAGGAGGGAGCAAGCTTGTTTTCTGCTTCCTTGGAGACTAGGACGCGGAACAGTGGCTTCAAACTACAAGAGAGGAGATTCCATCTGAACATGAGGAAGAACTTCCTGACTGTGAGAGCTATTCAGCAGTGGAACTCTCTGCCCCGGAGTGTGGTGGAGGCTCCTTCTTTGGAAGCTTTTAAACAGAGGCTGGATGGCCATCTGTCAGGGGTGATTTGAATGCAATATTCCTGCTTCTTGGCAGGGAGTTGGACTGGATGGTCCATGAGGTCTCTTCCAACTCTTTGATTCTATGATTCTATTATTTTCTTTGAAAAATATCTGCTCTGAAACAACACATGTATAATCTATGCATATCCATTTAGAACAAAAACTAACCAGTTTTCAGTGATTCAAAGTAGAGGTTAATAAACTTTCAGTATTTTTTTTAAAAAAACTCACCAGAAAGTCCAGAACAAGACAGAAAGTTTGCTGAAGTTGACCACAATATATCTCAAGCACGGTTCAGAATTGGGACTGGAAAATGTGGAGCAGTTGTCAGGACACCCCTAGCACTGAAACACTTTAAAAAAGCCAAAACACAGCTAGCCACAAGGTAAACAATTTCTCCCCCTGGAGAGAAAACCACACAATCCCTGTGGAAATGCTTCCTTTCTGCCCCCTTTATTCTCATTCCTTGTGCTGTGCCACAGCAGAGCACTAGGGCTGGGCGGTTTCGTTTCGTTAATTCGTAATTCGTTAAAAATTCGTTATTTTTTTATAACGAAGTGATAACGAACCATTCTGGAGCAACTTAAAAATGAAACGAAATTTTAAATTCGTTTCGTAAATGCTTCGGATTCGTTATGTATTCGTTTCGTTATCGGTTTGAGGTCGTTTCGTTATTATTTCTGCCATTAACAAATCGATTCGTTATTGTTTCGTATTTGTTTCGTTAATGTTTCGTAAATTTTTTAACATTTACGAAATTTCGTAAATATCGAACTTTTTAAAAGAAAAATTTCAGAATTCTTTTAAATATCAAAACGCAAAAACCCCCAAAAAACGAATCGATTTTAGAAACAAATTTTTCCGTTGTTACCCAGGCCTATAGAGCACTGATCCCCAAAGGATATGGATATGCACATCAGCATATCTCAGCAGACTTGTTAATGGGAAAACACGCACATTTTCTGGTGGCTGTCTAAGGTTCCAATCTGCAATCAATGGATATTGTGGCCACAGTTCCAACCTCATCCTGGGTGTTTAGGTGCTGTCTAGTGAAATTGGTTTGTTTTAATCCATGCCCAAACAGAATTATAGTGTCTGCGTAAAGCCACTCTTAGGCAAGAAATACTGATATAGTTTGCCAATTCCTTTCTCTGAAATATGGCCTAAAGCACCTGATGTTTATTAGCAGCTTTTAATTCAAGTACTAACCACAGTGAACATGCTTAGCTTCCAAAATGAGACAAAATCTGGTGTTTTTAAGGATGTTTAGGTCTTTTAACACAGCCCAATTCTGGAATTAATTTCAGGTGTGCTCTCACTCCAACCCTAAAATTCATTCCAGAACTGAAGACCAGATGTGGTCTAGTGCCTTTACAATATTTAGGCTGATTCCTTATGGAGTGCCAGATACACTACTTGCGATGGTAAATATATGCATGGAAGAGCGTGAAGATGTTGCAAAATAAACAAATGAACAGCAGGTGTTGTGAACCTCCACCCATGTCTTTCCTTCCTGTATCTTTTCTTTCTCTCTATTAAGTGTTCTTTGACATGTTGCTACCTTAATTTGCTCACAATATGCATTTCTTTCTTTACACTACACAGGCACACAAACAAGTGGCATAATTAATGAGTGATTTTAAGATTGATTTTATACCCAGAAAGGCATATGCATTGGAGTTACAATGCACATCCTACAAAACTTTGCACACTTTACTAAACTAGCCACCTACCTACTTTAAAACGTTTTATAGGGAATTCAGAAAGAACTTTCAGTAAATATCTTGAAGGTAGAGTTAATTGACAGAAGCAATAATGCGCAGGTGGATACATTTAGTCCAACCCCCTGCTTCTTGGCAGGGGGTTGGACTGGATGGCCCATGAGGTCTCTTCCAACTCTTTGATTCTATGATTCTATGAAATGTGGGAAAGTGTTTCTAAAAACTGCAGTCATTGCTAACTGAATCCTTTCTGCAACCCACGCCAGCCTGCTTTGAGAAATGGTAGTAATATATTTTTAATGTAGAAACAGCAGTTTTCTAATGTACCTTGACCTTAAAAACAAGATGGCAAACATACAGCATTGTCTCTATTTCTCCTCTCCCTACTGTTTCATTCTTCCAAGTTCTTTTAGCCAAGACCTGCCTACCGTAGTCGTGTATTTTGCAACCAGGCAAGAGTTGTGCTACATTGGTCTCTCTGCTGAGGAGAGTTACAAGGCAATATGTAGACTGATACAGCTTGCATTGCAGGAAGGAAAGTTTGAACTGTTTTTGTTCATTGTGTGAAAGATAAAGGGTTTTAGAAATGTACAGCCTTTTCATGCCACACGTGGTCTTTTTCACAGCTCCCTCCTTGCTACTTTTAGGTTGCTATATGTGTAAGTCAAGGAGTGTGAAGGGAATGCATTTCTGCTTGTCTTAAATTCCTCGTATGACACTCGAAGGAAACTGGTGAGAAATTTGTACAACTGCCAAAATAACAAATCCCTCTGAAGAATACAGAAATCAAATATAAAGAGATGTGCTAGGGCACAGAGAGAGTTGTGACTGATAGGAATAAAGAAGCAATGTGAAAACTTTATTAAGTACCGTAACTGTATTAATTAGGTTAGAAGGACAGTGCTCTCTCAATGCAGTGGCTATGGACTGGGCTTTAATAATTTTCTCATCTGGGTTTAATGCCATTTAATTAGCTCATCTAACATTACAGATTTGCTCAAGTTAAATTGAAAGGAATTTCAATATACACAGGCAGAATCAGAACAAAATAGGCTTAAACTCTTTCCTTTTTTGGATGCGATGATAGTGCCATTCACACACAGGGACATGGTATAAGCAAAGCTCCAGTAATGGGATGCACTGCCTTTGATAGTAAGGCTACTGCTAGACGTGCCATAATATAAAAATGGAAGATTAGTACATTAATCCAAGCTAAATGTTCTGTTTAACATGCTTATAGGAGGAAAACCTTCCTAGGTGACAATGTATTTCGAAGGCAGGGAAAAACTTGGAAAGTTAAAGAGAAGAGAAAAACTTACTTATCTGACATCTTCTTCCAACATAACCTTGCATGCAGGAACACACATTGTTTCGCATACACTGTCCATTGTTTTTACAAGGAGGATGGCAAAAGGCTGAAAGGAAAAGAAAAAAAAGAAAAGGATGGGAAAGGAAAGGAAAGGAAAAAAAAAAACAATTTCACTGGCAGGTTTTATATTAAGGCATAGACCTTGCTTGCTTGCATTTCTTTCCCAACCTTAAGCGAAAAAGGTTCTCAAAATGGGTTACAAATAGTTATTTTGACAATTTTCTGCCATCAGTCACATAGCACAAATGAAAGGGGATGGCACTGGGAAAGGGGAACAATTCTAGCAGATGTTGGTTGCTGCTCTCTCCTTCAGTGGCAGTTGGGATGGATTATTATTATTATTATTATTCATGATTTCTTCATGGCTCAGGGCAGAGCACAACAAAGTTAAAAGTCATTGGTGTAAAATGCATGCCATAAAATACATACATTAAAACACACCATCACAAAATACATCTATTAGCAAAACATATATTTTTAAATGCATATGGATAGCCTTTCATCTGCTTCTGGAAAAAAGGCATGATGGAGGCCAGCCTGGCTCTTCTTTCCCTCAAATGCACATACTGAGATCCAGAACTTACATTAGTACAGTTTACATTTCCTCTGTTGATGTTTTACAATGAAGCATCTTTGGGTAAAAGTCACCTGTGCAAGACTACAGGCAAGCTCTAAAGATCCTGAAGATCTTCTCATTGTTTTGGAAAAAGAGTCAAAGCCATCACTAGGGATAATCTGGTTTCTTTCATCCTGCATTCAGTTTTAGGGTCTTCCTATCCCAAATATGAAGAAACTGGCAAATTTCCTATATTTTACTTGCAAATTGATAACTTCCAAATTTTGAAGTTAATGAGAAGGAGAAGAATCACCAGCTACATTCAACAGTTCAGCACAGAAAAGATCTAGTTGTATCTGCCCAGCCCTGAAGTACAAAAGTTTAGAAACAAGCTTCCATAGAAGGCAAACCACTTGCACAAACGAAGAGAGCATGGCTGTTTGACATTTCATTCTTTCATTGTGGGAGCAAATGTAGTTCTTTTTTCAACTCTTCAAGCTTGTACAATGTGATCAAACTGAGCAGAGTCCTTGTCCCCATCACAGGTGTTCTTTGGCATAGATGCATTACTTGGATTTGGTAGGTCCTGTTAGATAGTTATGCTTCAGCTTGGCAGTCCAAGGCTGACTAGAGATCCATGGGTAGTAGAGGCAAGTAGAAAATGTTCCTGCTATTAACCAGCTTGTGTAGTTCTCATTATTGTTAAAATAAGATATGAGATAGGGGAGGCTGAATTATTGTCTTAGAAACCCAATTCTATCACTTGTTACAAGGGAATGCTAGAACCTGCCAGCTAAAGGACCATCATGCTTTCACTGCTGTAGATCTTTTGCTGAACTGTTTACTTCTGATAAAGATTGTCTTATATCCAACAATGCTGGTGAGGACTAGAATGCGAACCAATTAAAACTGAGAACAGCAGCAGATCTACATCACTGGGGGTTTCCTGCCTCACTTGGTGGATGAGCCTCTCAAAAACAAAAGGAGAAAAAAGCTGGCAAGTCAAATGCAGTACTAGTTGCATCAAATAGAATTTATTACACTTAATAAACTAGAAAAATATACATAAAGAATAAGTTACGATTTAAAAGATGAAAAAGCACTAAGAATGCCAAATAATATATACAAAATGGTGTTGGTGTGTAATAAAAAAAGAGGCCAAGACATCAAAATAATGGTCTGAATAACATTTGGGCTATTATTTTAATTGAACAATATAAAAATACTGCACAGCTTTGGTGATGCAAAACAATCTCTATCTTCATGAAAATGAACTGTCAGCAACTGAGATGATCTGCCTGGCAGGGAACTCTGAAAAATCCTAGAGAAAGGACATGCTCTCTACTACGACTGTGATAAGAAATGGAAAAAGCAGACTATGTGAGGCTGTTAAAATCCAGTGCTAAAAGTTGAACACACAGAGATTCTTAAGAGTTTGGTGTGCAAAGTTTGGATAGATTAATGTTCATTTCTTTAGAGGGCTCTTTCCAGCCAAATATGAAGATGTGGGTTGAATTCTCACTGCTCACTGGAGGGAAGGATATTAGGGGCAAAGATGAAGTACTTTGGCCACATCATGAGATGACAGGAAAGCTTAGAGAAGACAATGATGCTGCGGAAAATTGAAGGAAAAAGGAAGAGGGGCCAACCAAGGGCAAGATAGATGGATGGAATCCTTGAAGTGACTGGCTTGACTCTGAAGGAGCTGGGGGTGGTGACAGCCAACAGGGAGCTCTGGCATGGGCTGGTCCATGAGGTCACAAAGAGTCGGGAGTGACTGAACAAATAAACAACAAAGTGTGCAGAGGTATCACAAGTTGCAAAGACGTGTAATCGGTGACCAACACGAGCATCCCAATGTACACCAGACTGTACTAATGTCCATCAGGATTGCTAGCCAGTGTCCCTCTGTGTATTGGGTTCCATTGTGCATCAATCCTGATACACATCAGGTGCTGTGCATTGGGTCCTACTGTTATTTCTGGCCCAATGTGCAACAGGCTTGTGGCTTTCTCCTCTGTGTAGCAACACAACAGCAATACTTTGCTGAATACAAATGTTGTGAAATTGTTCAATTCTATTTCCAGAAGATGTAAGTCTAGCTGTGAAGTTTAGTAAGTTCCAATTCAAAAGAAACGGAAAGGAAATTCTCACCAATTTGTCTCCCTAACTCAGCTTTTCAGGAAATTGAGGCTTGAGAAGAATGTGAGAAATTGCATTGGCAGAGCTGAGGGCAAGGCATGCCACTCTAACTTATCACACAGAGCATAGATCCCTGTGTTTGTCAATGTGGAGTAGAACTCCTGCAATCTGTCTCCTAATCATGCAGCCATTTTCATTTAGTGATTAGGGTGCTGCCTCTTTCTGTCTTCATTTATTGGCATGGCATCAGAATACAGTGCTACCTTTCCCCCTTCTAGAGAACTCCTGGGCTTTTTAAGAAATCCATTCACTGAAATAGCTGAAAAGCATTGCAAATTACAGTTCTACAATTAAAGAAATAATTCTAAAATTGGCTGTACAGAATAGCGGAACTATAATCTAGGAAGAGTAGAATGCAGATGAGGGAAAATCAGAGGACATCTTTTCTTCATCCCTAGTAATACATCTGAAAATGTTCTGCTTCAAGCTTCTATAAAACATTGAGCTAGAAGTAATTATAGATTGTTATAAGGGTCTAAGCACTCCTGCAATAAATGTGTTATATGTGTTTTGACTGCAAAATGTATTGTGATTAGGACCAAAATACCTGCCATTGTAATTCACTAGTTATATCAGATATCCACAATGGAAAAAAAAAGAGTTCTATGCCAGTGAAATTTTGAAGCTCCTAGCTGGTGGAGCAGAAAAGTAGCTTATTGGCTATTCTTCTCATTTACACTGAATTCAGATTAATGTGAGTGAATACCAGGCTTTTCCCAGATAACTCTGAATGTGGTGGGATGTGGAATAATAAAATGCTATTTTCTACGCTGTGTGACATTTTGCTGACATATTCGTTGAAGTTTTGTTAATTGCAAATTACAAATCTGTTTGTCGTGGGACATGGAATACTGTATAATTTTCACACGTCCTGCTTTTGTTTAAAAAAGAATGAATTAATCACTTCAGTTAAAGCATTATTCTACACGCCATCTTAACAGCAAGGCAACATTAAAACATTCTGTTTTAAATGAAATAATTGGTGCAGATGACATAATGGAGAGGAAAAGCTACCTTTACAATATTGGAATTGCATTGTTGTATCTTACCAGATTGACACTGAGGTCCAAGGAAACCATGTGGACAGGCACAAGTATTTGGCTGAATGCAGGTCCCACCATTTAGGCAAACAGGATTGCAAACAGCTGCACATTAAAGGAAAATAAAAAGAAATCCTTTTATTTGGGGTCAGTGAGGGAAGGGGAATACTCTTCTTATTAAACAAGGCTTGCAATTGAAATGATCATTAGACCGTGGTCATTAAGATTTGTTTCCATAATACCTACAGCATCTGTCACTTTGCATTTGTTTTGCAGTGTTTCTCCTAGATGGATGTGTGTTCTGGAAGTAGTTTTGGAAAACTAGAGTGTGGGGGGTTGTTTTTGTATTGTGAAAGCAAGTCATTGGAAATGTGGAGGTCTGAAATCCACTGTAAACTGCACCCTATTTATATGGTTGACAGCATAAGAAATGTGCATTGTATTTTAGCACTGCTGTAAAGAATTTGAGGATCCTGACAAGAAAGTCTATAAACCATTTAAACAGGCATTGTGAGAACAAATCTTTAGAGTTTCCTTAACTGCCACAGGATGAAAATACCTGAAGGGAAGCCAGTCTTTTTTATTGGTTTATGGATTAAAGGAATAGATTTACATACTTGCATTCTGAGGTTAATCCTGTGATCTAAACAATTCATTGGTTGGACACATGCACCTAAATCTAAGGCAACATTTGTGGAGGCAGACTATATACCAGCAATTTCCAGTTGTACAAGCAGTAGCCCATGGAAGCATGAGTAGACTGCATTCCACTATTGGACTAAACTGTCTAGATCAGTGGTTTGTATAATCCACCTAGACTCTACTTTCAAGAGAATTCCTGTTCATGTCTAAGTGGGTGTGTATGCAATTATTGGGGAAAAAACAAGAACTGTATTGGATTCTCCCCTTGTACATAGTTTAGAACTAAGCTTCCATGCACACAGACAGAGAGAAAGAGAGAGAACATAGCCCAACAAAAACAATTATTAATGTCTTGGTGTTTAGGGATATTCCTGGGGCTATTTGGGGAGCTGATTCAGAAAACTGCATTGGATAGACCACACCAGCTACAATTTCTTAGATATGGTTATCATGATTTTTTGTGGGTGAGCAGATAGTATATGTTTTGGCTTTTAATTCTGAAATATCCTACCAGCTGGTAAACTGGCTGAGATTTCTGGGAGTTGTAGGTCAAAACACTTGGGGACCCACAGGCTGAGAACCACCAATATATGGAATATATTCTGTATTTCAGAAACTAGAACTAATAGGGAACTAGTGCCAATTTTGGAATCAGCAAGTCAAATATGCCCAGAAACAGGTATAACATTTGAGCTCCCAAAATGTGTGATGGCCAGTGTTAATCAATCCTCATTTGAAATCAATAATTAGAATAAGTGGAGAAAAATATATACATAGCTTACACTCAGTAGGGACATTCCTGAGAAAGGTGTATCTATTAGTTATTACTGAAATGAATTAGGCATAAATTGATACATGTAAATGTTTGTCTAATTTTTTTCCGGATTTATATGTAGTAAATTTAGAATACTGTTATGGAAAATCTGAATAGGCATATTGAAGAGCTAATCGCAATACCTCAAGATATATGGCTTATACTATGCAGCAAGACTGCACAGCTCATGAGCTTTGATCACAGCCCGTCCTTCTTACATTGTGACCTGTCAAGTCTACAGAAGGGGTCTTGACAGATTGCAAATACAGGCATTCATTCAGAGGGGTGTTCTGTTTGGCTTGATATATTACCAAGTATGTGGCATTACTGTGTTGAAGTTCTGAAGCAGAGTTCAAAGTCATAGCTTAGGAATATAGGAAGTTGCTTTATGGTTAGGCAAAGCAACTGTCTAGATCAGTATTGCCCCACACTTACTGGAAATTGCTCCCCAGGGATTCAGAGAATGGTTTTGCCAGAGGTTCCTCAGTTTTACTAATAACTAATGGCTTTTTGATATGACTGACACTAAGGCCTTTTATGTCGTACCAAAACATGATAAGCAGATACTCAAGATATTTGTGTGAAATAGTGTTCTGATTATAGGAATAATTCTAAATGTATTCAACTGAATATGCTCAGACCATTGCACTGAAGATATAAAGGTAAGAAATGGAACTGATGCATGCAGAATAGTGGGGGGGGGGGGGGATCCATTCATCCATGCATACCTGTCCAGTTTACTTCATCCTTACTTGCCAAATGAATAAATGGAGGATTTGAAATCCTGAGCAGTATAAGGCCCAGGACATTTGAGTAAGGACCCTTCCAGACAGGCAAAAAAAAAAAAAAAAAAAAAAAAGAAGAAGAAGAAGAAGAAGAAAGAAACCCAAGAGGAATTGGGATTTTAAATCTCACTTCCTCTTGGGATAGAGGCCACATAGCTGGCCTAAACCCCATACTTTTACAGGAGCAATATCCAGATACTCACCCCTGCTGATCTGAGATAAGCAGGAGTGGGCATTGGGACTGCCCACCTCCCCCTCCCTGCCCTCCATTTTCCTCTGCAAAGGCCTCAGGCCTGCATGGAAGGCTTCCACCGTAAATTGAGGGGGAATTGGGGGGCAGGAGGGAGTCCAGACTGGAGGGAAGGAAGGAAAACATGTGTTCTCTATGTCTGCATTTTTACACAGGCATGTAAAAATGTGTGTGCTTCTCAGGAGGAACTAGGTTTAAAGGGCAGCTTTTAAACACATGTTTTCCAGTCTTTAATCCAATTCCTCCTGGCATTTTGGCTAAACATCATTTAGCCACTTCAACTTTAGCCCAATTTAACCCAGGTTATAATGTATATGCAGAAGGGCCCTAAATGAGTTTGGTCCAGAAAAAGCAAAGGACAAAAAAATGGTGTCACGTTATTTGGGAAGGAGAACTGTGTCTAAAAGAGCTTTTGTCATTCTCATTTAATCACCATGTATTGATGTTAAATAATGTCACGTCTAGTTTGATGTACAACCAGCTGCCAGAACTGCAAGGATCTTAAATAGCAGGAGCAAAGAGGCATCAATTAAAATAGGGGCAGGAGAATACCCACCACTTTTGGATGTTTTTTATACATGTGTTGAAAATTTTTGCAATAAAGATATATTTAAAAAAAAAAAAAAGCTTATGGAAGATACTCCACATATATCGTCAAAGTAATAACATTTCCTACTCAGGAAACAGGAAGTCAAGGAGGAGGGAAAGCAAGGGTACCACTGTATTCCATTATATCTTGACCAAAATATGTAATGTCTGCAATGCAATTGTGGAGATTTTTTTTTTTAAAAAAAGCTTTTGTTGGGCCCAGAAAAAAGCTGCAGGACCCTTGTGGTTTCTGGACCTTCAGTCATGTGGGGAGGGAAGGTCCTCTATGTGTTTACCTGTCTCGCAGAAAGGGCTGTTCCATCCTGGCTTGCACTCACATTCATCTGGTGCTACACATTTCCCCCCATTGTGACAGTGCCTGTTACATATCACTGAAAAACAGAGGAGGCCAAGATTAGCTCTGCAAAGTATTAATATTTACTCTTTAATTTCTAAATTTTCATTTCATTTTATTTTGGTTTAAACTGTGCCAGTCACAATATGGAGCAGCAAGTGAAACAGCCTCAAGCTTTTTGGCATTAACACTAACATTGAGATATTAGGTAAGACCTTCATTTTTTTTAAAAAAAACTGAAGTTAATGGTTTGGAGTTTTTTTTAATTAAAAAGTTATATCAGGGTTTACTTGATTTCCACAAGACAATAACATCTTGAGGGGAACATTACACCATTTTGTATATGGATTAAAGGAGATGATTCACTAACATGCATTTTCAGTTTTGGCCTATGATCTCAGTGAATCTATAGGCTATACAATAGGCTAAATAAGTTTCAAAATAGGCTATGTAGGTTTTCATATAATAGGCTATGATATAAATATGTTCCTTCAAGATGACTTTGAGAATTCCATAGTGTTTTGTTAGGCAAGGAATACTTAGAGGTGATCTGCCACTGTCTTCCTTTAGCTAACTTTTGAAGATCATGGACCCAATTGTCTGACCTTGGGGCCCACCAAAGACACAAAGACTGCCAAAAAGAAATGAAAAGTTTGGTTTTGAGGTGGGGAAACACTTACAAGTTGCCCATGACGTGAAACTATGCAGTCAAGTATTATATTCATTCAAAAAGTGTGGTGGCTTATAGGAGAAGCAATACACACACACATATACACAGAAAATGGTCGGCCAACAGGAGTTTCAGAGGCTTGAAAGGCAAAAAGAACCTTGAGGATTGCATGTATCTCTGTGGCTGCTCTTTTCCAACCTTTAGCTTATACAGAGAAATCTTTATAATATTCTACACATATAAAAACCCCTGGGGAAAAAAACATCAGGGCAATCTATCTTCAACCACCACAGTGCAAAGAGTTTATCAAAACCACAGTAATACAGGCAGCCCCCGAGTTACAAACATCTGACTTACAAACATCTCATAGTTAAGAACAAGGGTGAGATAACAGGTAATGAGCAAAATCTATCCCTCAGAAGAGAAATTAACTCCTGGAAGAGTTATCATGGGGAAAAGGTGTCTCTACTGAAGCTTTCCCACCAACCCTTGTTTCCACAACAAAACAATTTTTTCAAAATCCAATTATCGCAGGGACAGAAAGTGAGGTGAAGTCTTCTGAACAGGGGCACAGACAGCAAAACAAATACAATGGGGAAGTTAACCCTTCCCTATTCTATCCAAAGCATGCATATATAGATAGATATAAAATTAATTAATTTTTGACTGGAATTACACTTAAAAATATACTTGTTCCAACTTACATAGAAATTCAACTTAAGAACAAACCTACAAAACCTTATTCATAAATTGGGGACTGCCTGTAATTGTTACTCAATTTATTTCAAGTATTTATACCCATCCTTCTCACCCCCAAGGGCAGCTTACAATAGATAACCATTAGATGCAGGACATCAAATTAACAATAATAGTTAAACAACAATTAAAACAATTATAAACATTCAAAAATTGACATTAAAATTATAAAATACTCAACTATGATATAAATAGTTTTGATGGAACCATATTTCTAAAGCTACTGGCTATGTATTGAACATGTTTTACTGCCTGTGCTGAATAATAGCTTGAATCTTAATGGCAGTGTTTGGTTCTTCCTGTTTTTATATTTGGAGCGTTAATGCATTTGCTTGCATAGCCTTGAATTTCATAAGCATTGCCATAAACAAAGCTTCTTCCACCATTAGTGTGGTTACACAACAAATGCCAATAAAGAGGTCCATATGTTTTACATTACTAATGCGCTCTTGGAAAGCATAACAGGGGAGGGGTGAAGTTGTTATTTAGTCTTCAGTACATTGAATATAACTTCACTTCCCTAATGCATTGTAGGCTAAATTTGATGAAAAATAATAATGACCTGTTCAAAAGAAAAAGAATGTAAATAAGTAGACCAGGATACAGCCCAGCTCTGCACAGGCGGATTTCCAAATGCTTGATGAGATCTTTTTGTGGCTTCCGAAAGCTGCTCCATAGCATCTCTCTATTGTGTAGAGCAGATTTTGAGGATATCTAGAGTTCACAAAACATGAGCTATTTGCCCACCTTCCCATTTCCACTGACATATTATTTTTTTAATTTCTTTCTAAAATGTGGAAAAGCCTTAATAACGACCATACATACTTGTCTCACACCTGGGACCAACAAATCCATAAACACAGGAACAGATGTTTTGAGCGATACATGTCCCTCCGTTCTGACATGGCAGATCACAAACTGTTACAGAAAAGCACAAAACAGCAGAAATTAAATATGGTGTTTGTAGTAGGCTAACTATAATTGGGATCCCACTAGTTTATATTCTACTACACAGGCTTATATTTTACCACACAGAGTACTTGTGCATGTACTATGGCTGCAAAGAATATCCTCCCTTTCAAAACCCCACTCCCAATACAACCCAAACACACTCAGGAGCCTTGTTGGTGCACACTCATTCCCCACAGGCATATTCCAGTGCTGTCCTTGATCTCTGTGAGTTGGAAATCTAAAATGGAGCCAAATATACTTCCAAAGGCTTTTTCCATGTGACATTGGGACATCATGATCACATGAAATCTCTGTGAATATAGCTGGTTATCCATTCACATTTTCTTCAATCTATTAGGGCTCTTTCACACAGGCCCAAAACTTGTGATGGGTTGCAAATTAATCCAGAGGAAACTGGGATTAAAAAAAACACTCAACAGATGTGGATCTTATTGCTGAAGAGTTGGGCCTTTGGAGCTTGACTCTCAGACTGCCTTCTGAGATTCTGAGGGCCAATCCTCATTGCTATCCCAGTTCTTTGGGTTCTAAGAGCCCGAAGGAGCAGGGTAGCATTCCCACCTTCTCCTCCCAGCCCCCTGTTTCCCTCTAAACTTACTGGGGTATCTGGTTGCATCCTCAAGCCCCTTCGAGAAAGCTCCTGAAATCCCTCCTCCTCTCTCCAAAGCTCCCAACCCATCATGGACTTTCTCTGAGGGACCTGAAGACATAGCCAGGCCCCTGAGGTAAGTTTAGAGGGGAAATGGAGGGCTGGGGGCTGGCTTGATGACCCCCCCCCAGGGAAAACCTCGTGTTTGGGGATGCTGTGTTGCCTAAATCATGAAAGGAACCAGTATTTTAAATCCTGGTTCCTTTTGCAATTTGATCTTCTCTGGAAGGGCCCTGAAAGTAGTTTGACAGAAGCAGGAAAATGGGTGCAGTTTCAGGGTAGCATAAAATGAAAGTGCGAGAGGGGGTTAGAGTCATATGCAATTGTTATTTAAATGATTTGAATCAATCGGCAAAAAGGCTACTGAGTTAACCCCTCTGTTACGAGTTCTGTCTTTCAGACATGAAGAAGGTGGGTGATATGGTGCAATAGGCTACCCATACCCTCAGCCGGGTGTGGTGAATCCCAGCCTTAATGTGATGAGGTCCATATAACTAATGTGTTATTGGAATCTGGCTCTAAGATGTCAGCTGTTGCATGGCTTATGGCCAAATTCCAAGGGGGCCTCAAAGCATATCCAGCACGTTACAGATGGCTAGGCATCATGGTTCAAGTTCTTATGATTCTGAACTGCCCTATCATGGATGTACAGATCTGATTTTCTAGCTGTTAATGTCATTTTCTTCTATTGATGAAACCTATAAATAATGCAAAAAGGATCAGAAATGTCCTGTTATTTAGATTCTAGGCTGGAAGGAAAAAAATATGTGATGACAATGAACCACAGACATTCCAGACATTCTTGACATCTTGGTCCTCAAAAGTCTAGAAGATTCCAATATCGCTTGACTCATCCCTATATTATGCATATCAGAACTGGTCCTGAAATGCTAATTATTTTGTATGAGCAATCTCATTCCCATCCCAAAAGGGAAAAGAATGCGAAAAGTTTCTAAACTTCTGTCTCCAAGCAAAAGAAATGACTGTAAAATTTCTTAAACAACTATTGTGAACGTGCCATGAAAATGGAACCCCATATTTTTCAAGATTGTATCAAGACTTCTTAAAACACGTTTTCTTTTAATGAATCAATTTATATACATTTTCATACCTAGGATGTTCTACATACTCAAGTAGGTAGAAACCAAAACCTTATTTCTGTGTGAGTCCAATTTGTTTCCACTGCAAACTGATAGGAGTTGAATTTTACTGCTAAGGGGAATTGAATGAATTGTTTTATTTATCATCTAAACAAAACTGCTGAACTATGACAAGGATGCAATTCAACAGTTAGTATATGACAACTCCATGAACTCTATATAGCTTACATCCAGGTAAAACTACACATCTTTTAAATGACTTTGAAATGTTTTGAATATGTATTTAAATATTGATAGCAATACATAAGAACCAAAACAATGCCATATTTCCATGCCTGTGCTTCATAATCCCCGAGGCACTCACAAAAATCAGTGCTGTGTGTTTTCCTCCAGTTTGGCATTCAGAAATACAAATAGCTTGAATAACATCTATTTAAATGTGGAGTTATTATTGAAACATGAGACAAACAAAATTAAAATCATCTACTGTATGCAAAATTCAATTTGTTCTACTGGATGGTTTCCGGTAAATGTGAAGCCATATTCCATTTTTGACTTCACCTAATTAAACAATTAAGTAAGAAACAACCTGTTCTAAACAGACCTCATTAGAGAGTGTCATATAATTACTGATCACAGTCCCATCAAGTACTGTTGCCATGCAATCACTACGTAGAATCAAAGTAAATTGTGCAAAAGTGGTGCTTGGTGGATAATAGGCATAGTAAATAAATTATTTTTCAGCATCTCCCATAATTACATGATCAAATAAAGTCTCATGTTTTTCAACAGTGGACAAGCCTAGTGACTCTCAATATTTTAAAGGTATGATACAATTCAAAGAGGCATTCCATATTATATGGTTTATGGAGTGGAACCTTTAATGATAGCTGATACAACTGTAGCAAATGAATGGTGGCTTTCCCCCAATAGTGGCTAGTGATCCTAATAAACATTAGCAATATAACTGAAGGGTATTTTCTTTGATCACAATGTTTTAAGAGTCATATGAGGCAGTTTCAGACCCTGAAGGCAAAGCAGGTCAAAGCTGCAATGAATAAAGATGAGAGGTGCAAGACCCATTTGAGTAAAACATTTGAATTTATTACTCATCTTTAGATCACTGAGTCTAGTGAACCACTTTATCTCAGACATGAAAAGTTATCTCATTTTAGTTTTCCTTTGGGCAACATAGTTATAGTCATAATCTTTGTACATCTGGATATTCCATTGTAAATATGTCACCACATGACATACATTTCAGGAGAGGAAAAGAATTATGAACAAAATTCAATTATTTTTGCCTAAGCTCATAATGATGAAACACTACTTGTTTTCATGTCAGTCAACTGCTGTTACTTATGAATTTTACTGTATTCATCCTGTATGTTCTCCCTTTATTTCCTGTATTTTACAGCACCCAGAAGACTTCATATGCCAAGAATTTTATTATTTATAAATATTAGAAAGTTAGGAATTGAATTTTGCTTAGTTGTTACTGTTAAATTGTTGTCCTTTAGTTTATTTCAATGAAAACAAAATCCCAACCCTAAAACATTAATTATGTGCATATAGCAATAGGTTAGGCATTGCCATAGAGGAGACAAAACCATTCTCACAATAAAGGTGAATTGTCCTATTCCAGGCAAAGTACAAAGTGTTGTTTTTGACCTTTAAAGTCCTACATAGCTTAGGTCCAGGTCACCTACAGGATCACCCGTAATGAACACTGGGGTTTTTCTGGGGGAACATCTAATCCAGCCTGCCAGAACCAGACTTGACCAGAGGACCTTTTCATGAGCTGTCCCAAGACTGTTGGAAGTCTGTTAGGAAGCTAGATCCTCTGTTAGAATTTAAGACACAATTGATGACTCATCTCTTCGGCAGACTTACCCAGCCAATTTTAAGTTGGAAATTTTAATCTGCACTTTATAAATAGATTTTAATTTGTATTTTAACTCTGTATATTTTGTTGTGTCTTTTAATAGTGTTTTATCTCTTGTTTTAATTATGTTGTATTCTGCCTTGAGTTGCAAGGAGAGATGGGTAATAAATTTATTATTATTATTATTATTAGTAGTAGTAGTAGTAGTAGTAATAGTAGTAAAAATCTTCCTCAGTCCAATTGGCTAGCAGCAATGTGCAGTCACACAAAGCATGAGAAATCCAGCACAGAACACAAACATCTCATTTCAACAAAGGAAAAATGAGTGAAAAAGTTCAAATAGAGAATGTGATATAAAAAGGCCACACTCCACTCTGGTCCACACTCTGGTGGACCAGAGAGAAACCTTCAGCTATCCAAAGAGCCCCATGAAGTCCGCTAAGCAGCCTGATTGGCCAGCTCGAAAAGAAACTCCTAACAACTCTCAGAGCAGATGGCAGAAGGAGGACACTATTGTAAGAGAATAGCTTATAGGTCAAAACTAGTAAGATGCAAAGAGGAATGCCCAGTCAGTGACGATCATGATACAGACAAGTTTGTCACTTCAATAATAAAGAGAGGAGCACTGATTCCTTGTTTCCTGTTCAATGTTAAGGTGCTGATACTGGCCATGTGATCTTGGGGAAACCATTAATCATGATTGAAAAGCTAATTTTATTAGGAACTGGAGCACACAAACAATTTCATGTTTTAAAACCTTCTACTCTGATCAAAGGCCATGCTCCAAACAAAAGAAAAGCATTAGCACATCTAAGCATTTGTCTAGTGCATACTTTAAAATCTTTTCTATATCTGGTTAAGATTTTTTCAACTGCTAGCATTTCTGTTGTCCAAAATTGTGCTATGCAGTTTCAAATGTGTTGAAAACTTGAATTACACAGCTATGACTATTTTTATTCATGATCCCTACATAGCCATATTATAGAGGATATATATGAAGACTGTGAAAGTCCCCAAACCCCACTTAGCAGAGAGCAGCAGTGGTCTGTAGTCCATTGATCTAGAAACATCTGGAGTCCCTCCTTCACTATATTGAGTAATGTCTAGCACAAGATGAGCAATCTCTAGCACAAGATGGAAAAGCAACAAGAATCCACCTTCTGCTTACCACACCAGACATTGCTCATGAGAGAAGGTTGGCTGTCAGTCCCCTGCTTTCTGATCAATAAGGAAACAGACCCCCATTGATCACAGCACCTACTGCCTAGTAAATGGGACAGGAGGCACTGAGTATCACAATAACCGTGATGTCTCGACCTGTTTATTTCTTAGTTGGACTGTTCCATTTTACCAAGTTTAGGGGAGAGCTTAGGTTCCCCCTAGAGGCCGAGTTCGGTTGGTGCAGCCCATTCTGACTCAGAGCCAGAATGGGCTGGTTATAGAACTTCGTTTCCCATTCTTTGTTAGTCTTAGCTTATAGAAAGTTGCCAGATAGTGTCTGGTCTGGCCTAGCAATTTGAACAGGCCATCCTAATCACGTATTTGCCTTATAGATAGTATTTGCCCTAAAGTTTATAATACATATTTGCCCTATAGATAGAGAGTTCATAGATAGTTTGTATTTGCCTTAGAGTTTATAGATAGATAGTTTGTATTTGCCTTAGAGTTTATAGATAGATAGATAGTATTTGCCCTATAGATAGATAGTTATAGATAGTTTAGATAGTACATACCCCAGAGTTTATAGAGTATTTACCTCATAGAAATTATAGTTGTTTTTTACCTCAGATTCACACCTTTGTACATTGTTGTAATTCACCTTGATTATTTAGTAAACAATTGTTAAACTTAATCTTGTTTATAGAGTTTTATTTTGGGGGAATTATAGTAATTAGGGCATATCGATGGTCACTGGGAAAATAGCCAGACACATTTAGGTTTCTCATTAGATCTTCCTGGTGTGCCATCACAATAACTATGGTGGTTATGCACTCATAACTCCCTATGTCATCATGCTTTAGGCTTCCTCTTTATTCTATAATTATCGAATGTTAATGTTTATTGTATTGAGTTGGGTCTAAGCACTTTGTTATATATAGTCTTGTGATCAGTGCCAAGTGCTCAACGTTATAGAAATGTTTACAGCAAGTGTAGTTCTATGGGAAACTCATGATAACACCATTCACATACTTCAGAAAGCATGCAATTGGGAATGGTTGGAGGGGGGCACAATCAGAACAACTCGTGGCAGGGGAGAACTAGGAAACATCAAATTAAAAATAACAGATTGATGGAGAAGGTTACTTGCATGAAAAGTTCAAAGAAAGTGAAGAGAAGCATTTCAGTTATAGACCGAAATTTGTATTACTGATGCATCAATTTATGTCTATCCAGGGATTTCAAACTTTAAAAAATCAATTGAGGATTTTTTGTTCTTGGAAGAGTGGAATGTTTTGATCGTGTATGCCTGTATTTACTACTCTGGTTTCATTATTTTTACAGTTCTATAAACTTTGAACCTTTAGAAACCAGGGAAAGGTTTTAATGTTGTGGACAGCTCGTAGTAAGGGTAGTTGATGGATTATCTTTCTGTTAAAGAAGTGGGCCTCTGTGCAGTTGGGAATATGTTTTGGAAACCATGGATTTCACACTATGTGGAAGATCAATAGATAAATTGAGAGAAGTGGCAGAATGTATGTATGGAGGTGTTTATTAGATGTGTGTGCTAGTTTTGATATTGGGGTTGTTTTTCTTCAGATCTATGTTGAGCATTCAGGGGGCAGAGATCGATCTGTTATTTTCTTGCTGTAATTTTAACTAACGCTAAATTACCCTTGTGAGCAAACTTTAAAGAAATGTACAAATAAAAAAGTCTGCATAAACACAGAAGAAGGAATATTAACAACTATTAGCCCATATGGTCGTAAAGAATAGAATTACTTAAAAATAATAAATTTCTCAATTTAAAACGGTACCTCTCAGTACAAATACATGATTAACTCATAATAACATCATGTTTTAAAGATGGCATTTCCTAGAGATTAATTGATTTGTAACATGAGTACAGGAAAATACTATTTAATCACTGTGTTCTTCATTCTTGTTTTCTGTGACTATGTATGGACTCCTCACACATGCCACTGGAATTGCCAAGTACTGCCACAGACTGTGGCGTTTCCAGCAGTGCCTGCCAATGGGGCATAAGGACCTGTCATGCTATGCCTTGCACCATCTTGGCTTCCCTTCTACCTCATCGCACAGGGGGAAGCGTCAGGCAGCCAGCTTGACCAGTAGATTTCTATGGAAAGACAAGATGCCTTCTGTCTTTCACCGCCAGCTATTTTTTGACAGCAGCCGGTGGGGGGGGGGGGGGGAGAGAAGTTGGCAGGTTGGTCACAGAAGTGCTTCTCTTGGATGGGAGCCAGTGAGCTCCATGGCAAAACTGCAAAAAACCCCTTACCGCCACAGAAAAATAGTCCGTGTGAAGAAGTCCCATGATTTTTGGAGAGATCAATCAAAAAACCATGTTTGCAATTTCTGTCTTTCCTAATCTTTACTCCACTCTGCTGCTAATTTCCATTTCTGTTACTGTGGTTCAATTCAAACATTCTGAATGTTTCTCCTGTTATTGTAGCTATTCACAGTAGTTCTGTAGAAGTACTGGGTGCCAATTTGTTCCACTTCTTTAAAGTGAGAGAGTTCAAATACACCTACTCATTAAAATGATGCATTTTATCTTAATGGCAGTGTCTCTCCAAACTGTGGTCAGTATACACTTGGTGGTAGTGGTGGCTCAATCATTGAGGATAAGAGGTGCACCTCTACAGTTTAATAACTTTCTGGAGTGGATGCCTGGAGCTGCAGTTGTGGCAGTAATTACAGCCTGCTGCATGTTCATGGTGTGGTAGTTACTCAAAAACTCTCTCTAATTGAATCTTGAGAGACCATCATCAACATGAGAGAATATTTTGATTGCAACCCAACCAAAAATAAAAAGCTGGAATAGAGTCTAGAAGTAAAATAAATGAAAAATACAGAAAAGGAAAAAAATTGTTTGTTGTGTCAGGAGCGACTTGAGAAACTGCAAGTCGCTTCAGGTGTGAGAGAACTGTCCGTCTGTGAGGACGTTGCCCAGGGGACACCCGGATGATTTGATGTTTTTATCATCCTTGAGAGGCTTCTCTCATGTCCCCGCATGAGGAGCTGGAGCTGATAGAGAGAGCTCATCCGCGCTTTCCCTGGATTCGAACCTGCTACCTGGTCAGTCTTCATTCCTGCTGGAACAAGGGTTTAACCCCCTGGTTTCGAACCTGTCGGTCTTCAGTCCTGCCAGCACAAGGGTTTAACCCACTGTGCCACTGGGGGCTCCAGAAGGGAAAATAAAAAATAACAACAACATGGATGACCAGAAAATGTGTCCAATTTTGAACAACATTTGAGAGAAAGCAATGGAAGGCTATAGAAATGTGATATGTTTATCTATATACCTTCAAGTCACCTGTCAGTTTTGACAATAACACATATTACATAGGGTTTTCTTAGACAAGAAGTACTCACAGGCTATAAATTTCCTAATTGGTTCTATCATCAAAACATGGTGAAAGTTTATTAAACTGCAAAAACTTTTTAAACTTTTATTAAACTGAGAAACATCATGTTATAGCACATTTTACTATCCAGTCCACTGATTTAACATCATAATCCAACCATTTAGCAAAGTTTTTGGTGCAAAAACAAAGTTCCAAGTATGGAATTACTACTGTCAAAGTAAGGACTACACAATTAAACAGGAAATAATACTTTCAAACTAGGAACATATTTTCTTTATTATTAAACAAATGTTGTTTCTAAAAACCTTGAAAATTCCCCGAAAGTCCATGGATAAGTGAAACGTTCTGAAATTTGGTGGACTAAGAATGGTAAATGCTTTTATACCATTGTAGTGAATTTCACCCCAATAGCTGTAAAAACGAGGGAGAAATAAGCCCCTGAAGTGTCTGCAATTATAGCAATTATGTGCATGTGCAATTACTATAATGAAATAGTAACAAAATTTCATTACTCTCGTTATAGTAATGGATTTTTCACTAAATATTCTTTAGAAACACTTTAGAAACTAAATGCCAACACCCCTCAGTTTTGTAATGACCTTTGAACCATTTTTATGGATTGCATATCCCTATTATCTAAAAAAGCAAACACTGGCATTCCCATGTCAATAGCCTCTTCGATATCTATCTATCATCTATCTATCTACCAATGTCTATCTCAGGGATGCTATTGCTTTATACCTTATAAAATTATAACTTAAATGATTCCACAGCATTGAGCCATGGCCATTAAAGTGGTGCCAGACTGCATTAACTCTACAGTATAGAGCCAGCCAAAGGATGCCTATCCCTGCTGTAAACCTACTGAATTTTCCAACTGCTTTGTATTTGTAGTAATATTATTTTATTTGATTAATTTTCTGCTACAGAAGATATAATATTGATTTTAACTGTTTTCTTGATTTTTTTGTGTCAGGAACTACTTGAGAAACTTGATTGGTGCCTGGTTGTGATTATATGTATTTATTTATTTTGTAAGCAGACCTGAAGCATTGTTATTGACTGAAAAATACTGCAGATATTCTTCTGATATATTTGATATATTTGTTTATATCAGCCCCCCCCCCCCCTTTCTGATGGATTTTTATCTCTATCTGTGAGAAGAGGGTGCTATCATCTGTCATCCCATTTCATAAGAGGTTCTCACAATAAAAATCAAGACAATAACAAATGTATGTTTTTACATTTGATTACTTTTCACTCAGCTGGGTGTGAGAGCTCTACATTGAAAGCATCAGATTTAGCCAGGAAAGTTAACAAAAAACATCTCTTGCATATATGCCCTGTACACAGAACCAAAGCCCTGACTTCAGATGGAGGTTATAGGGGACACTTCAGTGGGTGCATCATCTCTGCCTTCTGTCACAGCTGAATCAGCTCAAAGTAGCAACATACCTTGTGCTTTTGCGAGATTGATTTCCCACCACTGGTTTTATAGCTTGATTTGTTATTACCACATTCAGACTCAAATGTAGGAGAATTTGAGTTTCTTTGCAGTATCATATAGAAGTTTGTTTCCATTCCTTGAGGCCTCTGTTCTTGCAAGGGAAATCAGAACCCTTCCAAGCATGGCAGTTAGGGGCCTATAGCAGGCATAGCAGCGAGTCTTCATGGGTTTTCTCTTTTCTCTTGCTCCTCTCCTATCAGAATAAGTGTGCGATTCTCAAAGCAGGAAGAACAGCCTCAGCATAGACTACAATAAATAATCTTCCAGAAAGATTCAGCAGTGAGAGGCATTTAGGCCCTTTCCCCACTGCTGTATACAATCCACATTGAACTGAATTATATGGCACTGTGAACTCAAATAAAAATACAATCCACTTTCATCAGTGACCACTTTGACCAGGGACTACTTTCCAAAATTAGTACCAAAAGGGTTAAAAATCAGTTTTTGGCCAACTTTAGATTTGGTTTGGTTATTTGGAGTGCTGATTCAGAAAATTGCATTGGATAGAGCACATCAGCTGTAGTTTCTGATACAGAACATATGTCATCCAGTAGTTGCGATTTGCTCACCCACAGAAAACCATATTTAATAATCTAGAGCTGATGTGGTCTATCCAGGGGGTCAGGGCTGGTCAGTGACAGGGAAGGAGTGGCAGGCAGCATGAAAGGTACGGAAATAAAATAAAATAAATAAATAGGAGGCTCATGGACCAAATTTTCATCCTTGCAGCCCACTGGTGGTCCATGGCCCACAGGTTAAGAACCACTGGTTTAGACAAAGGCTTAGACATACCAAGACTGTTTTGTTTGTTCATACAAATATTATTGTAGCCAAAATTCTCTATCCTAGTGTATGTTATGTAACTTTCCATATACTAGCTATGTGGCAGAGCAAATAAACTCTTTTAGTACAGTGGTGGCCCCTCGCCTGTGGAACTCTCTCCCCAGTGACATCAGATTGGCTACCTCCCTCCTGTCCTTTAGAAAAAAAACTCAAAATGTGATGGGACCAAGCATTTGAGCAGTAGCAGCAGCAATCGGGAATAAGACTCAATGTGATATGTATGACAATAGTCTGTCCCAGGTACTGATTTTAAAGTGGTGTGATTTTAATGAAATGTTTCTTAATATTTTAATTGAACTATTTTAAAATATGTTTTATAATTGTGGTTAGCACTTGAATGAGAGCTTGTTGTGAAGCTGCCCTGAGTTGCCCCCCCCCTCCCCTGTGTGTGTGTGTGTGAGAGAGAAGGGCGGTGTACAAATGTATGAAATAAATAAATAAATACATTGTGAAGATTTATAATAGGATGCCAGTAACAGTTTCCCAATGCACAAAATGACTGACATCCATCAGTTGCTGTTTGTCCTATATAGTAATGTAATAGCCCTTTACTGGATATAGATGTTACAAAACAGCCCAATTCTCATTTCTACAGGTGTTAGTCCACTTACAAAGGCATAACTTCCCAACAGGATTCTGACCTATATTAAGAACACAAGAGATTCAGTAATAAAAAGATACATCCAATTTGACACTTTATCAGACAGTTTTCTAAAGAGGAACGCACCCAGCCACTCTTAATTGTGTATATTACTTCACTGTGCTCCTTTAAACTGTCTAATTCATGTGTTAATTTAAGCAGTGAAATTAACAGTCTCCCTCATCATAAAATACTGTGATGATTATGTCCCTGCAGACATGTACAACAGGTGATAGGTCAGTTTTCTTTTCTGAATTCTTGTGCTAGAATGCAAAAACAAAGTTATAATTTGGCATAATACAGTCTGTCAGTGATTATGCATTTCATATAGCCATATGGCACCTATTCTCATTTATGCCAGTTTTATACTGCTTTAATATTGCTGGTAACACTAACTATTTGCTCAGTTTTCTGCAATGTAATTTTGCTATGAAGCGTAGCTGGTTGAGTCTGCTCCCTCTTTTTCGTCATACCAATTAGTTGCCCTCAGCGGTTGCTGCTGTGTGATTTCCCTGAAGTGAGTGCCTTGTGTTGCAGCTGCCAAAATATTACTATATGATCCATAAGAGCACTAGGGTCAAAACAAGAGACACATTGGACCAAAGTTTCTTATTAGGCATATATCGTTCATAGCAATCAAATGAGATATTTTGAACACACTGCCATTTTTTCATTGGTATGATTGTCTGTTTACCATAACCAGACATCGGCAGTGTCCACTCACCCACTCTGTAACAAGAGCAAAGCAAAGTAAAGAATCTTTCATGGACATGAATGATATGGCAGTGTAGAAGGGCCCTAAGTAGCATTAATTGAAGCCAATGAGTGTCCAACACACACACACACCTGATGTATAATATATCAAGAATGGAAGAATATTGGGTAGTTAATGGCCATAGGTTTTTCCATATACAAGTTATATGGCGATATATATCCAACTAAATCTTATATAGCAAAATTGCTCTTTGTCAGCAAATTGTTAGAGATGTAATACTGTTAATGCTTCCTTAATGTATATGTTTTGGAACTGTCCTAGAATAGCTACATTATGAGTGCAAGTAATCCCATGAATAAATGTGGTATTGGATATTCAGGGACATGCATTTTTTTAAAAAAAAAAAACATCTACATATTTCTTGGAAATTAACAAACTGCAAGGGAAGTGGATTTTCCACACACTTTTCAATGCTCAAAGATTGATACTTCATTACCACAAATATTCTTTCCTCCTCCTGTGATCCAATGAATAAAAATCTAACAACATTTGAAAGTATGATATACAGATGCAATTTACAAATGAACTTAAATTTGGGCATTTGGTCAGCTGTTATAGAAACTTACAACTAATGTGCTTATTTTTTTCCCCTAATTTTGTGTTTTATTTTCCTACTTTTGTTTTACTGGGGCATTATTCTATATAATGGAGAACCCTTTTGAATGTAAGTATTTTTTTAAAAAAAATACTATTTCTAGATGAGTTCATTTCATTAGCACAACTGTTTCACTTTAACTAAAGTATATGTCTGTGTATTTTCTCACTTTTTAGTTGTTCAGATATTAAAATGTGTGTGTGTGTGTGTGTGTGGGGGGGGTGCATACTTTATTTCTCAGGAGTACCCAGTTAGCTTCACAAACAAGCCCAATATAATTATTACTGTTGCTAGTAATTACCATTGATATACAGTATAACAAAACATAAAAGTGTTTTGGAAATCAAATATATTCTAGTTCACTGTAACTGCAGTTGCTGATCTGCTGCTAGGTATTAAATATATATCGGATGTCTGTAATGCTAAACACCCTTACTAGAATATGTGGTCAAGATAGTACTCATCATGAAATGAATGTAAGACTCCACCAACAAAATTATGCTGGCGATTCTGAGAGTGATTCTTGCTCCACCTTTCCTGCTTGAACAAGAGCAGCAAAATAGTGCTAGTATGTACTTCCATGGGCATTGAGTGGCCAGGGTGGTGGATCTATGAAAGAGCATCCATTTAATATCTGGTGAAGAAGAAGTAATATTGCCCTATTGGGAGACTGCAGTTTTCTCCAAGTTGTGACTTAGTGTGTTGGCATCCTCGGTCATTCATTGCAGGGGTATATCTATGAACCAATTTTGCACACAAAGATACTGCATAGCTCACTGTACCATGCTCCCAAAAGTATTTAAAATGGCATAAGCCTTCCCCCTCCCCACATAGTTATGCCAAGCCACAAACACTGAAATGAGGGGGGGGGGGTAAGGGACCCCCTTTCTCTCCTTTTACTTACCATGACATTGAATTCCATCACCACTATGACCTGTAGGGCAGGGTCCACATTTGAATGCCTCATCTTTTGTTGGTTCACAGTGCACACCGCTGAAACATGGCATATCTTCACAAGTGATTTTCCTGACAAGCAAAGATTTATAAATAGGTCTGGAAAGTACCAAATGATTTGGTGCTGAAGATTGAGGCCTTCTGGTCAACGCTGTCCACCCTGGAATCCTTGATTGTGAGGAAATCCCTGCTGGGCGGATTCTACTAGCAAAAGCAGTTTTCAGGTGGAAAGAGGAGGTGAATGGTGTTGTTAAAATTGATGTCTGTGGTTGGCCCACTTTAAATCCATGGACAGATACAGTCTGCATAGTTGAGGTTCCAGTTGACTGCTTTCCCAAAGACAACATGTCAAATGAGCTATGGGACTGTCCAACAACACGAGGCCTTATAGTGAACAACCTTGCATATAGTTCTTGTTGTCTGGATGAATTCCCTGTGATATATGACTGATCACTGTGTTTATAATCTGAGATGATATGAGCTACCCTTTGTGGTATTCCTCTCCTCTTTTGATGTGGATGGATGTTCAGGATAGTATTTTTTGTTTCATTGGACAAAACAGAGCTTTTAGACAGTTTGGAATCTGAAGTCAGTTTCATCAGAGATGAGGTATGAAACAGAGAGTCCACCCTTTCCGTGGTTGGTGGAGGAATATCAACAGTTATGGGATATCTTGCCATGGCAAAAGTTGCTTCTACTTTGGGCACATGGACTTGCAAGCCTGTTGGATTAGTCTTTTGTGATTTCTTTGTGTCAACTTGGATGGAAGAAACCTTGACTTCTCTAGTGTCTTTAACAAAAGCGTCAGTCAAACTCTGAATAGATATCGACACTAAAAAGAAAGAAAGGTGGATCATTAGCAATTGAATCATTTTCAACCCCCTCCACACAATTTTTTCCTGGCTATGACTCTATATATCTGCCAACATCATATATTTATATAAGAGTGTACACACCATGTGATATGTGTGAATTTTGTTTTCTAACAAGAATATCCAAATAAATGAAGCAAATATTGAGAATATGTGGGCTAGTTCTGCTTTTAGATATTGATATCCTTAGTGTGAGTCATGATTGGTAGCAGTTTGAAGGGGGCCTACACATGTAGATATATATGTGCATAGAGGTACCCCATACACTTTTCTCCAAACTGATGCCAAGGTAAATGAATCTTATCTCAGTAGTGGAGTAAAATGTTGCTGTTATGTCACAGTCTTATAATTTGACCAAAATTATATTATACAGATAATTATCTCTGGGTGTAATTTTACCAGATCCTGGTAGATATTCGCAAAATAGGAATGTACATCAAACCCTTTTGTGAAAAGTAGACTGTTCCCTTGAAAAGACCTGTCTTCTCCTCAAAGTTATCTGAATGTTGCTGTCAAAATGTAATCACACTGTCTTGTGATTCCTTGTTGTTTTCCAACTTATGTCACCCATAATGTGACCCTATCATGGGGTTTTCTTAAGAAAATTCAGTGGGTTTCCATGGCTGACAGGGGATCCAGACCCTGGTCTTCAGAGCCATAGGCCAACATTCAAACCACTGGCTCTCCAATTTTTATAGAAGTTATTTATTGTTCATTGTAGCACTTTAAAATAGCAATATGCCAAACTAGACATGTTTGGTGGAATGTCATTTTAATACAGCTGTGTAAAAGTATCTATAGTGTAATTCAGGTTTTACTTCTAGTTGTCTATATAACCTTTCTAGTGAAATTTGAAACTTGTTAAAGTGTACCAGTAATTGGGGGAGGGAAGTCTATTTAAAAAGGCAAATGATAGAACAAAATTCATTTTTATAACTTCCACTTAATGTTTTGTTACAGGTTGGAGGATAGGATAAGTGGAGTTCTCATTCATACACCACCTAATTTACAACTTTATAGAAAAAGTGGATTTCACTCATCGAAATTGGAATCAGAACAAGTTTTATTTATTCTTTGAAATGCCGTTATCCATTTAAGCTTTTAAAAAGTGTAAAGATTGCAAGGTTGTCTGAGGTCAAGAGCTTTCTCATATCTTACAGATTTCAATGTTTTATTCCATGCAATTAATCAATGTCTTAAAATCTATATGCTAGTATCAATGGAGAAGTATTGCTGGTAGACTTGTTTTCCCCTTACCAGGTAATTACATATTTGACTGGGTGATACACAGCAATGACAATCCAAAGCATTCAAGGTCAAAGTCAATTTAATATCCACTACCAAAAAAACATGCACAAAGTGTGCCATACATATTAACCTATCTTGATACACTCAAACTGTTTTATACGTATGGAAATATGTCGAAGGATGGAAATGAGCTGCCTTGACTTTCTCTGGTAGTAGTGTGTTAGAAATTGGAGGCTTTAAAAATCAAGGTGCATTGAGTTATAGAAAACAACCAATGAAACAAAATAAAAAATAAAATAAGTGGAGGCTCATACAATCAGTTCACATCATGTAAATATCTGCTATTTTGTTTTTGTAGTCATAGTTTTGGCAACCAGCACTTTTTGCAATGTATGGATGAATTTTAATTCTTTTAATAAAATATAATAATAAAGAATCACCAAGAACCAATTCTCTTTACCATGGTGAAATATTTTAATATGTCAATAAAAAGCTCAATTTGTCACAGAAAACGTTATGTGTGATATTAGTACAATACTGAGAGGTCTCTGTCTTTGTCTGTATATTGTGTGGGTACTGTGTGAGTCCAACCTCACCAGCACTTATAATAAAGTAACACACTTAGAGCACCAAAATCAGTTTGTCAAAGTGAAAACCAAGTACTAGTTATGTAACTACTAGCTAGCTATCCTCAACAAGTTACTTTTATGGGTATAATGAAGGCACTAAGAAGGTATAATGAAGATACTTGTAAAAACTAACAAAATTGAGAACATAGTTATTTCATTAATATAATAAACCAATGATTTCATAATTGTTATTCAACGATATTTTTAAATTATGTTTTTAGAGACATTTGGACAGGAATTTTTCAAGTTTTATGCCAATCTCTCAGCAATCTCCCCCCCCCCCCCCAAAGTAACAAAAATAAACAAGAAAATACATTATGTGAGATGCCAAAAAAGTTATTTTAATATAAAAATAATAAACCACAGCTCTTCAAATTGCTTTTCTCCAACTCTGCATATGATTCAAATTCAACATTTCTGTAATTGTAATGGAGACCTTGCTTCACTTTATGCACAAAATGAGCTGTTAAATTACTTTCATATTAAGTTATATTTGAGAGAGGAGTCCACTGCAGATTTGCTCAGATCTCTGTGACATTTAATCTCCCTTAAAAATCATGAAATCATGAGGGTTAAAGACTCTCCACAAAGGGCTAAAATCAGTGGCATGAGCCAATTTTAGCCTAAGTTACCCACAGAGCCCACTGACTCCCATCACATGATGCCATGTTGGCTCCATGGGTGAAGGAGGGTACATGCCGCTGGCAGGGCAACACGGAAGACCTCCTGTGTTGCCATACAATCTATGGGGGAAGGCGCACCACACATGCTCATGTCCCCCCCCCCCCCCCCCCCCGTGATTGCTCTCACTTGGAACTGGGTGATGTGAGGCATAGGACACCAATTTCCCCATGTTCTTCTAAGAACAACTGGGGTGCTGCCAGCAGCAGCTGCCAGCCACTTTCTCTTTCGTCATCCTCTTCCTCAACATGGGCAATTGAGAGTGATTCAAGTCAAAGTTTACTTATGTTCACCTGCTACATGAGGTTTTGCATTCCTCATGAATGCATACAGGATGGGTCTTCAAATGCTCATCACGAGGAATCAGTCACTTGGAAATGCCCTTAGCCTGGAGTAGAGCCTGACCGGTGTGTGAGCCTGGTAGTTTTAGGTAAAATTTTGCTGCATCATTAAGTGAAATCTGGAAATAGATTCTAGTGAAATAATTCCTAGGTAGAAAGGATGTCTATGACAGCATCTGTTCTCCAAATCTCAAATATTTGCATCCAAAATATCTTTGTTGTTTCTTCTTCAGCAGGCCTTCTCCACAAATCTTTACATTTGATATTAAAATGAGCTTGAAAAGAAATTGTGAATACTGCAGATAATCATTGCTAACCTAGCAATGCTAAAACCTTATTGTTTTATAGTGAGAGAGGTTATATTGAGTGAAAGCAATCTATTTATACATGTCATGTTAAAGAACTTATTTATTTGTCTTCAAATCCAGAGCTTTTCTTGGGTTTCAAATCAAGATTATTTAGACCAGAGTAATTGACATTTACATACATTTATTGCTGCATTTCAATAAAATGAAATCAAGGAATTTGAACACTTCTATCATTAAAGACACACAGTTCTGGCATGCAGCAATGATGAGGTAGAATGCAAGTCAAATGATTTTTTTAACTATATAAGAAATGAGGGGGAATAGCATTTAATTTTATTTAATCTATTCAATGCAAAAATGCCATCCCTAACTGTTGCATTAGAAATGTTTTCTTCCTTCCTAGATAGTTGCTATTTCATCATGCAAGCACAATTTAAATATACACAGAGAATTTAGCTGGTGGAATCCATCATAACTAAGACCCTTAGGAATATAATATTGCAGCTGAAAATCTCAACTGGCACAGCAGTAAGCAAGATATGCCAAGGGGGTTGTCATCTAAACATAAAATAATGGCACACCGTGACATCAGCTACTGGAAGCCTTAAAATGCTTTATGCAAGATGGGTCAGAGTCTCACATCTAAGTTAATATAAAAAAACTGCAGTCAATTACATCTGATTGTTAGCAAATGAAAAGTTGAAAGATACTGAATCTGTCATGAAATCTAGGAACTAAAGAAATATGACATTTAATGAAGCTCTACAATAATTGTGGAAGTCTCCACCTCATAGGGTAAAACGGGCTAGGGATATAAGCCCTGAATATTCCTGAAAATCTGGAAGTGGACATCTGGATTAGGCTGGATCCAGACTGATCAAGTGTCCAAATATACACTAGTATTTATATAGTATTTGTCAGCATGGATTGTGTTTAAGTTATTATTATTATTATTATTATTATTATTATTATTATTATTATTATATCCAAAGCAGACTTCCACAGATTACTTTATCTGTTGTAGACAACCTAGGATTTTGTAAAGTCACAACAAACAAAGAAGTTTTAAGCTAACATCAGGAAAGGTGTCCAGCAACAGCTCCATGGCTGCTGCTGAAGCAACAAAAGACAAAAAAGTGAGTGCCATCCAATTTTTTCCCAGGAACAAAGTGCAAGGAAAATGGAACGCCAGCCCTAGCCCATGTGAACAGTTCAAATTGGAATTGGCCTAGCTATTCAGACCACCCTAAAGTGCAGGGCTGCTCCAGAGCTTCAGTGAAGTTTCAGGGCATTCACCGACTTTTCCTAATGTGGAACAAAACTGCATTAACTAGCATTACCCCCACCTTAAGTACTAGAAGTCCCTGGATGTCATGCTTCTTGATACATGGCTAGCTTTTTCCCTTAAACTTATGGTATGCTCTCTGCTGCCACTTGCCAGAGACATGAAATGATAAAACAAAATTCCATCTGGACAGCTTGCTTCATGAAACTTGGTTGATGTCTTCCCATTAATCTTTGAGATGGAATGCATGTATAAACATAAAATTCATTTATGTTTCATATACAACTTATACACACATCCTGAAAGTAATTCTATATACAATATTTCTAGTATTTGTGTGCATGACACAAAATTTATCAAACCAGCAGAAAGCAAGGGTATGACTCTCTCAGCTACCCGTGTGCAAGATTTGGGATTTCGGAGTACTTTGGATTTAGAAATTTTGAATAAGGGGCACCCAGTATTTCCGATGCTCTTGTTGAGAAAAGGTGTCTCAACACCTTGTCTTCCCAATAAAATAATAGTCATTTTCAATGAGATCATTTACATAATGGAGGTTTTATATGAAAAAAGTGAATAGAGCAGTGTCATGCAGTCTCACCCAGCAGGGAGAAAGCTTTCTAGATTCTTCGTTCTTGCATGTAAGATGAAAGAAGCAAATATTTATTGTTCTTAGATGTGAATAAGGTGTACACACAGCAGCATCCAAGCATCTCCCTGCAATGGGTGGGTCACTTTGGTGGAAATTGTACTGGTGATGTAAGCAGGACCCTATGGAAGAAGATATTCAATACTATCTCAAACAATGGTCCCATCCCTTTGTTCAACCTCTCCTCTCCATGGTGAGATTGCCCATCTGTGTGATATAGGATCTTGGCTCATCTGTCAATCATCAACTCCAGAAATTATTTTGAGATAGATGGAGGCTTATAGGGGGTCTTTTGGTCCTAATGCATTCTGAATTACAGCCTTTGAAAACTGGGGCATTATTAAATGAAAACAATTACAAACAAGAAAAGAAACATTATAGCTTGGGACATATTCATAAAATGTCCTCTAAACATAATCTATTTTTATGGATTCTTTCTGAATCAGTTGTGTATAATGATGACTTGCCATTCACTAATTCATAGGCTGTTTCCATTAGAAAGGTAAATGCACTTAAGTTCTATTGTAGTCAAAATAATTTTGCAATGCTTTAAGAAGAAGCAGTAAGAAGTCCTAATGACCAAATAACAATGATTACATTTGTTTACCATGCATATGTCAGCTATTAGAATTGCCCCCTTATGACTGCTATGGTATCATTTAGTTATTTAAACACTCCACAAAGAAGTATTACAAAACAATGATGATAAACTGTCAAGACTCCATTTATTTTAAATATACAGTAGACTTATCCTAAAGTGTTCATCCAATGTAAGTTTTCACTTAAGATAAAATTATCTATATTTTTGGAGGGTGCTTTGGGGACTCCATTAATTCTTTGTCATTGGCAAATTTGCAAAAACCAAACAAAATATAATATTAACTAGAAAGAAAATCATTTTATTCCCACCTTCCTATCCATTAGGCAGCAATGTTGACACTTTTCCTTATGCAAATATTTTATTTCTTTGTCTTCTACTTGCACTGAATTACAGCTTGAAGGTTTTGAGGCAACTTTAGGAGAAGAGAAAATTCCTCTCAGCGAGAATATTAATTTTTCCTAAAAGGGAGAACTGTACATCTCAAAGAGCAAAACTTAATAGAAATGTAGAAACATAAAAACCTTTGCTCCCAGCTATGTCCAAGTCTAAAATTAAACTGCTTTTTAATATGAATACACAATAACCACCTTCGTTTCAATATCTATATTTTATAGATGTGTGTGGGGACATTTATGATGTGAGTTAGGATCCATTAAATGCATAGATAAGTGTCTAAAATCCAAGGTATTTATCAGCAGACTAGATGGAATTCAATTAGTTAGTTAGCTACTAGGAAATCTCTTATGAATTTGGCCTTCTTTCCCATTGTGATTGACTTATCTTGTCCTGCTCATTATCCTGCTCATAATAAGAATTGCAATATTTAAATTGATCAGATTATACCAGTCTGCATATCAGAACCTATAAGAAAATGCCTAGTCAGGTGTTGTTTATCATGGTATATTATAATGATAATAACTTATACCATGTGGTGGGGAGATGTTAAGATCTGTGCTTTATAAATATGGCTTATAACCGGGCTTTTAAGCAGAGAGATGGTTTCTGCCATAACTTGGACAATAGGCCAGATAGGAGAGATGTTTTCTTCTGGTTCCCTTCCATCTTGGAAGAAGACAAATTTAATTTAATACGTACACAATGGAATTTTCTTATAAAATGCCCTCCTGCTGAGAGAAGGAAATGTTCTCATTGACACATTCAGAAGAGCAATCAGTATTTAAATTTTTTTTTTTTACTCCTAATAAATGGGAGATCTTGTGAAACCAGCTGAGACTGGGACATCTATATTTATCTATGCCAATGGTTCTCAACCTGTGGTCCCTAGGTGTTTAGGCCTACAACTCCCAGAAATCCTAGCCAGTTTACCAGTTGTTAGGATGTCTGGGAGTTAAAGGCCAAAACATCTGGGGACCCACAGGTTGAGAATCACTGATCTATGTTTATACTTGATTGGCTTTATCCCATGTGGCAAATTGTTTTAATTACAGAACCATTTAAGAGTCATTAAACTACATTACTGGTGGGTGACATCACATTCAAATCTGCCCTTTTTCTTGCACTCATCACTTGGTACATGGAGTCTTTCTTTTGAACTCCCTATACAGCAATATTAAGACCATGTTTTGCTCAGCCCAGAGGCATTGCATTCACTCCCCCAAGTTAAAAGCAGGATCAATATAAGCAGAAGGGTAAACAAAAGAGAAAGAACTTCCAGCACAGAGAAATATCCCAAAGAAGAGAGCTCTACACAGAGGTTCCAAAGAAGCAAAGAAAACTATCAGGAGAGAGATTACTATGGGGGCTAAGTAAAACCAAAGTTCTCATAGAAGAAAGATGTTCCAGAAAGATCCAGAAAAGAGAAAGATCCCCTTCTTTCCCGATTCCACAGAAGCAAGAGCAAATGAAATCTCCCATTGAAAGTGCTCATCATCAAAAACCTGCTTTCCTCCCTTATTTGGGCTTTTGTCATGTTAGAGGGTAAGAAAATCCATGTCTTTGTGTTAGAACCTCATCACAATGTGGTCCTCAAACTGGAGAACAGTGGGTGCATCCGTGGAGCAGTGGGGCAAATCTGGTGGACAGGGGGAAATTGTCACTCTTCAGTCTGCATCACCTGTATTGCCCCATACCCCTGCATTGCCCCTGCATTGCCCCACAGGGGAAATGGTTGTTACCTGGCTTCCCCCCGCATGTTCCCTGTTTGCTGAATGAGAACATGGGAAGCATCATGTTCTCAGGGCTCCATACTAGGAGTCTTGTAGAATGGAGCCCCATTGGAAGTAGCCTTGTGTCATGGAATGGGCTCCGTCTTGAAAGCATCATAGAAAGGAGCCAAAGACCAATATGATGAGGTACAAAGTCTAAAGGTCCTTTAGATGCATCACTCATAGCCTCCTTTGATTGGTCGAGAATAGCTTATTTTTTTTAAAAAATTTTGTACTCCCTATCTTTTTCTTGATAAAGGTTTATAACTTTCCTTCTTTTTTCTGTTTGGGGTTGCTTTTGTATTAATTGTTTATTGTTAAAGACTTTAGTCCAAAAGGTGCTATAGATAATGTCTGGGGAATCTCTCCCCCCCCCCCCCAGTAAATCCAGGCATTATTCTTATCAATTGATATGATCTTGGTGATATTGAACAAATATTTTTGTTTGTGTGGAGTGAGTGGCTCTTTCTGGAACTTTCCTATTTGGAGAGCCGTTTCTCTCAAAGTATCATTTGAGTAGAGTTTTATTAAAGGATTTCAGTATGTTCTCCTTCAAATACTCCCACGTAAGACAGAGAAATTAATAAAATTTCCATTCTTATCTGATGTCTCCTGGACTGTCAGAATCTTCCTTCTGGCTAAAACAGTGTGATACTGACATATATGGATGAGCTACATCTACAGAGATCCGATCTGTTTCTCTGAGATACTCATGGGTATTAAGAGATATAAGAAGAGATTGGAGAAGAAGTTTATGTTTTTCTTCAAAAGAAAATCCATGACATTTTCTCAAAGGGGAAAATGACTCAAGTGTAAATATTTCCTGAATAAATGTTGTCTCTCATTTAATTCACATAGCAAATGGCCTAAAATTACAACCACATTGTTTCTAGCTATAAATACAAAGAACCAACAGCTACTTTATGGGTGATGAAAATCCAGGGCATTTTCTAAATTGCAATTGCTTCAAAAGTAATAATGAATATCTTTTAATATCATATGAGTGTATGTAAATGCATCCAGTGAGAGATTTCTTAAAAGGGATATCTGCATAATTTTTATAATTCCATTAATCCTGATTAAGTATAGACTTGTTTTATTATTGTAGATACACATGTACATTTGCTAAACACACCCATTTTCTCTCTCACACACAGACATCTACATATGCCTATTATTGTTGTGTGCCTTCCAGTCATTTCTGACTTACAGTGACCCTAAAGCAGGCCCGTAGCCAGGGTTTCGATGTGGGGGCGGGGGCGGGGGCGGGGGGGGGGCTGAGTCTGAGTGAAAGAGGGTCTACCCTAGCAAACCTTTTGTATCATTACCCCAATACCCCCATACATATGGAATATATTGAGTATGGTGATCAGATCATGATATGAATAAACATAACAGTTTAAATAATGCACCAGTAAGGCCTTTTCACGAACCATGAGAATTGGGGGGGGGGGGCCTGAAGCCCCTCAAGCCCCCCCCCCCCCCCCCGGCTACATGCCTGCCCTAAAGTGAAGCTATCATGGGGGTTTCTTGGCAAAATTAGTCCAGAAGGGGTTTGCTCTTGCCTTCCTCAACACTCCAGAGAGCATGACTTGACCAGTGGGTTTCCATAGCTGAGCCAGGTTTCGAACACTGGTCTCCCAGTGTCTTGGTACAATGCTCAAGCTACTACATAATGCTGGTAAGAGCAAGGGGGGGGGGAGACAGAAGAAGTAATTGTTACTATACATAATTCTTCTTATTGACTTCCCATTATCATAGCTACAAACTGTTGCTGCCACTGGCAACTCTATTATTTGCCTCTTACTTGGTCCTGGCACTGCTTGCCCCTGATCTATCCTCCCAGTTATCTACCCACAAACTAGGCCACAGATCTATTCTAGGCTGTTATTTTCAAGGTTCTTCTTGTCTAGACTAAAGAAGCATGTGTTCAGTTCACTGGTTGTTGCTGCTTCCATGTCCACTCATTCCATTCTTTTGTAGAGGGTTGTTTGTAGAAATTTCTCAGATTTGCCCTTGCATATTATTTTTTTTTTTAAAAAAACAAGTTATGGCTTTCTGGGGTAGGCCAGTAGTTTGAAGTGAAAATTCTTTCCTTTTTGAAATTGTTTCAAGATTAGAGTTAAGAGTGCAAAAAGCAAATTTCACATGTGTTACAGCACTATAACTCCTTTTTAAGACAATAAAAAGAGAAGACAGAAAGGAATTACACTTTTTTTGGTTTGATGTGTCTCAGAATTAAGGAGAAACCCACACAAAGTAAATAGTTATATGTTACAGTTACACTAGAAATAGCAGATAATAATTCAGGACAGCAGGAACATTGTTTGGCTGTTTTTAAGAAACCTGAGAACTGTTGCAACAATGAATACAATCACTATCAACCAACTAGAATATTTGCCCTATCTGGAAGAGCCCTCATTTAAGTCTGCTGCTTGAGAGAGGGGGGATGGGACCAACCTGTTGGCACACTTGCAACAGGTTCCTGAGTCTTCCTGCCCCTTTTCTTGCCTGGAGAGGAAATGGGTTAACTCTCTCATGTATGATAAACACTCTCTCATATATGATACAATTGCTATAAAATAACTGCACATGATGCGGATGACTACCACAATAGCAATAGCTAGGAATAGATAGGCTTTTGCTCCCATGATCTCACCAGACACATGACTTTATCACATGAGGCTGCTAAAATGCAATTACACCAGGGTAAATGTGCCTAACCTGTTGATGGGGCTTACCACATACTATCGTGGCTGTTCTGTAATTGCAGTATGCTTGATTTGTGACTGTACTGTCTCTTTTCATGGGTGGGAAAAACCCATCAAGGAATTAAACATCACTGTTGTTCTGCTGTTTATCCCAATGCAATAATCTCCTTTTGCTGCAGGCTGCAGCAAAAGAATTTCATCTTGCAAGAATACCAAAACTGCATTATTACAGTTATGGCAGAATAGAAAAAACCCCAACACATACGAGGGGGGATAGGAAAAACATGGATAGGCTGTGTAGAAAACTGATCATGAGAATTTGCATGAACATAGTACCAGTATGCACAATTGCATCAAAGTTTGAAAGATATCTTTCCAATGGTTTCTGTTTGCTCAACCAGCACAATTGTGCTGAAACAAGCTAGTGTGATAAAGTCAAAAGTAACATTTCTTCCGGTTATTTTAAAAATGTGTGATTACCAAAAGGAACAATGCCTGAAATATGCCCTAATTGCCAGGAATATGACAAATAGAATTAAATATCAAAGCCACTCACAGCTTTGATGTTTATATATTCATGATCCTGTGCCTTAACTTCAGAAAATAGAAGAGGCTGACCTTTTCAGCTGTTTAATATTTATCTGCATTTTCTTTTGAAGCATGAGATGCTACTTATGTAAGTTTCCCACACTACTGATTTAATTAACTGATTAATTTTTAATTTGGTATCAGTTGACTATAATGTAAGGGCAACCTGTGATTATAGTGATGATGACTGATGAATGCAAGGTATACAAATGCACACAAAGCACTGATCCTTACTGCAAAAATGTATAACATTAAAAATACTAAGCAGAAGAGTACGAGCAAAGGGTAAAGGACAGGTGGAAAGCAAAATAATGCATGATGAACAGGCTCTATGGAACCAATAATGAATTAGCACAATGATTTAAAGAGTTTACAAGTTTAAATCAATGCTAAACTGAAAAACAACACAACACATGCGGTAACCAGAACATATACAATCTATCAAAGTTCCATGCACCCTATAAAGTAGCAGTGTTTGATTTGCTTGCAGAAAACTTGTTTCACAACAGTTATTGTAGGCAACCTCAGTGCTCTAATGCAAGGTGACTAAGGGTTAGTTCCTATGTCTGAGAAATATGTCTCCCCTCACCTCTGCTTCTAATCCTAACTGTTAAATACAACCCCTTCATTAGGTTTTTCCCACCCACTGATTCAAAATTCATCAGGTTTACATAGTGTCACTTTCTAAGAATCATATTCTCCAATTCTCCTTATTTAGCAGGGAGAATTCTGATTAATTCCATCATCCCACTTATTCACTTGCTCTTAAAAATATCCCACTTTCTGTCTCCACATCCCATTTTGCTCATAGGTTATTTTGGTTGCTGCTGAGTTGAAAGACAAACATAATTTGCACTCAATTCAGAATGGTAGAGAGGAGAAAAGGCTGTTAATTCTGCTCTTCCAGTAGGTTCAGGCAAAAGCAAGCTGCTACACTGTCTCCTCTTTTATGTTTTTCCCTATTAATAACTTTTGGCATCTTGACCACTCTCTGATCTTGTTTGGTCACATAGTTTTTTTATCGGTAAACTGTTGGATGGTGAGATGAGGCATGAGATTGCTGGGAAATTCAATCTCATTTGCTCCAAAATAATATCTCTCTGCATGTGAACATAAGAAAGTTTTCATGCTCCATTTTTCTCCCCTCCCTTTGTTGAAGTAGAGGCAAGGGAAATATTTAGCTGTTCAGTTTTGGGGACTACAACTCTCACAATCCCTTACCATTGGCCAATGTCATCTTGGGTTTCTGTGAAGCTAAAATGTAAGACATCTAAATGATCAACATTGTCCCAAACCTGTAGTAGTAGTAGTAGTAGTAGTAGTAGTAGTATAATTAAATGAAAGTTCTATAATCAGCTAGCAGGTGGGCATGATTTTGGCTATAAATCTCTTCTCCGCTGTCCTATGCATAATGAGCACCCTCTTAACAAGTGAAATGGGACAATCATGGCATGGTAAAGCTTGACTGGGCAATACAGTACATGGCACATGAAGCAGGACACAATCTTGTAAGCCTTGCCTTAGGGCTGGATCCCAAACCAGCATTCATTGTCACAATGGTGAAGAACCTCCTCTCTTCCTATTTTAAAAATCTTGGTTACACAATAATGTAGTATTGTAAGCCTGAAAGATTTAATTGCTATAACTTGACTATAAATTCTCTTACAGTTACATTCAGCAAGAAAATTTCCCCAAGTTTGATGCCCAGGATCTGGATTTCTGCCTTACCTATTCAAACCTAGGAAGTTAGTGTCCCATTGTTGAAATGGGTGAGGTGTGGAGATACACAGCAGGAGCTTGTTAGGAAAAGGATGTAATCTGCAGTAGATGTTGTGACTGAATGTAAATATTATTCATGGCCTTAAACATAGGCCTTCCCCTTGTGGTTTTATAGCTTGGGATTCATGCGCCTTCTGTTGCTGAGCTACATCGCTTGCTAAATATATCAACCCGATTTGGAGTGCTTAACATTTTCTAGATTGATGGAATGTATGGATCAGCAACACTGGAAATCATTTATCTTTTAAATTATCTAAAATATTATTCCCATCATGTCTTCCTTTGGGTGTTATATCTATACTCCATAGAAAACCTCCCTGTAGTATTTCAAGCTCCCCTCCTCAATCCTCCAACTCTGAAGTATCTTGATTTTAGTGGCTACTGCCTAGGCAAGATAAATTATTTAAGAAAAGTTCTTTTTTCCCTTGGAGGGAGGATGACTCTTGGCAGCTGTTCCAAAATCATCTGTGGGATGCTATTGGATTTATTTTGCATCCCAGAAGCAAAAAGCTATTACTTGTTCCCTGAGCCCGGAATTATTTTCACAGCACACCATTACATTCAAAGATTTTGCCAAACTACCATTAAATGTTTAACACAATACACTGACACATCTTACAGTCTCTTTGCTTTCCTGTATACCTTCTGGTTTTGCAACTAAACAAAATATCGCATTGCTCAGATTTATCCTAAAGGAAAGAAATGTTAAATGATTCCAGAGCAAATTCTGATGTCTTTAATTGCACTATCTATCCTCTTTGTAGTAGCCTGTTGGATTCATCTGTCATGAGAAAGTGAGGATAAAGAAACTGAATCACACATGCAAGGCAGCTGCTTTTATTTTTATTGTCAATGATCTGTCTTGGTTGTCCCTTGATAATATGGAAGGATGTCCTCAAAAAGCAGTCTGAATAAGACTGTAGCTGATGTCACTCATATTTTTAAATCATGTCTTGTACTACAATATTTGTTCTGTGCATTTTAATATGTATTTTATAGAAATACATGTTAATATGTGTATTTTATAGAATTTTACAATGATTTTGAGTTTATAGCTGTGTTGTAACCTGCCTCGAGCCATGAGGGGAGGCAGGTAAGACATAAAATTAGTATTAGTATTATTATATATTGGATCCACTCCAAAGAAAGTCTGAATGTGTGATCCACAGAGGTTTCTGAATGGTTACTTGAAATAATATAAAAGCAAAACATGTCAACACAGAAATATAAGTTAATTCATGTGCAGAAAAAAACTGCTTTCTTTCTGCATAGAAAATGTTCTTTTTTGCAAAACAACCTTTGTAAATTTTACAGAGAACAAAATTCCCAATTATAACATTTTCCATCATAGGAAACAAAAGCTGATACAGAAACATTAACATTTTTGTATCAAAGTACTATTTCCCATGCAGAAAATGCTGTTTACTAAGCAGACTTTTTAATCTGCAAAACAACCACTTGAAAATTTTGTGCAGAATAAATTTCAGACTGTGAATATTCTTGTTAGCCCAAGATTCTTCTTGTTATGATTTCTCTACTCTCAAATACCCTCAATGGATTGTCACCATGTCGTGGTGAGGGGGCTCGCATGTTCCAGTGAACCTGCGGGTGTAACCACCAAAGTCATGCACTCCCAGGAGGGGCTGCAGGGGAGGTTCCAGACCAAGCACAATCAACAACAGATCAGGTGGAAGACAACATGGTACATATTACAATGGCTGTGAAGGCAATAGAAGGCAGCAACACATTGAAAAGTCACAGTCGTCTTCTTAAACATGCCACTGGTTGGAACTCTGACTCCATGAAGACTGTGCATTCATCAGTCATGTGCTGACCTTCACACATGACTGATGAATGACTGATGACCTTCACACATGAACCCACACACAGGAATCTTCCAAGAACTTGGAAGGCCATCATACTTGGACAACAAGGTATCGCCTAAGCCACTCAAAAAAGCTTTTGACCATTTTTCAAATATATGCAACTATTCTTTCCCTATTTCACATCCACACCCTCTTTCTTTAAGATGCATGCTCTACTCTTCTTTATTAATTAATGCACAGAATGAGATCAATGCTACTGCCCCCCCCCCCAAGTCTTCTGCCATCCTGATCATAACAGGAAACCCCAATGACCCTTTTTGCCCACTTCCATTTCCTCTTTTCATGATCTTTTTTTCTCCCCCCCCCCCCTCCTCACAAAGACCTAGTGGTTCTGTAAAACAATGAGGAGAAGTAGATGGTCTCTTCCTTTTTCCTCTTTTCTGCTCATGCATGGATTTGTGTAGCTGCATAAGCATATACAGACACATAGTGTACTGCAGATCCAATTTCAAATGTGTATCAGCTGGGTAAATGGAATGATCTAATATTTTGAAAATAATTTGAAAGCAAATAATAAATCATAAATACAATACACTGCATAAGATTGATATACAATCTGTATACTATTCTTAAAAGTAAAATAAAAAATATAATTTATGAAATCTTTTCAAATTAGATAAACAGCATCTTTAAACTAAAGATCGGTAAATGAACATTGACACACAGACATATTTTATTTTATGTTTGTTTACTGTCTCTCAATCCACCATGGGCAGTTAGGAAGTGGATTAAACCAAACTGTTCCACTGCAGAGTGCCTCCACAGTCACCCCAGGAACTGGTTTGAGGATGAGAACTGATCCACAATCAGAACTGAAACCAGGAACTTAACTGTGCATGACTAGTTAGCCATCAGAAAATGCAGGGGTTTCTTTCTTAACCAGTCACTTGAAATGCACTGATGCACATATTCATGTCTGTTCAGAATCATCTCTGTTTCAAGCCCTGCATGAGATATACTCTGATCAGCTGCAGCACATTATCTGGCTCTAGTGAATTTTTAATGTGTTGTTTCTCACTTGATCTGTACCACAGCACACATTGGAGAGGGTAGTGTACATTTTGTGGACGCTCCACCCTTGAGTTGGCTTCAAACTGTAGTGTTTGTGTAGAAGCACCTCATGTCCCCTAAAATAGAGGATTACATTGTATTTGAAAACTGCATTAGTCCAGAATGTGGTAGCAAGCTTACTCACATGATTGGATAACATGGGATCATACAACCAACATAGATACCCTATGATTCAAGGGAATATTCAAAATTGTCTCTCCTCCATGCAATATGCCTTTTGTCTCCTGGCCATAGTGATGATTCAGTTGATCAGGAAAGTCAAAAGGTCTCTTGCTGTCATCACACCATAATGTTTGCACTCAATACTGCACATCTGTCTTTGCTGGTCTCCTTGAATAAGCACCAGGATTAAACTGAATGGTGTTTGTGCATACTGAGGCAGACCGCATGTTTGGGGCAGAGCCAGAGGTTTTAAAAATCTGGATACCCTCCTTTGACTCCCTTGCTGTTTTTTTTCAGCCTACCCTTTGACCCATAGTGCAGTACGGATTTCATCTGCTTTCTTATTGAAGTCAGGTAGGAATCTCTCTATCTGGGTTTTTTTCTGCTTAGCCTGTAAAGTCTATGGGGAAATTAGCAGTTGCCTCAGGGTGGTGTCTTTTAATTGGTTTCATCAGCAGTTGGGGGGGGGGGGGGAGGGGGAAGAGAAAACAAAAAAATTGGTGTTACATCTTGGCACTAGACCTTGAGTCCCCCCAGATGAGAAAAGCGATATATAAATGAAGGATATATATATATATATATATATATATATATATATATAAACACAATTTGAGTGAAAGGCTGCCCTTGCAGTGAACATGGGGGCTGGCTCTCCCTTTTTAATTCCAGGGGTCAGTGTTGTGCACCAGCAGAGGAAATGGAAGCCAGGAGACCCCAGCAGTCTGTCATTCCTATTTCAGCCACTGCTTAAGATGAGCCCTCAGTCAAAGCAAAAACTTCACAGCAGTCTGTGCAAGCCCCTGTAGGTGAAGCTGAAACAAGTATGTCTGAGCAAGCTACAGAACTTCGACAAGGTTCCCCATGACATTCTTGCAAACAAATTAGTCCAATGTGGGATAGGCAATGCTACTGTTAGGTGACTCTGTAATTGATGGCAATCAAACCCAAAGGATGCTCACCAATGGCGCCACTTCATCCTGCAAAGAAATAACTAATGGAGTGACATAGGGTTTAGTTCTGGGCCCAGTATTGTTCAACATCTTTATTAATGACTTGGATGAAGGTTATCAAGTTTGCAGATGACACCTAATTAGAAAGAATAGCTAGCTATTCCAGAGGACAGGCTTAAAATTCAAAATGACCTGGGCCAAAGTTAACAAAATGAATTTCAGCAAGGACAAATGTAAGATACTACACTTAGGCAGAAAAATGAAATGCAAAGTTACAGAAGAGGAGATCCCTGGCTTGACAACAGACCAACGGTCTGTTGTTTACAGAGGATTCTTGTATGTGGAATATCTGACATTAGACTGTTGATGTTGGTTAGCTTACTCATGTTTTTTTGGGTTTAAGTCCTAATCAGCTGCTATGTTTACAACACTTGTTGGAGGAATTCCCTAGGTTGGCTTTCCAAAATACGATTGCCTGGGATGAGCAATACCAAAATAATGGATTGCCCTCTGGGTCAATTGTTTTTGCCCAAGGGGAGACTGGGGAAGTTTTGTCTCAGGTAGAGACCTGTCCCAGCAAAAATGCCAACCAGGTTACTCTCTCCCCCTAGCAAGTTTTTCAGGCTATAATCTTGAATATTTAATAGGTGAAATAAAGTAGCCCTTATTTCACCCAGTCTCATGTGTTTGGCCTCATTATTTCAGGGTTGGTCAAAAATGGAATCTATTATACCAGAAGGCAATGGCTGAGATTGTGTTTAATGACAGCAGACTGTAAGATTTTGCCAGTTACACATTTGATCAGGGAAGTAGGTGATACAAATATAAGAGCTGTGGCCTTTTGTGATAGGACCAACTGGATTGAGTGGATTGGGCTACAGTAGCGCTTGGTGAAAAGTGTAAGAGTTCCTGAATACTTCCTTGGGAAATATCTGAGAAAGTACTTCTGTTGACATAATCCCGCTATTCCTTTATAAGACACCAAGATTCCAGCCTCAGCTACTTCTTTTTGATTTTCCCTTTTTTCCTATTATTTTATACCCTTTTAGGTGTGCACACTTTTAATATATCTTATATAGTATGATATTACACTTTATTTTGTGAATCACCTAGGGAGCTTTGGCTGGAGGGTAGGAAAGAAAAGTAATAAATAAGTAATTGCTTGCTGTTTCTCAACAGATGTTAAAAACTTTTTATTTCAACATGTTCTTCCTTTATTGGAAGTATGGTTTTCTATCTTTTTATTTAATCCCCTGTCTTTGTTTCGAGATTTTTTTAAAAAAAGTCTTCTTATGATATATGTATGTTATAATTGGCCCTAACTGATGTTACCTCTCCTGAGTGCTGTGCAAGGAGTAGAAATATGAAAGTATATCTATAAATAAAACAATTCTGTATTCATCTATTGCCATAGAAGAATAAGTCATGCAAATTGCCATTTCAAATGAACATATTTATATCATGCTAGAGGTGTTTTACTTGGTTATTTGTGAGGGGTTTTGTGTTTTTGCTTCTGATGCAGAATATGTTAGAATGAGAAATAGTATCATTTCCTTCCCCTTAAACAGGAAAAACAACATTGATTGTAAAATCCCTCCAAGACATTGAACTACATTTATTAAAATCTTTTCTGTTCATTATGATAAATAGGAGCCCCCGGTGGCGCATTGGGTTAAACCCCTGTGCCGGCAGGAATGAAGACTGACCAGGTAGCAGGTTCGAATCCAGGGAAACTGCGGGTGAGCTCTATCAGCTTCAGCTCCTCATGTGGGGACATGGATGATAAAACATCAAAACATTTGGGCATCCCCTGGGCAGCGTCCTTGCAGACGGCCAATTCTCTCACACCAGAAGTGACTTGCAATTTCTCAAGTCGCTACTGACAAGGAAAAAAAACAATTATTATTGGAAAGGTTTCGTATCTGAAAACCCTTCAGAAGCAGTTGATTTGACTGAAGCTCAGACCTTTCAGATATGCCAAACCTTTCCATTTATGCAGTGAATTAATGTGGCAAAATACTCTTAATCTTGGCATCTATTGTAGCAAGGGAATGTTTATTGCTTTTTTTGTTTTTGTGTTGTTGAAGGCTTTCATGGCCAGAATCACTAGACTGCTGTGAGTTTTTGAGGTGTATGGCTATGTTCCCGTACCATTCTCTCCTGACATTACAGCTGCATTTGTGGCAAGCATCTTCAGGGGTTTGTTCAGAGGTGGGTTTCTTTTGTTCTTGTTCTAGTTTTTTGAATGATTAAAGTCAGCCCTCTATATTCACAAAATCTGGAATCCACAGCTTGGAAATATTTTTTAAAAATCCAAAATGCAAACCTTGATTTTCGTCATTTTATATAAGAAACAGAATTTTACAACACTATTGTATATAATGGGAGTTGAGTATTGATATTGGTATCCACTGGAGCGTCAGGAATTACACCCAATGGATATTGGGGCCACTGTATATACCAAGGAGTAAAGTAATAAAACCTATACTGAATTCTAAACAATTGAATAGAAACTATGACCATAGCATTAGATGGAGTGAGACAACCATGTCAACTGTCAGATACTGGTGGGGAAAACAGCAACAGCAGTCTTCTGGCTGTTCTTTTCTGTCAGGGAACAGATTTGTGCATGAAATGAAACTTGTACTCTAAAATGTGATACCTAACTCACCAGGTGCCTGAGGTTGCAGCATGTGGTGATCGGATACATAGGGCATACCTCCCTGTGCTGTGTGTGGGTGCCCAGATGTTTTGGACTTCAACTCCCAGAAATTCTAACAGCTGGCAAACTGGTTGGGATTTCTGGAAGCTGTAGGCCAAAACACCTGGGGACTCACAGGTTGAGAACCAGTGGCCTGGATTCATGTAGGTGTTAGTCCTGATGGTGGAAGACTGTTTCATTGCCTTTATCAAGGCAAAATTCTAATGCTAGTCTTCCTTCACCTAAAGCAGCATAGGGTCTTGGACCAATTTTAATGAAAAACAAACTATTTAAGAAGTTATTTTGTACAAACTATGGGAGGAAATGACAATATATCTTGTTTGCCCCTCAACAGCCATTGAGTGTGGAAAACAGATGGGTTGATTGATGGTGGATATTTTAGATCTCCTTTTTCAGTTATATTTTCAATTTCATCAATGTCATCTTTTCCTCTAACACTACAGGACTCCATTTATAATCCAATCTCAAATATTAATAAAATAATTGACGTCTAAGAACTCCCAAGAGGTGAACAGGAAATACACTGCTATGAGACTGTTTGTACATTTTAATTACTGCTTGCCCTTTGCCATATTTGCCATAGACTGCCTCTATTGCCTGTTGGGCAACCTTGGAATAGTGATAGCATGACAACAATAAGAACAGATAGCAAGGACGGTGGATGACACCGCAAGAGTGAATATTTTTGTGTATCTTCAAAAAGAAGGAAACTGGCCACTACATACTGACTATATACTGGCATTTTCAGTAAGGAATGTTTAATGTGTTATTGAAGAACTAAATATGAATTCATGATGCTTGAGGAAAAGCAATGCATTCAGAATCATGACACTTGAGATTATCAAATGAATTTGTGTTCTCTGTTCCCAGGTTTTATTATTTTACATTTTTTCATTATTGCAGGTTTATTTTCAATGGATCCAAAGGACACAATTAACTATATTTTGCAAGAGAGAGAGAGAGAGAGAACATTCAAAGGCCAACAGTCTCTTTGATCTCTGCTACTCCAGAGGGTAAGGGTGAATCTAATAGGATTAAGGTACAGGGATCTCATACAAGGATCTATCTCTTCTGACCGGATAGTTTAATGATACATTTTTAACTTTATGTCTAACTTTTGTTTTGTGTACTTTTATAAGTATTTTATGGAAATATGTTTTAATATGCGTATTCTAAGGAGTGTTTTTAAATGATTATGTGTTTTGATTATGTGTTTTAACAATGTTGTAACCTTCTCAAGCCGTGAGGAGAGGCAGGTAAGAAATATAATAATAATAATAATAATAATAATAATAATAATAATAATACCAACAACAACAATAACCACAACTGAAATCTGATCTCCTTTGTTTCTTCTTTGTGCATTCCCCAGTCAATAATAGATACAAGTCAAGGGATGATGATTTGTGGGTAAAGAATGATCAACTCCAAATGTCCATCTGAGACATTGCTGCCTTTTGTTAAAATATTTTTAAGAAATCCTATTGGAGATGCTAAGTTTAAAGAAGTTTCTGTGTCCCCAAGAAATTGCCCCACCTGTAAACTCAGATTGCTTCATTCATATTCCAAAGCAAGTTGGGTGAAAGGTCAGCATCCTTTTTGGGCTTTTTGAACTTGAAAAAAACCAAGTCTACTAATTTATATTACCAAAAGTGGCAACAAAGGCAACAACTATAATATTGGATTAATGGAATATTCTAGCCTGAAGAAGTACTTGGAAACTATTAAATTCATAATTAAATCATTTTATTAACATACCTGGTCCCATTCGCAAGGCCTTCAAAACCTCCTCCTCGGTTTTGAAGGCGTTGTGAATGATGCTTTATTTGGGAAGTTGTCAGCCTGATAGTGGGGCATGGTTCCTTCTTGCGTGTTGGCCATTCCAAGGTGGACAGTAGAATGCCCAACAGACATTCAATTTGACAACATTTTTTTTGCAATGCACACGTTCAAAATTGAGGTGTGCGATACAATTGATGGTGCATTATACTTGAATAAATATGATGAATATATTGGATATCTAATGCTAACATATGGGGAAATATTCATCTCCCGCTAGGCAGTTTGTCTTGACCATTCCAAACCATTGATATATCAAATTAAGGCAAAGTACCTGGTCTAGAAGCTCTTGTACAAATCCGCCCATTTCCAGAGAAATTTGTTGGACATCGACCACAGAAGTATCCAGTATCTGGAGGTTTTCGATCAATGCATACAACTCCAGGAAAACACGGTCTGCTGGCACAATTTGTAATAGATGGCAGAATTGCGACACGACCTAAAACGGTATCCAAGAGCAATTTCTTTAATATTAAACTATCAGCTGTGAAGTTAATTAAAAAGTTACGCAGAGAGCAAATATGAGCTTTGGCCAAGGCTTTCTGTGACTTTTCACTGTTTTAAAATATAATTAATGTTGGATGTCCCAAAATGTGTGCCAAGCATAAGAAAACCCTAAAGGCATAACATATCAAACCAGCTGTTTCTCATTAAGACAAGATTTATTAGCCCTCTAATTACATGTTTTAAAGTTTATTATTCAAAGGTGCTTGGCATTTATCAGGGGCGAAATAGAAATGGTAATTTCTGAGTGCTATGGAAAGGTTATGTAAGTGGAGAAGCTGTATTAGTCAAGGGGGCAAACTATACATTTCACTGCAGGCAAGCATAATGAAGCTCCCAATGGTTCCTTCTTCTCTACAGAACATCTGCTGGAAGGGTGCTTTGAAGCAAATAGAGAACACTGGAGCAGGAAGTAGATAGAGAGCAGTGGGAAAAGAAGAAACCTTCCCTTTTTAGCCTGCATTCATCTGATATTTTCCTCCCTTCCTGAACACTTAAATACTCCATGGTGCGTGTTTACTTTACAAAAACAGGATCAAAGCTTGGAAAAGTTACTTTTTTGAATCAAAGCTTTCAGAATTTCTCAGGAAGTAGTTATGGCCATTGCCCACGTTGGTCAGGAAATTCTGAAGAGCTGTACTGCACAAAAGGAGTATCTCCAAGCTCAGCTCTGGAATCAGACAGGAGTAAAAGAAGTATAATGATAGAGAGAAACTAGGGGCTTGTTCTGTGTAATGTTTGCTTGTGGGTGATTTGCATAGAAAACACTATTTTCTAAAGAGAGAATAATATTTCTGTACAGAAAATGATCTTTGCAAAATTACAAATGGACTTCAAAAATTGTGTGGATTTTAAATACATTTTTCATAATAGAAATAAAAATTGTCAAAATTATTTCTGGCTTCCTTCAAGAAAAAAAGTGGAGAGTACCCATCCCTACTTATCCAATTCATTGCTGCCATCATTGGATGACAGAAAACCCTTTTTGCAGCAGCAAGAGTTACATGTATTCATCATGGATCAGCATATACAAAGATTTTTTTATTGTGTCAGACAGTCAGAAGCAAATTGATAATATACTGCAAGTTGCCTCTGGTGTGAGAGAATTGGCTGTCTGCAAGGACATTGTCCAGGGGATGCCTGTGAGAGGCTTCCCTCATGTCCCTGCATGGGAAGCTGGGGCTGACAGATGGGAGCTCATTCCATTTTTAGCAGATTTAAACCACGACCCTCAGGTCTTCAGGTCAGCAGTTCAGCTGGCACAAGGGTTTAAGCCATTGTGCCACTATGGTTCTTTTATACAAATATGAAGGCCACTTGTAAAAGCTAGCACTTCTGCAGCAAGGACAACCAAGCTGAGTAGAGACCACAATGCCAATGGTGATCAAGAGCAGCAACAATGAGTAAGGATGGAAGGCAATCTAGTGCAGATACACACATGGAGTTTTTCTCTCAAACTGTACTGAACTGGTTTGTGCATAGGGAAGAATGTACTGTTATATACATGACTGAGCTGGTGCTCTAAACATGTTTTAGACTTCAATTCCAATCAGCTCCATCCAACATGGGCAATGGTCTACAATCATGGAAGTGGTAGTCTGTAACATCTGGGAAGTGCAAGCTGAATATCTCTTATCCAAAATGCTTAGCATCAGAAGCATTTGGGATTTTGGATATATTTTTTTCAAATTTGGTATTACCATACTTGTTTATATATATGTATTGTAGACTCAGTTAAAATCGAGCCCAAGCAACTGAAACTCTCAAGAAACTCTCAAGAAATATTGTTTTAAAGCCTTGGCAGACAGTGCAAAAAGAATCTGCGAACCCCACCTCCTCCAAGATGAACTGAACCACCTCAACTGGGCTCTCCAGGCCAATGGATACTCCACCTCAGACATCAGAAGAGCTGCAAGACCAAGAACAAGCCATGGGAGTCAAGATGAAGATCCACCCAGAGGAAAAGTGTTCCTGCCATACATCAAGGGAACCACTGATCGCATAGGGAAGCTGATGAGGAAACACAACATACAAACAATCTACAAACCCACCAAGAAAATCCAACAAATGCTACGTTCAGCAAAGGACAAGAGGGATCCTCTCACCTCTGCAGGAGTCTACCGTATACCATGCAGCTGTGGACAAGTCTACATAGGGACCACCAAACGCAGCACCCAGACACGCATCAAGGAACATGAAAGGCACTGCAGACTCCTTCAACCAGAGAAGTCAACCATAGCAGAGCACCTGATGAACCAGCCTGGACACAGCATATTATTTGAGAACACAGAAATGCTGGACCACACCAACAACCACCATGTCAGACTACACAGAGAAGCCATTGAAATCCACAAGCATGTGGACAATTTCAACAGAAAGGAAGAGACCATGAAAATGAACAAGATCTGGCTACCAGTATTAAAAAACTCTAAAATTATAACAGCTAAACAACAGAGAGGAAAAAACCAGGCACAGATTAACACCTCCCAGCAACAGATTTTTCCAGACTCAGGCAGGCCTTCAAATGCTAATGAAGGTAATCAGCCAAACATTCACACCTAACTGCAGCAGGGAAGAGCTCCTTGCCCTACCCCAGCCATTCCACAGATATATAAACCCATTTTTCCTACTTCCAACAGACCTCACAACCTCTGAGGAAGCTTGCCATAGATGCAGGCGAAACGTCAGGAGAAATGCCTCTAGAACATGGCTCTATAGCCCGAAAAAACCCACAAGAACCTAATATTGTTTTAAACAGAGCTGTTTTTATAATGCAGTAAAACTGTGTTACATTAAGTTAATTTTCTCTTTGTCTAAATTGGCTTTTAATTACTGTTTTTATAACTTAATATTAAGTCCATGATTTTGTCCCTGAAATCTGTCTGCATGGAGATGTCCTGATCTTACTGGGAACATAGTTGATATGCTCAGAGGAATGGTTGATAAAGACTTTAATAAAACAATTGCAAGGTTCAAAACCCGACTCCTCCTGATCTAACTGGCAAAAGTTTCTTAAAAGGTTGGGGATTTGATCTAACTGTGATCTTTGCCAAATTGTCTGCTGTCTTTTCTTCTGTTTGCCGTCTTTTTTTCTGTTCTCTGTGTCTTCAGCAAAGCCACTTTGCTTACAGAACCAACTGTTTAATTGTTTAGCTTGTATTGATCAACCCTTACCTATCAACTTTGATGCGAAATATTTTTAGCATCTTCACTCCTGGTCTAATGGCTGATTTCTAGAGATGCAGCTGAGTCTATCTGAGAGGCTCCGCCCCTGGGGAAGATTGTGAAAGGGGATATCTTAAAGGGAACGGGGTAACGCTGGATCCCTCTCATAATAGCTATTTACAATATGCAGGCTAACCTCCCCTACCAAGGAGGAAAACAGAGGAGGTTTCTGTGGGGGCATGACATCCATACAAACATTATGGTACAGTATAGTATATGATATGGTATTAGTGAAATCTATTTTAATAAGAACTCTCAAGCAACCAGTAACTACATTTATCTGGCCTCTACCAATTCCCATGTGTGCCAGTTAACTGAGAATCTACTTTTCATAATAAGATATATCAGAGATGAGACCCAAGTATATCAAAACATTAATTTATGCTTCATATGCACATAGTCTGAAGGAATTTTTATACATAATAATTTTAATAATTTGGGTTAAAACCATCTTTGTGAACATTGAACTATCTCTGTCACTCATGTGGACATTTTTTTTATTTTCGAGTATTTTGGATTTTGGAATTCTAAATGAAGAATGCTCAGTCTGTACTAGATAGGAAAACTTAAACTAGTTTAGCCACCTTTCATTTCATGAGTTAGGAAACCAGACAAATCCATGAGCACTGATTAGACGTAGCTACTAACCTTATGGGGCAGGTAGTCCTTTGCACCTCTCCTTTAAATATCCCACCCATTACTTTCAGAAACATAAGCACAGTCTGCCTCTCTATAATCAATCATATTCGATATTCTGACCTAAGCTGTAAAGGGAACATTTTCTTTTAAAGTGATTCATACATGTTGATCAAGCTCTGCATTTATATTTATAGGCACTAGCTGCTCAGGAGACTAATTTAATATAACAGTGATGACATCTTTGTGCATCAGCTTCAAACTCTGAGAATAAAACCTTTGACACTTATCTAATCACACTACACTTACCATGCACCTTACTGGCATTGACATACTTAATTGCAGGCAAGGACTTTGCTTCTTTGGCTTTCAGTGACGGGTTGCCTTCACTGTTTTCCTGTTCACCTTTACTATTATGATTATCAGGAATGAAAACTTCCATCACATCAGCAGTGTCCTCAGCTGTAATAAAGAACAACAGAGGTGAAAAAGGCACGGTGCTCATTTTTGCAGTGATTGGAAGTAGACATGAAAACTAACATCAAATCAGCTATGCCTTCCAGGTTGTTTATCATGGAAGAGCACAGAGGAGCAAAGGTGATCAAACAAGTCAGCATCTAGAGTCTCCTGAAAACAAGATCTCAGTTTATTATGCCTATCCAAGTAAGGCCATGCAAAGAGATGTAGGCAGTAGATTTTGATGTTGCAATAGACTTTAAGCAGCAACCCAAATGATACATTATCTTGACCACTTTAAAAAAATCGTACTGGCCCTCTTCCATCTGTAGCCCATATTTATAGAAATGGATGGTTGCCAAACTACACTGCAGTGTCTCTAGCCAGCAGCTGGCTCAAGAGCAGTACTTTGGACACTCTTGCTTAAATTGCTCAAGGAAGTAAATCAAGTAAATTGTCCATTGGAGACTATTTAAAATATTAATTTCCTCCAATAAGTTAGAGACTGAATATTCCACTTGGAGCCATGTTTCAAAGCAATTAGCTACTGGCTGGCTTCAATGAGAAATTATGGGTGGGTGTTCTCATCAAATGATGGAAATAATGACTCATGGTGGCGCTCTGAGTTCAGGTTAGTAAGAGTTAACCAACTGTAAGTAAGGGAGAAGAAAAGAATCATTGCACATGAAGCCCTACAAAGATTTATGGAGCTTTGGTATGGGTGGCGTGATGAAGTTAAAGCACAAAAGCCTTAAGTAGGGATGAAACACCGGCTTGAAAAGGAAGAACCACTTCAATTTAGGTTCAAAAAGTAATAGCACCCAGAGTCATTTTATATTTCTGGTGCTAATCTGCCAAACAAAATAAAATATCCTAAAAGAAGGAGACAATACTGATTTGATGAGCAAAATCACATACGGCAGAACATGGGCTATGTTAATTTCACAACCAGGAAATTGTACGTCAATAAAGTCCACATCTGTGGAATGTCTCCCTTACCACCTCCATACCTGGGCTGTTTTCATTTTGATTAAATTAAAGTGACCCTTTTATGAATTTTATTTCCAGTGTACATTTTTAATTTTTTTTACTCATTGCGTGTATATTTTCTCCCACTACTTTATGCATATTGTATGTACCATATTGCACATTTTTGAAATATGTGCATGATTCAATTGTGCATGTGTTTCTGAACACATCAGCAACCAGCCACAAATGTTCAGGATTGTAAATTGTATTCCTGCTGCAAATACTGCAGAAAATTCAGACTGAGGAAAGTCTGCACAAATTGTGTGTTGGAGTAGATTTTGTATGCATTCCTATAGACCACCTGCATTAAAACAGCAGTTAGTGTGCCAATGTCTATTGAAATGTTATTATTCTGGTCAAACACACCACAAGTGATTTTAAATTTCATTTTTTAATTCAAAACTACTCCCTTTCCTGTATCTGCTAGAATCAGTTTTATCCTTGGACAAAACCAAGCTTCGCTCTACTAACAAAATTATCCTTATTTAATGTAGTGCAAAAAAAGTCACCATAACATCAAACCTGGAAAATATTTGTTAGCATTGCCATTGTGATTCCCTTTATACATCTCTTGTGACCACATCTCTTCACATATAGTGTTGCATGGCAGAAGCAGACTTGCCTAGGGCTTATACTCATCATCCTATAGCATGGTTGGGTTGATCAAGACTGGAGGTTTCTCAATTCATTTAGAGATTTCCTGCATCATTTAAGTTTTATCAAGGGAAAAATCTTGCCATGTCTAAATTACACACATTCACAGTAATCTTGGCAAAATGAGACTTGCAGAGCCAATCTGCAAACATTTAGTAAGCCTCCTTGGGAAAGCTTATCAAGATCAAAAGAGCAAACATTTTTGTCTTCAAAGTTTTTGCAACATTCACACAATATAACAGGTGTTTTTTCTAGGCAAAACTCATGTCTTTTTCTTTAGTAAAGCTGAGCACAGAAAGAGAGAGATGGAAAGGGAGAGAGCAGATGCAAAAGGACAACATGATTGATCACACAGACACAACCAACCCATCCAATGAAACTATTTTACTAGTTCACGCAACCAAGCAACTGTTATCGAATTTTTAATTTTACAAAAGCGTGCTATCTTGTAGTGGCTCACAAAATGAGTTTTTCCTATTTACTGTGCAAGGACAAATCAAGTTGGGATTTGCACCTCTAGTGTTAATATTCAGAACCATAACTCTTCTTTATCTCAGATTATCATCCTAGCCTGTCCTCGGGAGTCAGTACAAAATTTTCCATGAAAATCACAATTTTCATTCTTCCAGTGGAGTTGTTCATTTGGGCTGTGTAAAACTGTTCTACTAGGAAAAAAACATTTTAAAATCATCAGTATATGCAAATAAGCAACTAAATTTTGGCTAAGGGCAGAATGTTTCTCGGGTTTAATTGAATCTTCCTTTTCTCCAGTTGCAGTTAATAGAATTAACCCATACAAAAACCCAGATACACTTCAAGGCAGCCACAAAATACTCTGCAACAAAGCAGTGGAAGGGGAGACACTTTAGAAAACAGTTTATACCAAGCATAATCATAACTTGAACCAAGGGAAGATGTAATCAGCCCTACAATGGATGATATATTGATTCCAGGATTCCTCAATTGTAAGCTATTGTTTTTTCTCCACCCCACCAGCTTCCCCATACAAATGTGCAAGCTGCTGTTTTCTTTTATAATCAGCCAAAGAAAGAGAGCAGCGTTGGGTCGTTCCCTCTTTAGTTCATTTAATTTCTTTCTTCTCTACACTGAAGGTTAATAGACGTGTATACATGAAAAGGAAAAAAAATCAGGAAGGCAGGTGGCTTGAATCTCAGGAGTGTTTATAAATTGTTTTATGCATAATGAAGTGAATGATTCATTAAACACCCCACAGTAATACCAGCTCAGGGAGCTCTGAGCATCACACTCTATTCTTGGGGTCAGGTTTAATCCATGCACGCACAGAAATGCAACTATTTTTCCTCTCTCTGCACATTTGTGTAACTTTATTTTTATTATTTTTAAAAAAGAAATAGGAAGTTGTTTAAAGGTCGTATAAGTTAAGAAATTAGAAGAAAGTCACAGCCTAAAGTATAATCGCTTTTTTAATGTCAGGAATGACTTGAGAGACTGCAAGTTGCTTCTGGTGTGCGAGAATTGGCCATCTGCAAGGACATTGCCCAGAGGATGCCCGGATGTTTTGATGTTTTAGTATCCTTGTGAAAGGCTTCTCTCATGACCCCACAAGGGGAGCTGGAGCTGACAGAGGGAGCTGATCCATGCTCTCCCCGGATTTGAAACTGTGACCTGTTGATCTTCAGTCCTGCTGGCAAAAGGGTTTAACCCATTGTGCCACTGGGGGCTCCTATGACCATGTTGTGAAATACAGATTATGATTTAACAGCAACATCAGAAAAAGTAGTGTGATACTAAAGAATCATCATATGAGGCTGGCTATGATAATATTTGTATACTAGTCTTCCCCCTCTAGGAAGTTAAGTCACATTTATTGGCGTCACCATCATGTAAGAGTCAGAGGTCACAAGTGACCACTGACCAATGAAGGTGGTCAGTTTGGGGAAGCTTTAAGGTGTTTCTGTGAAGATGCTATAAATAATGTCTTAAGGGCTACAAGGGAAGAAGGAAGCACAATGTGAATTAAAAGAGATTTGGGGTTGTGGCTACAGTCTGATGCCTGGTTATGCTGGACAAAAGGTCCAAACTCAGAACTCCCTCCTTCATGTGAACATTCCATTTTAAGAAATTAAGAGTACAATAGGGAACTGTTAACTAGAAGTATTAGGAAAACGATGGTTCTGTTTTAATCTCAGTTGAATATGAATCTGAGCCCATTTATATAGCTACCAAAAACTAGGACTGGTTCAAATAATTGCTATTTTGGACTATTCCTAGATTAGATTCTGTTGAGGTGTTGATACCTCTCCATCTCAAAACTGCAGAAGTGGCAAGAGTGCGGCCTTGACCCTTGAGTCAAGTCAAACCTTTACTGGCTCCACTGGATGATCACCTTTATTTTTTGCATCCTCTGTCACTGTAGTGTTGAGCAAGGAGCTCCAAAGAGGTCCTGGCCATTGTCAGGTGCCTTTACCAAAGTCAGCAAAGGCATTTGCACAATTTGGGGAGGAGAAGGGAAAGGAGAGGGCATGGATGGTTTTTCTGTCACTGGGAATGATACCTGGTAATAGCTAAGAACACTCTAGGGCTCTGTAGCTGCTGCTGCAGTGCAAAAGGGCACAAAAGGCACGTGTCATTCCCTTTTTCCAATGCTGTAAAGTGCAGGAAATATGGGATGGCAGCAGTGGCCTGTGAGAAAAGCAGGACTATTTCTGAATTGGAAATGACCTAGCTTTTCACAATCCCCCCCCCCCCCCCAACAAAGTGTAGGGTTTCTCCAGGCCATTCTTTGGTTTCTGCAAACATGGAGTAAAATTGGCAATCTAAGAAAACTTTTTACATCTTAATTTATTTCAAGTATGGAATACAAATTTATATTTAAAAAATCAGTCAAAAATGGTTGCTGCTTTTGTGTCTCCATTCTTCTGCTAGCAAGTACAATTTTGTTGTTCATTTGTTCAGTCACTTCCAACTTCATGACCTCATGGACCAGCCCATGCCAGAGCTCCCTGTCGGTCATCACCATCCCCAGCTCCTTCAGAATCAAGCCAGTCACTTTAAGGATACCATCCACCCATCTTGCCCTTGGTCGGCCCCTCTTCCTTTTTCCTTTCATTTTCCCCAGCATACTTGTCTTCTCTAAGCTTTCCTGTCTCCTCATGATGTGGACAAAATATTTCATCTTTGCCTCTACTATCCTTCCCTCCAATGAGCAGTCAGGCTTTATTTCCTGAAGTATGGACTGGTTGGATCTTCTCACGGTCCAAGGCACTCTCAGAACTTTCTTCCAACACCACAGTTCAAAAGTACCTATGTTTCTTCGCTCAGCCTTCCTTATGGTCCAGCTCTCACATCCGTAGGTGACTACGGGGAATACCATTGCTTTAACTATGCAGATCTTCATTGCCAGTGTAATATCTCTACTCTTCACTATTTTGTCGAGATTGGCCATTGCTCTCCTCCCAAGAAGTAAGTGTCTTCTGATTTCCTGGCTGCAATCTGCATCTGCAGTAATCTTTGCACCTAGAAATACAAAGACTGTCACGGCCTCCATGTTTTCTCCTCTATCTGCCAGTTGTCAATCAGTCTGGTTGCCATATTCTTGGTTTTTTTATGTTTAACTGCAACCCACTTTCTTCTTTCACCTTAATTAGACGTCTCCTCAGCTCTTCCTCGCTTTCAGCCATCAAAGTGGTATCATCTGCATATCTAAGGTTGTTAATGTTTCTTCCAGCAATTTTAACCCCAGCCTTGGATTCATCAAGCCCTGCACATCACATGATGTATTCTGCATACAAGTTGAATAGGTTGGGTGAGAGTATACAACCCTGCTGTACGCCTTTCCCGATCTTGAACCAGTCTGTTGTTCCATGGTCTGTTCTTACTGTTGCTACTTGGTCCTTATACAGATTCCTCAGGAGAGAGACAAGGTGATTTGGTATGCCCATGCCACCAAGAACTTGACATAAGTACAATTGTAGATGTATGCAAAATGGTAAATTTACTTTGTTTCCATAATAAAGAGTAGGGAAACAGCCAGTGAATATTTCTTCATTTTGATTGCCTTTGGTTTAAAATGAAATCTCTTTTTTGCTAAGCAATGTTTAAACTAATTAAGTCTGCATAACAGCTCTTGCATTATGTACCATCTTGGGATAGCTATAAACCACAGAAGTAAGAGAGTTAAAAAAGAGAGATCATGCCCATATTCTGTCCCTTTCTTTTCTATCCTTTTACTTAACATGAACCTTGTCAGGGAGATTCCCTGTATATTCACTACTTTGTGACATTTTAATTTATCTTAATTAAGTTATTACTCTAGCCCAGCTCATGAAATCCATGGAACAAATGGGTCATAAGTAGACTACACAATACTTACACTTGCACTTTCTGTCATCACCTTTCATCCCATGGGGACAGTCACCACATACATAGGATCCCATGGTGTTTGTGCAGGAGACACCAAAAGAACAAACATTCTCTTCACATTCATTTATGTCCTCTTGACAAGTAAGCCCTATGGCACAAATGAAACAAAGTTTAATAAAAAGAGAAGACCCATCTTAATCTTCAGCTTAAATGTTCATACATGCTAAGCAGACATCTCAGCTGTAAATGCACTGAACAATATGCCATTTAATTGTCACCCAAACTCCCCCCACTCACCCTTACACAAATTTATCTGAACCTGCTGTTGCTTCACTGTTCATTACTGTCAGTTTTATTACAATCCAAAATGTAGAACTGTGAACCTTAAGGTGAAACATTCCAGCAACTCACAGGAAATGAATATTCCCATCAGCTCTGATTGCTTCTGTTTGTGGTTGTTGTTCTTTGCTTTCCCTCTTAAAATAAGTGCAATATTTATGTTGGAAGCTTTTCCATACCAAAAAAAAAAAAAAAAAGAATATTGTAGATCTCTAAATGGTGCAAAAGAGGCAACAAAATTTTATCAAGTGTGGAGCCACTCCATTGCAAGGAAAGAAGCTAACTCAATTGGATTGCAAGTGATAATGCCAATCTTGGGCATTGGTTTTTTTTGTTTGTTTTTCCAAATGCACAATTCCCTCCCCTTGAAAAAAAATCATGTATTAAAATTATCCAATCCTCCTCCTCCTCCTCCTCCTCCTCCTCCTCCTCCTCCTCCTCTGCAGTCATGCTGCTTTGCCTTTATATGCATAATTCTGTTAAAGGCACATGGGCAGAGCCATAATCATTAAAATTTGCTTTATAATCCTGAAGGAACAGAAATGTCTCAGGAGATTTTAAAAAATACAGTGGTTTCATTAACATACAGAGGACTTTAGTTGACATGAACATAATGTACATTTAAGACATCTTTAACTGAATTCTGTCCAGTTCTTATTGATATTTTCACAACTTATTAGATTACTTTCTCTTTCTCTCCACTGTTAGATTCTTCCCATTGACACTCACTGATTCCTAGTGTTTAGAAGACAGGAGAAATTATTGTTCTTATATTTTTAGCAACTCCCGCAATTAAATTAAAACTGTCTGCATATTAGGTTCTTGTGGGTTTTTTCGGGCTATAGAGCCATGTTCTAGAGGCATTTCTCCTGACGTTTCGCCTGCATCTATGGCAAGCATCCTCAGAGGTTGAGAAGGTCTGTTGGAAGTAGGAAAAATTGGTTTATATATCTGTGGAATGGCTGGGGTGGGGCAAGGAGCTCTTCCCTGCTGCAGTTAGGTGTGAATGTTTAGCTGATCACCTTCATTAGCATTTGAAGGCCTGCCTGAGTCTGGGAAAATCTGTTGCTGGGAGGTGTTAATCTGTGCCTGGTTTTTTCTCTCTGTTGTTTAGCTGTTATAATTTTAGAGTTTTTTAATACTGGTAGCCAGATCTTGTTCATTTTCATGGTCTCTTCCTTTCTGTTGAAATTGTCCACATGCTTGTGGATTTCAATGGCTTCTCTGTGTAGTCTGACATGGTGGTTGTTGGTGTGGCCAGCATTTCTGTGTTCTCAAATAATATGCTGTGTCCAGGCAGGTTCATCAGGTGCTCTGCTATGGCTGACTTCTCTGGTTGAAGGAGTCTGCAGTGCCTTTCATGTTCCTTGATGCGTGTCTGGGCGCTGCGTTTGGTGGTCCCTATGTAGACTTGTCCACAGCTGCATGGTATACGGTAGACTCCTGCAGAGGTGAGAGGATCCCTCTTGTCCTTTGCTGAACGTAGCATTTGTTGGATTTTCTTGGTGGGTTTGTAGATTGTTTGTATGTTGTGTTTCCTCATCAGCTTCCCTATGCGATCAGTGGTTCCCTTGATGTATGGCAGGAACACTTTTCCTCTGGGTGGATCTTCATCTTGACTCTTGTGGCTTGTTCTTGGTCTTGCAGCTCTTCTGATGTCTGAGGTGGAGTATCCATTGGCCTGGAGAGCCCAGTTGAGGTGGTTCAGTTCATCTTGGAGGAGGTGGGGTTTGCAGATTCTTTTTGCACGGTCTGCCAAGGCTTTAATGGTGCTTCTTTTTTTGACTTGGGTGATGGTTGGAGTTTTTATGTAGATATCTATCTCTGTGTGTGGGTTTTCTGTAGATGGTGTGACCCAATTGTTGATCTGGTTTGCGGATGACTAGGACATCTAGAAAAGGCAGTCTTCCTTCATTTTCTTTTTCCATGGTGAACTGGATGTTTGGGTGGATGCTGTTAAGATGGTCCAGGAACCTGTTGAGTTCTTCTTCTCCATGGCTCCAAATGGTGAAGGTGTCATCCACATATCTGAACCATATCGTGGGCTTTTTGGTTGCTGTTTCCAGGGCTTGTTCTTCAAAGTGTTCCATGTAGAAGTTAGCTATGACCGGGCTGAGAGGGCTCCCCATAGCTACTCCATCTTTTTGTTCGTAGAATTCATTGTCCCACTGAAAGTAACTGGTGGTAAGGCAATGGTGAAACAGAGCCGTGATGTCTTCTGGGAATCTCTGGTTGATGAGTGCCATGGTGTCTGCTACCGGGACCATGGTAAATAGAGATACCACATCGAAGCTGATCAGTTTGTCGTTTCTATTTAGCTTGAGATTGCTGATTTTTTCTATGAAGTGGGCTGAGTCCTTGATGTAGTGTGTAGTGAGCCCAATATGGCTTTGTAACTGTGCAGCAAGAAATTTTGCTAGGTCGTATGTGGGGGATCCAATGGCACTCACGATGGGTCTGAGTGGGGTGGAGTCCTTATGGATTTTTGGGAGTCCATAAAGCCTGGGTGGGTGGGCTTCCGATTTACATAGCTGTTGTCGTATGTCAAAGTTTATGGAGGAGTTCTTAATCAGGGTGTTGGTTTTCTTGGTTATTTTGGCAGTTGGGTCTTGCTTGAGTTTTTTGTATATAGTAGGGTCCAGGAGTTTTCTGATCTTCTCCTTGTATTGTTCTGTATGCATGATAACTGTGGCATTCCCCTTGTCTGCTGGCATAACGAGGATATCCGGATCTGAATTCAGTTCTCTGATGGCTTGTCTTTCCTTCCTAGTAATGTTACTGGGGGGAAGTTTTGCCTTTTTCAGGATCCTTGCTGTTTCTGCTCGTACTTCTTCTGCTTCCTCCTCGGGGAGGCGATAAATTGCTGATTCGACATTGGCAATGATGTTTTCTACTGGGATCCTGGTGGCGGTCACAGCAAAGTTTCCTCCTTTCGCTAGTATGGATACTTGGTCTTCAGAGAGTTGTCTGTCTGTCAGGTTGATGATGGTCCGTGATGTATCCAGTTCTGGTTTCGGCTGTTGCTTTTGGCGTTTGTGGAATTTTTGTTTTTGTCTGTTGGTGTGGACAGCCATGTTTTTCTCCATTTTCCTGTAAGTGAGGTTGTCTATTTTGTCCCAGTCCTGGGAATTCATCTTCTGGCTGATGTTGATATGGAGGTGCAGCAATTCCTTGTCTGTGTTTGCGAGTTCTTTGCGGATGGTGTGAATTCTCTCTCGTAAGAGGTTGCGTTCTAGGCGGTCATAGATCCGATGAGCCTGTGGTGTTTTGAAAGTCCTTTTGGCTGCGAGAAATTGTGGGATGGTATCTGTGTCTCTGCAGCGTAGAAGGAAAGTCAGGGAGCACAGTAGATGTGCTTTCCTGGTCCTTAGTTTCTCCAATTTCCTTGTGTCTTGGAACAGTTTCTCCCCGTAGAGATGTTCAATGTATTGTCGAAGGCTTTCATGGCTGGAATCACTAGGTTCTTGTGGGTTTTTTCAGGCTATAGAGCCATGTTCTAGAGGCATTTCTCCTGACGTTTCGCCTGCATCTATGGCAAGCATCCTCAGAGGTTGAGAAGGTCTGTTGGAAGTAGGAAAAATGGGTTTATATATCTGTGGAATGGCTGGGGTGGGGCATATATGCATATATCTACATAAAAACTCCAACCATCACCCAAGTCAAAAAAGAAGCACCATTAAAGCCTTGGCAGACCGTGCAAAAAGAATCTGCAAACCCCACCTCCTCCAAGATGAACTGAACCACCTCAACTGGGCTCTCCAGGCCAATGGATACTCCACCTCAGACATCAGAAGAGCTGCAAGACCAAGAACAAGCCACGAGAGTAAAGATGAAGATCCACCCAGAGGAAAAGTGTTCCTGCCATACATCAAGGGAACCACTGATCGCATAGGGAAGCTGATGAGGAAACACAACATACAAACAATCTACAAACCCACCAAGAAAATCCAACAAATGCTACGTTCAGCAAAGGACAAGAGGGATCCTCTCACCTCTGCAGGAGTCTACCGTATACCATGCAGCTGTGGACAAGTCTACATAGGGACCACCAAACGCAGCGCCCAGACACGCATTAAGGAACATGAAAGGCACTGCAGACTACTTCAACCAGAGAAGTCAGCCATAGCAGAGCACCTGATGAACCAGCCTGGACACAGCATATTATTTGAGAACACAGAAATGCTGGCCACACCAACAACCACCATGTCAGACTACACAGAGAAGCCATTGAAATCCACAAGCATGTGGACAATTTCAACAGAAAGGAAGAGACCATGAAAATGAACAAGATCTGGCTACCAGTATTAAAAAACTCTAAAATTATAACAGCTAAACAACAGAGAGAAAAAACCAGGCACAGATTAACACCTCCCAGCAACAGATTTTCCCAGACTCAGGCAGGCCTTCAAATGCTAATGAAGGTGATCAGCTAAACATTCACACCTAACTGCAGCAGGGAAGAGCTCCTTGCCCCACCCCAGCCATTCCACAGATATATAAACCAATTTTTCCTACTTCCAACAGACCTTCTCAACCTCTGAGGATGCTTGCCATAGATGCAGGCGAAACGTCAGGAGAAATGCCTCTAGAACATGGCTCTATAGCCCGAAAAAACCCACAAGAACCTAGTGATTCCAGCCATGAAAGCCTTCGACAATACATTGTCTGCATATTCTTGTTTGATATCCTTTATTTTTTTTCCAAATAAACCTCTACACTTCGATGTTTCTTTAGTATCATAACATAACACTGAAAAATTATATGGTTGTTTTAGATAGGAACACTGTGATAATTAAACATTAAGGGAAATTAAAAAATGTCTTCCTGGAAGCAACATCTAATTTCCTTCTACAATCAATACATTGAAGCAGGCCAACACATTATGATATATATTCGGATTCATTAGGAATCCATATAAAGCATCAGGAATCTTTATCTCCTTCCCTTTTGTGTCAGGCTTTGAACAATAAGTAGAGACCATGAGCTAAATCTGCTTTTGATCTTTCCAGTAGTGTTATGAAATCAAGAGGACTGATGTTAGTTCTCACTACACATTCAATTCATTTAAAAAGGTTCACTTCAGGTAGAACGATTTTATTTACTTATTTATTTATTTACTATATTTCTGCCCCACTCTTCTCACCCCGAAGGGGATTCAGAGTGGCTTACAAATTAAGGCAAAACTCAATGCTGCATTATACATACAAATAAATATAACATCTCAAACTATAAAACAGTTCAAAACTAGTATCACATTTAGCCCTATGTTCTCAATTGTAGATAAATATTGGATGGACAAGTGGGATGACAGGGATGTGACTCTTCCAATGAGAGGGAGTAGGGCCACAGCCCTTTACACCACTATAATTTTGGTCAAAATGTTTCCATCCAACATATGGGTTTCTCCCTGTTTTGCATTCACTGGGAAAAGCAAAAGGTGAGGGGATTAACTTAGCACCTCACTTCCTTTTCACTTTCCCAGTGTAGATAAGGAGATATGTCCTCCTCTCTTGTGACCCAGTTGTAGAGTTCTCTATTCTTCCTCACCTTTCTCTTGAGGGAGGGACAACTGGAAATCAAATCCAGGATTCTCACTCTCTGTCTGTACAACATGAGGACAAGGTTAGGAAACTCAGCATCTGATTTCAATGCTGCCTGTCCATATGCCATTATGTTCAGTATAATGTACATTTAGGTGCATGTCTGAATGTCCTTCATCATTCTTCATACCCATGAAACTCATTACTCACATAATTACTTATGACTGGTTCAAGGTCCGAGATATCAGGTTGATCTCCCCCTCCTTCCAGTGAAAGTTATTGGTGATGTTTACCTTTAATGCTTTTATAAGGTTTTTATAATGTGTGTTAATTGTTTTTTAATTTTGTTTATGTTCATTGTGGCATCAAATAGTGCCAGTGTGAGCTGCCTTGAATTGCCTTCAGGCTGAGAAAGGCGGCATAGAAATGCAGTAAATAAATAAATAAATAAATAAAATCTACACACTTTTGAACATCTTTTCCTACTTTGTCATAGACCAGGAAAAAGAATGCAGAAAGGAACACACTTTTTAGGAAGTGGGTACTTTTTTTCCTGAAACCTGTTCTCATTTTTTAACTATGTATTTCAAGCTTGTCAATTTATTAAATTCTGTTGCTTCCTTCTGTCTAGAGAATGCTGACAATGAGCATTTGCACCAAACACTCTGAATATCTGAAAATTATTTCAATATACAGTAGGCTGTAAACTATAGAAGTTTAAATTATAGCAAATGAACTCTGGGCCCATGTTTCACTCACAAACATCCCCACTGCTCCAGCACATTTTTATCTCTACCCACTTCCCTGTTCCCAAAGCATGCATCTGAAATTGCTGTTGTCCTATCAATGACAGCAGTGTGGGATTGCAAATGCACTTGTCTTTCAGTAAGCACAACACTTTCTACACTTTCGACAACTTGCTTCTCCAGAGATGATACTTAAGGTGCTCTCTGAAGAGTAAGTGTTTTGTTCCTACTATCTGTTTGCTATCATTTGTAAAGATGTGACGCTGAAACACTCTTGTCACTTGAGCAGTACCATGTTGCCTTCTCATTAGATTATTGATGGCTTTCTGGGGAATTGAGACATAAACACAACATCAAGGATAAGCTTTTATTGCTGTAACAGAACCTGCCCTCAAGTAAAATCATCTTCCTCCCAGCTGGCTCTCAACTGCACTTGCATATAATTTTTCACCTGCCATTAAAGCATTGAAAAGTATTCCTGTTTCACTCAATCATTTCTTTACTCTCCCTCACCACAATGTGTTTGCTGTTTCCAGGTCAGGAAACTAACTGCTAAAACAATGAATATTTTATTTAAATGAATGAGGGGGAAAAGGGGGGAATAATTGAAGCAGGTCACTTTCTGTGAACATGCAGACTACCATCTCATGAATCAAGAGGGAACACTATCAGTAGTTGACTACCACCATCCAAGAATGGTCATTATCTGAGAAATTGGTTGTTTCTTTATGCTGATGAGAAAAAATGGAATGTGTGTGTTTATGTGTGTTTCAGAAAATAAAATGATTGCAGCAGTGAAGAGGGCTCATTTAAACACACAGAGTTTGATTTTTATCATAGTTTGACAAAGAGATATTGATGCTTGGGTGGCTGAATAGTGGTATATCATGATGCAGTTGCTTCAAAATGTGTCTGTATTTCTGTTTCTGTGTGTGAGAGAGAAACAGATAATTGGAACCAATTCAACTTACTAGAATGAAAGAAATCACAAGACATGCTCATATGTATATTCTATGAAGGTAAAGATTTACAGTTATTTTATGTCCTTGTTTTGACCAAATTCCTATATTCAGGTACAAACAGGGAATTAGCACAAGCATAGCGATTCTCATAAACACCAGAACCTATGCACACACTTATGGGCCAGGAAATCAGAAGACGCTTACTTCTTGGGAGGAGAGCAATGTCCAGTCTCGATAAAATAGTAAAGAGTAGAGACATCAGACTGGCAACAAAGATCCGCCTAGTCAAAGCCATGGTATTCCCTGTAGCAACCTACGGATGTGAGAGCTGGACCTTAGGGAAGGCTGAGCGAAGGAAGATCGATGCTTTTGAGCTATGGTGCTGGAGGAAAGTGCTGAGAGTGCCTTGGACTGCGAGAAGATCCAACCAGTCCATCCTCCAGGAAATAAAGCCCGAATGCTCACTGGAGGGAAAGATACTAGAGACAAAGTTGAAGTACTTTGGCCACATCATGAGGAGACAGGAAAGCCTAGAGAAGACAATTATGCTGGGAAAAGTGGAAGGCAAAAGGAAGAGGGGCCGACCAAGGGCAAGATGGATGGATGGCATCCTTGAAGTGACTGGACTGACCTTGAGGGAGCTGGGGGTGGTAACGGCCGACAGGGAGCTCTGGCGTGGGCTGGTCCATGAGGTCACGAAGAGTCGGAGACGACTGAACGAATGAACAACAACAATGGGCTACTTCTGGAAATAGTTACTTTCTACCTTCTCTCCTGCTACTTTCTTGGATACTACTGCATCATTCTGCAGTTGAAAGCAAAGAGAACATTTCTCAAAGGAGATCGTAAATTGCTGGTGAAAAGAACACCAGTGAAAGGTAAATATAATATGATGGGGATGGGGAGATCAGTGAATGGAAAGGATGTGAGCAGAGATGGCTGAGACCCCGAGGACAAATGGAAAAGAAAAATACATCTCTTCACAATGCATTTGTTACCACTAGAAGAAAAATAAGAGAAATTATTTTAATCTATTTTCTTCTGACTACAAGACATCCCTTCCCATTTCATTTGAATGTCAGCATTACTCATACCCCATATTCCCTACATTTTTCATTAAATTCTTGGAACACAGAGATCTTAAACCCTTTACAGAGCAATGGGTTTGCTAGCACGATTAATACAAGATCACATACCACTAGAGGACTTTGATGTCTTATGTAAGACTTTACCAGAAATATGACAATTTGCCTACTAAAGATCTCTGTTTAGAAATGGATATATGTCAGAAATCTGCCTTAGCTCTTAGGCAATGGATTGTCTAAATATAGCTGTGATTAATAGGTTCTGATTTGCATATTGAATAATCTCTCAAATTGAAAGCCCTCCCCACAGGAAAGGGAAAGAATGGTAATTCAGAGTGGCAACTCAGAGACTGCTCTACTAATTTCCCCATCCCCTTCACCCCCAAAACAGTACTAACAAGAAGCATGAAAAAAGAGGCTAAAAAGGAATAGAGGGCTTTCTGTTATGATTAGAAAGGACTTTTGCTGAATGCAGTTTTGTTATGAGGAGGCTGTCTGGAAGGTCAATTATAGAGCATTATTGGTTGTATATAAATAAAATCTTTTTAAAGTCTACATCCAGCCATTGGTAAGTAAAAGCATGCTTCAATTGAAGTAAAAGCATGCTTCAATTGAACTAAAAAGTTCAAGCATGCAAGTCATTTTCTGCCTATTTCTTATCTTAACTTACTAAGTAACTGTCCAAATCATGGAATACACATTTAACCAATGACCAGTCACTGTATGAGTACATATAATGCTAAGATCAGCCATTAAGGATTGAAAGCCATTTTGACTCCATACAAATCATTGTTTTTTTAATCATGTCCAAATCAGCCTTGAAGGTTACTGCAGCAGAGCAGAGGTGAAAAGATATTCAAGAGTGTTGGAATCATAGTTTTCTGGTATCAGTCTATAGCTGTAAAACCACTGGAAGCAATACCATTACAGTGTGTATGGCTGCTTGACAGGCGAATCATTTGTAGTACTGGGTGCCTCCAATTCACAACTATCAAATGTGTAGGAATACAAAGAAACTCTTCTTGTTGTGCAGCCAATCAACTGGTTCAGTGGTTCTGAATGTTATTCCCGTGGTGTGGAAAATATGATTCTCAGATATTGCTTTTACTAGCCTCCACATGCTATGCACAGCAACATAGCTATGTCCCGAAATTAACTGTGAAAACAGTAAGGAGGTTCCAAAACAAGTGGGAAGCTCAGCTTACCTTTCCAACCAGCTGGACATTTACAAATATAACTATCTGTTTGATCAATACAGGAACCAATGGCACAGGGATTTGATTTGCAATAATTATGGCTGTTCTGACAGTGTTCTCCTTCAAATTCATTGGGACATATGCACAAGTATTTACCAAGACCTGAAGGAAAGTTAACATTGGTGATGCATGTTCCACCATTTAAGCAACCACAAGGCTGCACTGAAACCTAGAGAAGACAAAAGCAATAAGGATTGTGAGAAGGTATGATTTGTCCAGGTGTATACATAGGTTTTCATGAGTAAGCAAGGATTTAAATATGATCTCCCAGAATCCTTGTCTAAAGCTATGGTGAAGGTGCCATTCAATTATGTGGCTAGCATCCCAAAAGAACATTATGCCAATGCAACTCCTGCAGTGAAAGCATTAGAAACAGGATGGGAAATGCTACAGGTACAGTTGTCCTGAAGGCATTGTAGGAGTAAAATGCCTGGCACCAGCAGATTTTGTTTATCTTACTGTACTATTGCTATTGGGCTATGAAAAATATGTGTCTGCTACACTGGTGTGTCACCAGCATTTCAGTTGGTGACAAAAAGCCCATGGATTTGCCCCACATTGGGGAAATCCATGGGCTCCCAGAAGGGGACATGGAGAAGGTGCTGCTCCACACCCCACATTGACCACCTTTACTGTACCCCTAATCCCATTAGAGGAAGTGTCACCACCTGGATTCCTCCCATTGAAGGGAAGGTAACACAGGAAGGCATGCACTGCTTTCTCTCCTTTTTCGGCATGGAGCCCAGCCAGAAGTGCCCGCACATTGTGTAAAGGCCAAAAAGAGAGGGGAAGCAGTGTACAATGGGCAAATCAGCTCATCTGATGTGGTGGTATATCTAGCAGTTTGGGTGAACGTTTATTCTGTGCATATGTGTTGCCAGGCTCTTTTACAATTTCCCATTGTTAGTCAGACACTTCTAGTTGTAATTTTTTCCTCCTCTGCATTTACCTTATTAGCCCATGCTATTGTAGAATTAATGGAACACCTTGAAATAAAGACAAAGCAGAAAAGAAGCACTGCCAAGAATCCAAGGCTGTGGAGTAATGACATAAGAGCATGGGAGCCTCTAAAAATATCATTGTGAATGAATTATCATCTCTCCTTTATGACTAAAACCTGGTCTTTTATGTTGTTATGTGCTTTTCTTCAAAGATCCAAGTGCACATAGTGAATTTTAAAGCAGATTAATGAACCATTAACAGGGTCGGCAAAAGTGTTCTTTCAGACAGCAATCGATAGTACCCTCTCTTGTTCATTGTATATATGGGTTTTACGCTTGCTAAGATATTTATTAGATTAATTGATCATTACTGTCATGTTGTATAATATGCACTTACTTGAAAATAGCTGAAGACTTAGCTTTTTAAAGACAATAACAAATTATTCTCTATAATGGAAGAAACCAAGACTCTGACAAACCTGTTTGCAGGAGAGCTGTTCCTACCTGAATGGTGTGTCTACTTTGGGCATTGCATTCATCAGACACTGTGAAGTTAAAGCTTTCCGATTCTCCAAAGGCAACTTTCCAGATGAGGAGGCCAGCTGGAGAGAGGGAGGCTTCTGGAGGGCCACTTTCTAAAGTAAACAGCACTGCTGACTTCTCTGGATCCAGTGCTAGCAGCTGGTAAACGAAATTCTCTCCCTCAAATGTCAGAAGCTGGTCAGATGGGGTGTGGAACACAGGCGGCAAGTTATCTAAACAAAATAGGAAAATGAAGCAAGGATCAAGTGGTGCATAATTTATGTAAAAATACATCGATAATCAGCTGAGAAATAATGAGCTAGACACAGAAAATTGGGTTAAACAAAGGCCATTTTATTTTTATTTAATTAAGTTATGCCTGGGGATGAGCAAACAGTGAGGAAAAGCAACCTGAAGTTGGTCTGCTTGAGACCATGTGTCAATCTATAACTACCTGCTGAACCTCCTTGGACAAAAACAGTTACCCCAAGGGTCATTGGTCATTATCTAGCAAAGTTCACACTGTACTGAGAGTAGGAGGGTTTTTTTTTGTCATATCAGGAGTGACTCCTGGTGTGAGAGAATTGGCCGTCTGCAAGGACGTTGCCCAGGGGACGCCCGGATGATTTGATGTTTTTATCATCCTTGTGGGAGGCTTCTCTCATCTCCCCGCATGAGGAGCTGGAGCTGATAGAGGAAACTCATCTGCCTCTCCCCGGATTCGAACTTGCGACCTGTCGGTCTTCAGTCCTGCCGGCACAGGGGTTTAACCCACTGTGCCACCGGGGCTCCAGTAGGAGGGTGGGTCACAAGCAAAGGCTGAGATAAACTCATGAGGGGATAGATAGGCTTTCTATAGTACACAGCTCCACTCCCTGCACACACTGCATTCAGGTGCTAAGCACCACATGCTTTTAACACTACCCTCTATTCACAGAGGCCATCAAAGCCCTTACCCACAGCAGAATTTGCCACATGACCATTGGTACAAAATCTACACAATTTGTTGAATATCCCAGATATTATTTTTTATTGAATTCTGCAAATGAAAATATGAGTTTGTGATTTAAGGAGACATAATATGTACTTTGGAAATTAAAAGAATTAAGACATCATACAACATATGTATTTTACCACCACCTTTACTCCTAGTGGGCTGTTTTATTTAGCCACAGGGAGGTGTGTGTAATAAATTAACATCTTAATTTGATTGTGGTTATTAAACTGTAATTGGGAAAGATCCAAATGTTTCTTCCATATTCAGTGAAAAATGCAATGCAATCCTTGAATGAACATGTATGGACTTGATATAGGTGATGGAGAAAAAGAAAAGCTCTGTTTGAAGCATCTCATTCAAAACAAGATATAGTTTGGGTTATATTTGGGGGAAGGTATTGGATAGGTTGCACTACCATTTATTTGTTTTGGATGAGGATCAGTCCTGTAAAGACCTGGCTTGCAGTCTTGTTTCTATATACCAAGGTAGCCAATTTGGCATACAGGGGTATATGGGTTTTACTGCTGTTAGAATAATAATAATAAAAAACTTTATTTATATCTCGCCCCATCTCCCTGGAGGGACTCAGGGCAGCTTACAAGACAACAAAAGTGTAAAACAAAACACATAGAATATACAACAGAAATTAGCCTAAATCAATAAAAATAAACACCAGGTGAAATAAAAAATGCGCATCATATGGAGATTAATATAAAACACATCCACTCAAAACAAAATAAGCAATAAAACACAAACAATAAATTATAATCAAAACCATAATATACAAACTAGATTAAATGTCCCAGTCAAAGATTGGATTAAAATATCAGCATCTGGGTAAAATTTCATTCCATTTAGGTTCTCCAATTTTAGATGTTACCATTGTCAAAGGCCTATTTGAAAAGTCTTCAGTTCCCTCTGAAAGGATTGAATTGTGGGGGCTTCCCTGATCTCCCCGAGGTCCATAATTGAGTCCCTTTCCCTCATCCCCACCAACCTCACTTGAGAGGGAAGTGGGACTGAGAGGAGGGCTTTGCCATCAGATCATAGAGCCCACATGGGTTAATAGGGGGAGATGCTGTTACGTAGAAGATGAGACCTGGGCGCTGCTTGAGTGATTTGCAAATTAGCCTCTTATAATAGTTCTAGAAAAGAATAAGGCAATAGCCAAGTACTCTGCTGTAGTACTGTAGTACTTCTCTTTGTGAGAAATGGTCTGTTCTGAAGAAAATAACCTACACTGTTCAAGAAATTACAGAAATGCATAGAATGTGCAAGCCATGGATAAGAATACATCCTCTTGCAAAAAACCTGCCCAATAACATAAAAATAATATGTATTTTTGTTTAAAAATCTAAATGTCATCTAATTGTCTGGTGCTTATTGAGCTTACTTTCATTGTGGGCCCAGGTAAATTGAGAAACTGAAGGGTCACACAGAAGACAAGGGCTGGTAGTGCTTGAATCACCTTTTGCATAGCAGAGTCCTTCTATAATGCAAGCATTTTCCTGCCAGGGGAAAAAAAGACAAATTAGCAGCTAATAATTGGTTTGAGATACCATGAAATATTCTGCTCTGGGAATAATGAAATGACAGCAATTTAAATGCTAGCCTTCTGCTCCCTAGGGGAACAATACAAGTGTATCTGTAAAACTGCTGAAAGGACATTGGATTAGCTGGCTTCTTTGTCAGGTTCTTGTAGTTGTGAATGTCTTATCTCGGGCTTCTGGGTAATGCCATTGCCACAAAAAAAAAAATCCATGAGAAGCTTGGATGTGCTATATGAGATCATTATGACCAGACACCTGTTATCACCGTGATTAATTATTGGTTTTTGCTAAAATTGGGTTAGAGTGAAGGGATAATCTCAAAAATTCTGTATGACAATTAGGGCTTTTTTTCTTTTCTACTGAAAAGCTTTGCTGGCCTATGTGATACAAAACTGTTGCTTCAGAGCTTTGCAGAAGAGTTCTTTCATCCACACATATTTACATTTTAATATTGGCAATCTGTTTGGGAGCCATTTATAAACTGGAAAAGGTGCCAAATGTCTCCTTCCAAAAATGCAAATCCTTAATCATAATGTGGGGGGTGCTGTGCATCTAAATTCTTGAACTGACTACAATTGGTTCAGCGCATGGAAAATTCAGTTAATTGATTAATTTTATTGACAGGGATTTAGACTAGTTGGCCACTGAAGTACCTTCCAACAGTTTGAAGTTGCCTGTCTCTGCTGTGGATGGTCACCTTGTTCTATTCAGCCAGCCCTGCTCATACATTCAGATAATGAAGGCTAATACCTGAATAGGGCTGCACAATGCTAATCTCATTCCAAAATGCAGTGTCTCTTCTTTGTCTGAATAAATCTTTAGTAACTATGTATTAACATGAATGTCAGAAGAGGAAGTGATGATATCTTTCCTGCATCAAAGGAAGTCTTTAGCCAATGATATCTTAAGTGCTGAAAGAAGCTTCAAATATTTTTAGTTGCACTTAACTGCCTCTTCCAATTGAAAATGTAGCTTCCCAGCAAACAATGATCTAACAAAACTGCTTATTCTTTCTAAGACTTAGATATGGCACTTGGATCTATGCAATCTAAGCAATGTCCATGTCAAGGGCAGCATATCAAGTATAATACTTGGTTTTTTTCAAGGACCTTATCATAAAGGGAAATAATCCTGGGCAACATCTTTGCAGACAGCCAATTATCTCACACCTGAAGTGGCCTGTAGCTTCTCTAGTTGCTCTTGACATGAAAAGTCCCTCAAGTATGATCACATGATGCACTGTCCAGTTTGTCTGTAATTCATAGATTTTGCAAAGAGTTGCTGCCAGTTGCTCAGATAAGGTGGACTGGATTCCAAATAATCTCCACTCGTAGCTTTTTTTTCTGTGCCTGTGACATGTCCCTGGAGTATGTTTTGGGGGTGGTGTTTTCCTACTGATCAATTCTCCTTTGTTCAAATGTCCAGCACAATACTTATGCTGGCAGTAACAATGGGCAGGGCTTCTTAGGATTACTTGACACAAGTCCCCTTTGTATATATGAGATTTTTAAAGAGAGGCCAGGGAGACAGGACCACATTTGGAAGACGAGCCATGGGGAACAGAAGGAAAGACGAACACACATTTGGGAGAGAAGTCGTGGGGACAGGAGGGAAGGGAGTATGGGGAAAAGAAGGAAAATGAGCACTTCCACCCCAGAAATGGGGGTATGGGGAAGAAGGGAAGGCAGGGGGACAGGCCCATACTCTGGAGAGGAAATGTGAGGAAAAATTACAGCTGCCCCAGACCAAGAAACTGTGATGTAAGGGAACATCACACACATTGGGAGGTGTCATATGATCAGTAAAAGAATGTTAATTGCATAGATGTGAGGAGAAAACTGCAAGTATGATCTGGTTTGTCTGTATGCAGTACTCCAAAGCCATGAGTTGCTTATAGGAAGATGTTTTCCATTTTTAGTGTGATAAGGCCCTTAGTCCTTTCCTATTTAATACATAATTTTAACAAGTCTCTGTTTTAAATTTACTTTAAATCACCCCCTATTTTAAAATTTAATTTATTTAAAATCTGGGTTTATTCTTATGTTGTTACAAACAAATCACTAACTCTGCATGACTCCTTAACATAACTGACAATTCATGAAAAAACATAGGACAAAGTCTAAGTCCCTGTGTCAAGGACTTTATGTTTGAAATGCCAAGGTTTGGACCTGGCACCTCCATTTGTAAAACTTATGTAAGCAATAATTAAATCAGCATTAAGCAGCTACTTTCTACCCATCCTGGTACATGTAGAGCCATTTGAGTTCATGACTGAATTATATCAGCTAAACTACCAATCCTATTAGGAGCCTAAAAAGGGGGAAAAATTGTGGTAGTGCCTGTCAGAATTAATTTACAAAATAAAGTATTACAAACCTTACCTCCATGTGAGAAAACCACTACATGACCAACATTGTCAGACTGAAATCTGGAAATGGTTTTTGTCTTTGTAGTGGTTGTATAGAATAGGAGGATTTCAGCAGGTGTCGCAGATTCCTTGTTTGAGTTACAACCAACACCTGCTGAAACACTTATACAGCCATTTAAGAGACAGAAGACCTTTCTGATTTTCACTCTTACAACCCTACTTAGAACAGGAAGTAACATACATTTATATGGTTTTAAATCCTATTGATGCTCCCCACTAAAGTAGACTGTTAGAAGTGACTGAATTTACCTCTGCGATGACTCACCATTCAATGATTTAAGTCTGCTCTTGTTAGGACTAACCAAGAATATTCCAGTCCAAATCAGACCAGTTTTTTTAAAAACTCTGGCAAGTGTATCTCTACTTGAAGTGTATCTGCTTGAAGAAGGTTGGAGTATGGGTAGCTTTGCAATACCCCCAGTAAATCTGAGAGGCCACCAAACATTAGAAAGATTAGTTGCTTGCTGAGGCAGAGGAAAATGTCTCTCCGGCAAAGGCTCTACATAAACAGGAATCCTTATCAGAGATAATCATAGAACCTCTGTTATTTCCCTAGTTTCATTTACTTTCATGAACATTTCCAGCACAGAGGTGCTAAATTATGTGTGCATATAAAATGTTACATTTGGAAGAATCGTTTTATGTACAGTGTGTGGTTTCCTGGCTATTTATATAAAAAAGGGCAAAATTTACAAGTGAATAGAAGCACATATATTTAGCTTTCCAGCTGATCAATAAACACATTTACTTCTCCGAGGCTTGTCAAGCAAGCTGCACAGCTAAGCCAAGGAAGCTGGAGGGTTAAGAAAAAGATGGATGTTTTGTATTAAACCTCTAAGTGCTTTGAAATTACCTTTAATTTACAAAGCCCATTTGGGTGGAATTCGCAATCCTGGCAGACTCCGTCATACAAGGTCAGAACTTTTGAATTACTGTACTGGAATCCATCATTAGAAATCTAAAATATACAAAATATATATCATTGTATGTGATCATGTTCCATATAGATAGTGTCTGCACATTCTAAAGCACATGCCCAATATGCTTCTGAACTGAATGTCTGCCAAGAAGATAAATTAAACCACTTGCAAGTTACTTTCCTGCAAGGTAACAAATCATTTGATGCTGCAAACTGAAAAGTCATTCATTTATTACCAAAATATCTTTCCGTTCAGATAAAATCTGGGCTTACTGATAACTGTGTACTTTGTTAAGCCTCCTCTTGTACATTTCTTAGGTAGACACCATTTTAAACAATAAATTCTTCTCTACACACTTTGACAGCAATCCATATAGCATTTACTCTAGAGGAAATGCATGGATGTCAACCAGATTTTATCTAGGCTGTTTCAATGTAAGAAGATCCTGCATGACAGCATTTGCTCTCCACTCCACCCAAGATGGATTTTCATTCCTAAGATATTTATTCATCTACCATTCATTAGAAGTAATGCATGAAGTGTCCATTCTTTGCGGAATGGGCAGAAAATCAATGCTGATTTTTCTGCCACTTTTCCATTGTAAGACGAAGTGAACCTAATTTTATGAACGTATACATGGAAATCAAACCTATGGATGAAGTGTCTTGAGTAAAATCATAGTCAAGTAAGTCAGATAGTGCAGGGAATACAAAGAAAAGGATGGAAATTTTGCCCTTTAAAGAGGTATGATTTTAATACAACTGTAATTTAATCCCAGTTGATGACGATGACGACAATGGTAATGATGGTAAGTTCATTACCCGCCTCTCCTTAGGGCCTGAGGCAGGGAACCACATGGTTAAAATAGACAGATATAACACTATTAAAATGCATTTACCAAAATACACACAAGAAAGACTGGCACAAACACCAATAAAATGAGGTTAAAATTCACAGTTTAAAATTAACTGCCAGAAGAGGTAGGTCTTTAGTTCTCTTTTGAATTTTAACATTTAGCTCATTTAGCTTTAGTCTTAGGGTGGCCAATACCTCTGGGTAACAGGCACCAGGCAGTAAGCATTCTCCAGAGAATATCCTCAGGAACACGTTATATGGGAGAAGGCCATTCTCTAGGCGAACTGGACCCAAACCATGTAGGGCTTTAAAGGTCAAAACCAACACTTTGTTCTTTGCCCAGAAACTAATTGTCAACCAGTGGAATGACTTCAATATGGGTGTGATATGCTCACTCATAGATGTTCCTTTAACTGATCTGGCTGTCATGGTTTGAACCAACTGGAGTTTCTGAACTTTGTAAAAAGATATAATGCACTGTAGAAGTCCAGCATTGATGTTCTCAGCATGTGCATCCCTCCTTATCAAGAAGAATGGTCATCTGTTCTACCACTCTGGCTTAGAGAACAGGGGAAACGTTTCCATTCCCACCAGTGATTAAACCTGGCCTGCCATGGGCAGAATAGAAAGAATGAATGAGAGAATGCTGATAGAAGGTTCAGCAGTAGAGCTGGAGCCCAGAAGTGAAAAGTATCTCCCTCAGTTATGTCCTGAAATATATATCAGCCTGTTGACCAAATCCAAGAAACTTCTTCTGTTGAGACTGAGGAGGAGTTAACTGTTAATGCTTTTATGGATTAAGAAAATAAAGGTCTCAGCTGTGAAGGTTGTTGAGGCTAGCCGAGAGCCAGCAACAGGTTTTTCCTTCATTTTGTTTCTCAATTGTTTGTTAATTCATACTTTATCACTCACATATACTTAACTTGTTCAGATGTAGGCTTTGGGCAGGATCCAGTTTTTAATCGTTTTACAGGAAAAAAATGTTTTAAATGCTTTAAAATATTTTTAATCATTTAAACATGATTTAATAGTGTGATTTAATTTTTAAACTTCTGTTAATTATTATTTTTATTTTTAAATTATTTTTAAAATTTCTTGGCAGTACTATGATAGCTGGGACCCTACGCTACGCTGATTGTGTATCATGGGTCTGAATTAGGGGAACACGTGCATGAGTGAGCACATTGAGTGAGAGACACAGCTGCAGTGGAGTTGTTGCAATGGAAGGAAGGATAAAATGGAGGGGGAAAAGATGACCAATGGAAGGAAGGGTAAAAAGGAGGGGGGAAATATTTTTACATTAACTCATCCTTATCCTGTCCCTCCTGAGTTAAATTACTTCACTGCTGCGTCTCTCACCTGCTCTGCTCCGCTGTCTTGTGCACGTGTTCCCTTTATTAATTCTGACCCACGTTGTGCAACTAGTGTAGGGTCCCAGCTATCATACTTTTGCCAATTACTTTAAGCCACTTTGAATTCCATCTTGGGAGAAAGGCAGAATCTAAATCCAACAATCTATATCTACTAGGCTTGGGCAATCCGGATTGTTATTTTCGTTACTCGTTATTTATTCGTTATTTTTTAATAATTAGAAGCGATATTAACGTGTTTCAGCAACCCGGAAGTGTTTTGCCCATATCGAAGCCGCGTCCGCCATCTTCCTTACGATCCGCCAGTGAATCGTAAATGCTGGGGGCATGGCCTTCAGGAACAGCTGCTACCCACCCCCACCTCCTCCCTCTTTGCATCCGCCGGCTTTGCAAGGTCAGCTTTGCAAGGTGGGCGTGGCCTCCAGGAAGAGCCGGGCAAGGCCACGCCCACCTCATCCCCCAGCCATTCATCGCCCTTTGCAGGCAGCCAGGGCAGGGGAACTGTAAGATTTCAAAAGTAATCTTACAGTTCCCCTGCCCTGGCTGCCAGCAAAGGGAGATGGATGACAGGGGAATGAGGTGGGCGTGGCCTTAAGGAGGTGCTGGGCGAGGCCATGCCCACCTCATTAATGAATCGATTCGTAATTAACAAAATTTCATAAATTTCAAAATTTTGAAATTGGAAATTTCGGAAGTCCAAAAAAAAACCCCGAAACGCCAGTGTTCCCTAGAAATGAAACGAGTTTAGAACCAAATTTTTCCTTGATCGCCCAAGCCTAATATCTAAACATGCACATACAGTCTTTCTCTCTTTCACACACACACAATAGGTGGTAAGCAAAGTAGTCTTACATCTTACATTCATAAGGGACAGGATAAATTCATATAGTTGGTAGATGGTTTTCAAATTATATGGTTTTTTTTAAAAAAAATGGATAAGTTGTTTTTCAAATGTATGCTTTTTATGTGATGCTAATGTTCTTTTAACTGATTATGTATTCTTAATTGGTGTTCATGTTTTTAATTCTGCTATGTGTGTATTTGCTGATGTATTTTCATATAATTGGCTAACAGGCACACCACCTAATGGCCAGAGCATTGTTCCATGTTACACCAAATATTTTTATGTTGGAACCCATAAAGCTGTGTCTGTGATTCCCATCTATGTATGGACATTTATATTAAAAACCCTCTGTAGGCAATCACCATATGTAGGAATTCACATGAAAAAGGTAGCACGAAATTAGGAAGGGAGGATGTAGGCTAACAAACAATATTTGTTTCGTAAGCTTTACTTTAAAACACAGCTTGGATCACCAGACAAAAATTGAGCAAAACAGACCAAAAGGACAAGGGTAAAATGAAGTGTCCCAGCAAATGAAAGATTTTACCATCTTTCACACTGACAACAATACATTACTATCTGTTTTCACTCAGGTGTGAAGATGTCTCACTGGGGAGGTGAGTGATGAAGTGGGTGGGTGAAGATTCGCCTGTCCAGTATTTGTAATGCAAACCAGGAAAGGACGTTAGAAGCTATTCTGAGAGAATGACTATGAATTAGCATAAATTGGCTTGGTTTTAAGAATAAACCCAGTGTTCTCAATGAGTAAATGAGAAAAGGAGCTTTCAAGGTGCATTCTTCATAGACAAGAGCCTTTGAAAAAAAGAAGACATTTTCATAGGGAAAAACTACTTCTCTAGGACTTTATCTGCAAAAATGTGGACCCTATGGCTCAAATCTGAAATTGGAACAAAACCTATTGGGGACAGGATGTAGTTATTTGCTGGGGTAAGTTGACAAAATCTGCACATGATCATGTCTAGTGTGCATACCAGCTAGCAAGTATAAAGGTCTTCAGAAATGTTAACACAGGAGGTGATGTTGACAAGTACAAACCCATAATGCTGAAAATAGATTCTAAGCCTAAGTGAATCAAGGTTTCTGCCACTGGAAGATGGATTGTTTTACAAGCAAAAGCAAACCGATCACTCTTAATGCAGTTTTAACCCTAATTTCCTTCTTTTACCAAAGCCCTCAAGATGTTTATTTTCTCAGTACAGCACTAATGATCTATCCAATGAACATTAATTATGCTTAAAATTCCAGCAGTCTCCCTGTAATAAGATATTCATATAAACCTGATTTCTCTGCTTTTGCTGCTCTATTTAAAAAAGTTGTCCCTCTCCTTCCCACCCCTAGATGAACTACTTGAAAAGTTCAAAGGATTGATTGCATTGGAATAATTTAAAACAAACCTCTTCAACCTGTGGCCCTCCAGGTGTTTGTCCCTCCAACTCCCAGAAATCCTAGCCCGTTTGTTCAATAGTCAGGATTTCTGGAAGCTGAAATCTAAAATACCATGAGGGCCAAAGATGATGCAGGCCTGATCTAAAGCATTCTGTCATCCATTGGGATAATGGGAATTAGTCAAAGTTTTCTGTGGTTTAGATAGACCTGTTGAGCACCTTCTTGGTTGCATCACTGGATCACCAAAGCCCAGTTTCCCCCCAACATTATTGCAAACCTCAAGAAATAGAGAAAGAGAAAGGAATGACCAGAAAGCCACAAGAAACTATCAGAGGTGTAGTGAGACAATTTTAATTGCATGGGCAGAAACATATATTAGTTGAAGTCAGAAGGGATAAGGCATTAGCCCCTATAGAAGTGGTTTATTGAATAAGGTTTAACCAGGAGGAAGAATTATCCCTTGTTTTCAGTAGAAACTATGACAAAGCAGATGCTACCTACATGGTTATATTACAAGGAACTAGCGTTGTTCCTCCTTCTCCTGGGATGTTTGATGTTGAAGCTCAACTCCGCCCTAGAAACACCAGCTGTCTGCTGATCTCTATCCCAACAGAGTAGTGCATGAAATAATCAGTTGTGTAATTTGCCTTCACTGCACTAGGAAGTACCACTTCCACAATACTGAAATTTGGTGGCATCATAGCAAATACTGCAAGGACATTGAAATGGAAGTGGGAAACCACATTCAGTTTTGGCCACTGATAGGGCCTATCTCTGCTACAAACTATGCATATAGGGAGGCCAATATTGGCCCATAAACAAGATAGGAGATGGTAAGATATGTCTTCTAGAATCCTAAATGAAGACCATAGGCTTACTGCTACGGTACCATGCTCCAATGTGGAACTATTCACATTAGGTAGCACAATGGGAAAAAGAAAAAGAGGGAGATAGGAACAATTACTTGAATAGCACACTACTTTTTTAAAAAAACACCGGTGAAATGCAGGAGGGCAATAATTTTTGAGTTCTGCTCCAGGCAGCAGACTATTTGGTATTAATGCTACTGCACCATTTTAGATGCAACCCAACAGAATATCAACTGTGTCTGCTAAAATGTAACATTTCAAGAAAATGAAATCCAAGAATACTCTGCATACACCGAATGCTTTGTGAATATTTTATGAAAGAGTTTCTTACAGAGTTCAGTATATTACTGTTGCCACCTGTGTCTGAGATGAAATGGGATGTACTTTTGGCAATATGTTTAAAGAAATGCTTTAGGAATGTAAGGTGCATTCACAATTTTTCTCATCCTCAATGAGAATATGTGTCAAGCAGTTGAACCACTGTCACAGCATGTTTGCTGAGAGCATGTGAGAGGGCTGAATCCACATCTGTAGAATAATTCATTTGAACACACAATGTTCCTCTTTTAAGAGAAAGCACATTTTTTCAGATGCCTGAGGTCTTTAATACATTTTTTTTTTAAAAAAAATTAGCACATTGTTTCTAGGGGAAAAAACAGATTATATACATGTAAACTCTGTTCCAAACTGGGATTGGGTTGGAATGAGAGGTGGTGGGTGGCTGGAGGGCAGGACAGGTTGGTGGGTGATTATCTTGGTCTGATAATTATTATTTTTTAATGTTCTATATATGTATGTGGATAATTGTATATTCAAATAGCCGGATGCTAGCAGTGCTTCTGAAACAGAGGCATCCCTTTAAGAACTAACAGTGTATGCCTGGGTGGGGAATTCATGATGTCACAAAGTACATACATGTCTAGCAATAATGATGTCATTTTTTCCATTTATAGTTCAGTGTGTGCATGTATGCAGCTCTCCCCATTATGATGGCATACATCCCCAAATAATAGCTACCATCCTAATCACATGTTCAAGGGCATGAATACCTTTCAAATAGGCAACTGTGAATGCAAACAAAAAAAAGGTTAAAAGCATACCTAGGTAAGAGCTAGTTACATAAAAAATGCCAGCACAGCTCACCAGTAATATATAGGACCCCTTAAACCATAATCAATGTATGTTGTCATCACTTTTCTGTAACACAGTTCTGTGGGAGGGTGGTTAATCATGGAGATATTACCCGTGAAACCTGCAACCCCATCAGCATGTATATGTATGTGTTTGAATGCATGGGTCAATTTCAAATTGTGAAAATGGCTAGTTATAAACAGCTATTTGAAATTCTGTTGAGATTGCATTGTAATGGGAATTGACCTTATGACTTTTAGTAATGAAACTACACCTAACTAACTTGTTTCACAATTATTGGGTATATGTAGTCTCATTACATATATTTTTTGAATCCCAGGTTGTTGCTCTTCAGTGTTTTTTAAGTAACCAAAGGAATTATTTTATTCTGGTTAACAAAAGAATTAAGGAGCCCCTTAAAAAACAAAATAAAATAAGACAGTCATTGGCTATTGTAGAGACCCCACAGAACTGCAAATGTAAATAAGTATTTTACAATAACTTTCCAGTTCTAATAGGTTGAATGGAAAAGACACACACACCAAACCTCCCACCATGTAATAGAGATATTTAAATTACTTCATCTTCAGAGAAGGAGCTCTATGCAGTGACTCCTATTCTACTAGAGAAGTTTTGAATTGATCCCTTTCCCTGCCCTTTCTCTTTCTTGGATAGCAATTTCAATATGGAGGATGTGAGAAAGAGAGGTCGTCAGTGAATAGCACTATGAAGCTGAATGAAATTTTGCACTTGTGACCTAATCACAATTTTCAACCTGTGCATCTATAACCGAACGTGGATGATTAAAAATTGATTCACCCACTATATCAGCTCTGGATGATTACTAGGAATAGTGATTGTAATTTGCACCTTAAGACCACTTATTAATTTATCCATGATGCTTAATTTCTGCTATTCCTCAATAGGCCGTACTAAAGATCTTGTGCACCCTCATTCACTGTGATTAACAGAGAGTAGCCATATGTAATCTCCATTTTATTGTCACAATGCTTAGTAAAAAAAAAAATCTTCTTTCAAATTGTTTTGCTAGTAGCACAAGAAATTCCTACTTTCACTTGCCATCTTGCATACGGTTCAACATCCATCATGAAACGAACACCTTCTATCCTTGGATTGTTCAGAGCAGGAATCTGGCACTCCACTGCGGTCTGATTCAAAAACTTTGGTTTTATGGTTTCATGTTTCCTGGGTCTCCAATCACCATTATGATGCTACAGGAAACAAAATTGTCAGATAGAAGTGAATTACAGCAGATCAATATATACGATTTACCTTAGTTTTATTGAAATTTATTTGAGATAGATTTCAATCAGACATCATGCTGAAAGTTAAGTCTCAAAAGCATTGTATGAATTGTGTATTTACCAAAGGAAATACATGGTTTTATCCTATCAGATCTGAACAAAATAGATACAGAAACCTGTAATAGTGAATTTTGTATTTTGACTATATTTGGGCTGGAAGCATACCATAGAATCACATGGGAGGACCTAAAGAAGATATAAAATGCTTCTGGGGTTTTTTTGGGGAGGGGAGGGGAGGGGGGAGCATGGGTAAGTAAAAAATGTTGTATCCATGGATAAGGTGATCATACTGTATTGGGCTTAGGTACTCCAATTGTTCAACTCAGTATGAGACAGCTTTCTATGTTCCTATAGGGTGCCATCTAAAATGTTTATGTCTGTGACAGGGACACAAAATATGCAAATCATATTGAAATGAAACTCTGCAACACAGGCAGGTCAAACCCTTTGCCTTCAAAATGCTATTGAATCTATGTGCAGAGTATCAGTGGATTTTTTTTATATATATAGTGATCAGTGTTTTGGGGTTTTTAACCATTTTGAGCCCCCAGATATTATTGAATGACAATTCCCATCTCACAACCTCTGCTTGCCATAGATGCAGGAGAGAATGCCTCTAGAACATGGCCATATAGCCTTAAAAAACATACAGCAACCCAATTCCCATCTCTTTTGAATGGGAATTGCAACTCAACAACACTTGTGGCTCTGAGGTTGGGGAAAGCTTAAAGGCCATTTTAGAGTCAGACATCTTATCTATAGACCTTGTATCTAATTCAAACTCCTGGCTAAACAGATTCAAATTGCAGCTTTCATGTGTTGCTGTTTTTGCCAACTCCTATCATCATCTGGATGGTCATGTTCAGGACATGGTATGCCAGATTCAGTCTGTGGACCTTGAGTTTGACACATGTAATCTAGCTGAGGAAATGTATCTGGATACAATAATAATGAATATTAATCTCCAGTCCTATTGCTCTGGTAGAACAATAGAGATGATATTCACTGGGGGAAAAATGAATGAAACATGAATGAATGTTTTCTGGGGGGGGGGGGGGGGGGGCTTCTTCATTATCTCTTCTTCCATAGGTAAATAGAAGAAGAGGAAGAAATAATTTGTTGAACAAGGACAGAAAATAGGAGAGCTGGCCCTCCTCCTTTCATTACCTCCCTCCATTGAACACCCCATTTGTGCTTTCTGAGACAGCTTCTTCTCTGGTGTATTCTTCAATGGTTTTTTTATGCTAATGCATGTTTCCCTCATGAAAAGGGAAGAATTCCCAGTTTCTCTTAAGATCTTATCACACTCACCAAATTCAGGGCTTCCAACCTGTTTTGGGTACAGAACCCCACACTGGCCATCACACAATGTTGTGTGATTTCCAGCATGGGCCACATCCCCAACTGCAGGGTTTTCATGCTGTGCTGGCTCCAATGGGGCCAGGACAGATCCTTCCCAAAAGGGCGATACTTCCTACATGTGATGGGGTAACCATTGCCAAGAGGGAGCTGTGCATGGGGTGGTGGATCCTTTCCTCTGCAGATAAAGTCAACTGTCTGTAAGTGAAACAGTTGGAGGAGCAACCTTTTCAGTTGACCTAAAAGAGGAATCAACGTTGCTCATGTTCATTTTGTTTGCCTTATGTTCAAGAAAGCAGAGTATATTTAAGAACCTGGCAGGCTTTGTAAGGGTGGTGGTGGTGGTGGGGGGGGGGGGTGATCATTAGTACACTTAAATCAGAAGCCAATAATATATGGCTGCCAGTCTAATTGCAAAAAGAAGGAAGAAATGAATCTATACTTAGCAAAATTTTGGATCTTAACTTGATTTATTTTTAAAAAGAAGGAAAGAAAAGGTGTGGAGGGCATTGTCTTAATCATGTAACTTTCAAAAACATATCACCTTTCTTGTGACTGAAATCTGATGCATCTAGAGAGAGCTGCAGTTTGTGATGGTTGGAAATTAAAGTTGCTTAGCTACAGTTGCAATTAGAGGAAAGCAATGCTGATGTCAATCCTCCAAAGCTAACATTGAAACAAGGCAAATTATATAGTTTGCAGTATCTCAGTCTTTACTTATCCTAGAGGGGGGAAATATTCCATAGATTCAAAATTGTCTCTAGTTTACATGAATACACATTTTGGATTTCCAACATTCTTGGAATTAAGTCAGGCCCAGATAACTTGGCTTTAGTAGGAGAGTAGGAATGACTCGAGTGTAACAGCCTGTGGGTTTATTTGTGTAACAAAATGAAATAAACTGTCAGTGATTTGGAAAATCTTTGCTCAGCACTTTAAGTGTTGTAACATTTATTCAGATTATTCTATCCTTCTGAGGGTATTGAAAATGTATTTTGGGCTACTATTTGTGTGATACATGTAATTACTTCCTCTGTTTTAAAAAAACACCTGTCCGCTGTAATATCCAATCAGGGAATATCTGCTTAGACAACAAGCCACCATAAATGGATTTGGATAGGCAGAAGGGAAAGGAAGAAGACCATACATACTAAGTTCATGTACTCAAGCTATTTGCTTGAGTAAGAGATCTGGATCTCCTGAAGACTGCATGTTTGTGAATTAAGAGCAAAGACATTGCCATACTATGTTTTATTATTATGGCTGTTGTAATGGAATGGGCCTACCTTGCCAGGCTAGTGTGTAGGAAAATTTCTAGGCTCTGGGAGAAAAGGACCGATCCAAGCTAAAGGACTCCTTTTATGGTAGTGGTGCCTGATTGGTGGGGGAGTTAAAGAGTGTTGCCTAGCTACAAAAAGTAGAGGGCGCCAGAGAGAGCGTTAATCTGGGAGAAGCCTGAAGGAGAGAAAAATAAATGTTTGGAGGTCAGAGGGAAAAACCTCTGTTGGGGGGGGGGGGGGGGATTAAAATAGCCTCTGGGGAGAAATGCTACATTTTTAGAGAGCCTCTGAGGGACAGACTACATATATATTAGGAGCCTCTGGAAGGGAGGACTGAGGGGTTTTGAAAATTTATTTATTTTATTTAGAACTTTTATATCCCGTTCTTTTCTACCTCTGTGGAGGGACTCAGAACAATCAACAGCGAACATTCAATGCTCTACAATAAATAACATCATAAAACACGTACTCAATAAATAAGTTCTAAAATACGTATAAAATACATCAAGTTAAAAATACCATCCAGCTTAATCCAAATGTTGTGGTCAAATAACTCTCAGTCTATACCGGATCATCCATCAATCTGTGAATGCCTGATTCCAAAGCCAGGATTTTAGCTGCTTCCTGAAGGACAGGAGGGAGGGGGCAGACCTAATCTTGCTGGAGAGAGAGTTCCATAGCTGGGGAGCCACCACAGAGAAAGCCCTGTCTCTCATCCCCACCAAATGCGAGTGCAAAAGTGGTGGGACCGAGAGCAGGGCCTCTCTGGAAGATCTTAAAGTCCTTGATGGTTTATAGGAGGAAATACATTCGGACAGGTAAACCGGGCCGAAACCATGTAGGGTTTTGTAGGATAAAACCAGCACTTTGAATTGTGCTCAGAAGCATGGTTAGTTCACCTGTGACCAAACATAGTTCTGTGGAAGACAAGTTAAGGAACCATTTTCTTTTAAGGAAACAGATTGATAATCTTCTGAAACCACCAAGCGTCTGAACTTCTAATATCTGAGAAGCCACCTTCTTCTAGTGCAAATAAACTTCACAAATCTGTTTACGCTTCACCACAAGTATTCATTGTGTCTTTCTGTGCCTCAATATAAGAAGGGGATCTGTCCAGATAACAACCATCACTCTTCATTTTTGAATGGCCCTGTGAGCTGACTCAGTGGTTGGTGGACCAGTGGGACAAGGAAGAGTGAATGGTGTGGTTGTAGACCAGTACGTTTAGATTTGTGAAAGCAAAGTTGTATTGTCATGTAATTGGCGGTAGGAGGGCGAGTTCGACCCTTGGAGCTGTCATGACCCCTTTTGCTTTTTTCTATGCCTGTTTGATAGGAGAATGATAATTGACAATCCGAGTGCTACAACAACTCACCTCATGTTGAAACAGCTGTATAATGTAGCTATATAAACCCTCCAACATACACTGGGCCTCCTTTATTGGACAATGTGTTTTTGCACGATTCTGTACTTTAAGAATTAAATAGCAAAAAGCCCCTAAACATAAGCATGCAATGTAAAATCTTCTGAAAGGACAGGCTTGGGCAGTGGACACAACTATAATAATGACATTTTTATGGTTTTAGGAGATGGATTTTAATAGAGATGGTTTAAATCTTCCTACTCCAGATATTCTGGGTGATGGCTAAACACCATCACTGAAAATATTTTGTTCTTTTCCCTCCAGATTGAAATGTTGTAAGTGTTATTGCTTCAGTCCTGTGGATCAACTCCATATCATGACATTTGAAGTAAGAGATATTGTGTGACAAATTGGTTGTGTCAGTACTACAAATGATGCTGGATTTGATTGTTGGCCTTTGCACATCTACCTGATTCTGTCTTTCAAATGCTAAAGATCTAGTTGTGTCCCTTACAATATTTATGAATCAGAGCACAGTTTACAGAAAAATTAAAGCATGTTTGTACTTTCCTTTGAATTTCAGCTAGGATATGTCCTGTTATATATAAGTCTAATTTCCACTAGAAGACCGCAGATGATTTTGTGTCTTTCTTGCATCACTAAGAAAGCCATTTTGTAATGTGTACAGAACCAAGATTCTCTGCTATTCAGACAATTCCCAGCTATAGATTTCTATATATGTGACCTCATAAAGCTATCCAGTACTTGATAGCATGTAGAATAATAATGCTAATAGTCCACCATTCAAACTGTAGACTGCAGCTGTGTATCAGAAAGCTTCAATAGTTAGCTGCGACACTTAAAATTCAAATGCATTTGGAAATACAGCCAAGCGTATAGATTCCAGATGCACAAAATTGAGAAGTAATAATACTGTGATTTCAGGCTTCACAGAACTAGGTTATAACTGGGATAAAAGCCCACAGAGAAATAGTGCATGGTTCTTATTCCTTTATTAATCAATCCTTGAGGTACATTAACCACAATTTTATGAAATGTATGTGTGGGCACTTATCACTCTCCGCCCCAGTAAAAATAAACAATTTTCATATTGATATTTGTGTTTTTAGTAGAGTCTTGTTACTATATCATCTAGTGGTCATCTGATCAGCATGATAGAACCTGCTCTTAACATCCATGTCAAGTTGGATTTCATTCCGTTAGAGTTTGGGACTGGAAAAAAGTAATGCTAGACTTTGCTCTATATATGAGAAATATGGGCAACAGTCTTTTTACCCAGTGATATGAAAGAGAGCTTCATCTGGGAAGAACCTCTCTCTATCACACCATGTCACACATGTATTGCACAGGAATACAGGAAAAGGCCTTCTTGGTATTAGCAGCCATGAGTTCCAAGGACGGTGGAAAGGCAGGATATAAATTTCAAAAAAAAAATATGAGGTGGGACATTGACAACCACCACAGGAGATGAGGATGATGGTGATGATATGTCAGTTGTGACTAGGGCAACAAACATAATTGTCCACTTCTCAGTAATTATAGACTCAGACAATAGTAAAAAAAAGAAGTAACCCTTTAGATTTGTCTATGTTTCACATTAAGGTAGAGGTAAAGGTTTTCCCCTGACATTAAGTTCAGTCATGTCCAACTCTGGGGGTTGGTACTCATCTCCATTTTTAAGCCAAAGAGCCAGTTGTCCGTAGACACCTCCAAAGTCATATGGCTGGCATGACTGCATGGATCACAGTTACCTTCCCTCTGGAGCAGTACCTATTGAGCTACTCACATTTGCATGTTTTCAAACTGCTAGATTGGCAAAAGCTGGGGCTAACAGTGGGAGCTCACACCGCTCCCCTAATTTGAACCTGTGCCCTTTCGGTCAGCAAGTTCAGCAGCTCAGTGTTTTAACCCACTGTGCCACCGGGGGCTCCAATGATTCACATTACTTACAGTCAATTTGGTGATTTCACAGTGAAGATTGGGAGAGTCAGTAAAGCCAAGTCCAAACACTGCAATTTTGCTGCACTCAGAAATGTGTACATCACAGAAACCATCATTGAGTAGATTTGTGATCTCTACAGGGTACTCTGGGGGAAGAAAACAGCATGTGTCAGTGAGAGGTGCAAGCATGCAAATAAATTTGTGCTCAGTTTTTTTACTTCTTTTTATGCTCAAGCCATGTCACATGCCATTTGAAATGTCACTCTGTTCGTTTATAAGTCACAAAGCAGAGAACCAATCCAAGAACCTACTATCTGAATTAAAGCTTGTACTTACTTACTTACTTACTTAGGCGATCCCTCGTTGGACGAGTAAGATGGTCTTCCATTATGGATTTCCTTGTGGGTCCGTATGTGGCTGTGGAGCCCTATTCTTGCTCTGCATCTTCTTCCACAGTGAGGGCATTGGCTTCCAGGTGGAAGGCGGTCCCGGTCGGGGTTGGCTTGATGCGCTTTCCTCCTGGCACGTTTCTCTCTTTCACCCTCCACTCGTGCCTCCTCAAATTCTGCAGCACTGCTGGTCACAGCTGTCCTCCAGCTGGAGCGCTCAAGGGCCAGGGCTTCCCAGTTCTCAGTGTCTATGCCAGAGTTTTTAAGGTTGGCTTTGAGCCCATCTTTAAATCTCTTTTCCTGCCCACCAACATTCCGTTTTCCGTTCTTAAGTTCGGAGTAGAGCAACTGCTTTGGGAGATGGTGGTCAGGCATCCGGACAAAGTGGCCGGCCCAGCGGAGTTGATGTTGGAGGACCATCGCTTCAATGCTGGTGGTCTTTGCTTCTTCCAGCACACTGACGTTTGTCCGCTTGTCTTCCCAGGAGATTTGCAGGATTTTCCGGAGGCAGTGCTGATGGAAACGTTCCAGGAGCTGCGTGTGACGTCTGTAGACAGTCCACGTCTCACAGGCATAGAGCAGGGTTGGGAGGACAATAGCTTTATAGACAAGCACCTTGGTCTCCCTTACGGATGTCCCGGTCCTCAAACACTCTCTGCTTCATTCTGGAAAATGCTGCACTTGCAGAGCTCAGGCGGTGTTGTATTTCAGCGTCGATGTTGACTTTGGTGGAGAGGTGGCTGCCAAGGTAGCGGAAATGGTCCACATTTTCTAATGTTACGCCATTAAGCTGTATTACTGGCATTGGAGAGGGATGGGCTGGTGACTGCTGGAACAGCACCTTGGTTTTCTCAATGTTCAGTGACAGGCCGAGCTTCTCATATGCTGCTGCGAAGGTGTTTAGAGTGGCTTGTAGATCTTCTTCTGAATGCACACAGACGACATTGTCATCAGCATACTGGAGTTCTATAACAGCTGTTGTTGTAACCTTGGTTTTGGCTTTCAGTCTGCTGAGGTTGAATAGCTTGCCATCTGTCCGATAGATTATTTCCACTCCGGTGGGAAGCCTCCCGTCAACAAGGTGAAGTATCATAGCGATGAAGATGGAGAATAGAGTTGGGGCAATAACACATCCCTGTTTGACACCGGATTCCACTTTAAATGGGTCACTTTGGGAGCCACTGCTGTCCAAGACTGTTGCCATCATGTCATCATGGAGGAGCCGCAGGATGTTCACAAATTTGTTAGGGCACCCGATTTTGTGGAGGATGGTCCAGAGAGCGCTGCGATTTACTGTGTCGAATGCCTTTGCAAGGTCGATGAATGCCATGTACAGAGGTTGGTTTTGTTCCCTGCATTTTTCTTGGAGCTGTCGTGCAGTGAAGATCATGTCCACTGTTCCTCTGGAGGGGCGGAAGCCATTCTGAGATTCTGGGAGGGTGTCTTCTGAGAGGGGCAGAAGGCGGTTTGCAAGGATTCTTGCGAGGATTTTCCCAGCGGAGGTTAGAAGGGAGATACCTCGATAGTTTCCGCAGTCTGTTCTTTCCCCTTTTTTGAAGAGGGTGATGATGGTGGCATCCTTGAAATCTGCTGGGATTTTCTCGGTCACCCACACTTTTTCTATGAGCTGGTGGAGTTGGTGTGTCAGCTCAGGTCCTCCCTCTTTAAAGATTTCAGCAGGGATCCCATCTGGTCCACTGGCTTTGTTATTCTTCTGTTGGTTGATGGCATTGCTGACTTCTTCCAAACTAGGCAGTGCTGCAAGCTCATCCCTGGTTTGTTGTTGTGGGATTTGTGAGAGGACCTCTTCGGCCACATTGGAGCTGCGGTTCAGGAGGCTTTGGTAGTGTTCTTTCCAACGTATTGCAATTGAGTTTTGGTCCTTCAGGAGTTTGGTTCCATCTGATGAGCGTAGAGGCTGTATGCCATGGTTTCTTGGTCCGTAGATGACCTTTGTGGCTTTGAAAAATCCCTGAGCATTATGGGTATCTGCCAGGTGTTGGATTACTTCGGCCTTCTTTGTCCACCAGATGTTCTTGAGTTCTCTTGTCCTTCTCTGGACCTCAGCTTTTGCACTGGCATAGATCTTTTTCTTAGCAGCACAGTTGATGTCTCTCTGCCATGCTTGGAAGGCTTTCCTTTTTTTGTCAATTAGCTGTTGGATCTCGATGTCATTTTCATCAAACCAGTCTTGATGTTTCTTGGCTTGGTATCCAATAGTTTCTTCACAGGCTTGAATGACGGAGGTCTTCAGTTTGTTCCAATGTTCCTCGACATTTTCGGGGTGTACTGTGGGTAGATGGTCCTTGAGTGCTGTTTGGAGATGGGCTCGTCTGGAGGGCTCCTGAAGGGCTTGGGTGTTCATTTTGCGCCTTACCTTCCTTCCTTGGAGTCTGCGCTTGGGAGCGATCTTGATAGCCATCGAGGATCGAATTAGCCTGTGGTCAGTCCAGCAGTCTTCAGCACCTGTCATGGCTCTTGTGAGGAGCACATCACGGCGGTCTCTGGCACGTGTGATTACATAGTCTAAGAGGTGCCAATGCTTTGACCGGGGGTGCTTCCATGATGTCTTGAACTTGTTTTTCTGGCGGAAGAGCGTGTTGGTGATGACAAGGTTGTGCTCCGCACATTTGGTGAGAAGCAGGATGCCATTTGAGTTGCTGTTTCCAACCCCGTCTTTTCCTATGGTCCCTGGCCACAGGTCGAAGTCTCGCCCGACTCTTGCGTTAAAGTCCCCCAGGAGGATGATTTTGTCCTCCTTAGGTATCCCCGATAGGACCGTGTCCAGCTGACAGTAGAATTTCTCCTTGATGTCTTCGTCAGCATCTAGTGTTGGTGCATAGGCACTTATGATGGTTGCCCGTTGGTTTTTGGCAAGATCGATTCGGAGGGTTGAGAGACGTTCATTGATGCCAGTGGGTGCTTCAGTCAGATGTTTCACCAGATCATTCCTGATAGCAAAGCCAACTCCGTGCAGTCTTTTGTCTTCTTCGGGCAGTCCCTTCCAGAAGAAGGTGTAGCCTCCTTTTTCTTCCTTCAGCTGTCCCTCTCCTGCTCTCCGGGTCTCCTGAAGGGCTGCTATGTCGATGTTGAAGCGTCCCAGCTCCCTTGCAATGATGGCAGTTCTGCGTTCGGGGCGTTCACTGCCACTGTTGTCCATCAGAGTCCGTACGTTCCACGTACCGAAGTTCATTTTCCTTTTTTGGCCGCAGGGTGGTGACCCCACTGGACGCGGCAGTCCAGTCAGGGATAAGTGAGGCAGACTATGTTTAGGGCACCTTTTCTAGCCCCCTCCCCATGTGGGGTGAGCAGAGTGGGTCCTCAAAAGGGCTGCTCAGTCGCGGATACAGCTGCCGAACTACTCAACTGCCTCGGACCTTGAGGTAGAACGACTGAGTCCGTACCCACCGCCCATGTGCCAGTCTGTGACTAGGGGCTTCCAGATTTCACAGTCCTGCCCCCGTTGCCACTCGCTGATCGCCATGGGGCTTTGGTTGGTTTGTTTTTTTTCTTGGAAGACGCCTGTGCGTGGGTTTTTTTAATGTGTGGAGGTCAGTGCACAACTGATCAACACACAGACTTCACAGAGTGAGGTTCCACTGGTGATGTAGTTTAACACAATGACCGTGGCTTCTCAGTCTGTTGCAGCCTTCTTCCGCCTTCGCAGCCATTGTAACATGTACCATGTTATCCTCCGCCTGCTCCGCCGTTGAGGTCTTTGGGTCTTCGGACTGTGCTTGGACTGGAACCTCCCCCGTGGCCACTCCTGGGAGTGCACGACTCCAGTTGTTGTGCCTACAGGTTCATCGGAACGCGCAAGCCCCCTCACCACGACAAGGTGACAGTCCATCGAGGCTTGTAAGCATTCATACGAAGAAACAGGCACTACAAATATATATTGTGGCCCTAGCCACTTAACTCCTTTCCGGTCACAAAATTACTCCACACTGCAGTTATTGTTTTTAAATTTTATATAATTTCATATTAGACATGTAAATAGTATTAGAACTATATGAAAATACCCTGCATTTCTGATACTTTCAAATAGGTTTAGGGTAGCTTATGTTAGTCATGCAGCAAAATATAACAAAATCCAAAATCCACAAATGAGTGATATCTTTATTGGCTAAACAAAATTCACAAAATACATCATGCAAGCTTTCATCAGGTTTAGATGTTAAAAATCATAAATGAGAAGAAAAGTGATAGAATATCAGATGTAACAGCATAGCAACTTCTTGGGAAATTCAGTGTTGTCTGTCAAAAATCCCCCCTCCCTTCCCCGATCACATCACTGCAGTGGACAGGTAGGACCCTTGTCATGGATGGAGACTACAACATGAAGAATGGGAGCAGGTGGTAACTACCATCCCATATCCTTGAGCCTCCCAAGCCTGGACAACAAGGGATGGCAGCAAGAACAGTTGCAACCAGTTCAATTGTGGAAGTGGCCCAATTGTCCAGACAGGCTCAAATTGAGGAATGCTCTGAATTCTGGGCCACAATTCAGACTATCCCCTGATTTTGGTTAACATGGAGCAAGGCCATGTTAAAGTGTCCTTGCCCCCAAGTTGCCACAGATCAGCTCTGTGTAGTATTTGGCTGTCATGGCTGATCCGGTGCCCATCCAACCTAAGTGTTCACTGTATATATGCTTATATCTCTTAATCACAAAGGGCTAAAATTGGCAGCATGTGCCAATTTTAGCCCAGGTCACCCATGGAGCAGGCTGGTTCCCATCTCATGACACCGTGCCAGCTCTGTGAGTGAAGGAGGGCCACCATCAAGGCAACACGGGAGTGCTCCCATGTTGCCATACAATCTGTGGAGGGAAGCCGCGCCCACCACACATGCTCACGCTTCCCATGTGATCACTCTCACTTGAATCTGGGTGATGTGGTCATGAGGCACCAAATTCCACATGCCCCTATATGAACTAGAGTGTCTGGTTACAACTACCTACGCCACAGGATAAGCTATAATAATGTCATTCTGTGCCTTTATCATGTGTCTATTAACCAAATTGTTCCCAGTTAAAAAGGCTTTATTGAACCAGTGTTTTGAATTGTTTTGTATTAGATCTGGGGAGATATCTTTTGCCAATCAATGTACTAAAGAGCTATCAAAACATCTGGAAACTTTGAGATCTAGAAGTTTAAAGAAAAAAATGTTTTACCGCCTTGTTCTTTTCCACTGGCATGAGTCTGAGGAAGGACAACTGGAGGCTGGTCCCAGAAAGCAAGATCACTGGTTCTTTAGTCAATCACATTTTTGGAAAAGGACATCTCCCTCTATCTAAGTAACAAGAGATTGTTTACTTTGTTTCGGTTTATTAATTGCTCTACTTCCCACAAAGGTGGACAGAATACATGGAGTACATCGGTAGGAGATGGTAACTCCTAGTTGGTTAGACTTTTCCCCTCAGTTCAAGGGGCAGTATAGGGAAAATGTCGAGGCAGAAGAAAATTTCCACCCGCAGTACTTTGATTCTCTGGACTCCCTCTCTCCAAATGCTAGTATCTGAACAGTCTCACACGGGCTTTCAATGTAAAATTTTGTAATAAATTTACCAGAAATCTTTTGATAAGCTGTCAGCCTAGCAAGATGTATTGCCTGTTATATTTCATGTTATTATATTTCACCTATTATATTTCTGATGTTTTGACATTTTTCTAACTCACATATAGCTAGATTGGTAAATGATATCTCCCCTGATCTTACATAACTCTGTTTCCTAAGTAGTTCAATAAAGCCTGTGATAACTGGAAGCTGTTTGGTTCATAGCTCCAGGATAAAGTAATTGAGTCCCATTATCCTACTCTGCCCTTTGGCAAGAGTGATTATCTGGGGCACACTTCCTGTACCACTATGGTTTTGTGGTTATTCCCCTCATTTCCTTCAGACTTCATCTTTGTCCGTATCCTAATAGAAAAGGTAGCATTACTACATTTTACTCCACCTAAAACATAGTGATGAATGTAAAGATGAAAATGTAATTTGCATTCATTGAATGTGTATCATGTAAGACTATTAACAAAAAGCACATGTGAACTTCTATGATGTGTAGATTTCAGAAATTATAGGACATGCTTTAGTCAATGAGAAAACTGAAGGGAAATGCACGCATCAGGGTTCATATACGTCAAAATACACATTAATTTCCACTTGGGAAGGAAACAAATGTTTTGTAATATGGCATGCAACTTTCATGGAGTAAGAATGAAATCCAGTGAAAACAAATTACACAATAGTTGTTCATATTTCTGCGTAAACTACATTACAATGCATTTATCCATGGATTCAAGATCCACAATTTCACTTACCCACACTCAAAAAAATCTTCCCTCCAAAGTGCTTCTGGGCCCCTCTAGGTCCCCCAGTGCAATTCCATGGTATGGTTTTGGCCCAAATACTGTATACCCAAAATAGGGTTCATAGATATCCATGGTTTCAGGATTTTGCAATGAGTCCCCTGAGGTTATTAGGGTCATGCTGTATATTTAAAAGGCAGATTGCATTGTGTTTAGCAGTGTTTACTACCTAGTGCATTTTAGGCACCATCTACACTAGCCACTTAATGCAGGTTCGAATTTGAATTGAAGAAAATGCAGATGATTGCATAGGAAATCTTGGAACCGGTTTGAGGCCTGGATAATGATTACACAAAGCACAGAGCACTCATTCACATAGACTTTCTTTCACACAGTTTCCTGTGTGTTTGTTGTCTTATTTCAATTTGAAGTTACTTTTGAACTACATTAAATGGTCAGTGTAGATGGGGCCTAAGGTTACAACCTTCTTTCTAGATTTATCTTCACATTCTCCATGACCTGGAGCATGCTGCTACTGTCATTTACTTGATAGTAAAGGAAGTGCTCAGGCAGGTGATTTCACCCCCCTGAATATCCAGCAACTCTATGGAGATCTGTGACAATGACATCTCATCCTTTGGCTGCAAATCTGCAGCTGGGCATTCCCTATTTTGTGGGTGCTTGGAAGCATTCCTGCCCAGAAGTGATACAGGACTGATAACTGGAGCATAATGCTGTAACAACGCAATGCAGGATACCAGGTCATATGCATTTACTCAGATGTCTTCAGTATGAGTTCCTGTGTGTGTGTGCCTTCAAGTCACCTGACTTATGGTGATCCCATGAATTTTTCAGGGTTTTCTTAAGAAGGAAATCCTCAGGGGTGATTTTGCCAGTTCCTTCTTTTGAGATATAACCTACATCACTCAATTCTGGTACTAGCCAGGGATGATCATCCTTACCTTCCAAGATCAGATAGGATATAGTGCCTTAGAGGAGTTCTTATTTATAGGTAATTGTGTATACATGTGTTGCTTTAATGTTTTATAAATCTTGGATACTATTCTTCAAAGCCAGCTGACATTTATTTATTTATTTATTTATTTATTTATTTATATTTTACCCTTCTCACCCCAAAGGAGACTCAGGGTGGAGCACAGCAAACATTCAATGCCAGACATGAATTCATGATATGCATACATAAACATTAAAAACATTTGTCTCAATATTAAAATACACTGTTTAAAACTGTCTTGGTCATCTGCGTTGAATCTAATTGGCCTGGTAAGGTTTCCTATCACTGCTCATTGCACTGTTCCAAGAGCTTGGTCCCACAGTCAATTTTTTATCATCCTTCTGAAGGACAGGAGGGAGGGAGCCAATCTGATCTCACCAGGAAGGGAGTTCCATAGCCGGGGGGCAATCACTGAGAAGGCCCTTTCTCTCGTCCCCATCAATCGTGCCTGTGACAATGGTGGGATGGAGAGCAGGGCCTCCTCGGAGCATCTTAATGTCTGCAATGGTTCATAGGGGGAGATGCGTTCAGGCGGGCAAATTGGGCCGGGGCAATTAAGGGCTTTATAGGCTAAAGCCAGGACTTTGAATTGTGCCCGGTAGCAAACTGACAGCCAGTGTACCATGGGAGTTGTATGCTCCCTGTATGCCACCCCAGTTATTAACCTGGCTGCCTCTCGGACGTTTCTGAGCAGTCTTCAAAGGCAACCCCAAGTAGACTTTGTTGCAGTAGTCTATCCTGGATGTAACAAGAGTGTGGACCACCATGGCCAGCTCTGACTTCCCAAGGAATGGGCGCAGCTGGCACACAAGTTTTAATTGTGCAAAAGCACCCCTGGCCACCGCCGTAAACTGGGATTCCAGGCTCAACTATGAATCCAGGAGAAACCCCAAGCTGTAAACCAGGCTGTAACCCTATACTCTGTTTGGCCTTGCAACTGACCAGGAGATCTTAAAAGAACAAGAGTTCTTTAAACAGGAAAGTTATTCCAAGAGCCAAAATGAATATGTTCTGCCTCTGAAAAACATTTCCTTTGTTCTCTTATTTGTTAGTATTACTATTTTGAAACCTATCAGCAGCATTAGCAGCACCATTAAACAACTATATTATATTTACAAAAAGCTAGTTTTCTGCTCATCAGCATTCATCAGCTAGTTCAGTAGTTGTGTAATACACAGTACTATTAGGAAGGCAGGATGAGCAGTTTTGATAAATGATAGGTAGTGCATAAAAATAAAAGCTTCATTATGTTTTTCATGTGATTTTAATAGCACTACCCACTATTCCCTAAAGATTTTTTTCAAGGCTTTTTGGAATTAAACATAGACACACACATTTCAAAAGAACTTGTAAGTCCCATTAAATTAATTCTGTTAATAATTAGACATTCTTGTCCCATTCCTATTAACTGCCACTACAACACCTTATTTGAAACTCTGACAGACATGGCAAATGACAATGTCATTTTCACAATAGGCTAGATCCACAGAATTGAAACCTGTGGATAGAGATGAACTGCTCCAGAAAATACTCCTGGCACTTGTTAATGAAGGGAAAGGGGCTATTTGTCAATTTCCACCCTTTTCTTTGGCCTTCTCTCCCTGTGAATACATAAATACACATTCATGCATGTGTTCTGCCCAAGAGTTCTGAAGGAGCAGACTGGAAACTTTGGTTGCAAGCGAAGGTCAAGAAATATCAATCCATCTAATCCAAAGTTACATTAATGTTACATTTGCATCACCAGTGCTCCAGATGTGTTGGGATACTCATCTCATGACAGGCTAGTGATCATGTTGTTTGCTAGTAATGGGATTTCCTGCTTAACACATCTGTAGGGTGCACTGTTGGGGGAGAGAATATTACATGGATTCAGAGTAATGATACACAACTATAGAAAGCAGAATTTCTAATGCCTTCACAATATCTGATGGAGAAGGTACATATCTTGTCTACTTTAGTGAGCCATATAAATCAAAGGACTTTATCACATGAAGCTGATATTCCATGGCAGCTGCACAATCACAGAGAGCAGCTACACACCAGTATGAGCACCTTCACTATCACATGTCTCTCCGTTTATACCACTGCACCACTGTTCCTTGGCTGTGGAACTCCCTGCCTAGGGATATTAGGTCGCCCCCCCCCCCCGACCTTTTGAAAAAAAACTGAAAACTTGGCTCAGCATAATCAGACAAACTTGAATCAGAAAATGACCTAGGAATGGCTAAGACAAATGGATGAGGACTGAACATGAAGACATAGTTTAAATTTTTTTATTGTTCACTGTTTTTATGCTTTTGGATATATTGTGATGTGATTTTTTTCCTATTTTTATTGATGTATGTATTTTATATATGTTATCGAATTGTGCTAACTGTTCGCTGCCCTGAGTCGCCTTCGGGCTGATATGGGCAGGGTAGAAATAGCGTAAATAAATAAATAAATCCATGGTCCCACCCCAGGCCTCATACTCAGTCACTCCTGCTTCTCTGTAAATAAAAAGAGTATTTTTGCAATTTCAGGTATCGTTTATAAAAGAAATCAAATACAAATTTAAATAAAAAATACTGCCTTGATAATAACAAGAGGAGAGGGAGTGGCCGAGGAGGAGAAGAATCTCATACTGATGTCACTTCAGTGCCAATACTGAAACAAAATAGTCCCATTACACTAGGAATGTAATAGCAATATGATGAGATTTTCAGTTTTTGATGGGCTTTGTCCATCAATAGAGGGGAACAGGTTAATCATGGGGAGGAGGCCGATGGAATATGGCATATACAGGTGACATAGTCCTGCTTTAATACTGGCCTGTCTCCTTTGTGCGATAAAGTCCTAACTATAAAATGCCTTATTGTCCAACATTGGAAATATCAGTATGTCAATTCTGGGGCAACAATTCTGTTTTTGCTCTTCTGTGGTACATGGGGAGATATAGATTAAAAAGAAAAGCACACACCAGAAAAGCAATATTAGTTTTAATTGGAACCTGGAGAATTTTTGTACTCTCTAGACAAAACTGACAAATGAACACAACTTGGTTATACATTTATTGCTAAAATGCAGCTGTCACACCATTCATTTTGATGGTTTCCCTTTACCTGAAAGCAAGAGAATGTGTTCTAGTGGGATGTGACCTTCCTACCTTGTAGAACCTACAAATATCTTTCTAACAAATTAGTGGAGTAACTTTAGTCTGTGTGTGTGCTGCAGAAGTAGAGTTTCAATAAAACCTTACAATGCTCTGTGACAGTGGAGTGGGCTGGTTTCAGAGTATTTGGAGCTGCTGCCTATGGACTACTGGGTCTGACTGGAGTCAAGTATGTAGGCAAAACATTTCTGTTGCAATCCTTTTGAAATGAGTGGTTTCAGAAGGATTGTAAGCTTCAGGGATACTACTCTTAGCAAGTTACTTTTGGCCTTTACCAATAGTGTGTGTGTGCATGCACACACACACAGTAAACTCACAGTTAACCAGCACCCCATGGGGATTGGTAGATGTTGGATAAATGGAGTTTCTGGTTGCTCAAGAGTAACTATTTAAATAGGCTTAATTAATATTTATTATTTACTTCATTTATATCCTACTTTTCTCACCCCTTCGGGGGACTCAGAGCGGCATACATCATATGTCTAAGCAGACATTCAATGCCGCAGTTTTACACACACAGTTCAACATCAATCATTAAACAGTAAACTTGAAACACAATTTAAAACCATTAAACATATTAAAACACGATAATCCAAAACACAAATCACGCATTGCACCAATCCTTAGTCATAGTTCAGCTGCTTCCTTTTAACCGTGTCATGACAAGATGTTTCCCTATACTATATTATACCATAAACTCTGTATTGACTTGATATTAATATTGAAATACAGCAATTAAAGGGTAATAAAGAGGAATGTAACTTAATGATTTACTGTTTTACTATAAACCATTTTTTTTCTTTCAAAGCATTATTTTCTAGACTTTTTTGCCAGTTGGTTGAATTCCAGTTAACCATATTTACTCAAGTCTAATGCAAACCTTTTTTGGTTACATTAAGGACCTCATCACATTTTGGTCCTTAAGCTGGAAGACAATGGGGGAATCAGTTGGGCAGCATCAGGCAACTGGCAAAACTATCATTAAGTGCCTCACATGGCATGCATTCCCCCTTCCCCATCACATGGGAAAAACCATTGCTGTGTGGCTTCTCCCCGTGCTTTCCCCGGCTTACCCAGTGAGAACATGGGTAGCCACCCCTGTTCTCAGGGCTCTGTCCTATGATGCTTCCAGGACAGAGCCAGGATGCAGCCCCACTGGCAGTAGCCCTGTGGAATGGGATGGATTCTGTGGTCTTGTTCTGCTTCCATCCTGGAAGCTTCATAGCAGAGAGCCCAAGCTCCTTGTGATAAAGTGGTAAGTCTCCAAAATTGGAATGTACATTAGAATTGAGTTTGTATAATGTGGGCCCCCTCCTTGGCTGCAATGCTGCCAGCGGGATATCGCCCCTTTAAGGTGCTTCTGCTGCTGTTCAGGCATCTGGGAAAGCAGTCATCTCCCCTTAAGCCCAGAAGTAGAAAGAGAAAGCCTCAAATGGAGGGAAACTAGAGGGCGAGATGCTGGACAGGCAGGCAGCTGAAGAGCTTGGCTTCTTCTTGCCTGTCAGCCTTTCCATTGCCTACCACTCTAATATGCCCTTGCTTGTTCTGTTGGGGTTGCCATCAGAGGGGTAGGCAGTGGAATGACCAACAGGCAAGAAGAAGCCATGCCCCTCCATCCAGCCCCTCTGCCAGGCCTTGCCTGACTGGACCTTGCCTATGCTGTTGGGCCTGATGTTGTTGGGTATTCCCAAAGGTCCCTTGAGTGCTGAGATAAGAGCCAATCCATGAGTGCAGCAGGAGGCATAGCTGAACCTGGGGTTGGGTGTGAGAAAAGAGTGGAGGGGAAAGCAATGGTTTAGCCAATGATATCTGGTAAATGAAGTATTTGCCAGTAAATACTTTTTTGAAAATTAAGGTGCACATTACATTCGATGGTGCACTAGACTCAAGTAAATATGGATGTATATACATAGAGATAGACACACACCCATATATATATGGAGAGAGAGAGAGAGAGAGAGAGAGAGAACATGCCATCATGAGGTGTAGATGAATGTATTTGATATGTTGTTTTCACACTCAATGTCATTTATAACATTTATTGAAATGACAAAGAAATACAGTTAGTTGAGTTTAGTTTATTCAAAGACAAAAATACCCTAAGGGCACCAGATTTTGTCTGATATTGGAAGTTAAACAGGGTCATTTCCTGTTAGTACTTGGAAATGATGGATACCAGGTGTTGTAGGCAACATTTCAGAAAAAGGAATTGGCAAAATCACTTCTGAGTATTCCTTGCCCAAAAAAAGCAAACATAGGAAATTCATGGAGATTATATATGTTGACAGATAACTCTAAGATACATACAAAAAGAGAGAATGGAAGAGACTGATAGGTGAAGCAGTAGATTCAGCCTTAGTTTAGAAAGAAATTACCGTACATTCCGGCATATAAGGCGACTAGGCATATAAGACGACCCCCGATTTTTCCAGTTAAAATATAGAGTTTGGGATATATTCGCCATACAAGACTACCCCTCTTCCAACGCATACCGAATAATTTTTTTAAAGCATCAGATTTGATTTCAATATGATAATTTTCCTATTACTGTACCTCCTTCTCTGCCTCTCAGATCTCGCACATGCATACCTACACCGTTTCACTGCAGTCTTCAGGAGCGAGATCTGAGAGGCAGGGGAGAAGTTACAGTAATAGGATACAAGGGTGGGCCAGGAAAAAGGGCGGGCCAGGAAAAAGAGGTGTGTTTTTCTGGGCCCAGAGCCACACTATCTCTTTTTTCCATACCCCGGTCAACCCGGACACCTACAGCTTGCTCCGCCCTTCACTTACACCTTCCTGGTGAGGCGCCCCTTCACCTCACCATCGGGACCACATTAAGTCCACGAATCCTGATGAATGGATTTTCTTCTACCATACTTGTACAGCGTTGCCCTTAATGCTTTCATACAGTCACTGCATACGGCAGGGATGCAGCCACTGCCATTATTGAGCTCCCCCCACAATATGCAGCAACCACAGATTCTCCAATCCGGATTGGAAGTTTCAGCACCCGCTCTATAAGACAACTCCTGGGTATAAGACTACTCCTGTGTATAAGACTACTCCTGCGTATAAGACTACTCCCACGTATAAGACGACCCTCCATATAAGACGACCCCACGGATAAGACAACCCCTGAATTTTGAGAAGATTTTCTTGGGTTGAAAAGTAGTCTTATACACCAGAATATACAGTACCTAAGAATTATCCCATTGAAATTGATACCCCAGAAGACACTGTGAAATTTCGACTCATCATATTACCAGTGTAGGAATACAATGGGACATAGGCTCCTCTTATGAGCCTGTAAGCCCTTCCTGTTCACCTCTCCTTTTTATTCAATTTTATAAGATGGTGATGATTGTAAGGGAAAGGCATTAAAGGCCACAGCATTCTGAGGTTTCTGTTACTTCCTATTTTCTTGCATGCTGAAAGGACCACATCTTCATTGAGAGGGATATACATTTTCCAGGGTGCCTGATTAGTTACAAGCACGGCAGGTAGCATAGAGATTCCAGGCTCTTTTGTGCCAGTTGCATACAATACTACCCCAGATTTAAGGATGCCGGGGTTACAGTTTAATATATACATTTATCTCAGATTACTGCACTGTCAGATACACTGTTTTAAAAAGCCACTGTTCAAGAACAAGGCAATATACAAAGAGGGGTGACCATCGTGATATGGAAAGGGATAGAGACAGCAATATCCCTTTTAAAAACACATTCCTCCTCACCTAGGTTCTGCATTCAACTTCCTTTCTTTTTTTTCTGCCACAGCAAAAAATGATCCCCTATCTTGGTTTAGATGCATTTATTCTTACTCAGCCTTTTCAAAGTTTGTTACAACTACTGGATCACCTCATTCACTATCTTCTCCCTCTTTAATAGCACTGTGGTAGCCAAGTTGACATCATGCAGGCCTTTGTTTTGTCATGCCAAAAGAGCATGGTGCACAAATCAAAGGTTGCACCTGCAAATTTGTCATTATGATATGCTGTCTTGGCAAGCCATTTAAGCCCTGAAAAACAACTTTCTCTTTGGTAAATTCATCCAATTTAGTGTCTCCAACCAACACTTTGCACTCTATTTATGTTACTTGCAGGCTGTAATAAAACCAGCCTGTTACAGGTAGTGCATCAAAATCCTTGACCTGAAATTCCACCTGGGCTATCATCTTCTTCTACTTGTGGTTCACATTATCTTTGCTGCAACTGTAACATACAATATACTGTTAAACAGATTTAACTGTTTTACTGTTCTGGGTTTCTCCTGCTTCTATATGTCTTTGCTGTTGGAGCATCATTTGTCCCTTGTGCAGCAGCCATTTTCAAAGAAAGACAGCTGAATTGATCAAGGAACTCTTGATAAGGGCACATTTGATGCTAACTGAGAATCTCTGCTCTACAGAACTGTTGTTGCTTCCGACTCTTTGTGACCTCATGGGCCAGCTCACACCAGAGCTCCCCATCAGCCCTTGCCACCCCCAGCTCCATCAAGGTCAAGCCAGTCCCTTCAAGGACACCATCCACCCATCTTGCCTTTTCCCGGCCCCTATTCCTTTTTCCTTTCATTTTGCCCAGCATCATTATCTTCTCCAAGCTTTCCTGTCTTCTCATTATGTGGCCAAAGTACTTGATATTTGCCTCTAATGTCCTTCCCTCCAGTGAGCAGCCGGGCATTATTTCCTGGAGTATGGACTAGTTTGATCTTCTTGCAGTCCAAGGAACTCTCAGAATTTTACTCCAACACCACAGTTCAGATGTTACCAGTTTAAAACTGAATAGTTTACTGTGATTGAATGATTACTAGGCTTGTGTATTTTGGGTGAATAACTATCCATTTCTGCTTGCCTGATTCCAGAAGCCCCCCCCCCCCCAATATCCATTTTCCAGTGCCTCCCGAAAACAGGCATGCTGCCAAATGGGTATTGTTGTTACGTGTCTGAAGAAAGGGTTCTCTTAGACCTATTGCCAGCAATGGGGAACTTACAAGCCTCCCATTTCCCCTGGGAGCCTTTCCTTTCTTCCCTTCAAGGAAGCCTCAGCCTGGGTGTAAGAAACAGAGTTAAGAAAGCACCCTATCCAGCCTATTAAGGGGTGGTCGGACTTCCCACAGGCTCCCCTTTCATTTCCATCATTAAGAACTGGATTTTAAAAAGCATCAGAGTTATTACTCTTTCTGGATCCTTTCCCTTGAAGGAGACAAGGCTTAAAACATTTCTATTCTAGAGGAGATGGCAGGTACACACACTTTTTCTCCAGACTTTCAGCACCACTATCATGCCACACAGTTTTCCAAGGTATTTTAAGGAGGCCCAGGGAAGGAAGAGCGATGACCTTGAGGTCAGTGGAACTATCCTCCCTGGACCTCTTTAAAAATCCTTTCTCTTGCCTGCATGCAGTGTGTATGAGTGAGAGAGCAGCTTTGGATTGCCTCCTCTTTTGCTGGTAAGGAAGCCACAATGTCTGGGGGGCAGGGGGAGAGGGCTGGGAACCATGTTTAGCCCCTGGGGAGACAGGGCTGGTATGACCCCTGGCTTGAACTTCTTCTCCAGGATGCAATTTGGCTTTGAGGCTCCTGTAGTGCTGGGACTGTTTCCCTGAGACAGAGGCTGAGGGAGGGGGGGGGGACTCCTTGGCCCTTGGCTGTGCTTCCAGCCTTGGTCCCCTCTCCTTCTGCCAATGCAGGTGGGTGTCAGGTTCACTTTGCAAGATGGAAGCCTGGCCGCTGCTGCTACATCTTACTCCCATCCCCACCCACCAGGAAAAACCCCATGGAGAAGAGGAGAGGTCTTCAGATCTTCGGATAGTGGCAGCAGGAGGCAGAGGAGGGGAGGAAAGACAGCCAAGAGCCATGGGAGCGTTGGATCGATTTCTCTGTATGTTGCATTAAAAGTTCTTCTTTGGTGGTGATGGTAGTGGAGGAGGAGGAGGAGGAGAAGTGTTCAAAGTGTGTTTAGTCTTTTATGACCCTTTGTTTGGCAAGGAAACACCAATGAGAGCTAGTTTTAGGGGCTCTTCTATTAAAATACAAGTAATCTTGTTTTATCTGTTTCCTTTTCTATCTCATATGGTTTTCCTGAAAGAATAAATGTAAGTTTAACTTTTTAACCTTACAAGAGGTTAATTTGAAATGTGACCAGAGATATTTTATTTGGTAGTGATGTAAATCTATTACGCCTGAAACTTTTTCATGTCTGCATATATCAATTTAAGACCATGACTTTTCTCCTAAAACCAAAGATTGTAAAGTTGTGTCTTTGCTAATCCAAGCAGTTTAGAAAAATAATGTTTCCCAGATGCTTGTTTCAAAGAATTGTTTTCAATGCTTTGCATTAAAACAAATAAACTAATCACTAAAATGACCAATCCCTTTGATTTGATTTTTAGAGATCTAATATAGATTACAACTCATGCAACCTCCTAGGTTTCTTACGATAAAATTTGAAATCCTTTAAAAATTTAATTTCTATTGACTTTTGAAGCCATCATACTAATAGACCTCTTATAATCCAGCCAGATTTGTGCTTTGGAAGGAAAGTTATGGAAACGAAAACAGAAATAACAAGTGCAATATGAATGGTTTTCTTTGCTTTTTGAAACGTCCGTCTACTTGCAGAAAAAGATACACAACTTCAAATTGTTGTCAGCAGGCTCCCCATCATACTTTGATGGTTTAGAGATATCAAATTTAATATCTGAGTATCAATTCACTCAGCTGAACTACCTCTTAAACGAATTTGCTCCAGTGATTTGGGCACTAGTGTTTTTGATCCCTACGGCACCAACATTATTGAAATGGGAAAAACACTCCAGGCTTTGGTTTGAACTTTAACAGAGGTATCCAAAAATGCAAGACCTATTTTGGAGAACCTAGAACATAAATTTGGACTCAACCAGTTGAGGATTCATCATTACACTAATACTTGAACATCAAGGCCCCTTTACTGCCTCAACATGATTCTTTGTTTTAGCCAAATGCCTTTGTATTAACACAAGAATTTTATAACACATCAGTGAGAGATTTCTTTAAATATGAGAGATGGTGCTTGCTTGATATAGTTTTGACTTCAATTACAACAGGGAAATTGCCAGGGAGGGGCATGTTGTTCCCTTGCAGGATCTTGGAGGGCCAGACCTCCTGTCTATATTCATACTCTGGAACCCATCTTCACCTCCCAAAAATTAGCTAAAACAGCTATTAAACCGAGAGGGTCAACTATAGCCCTTTCAGAGGGCTGCTGTTAGACCTTTCGCTGCAATTCAGGTATTTGGGAGTGGCCCTCACATTGTTTAAAAGTTTGGATGTTTTCTTTCCACCAAACACAAAGTGGTTGTCTGCAAGTTCTACATGCACACTACTTATATCACTAGGGGCAGCCATCCACACACAATGTGCATTTGCACTCTGATAGACTGACAAGTGTGAACATCTCTGCCACCACCTAATGAATAAATGTAAAGACCCTATTGCCATTCTGTAGAGACTGGCACTTTTTTTCTGCCCAAGCTGCTTTATCAGCTCTCAAAACACATTAACCCACTAGTTTAGAAATAAATAAAGTTACAAAATGATAAGAGATTATGAACAATGCCCCTGTCTTTTATCTCTATGGTTTGTAATAAACAATGTGAACATTACTGACATTTGGTGCTACTAGATGGAATGCATTTAGCATTGTTTTCTGAAGCCATTTTGCCCACTTATAGTTTCAAAGTAAAATATGCTATAATAAAGGTCCTTTTTAAGTGAGAAAACATATAGTTGACACAATCTAACACAGAAGTGAGAATATACACACCAATTGATTCAAGAAATCTCTAAATAAATATTCTCTTTGGGATTCTGATTGGAACTCATGGCCTTTCTTGCTCTTTCTTCCTGCTTAAAGAACAAAGAGTGTGTGGCTTTTATGATTCCATAAAAGCATGAGATACAATAGGCAGAACGAAACAGCATTCAATGAACAGATTTTTTTTCTAATAATCACTCCCGCACTCAGACAGTTGTGTAGCATCTGTGAAATGTCAACATATTTAGCTGATTACCAAGACAGACACAAAGGGGGCAAAAACTCAATGAAGTCTGAATATAAGCAGTGGACTTCAACAAAGGCTCTTTCACAGTACACAATTACAGCACATGACTCTACTGCCATGGCAACATCCTTTTGAATGCTAGGATTTTCCATTTAGGGAGAGGCATTTAGAATAGAGAGGTCCTCTGGTGCCTTTCCAAACTACAAACCACAGGATGCCATAGGAGGCAGTCATGGACACTAAGGTGGGTCATTGATTTTATATACAGTATGAGCAACAACATCCAAAGGCAATACATTCCTGGACATGACATGGATACTCAAAGCCATGGATAATAGCAAACTCTATTACAAAGGAGGGCTTCTGGCCCAGGGATACCATTGTGTTAAAAAAAAAAAACCTTGAAAATTCCTAGAGATGGCATATTTTGTTGGACATTGCTGAATGAAACAGTGAATGGCAGTCCTACATATATGCAGGGGCGGCTCAACCCATTACGCAAAGTAAGCATTTGCAGTATAGTTGATTTTGCCCTGGGGCGCTCTTGAGGTGCTCTTGGGGGAAAATAGACCTTGACATATGCGAGTTATAGTTACTGGGATGTATAGATCACCTAAAATCAAAGAGCATTCTGAACTCCACCAATGATGGAATTGAACCAAATATGGCACACAGAACTCCCATGACGAACAGAAAATAGATATCAGTGATTGCTTGGGGGTAAGCAAAAGTACTGTTTGCTTACCGTTGAAAATTACCTAGGGCCGCCTCTGCATATATGGGAGTCACACTGTATCTATCGCTAATGACTGTTTCCTTGCAGTTATAGCCCTACAATTTTAGGAAAAGGTTGGATTTACTTCTTGGATATCAAAATCCAAACCAGTATTTCTTAAAGACTGGGAGAAAAAATTGTATTTTCCCCTTACTGAACACAATCTCATCCAGATCCACTTTTTACTTGTTACAATCCCACTGCCACTTCCCTCCCTAACAAGATCAGAAAGCCATCTTGCTTAGAGGTTGTCTACAGTTTGCTATAGGATAGTATTTCAGAATCTTAGTCCACAGTATTAATTACCATTTCTACAGTGCTGGCTTGACATTATAATTTCATTTAATGCCATTGTTTACAATTAATATCTTCTTCTTGCAGCTGCAGTCTAAGTACTGAACACAGTCTGAGATCTGAAGGATAAACATCATGGTAGATAGCTTTTTGTTTTTGAAAAAATGGAATAGCATAATTCATTAACTGCTGCTATGTGTTGTTCTAAATGTTATAAAGTTTGGCTCCAGTTCAAACTTAGGAACAGTCCAGAGGAGTTGAAAAATATAGTGAAGAAATGGTAAATTGATAGACATGTTTCCATTCTAAGTTGGGAATTTTCCTCTGTTGGAGATGAGAAATTGACACACAGAGTTAAAGTGGGTCTTCATTTGCATCTCTTTTACTTACACTGACAAATTTAATAAGTCTGATTTTCTAATTGCTTTTTCATATTCCTTAGAATCATAGAATCATAGAGTTGGAAGAGACCACATGAGCCATTCAAATCCAAACTCCTGCCATGCAGGAAAAGCACCATCAAAGCACCTCTGACAAATGGCCATCCAGCCTCTGTTTAAAGGCCTCCAAAAATAAGTTTCAACCACACTTCAAGGCAATAAGTTCCACTGTTGAACAGCTCTCAGCGTCAGAAAGTTCTTCCTAATGTTCAGGTGGAATTTTCTTTCCTTTAATTTGAACCCATTGCTCTGAGTCCTAGTCTCCAGGGCAGCAGAAAACAAACCTGCCCCCTCTTCCTTATGTCATCCTTTCAAATATTTAAACATGGCTTTCATGTCTCCTCTCAACCTTCTCTTCTGTAGGAGAACAGAAGATGAAGAGAAACCACTGGTGAGCACCCTTTGAATTTGTTCACTTAACCAATTATAAATCCACCAAACAGTAGTATTTTATAGCACATCACAAGTGTTGAACCTGACTCAGCACATAGAAGATGGTTTTGAATGACAGCAGATTACAGGAGCTGTCTTCATAGACCTGTCAGCAGCTTATGATACTGTAAATCATCACCTCCTCCTGAGAAAAATGTATAATATCACAAGGGATTACCAGCTCACCTGCTTCATGGGAAATCTGCTATAAACATAAGCTTTTTTGTCAGAGAAGCAGATGGCGACACAGAACGTCCTGCCTCAGGGGAATGCGCTTACTCCATCTATGTTTAATATTTACACAAATGATTAGCCACTACCAGAAGGAAAAGAGTTTCATCTATGCTAAAGATTGTGCCATCACCGCTCAAGCAGGGAGATTTGAAATGGTAGAACAGAAACTCTCAAAAACTTTAGGTACTCTTACTGCCTATTACAGGGGAAACCAGCTGAAGCCTAATCTGTCTTGAGCTCTGAGGAGTACCTGGGAAGGAATCCCACAGGAGCATTGCAGCACACTAAAATGCCTGGAAGTTATTCTCTACCACAGGGGTCCCCAAACTAAGGCCCACGGGCCGTATCCGGCCCCCCAGGGGCATTTATCCGGCCCGCGCTGGGTCACCGTGCCCTGAAGGGCTGCCCCTCCCAAGGGCAGCAAGAAAGGGCTGGATAAATGGGCGCCGTCAGAGCCAGGGGAGAGCTGGGCAGCTGTGTCTGGAGGAGGAGGAGCTGGAGCAGGAGGCTGGGGAGGAGGAAGAAGCAGAGCTGGGCTCCCCTTCTCCACTCGGCCCTCCTGGCTTTAGCTTCCGGCAGGCAGCTCACGCAGGGCTGGTCTAGCAGCATTGCCTGCTCTGGGAGTTGGAGCAGTCGCTTATCTAAGCTGCCCAGGCAGCAGCGCCCCTTCTCCTTCTCTTCTTCCTCTTCCTTCTCCAGCTGGCCATCGAGGAGGAGGAGGAAGAGGAGGAAGGGTGTTGCTGCAGTTTCTTCTCTTCTTCCTTCTCTTCCTCTTCGATGGCCAGTTGGAGGAAGGAGGAGGAAGAAGAGGAGAAGGGCCGCTGCTACCTTTCTCCTCCCCCTCCTCCAACTGGCCATTGAAGAGGAAGAGGAGGAAGAAGAGAAGAAACGCAGTAGCGCCCCTTCTACTCTTCTTCCTCCTCCTGTTCCAGCTGGCCATCGAGGAGGAGGAGGAGGAGGAAGAGGAGGAGAAGGGGCACTGCTGCAGCTTCTTCTCTTTTTCCTCCTCTTCCACTTCGATGGCCAGTTGGAGGAAGGAGGAGGAAGAAGAGAAGGCCACTGCTGCCTTTCTCCACCCCCTCCTCCAACTGGCCATTGAAGAGAAAGAGGAGAAAGAAGAGAAGAAACGCAGCAGCGCCTCTTCTCCTTCTCTTCTTCCTCCTCCTGTTTCAGCTGGCCATCGAGGAGGAGGAAGAGGAGGAAGAAGAGGAGAAGGGGCGCTGCTGCAGCTTCTTCTCTTCTTCCCCCTCTTCCTCTTTGATGACCAGTTGGAGGAAGGAGGAGGAAGAAGAGGAGAAGGCCACTGCTGCCTTTCTCCTCCCCCTCCTCCAACTGGCCATTGAAGAGGAAGAGGAGGAAGAAGAGAAGAAACCCAGCAGCGCCCCTTCTCCTTCTTCCTCCTCCTCCTCCAATTGGCTCTCGAGAAGGAAGAGGAGGAAGAAGAGGAGAAAGGGTGCTGCTGCCGGTTCTTCTTTTCTTCCTCCTTCTCCAGCTGACCAACCAGGCAGGTTGGGAGCTGGTGAGTCGTGGGAGGGGGAGTCTCCTCAGTGCTTCCATTTCCCTCCCGTGATCCACCAGCTACCTGGGGTCGCCTCCTCTCTCCCTTCTGCCCACCAGAAGGGAGACCTGGAAAGTGGGGAGGGGAATGGAAGTGCGGAGGAGAGCCCCCTCCCACAATCAAGCAGCTCCCCCCCTGCTTCCATTCTCCTCCCTGCTTTCCAGGTCTCCCTTCTGGGGGTGGGGGAGAGGAGGAGGAGGCGACCCCAGGCTTTTCTCTCCTTGGCTGAGCCAGACAGCACCTTCCTCCCTTCCCACCTCAGCCCCCCTACTTTTCTAGCACCCCTTTCCCACCCCAGTATTCCCTTTTTCTAGTTTCCCCCTTCCTATCCCAGTCTTTACTACCCCCATTCCCCAGTCCCTCTCTCTCCACTTTCCATCCCAGCCTCTCTTTCCCATTTCAGTCTTGCCTCCTTTTCCCACTGCAGTTTCCCAGTTTCCAGCCTCCCTTTCCATCCCAACCTTTCCCAGTTTCCAGACCCCCTTTTCCATCCCAATCTTTCCTCTTTCCCCAGTTTCCCCCTTCCCACTCCAATCTGTCCTGCTTTTCCAGATATCCCCCTTTCACCTCATTTTCCACTTTTTCTAACACCCCTTCCCATTCTTTCTCTCTCACCCCCTTCCCCAGTCAGTCTTTTCTCTATTGTTATTACATGTATTACTTTAACTATAGTCTGGCCCTCCAATGGTCTGAGGGACAGTGAACTGGCCCCCTGTTTAAAAAGTTTGAGGACCCCTGCTCTACCATGAACTGACTTATAAGGAGCACTGATTCAATATCAAGCAGAAAGTGGATGCTAGAAATAATACCATACAAAAGCTGCCCGGCACAACCTGGGGATCAAAACCAGACACAGTGAAGACATCTGCCCTTGTGCTTTGCTACTCTGCTGCTGAATAATCATGCTCAGTGTGACATACATCTCAACACATTAAAACAGTGGATGTGGCTCTTAATGTGACATGCCACATTATCATGCTGGAGAAATTATAGTGTTTAGTAGTATTGCACCACCTGACATCTGTCAGGAACTAGCAGCCTGTAATGAAAAGACCAAGGCATTGACATCTCTGACACATCTTCTGTTTGGATATCAGCCAGCAAGGAAACACTTTAAATGAAAAAAAAAATAGCTTCCTAAGATGCTGAGGTGTTCCTGCAAGTTATCTATAAGCTTAAACTTAAGAAACTGAAAAATCTTTGTTTTTGCAGGACATGCTGCAGCAGATTTTGCTATAGTTTTTCAATGAATATCTTATGTTTATTTAAAACATTTATATTCCACCCTTCTCATTCTGCAGGGCAGAGCACAACATGTGTACGGCAAACATTCAATGCCGGGACATAAAATCATAAATACATACAAACATTAAAATCACTTATATTCACATTAAAAGTTGCTTAAAAACTATGAGATGCAGAGCCAACCTTAAGAAATGGAGCTACAAAGTGGAGTCCATGACATGTGAGTCTGGAGAGGAGAAAACCACAGACCACTTACTACAATGCAGTCTGAGCCCTGCCACATGCACAATAGAGGACCTCCTTACCTCTACACCAGAGGAACTCCGAAGTGGCCAGCTTCTGGTCAAAGGTAATTTAGTATAATACCACATTTTTTGGCTGTGGACTAAAATTACCTATTTGGCTACCAGCCTGTTTTTGGAAGGTGGGCAAAGATGGATCTGGACATTTCCCAAAATTCGACCAGTAGAAATGAATCAAGGTTCAGCCGAAATGCACAAGCCTAGTAGTTTGCAAGAAGATGATGGGGAACGTTATCAAACACCTTACTGAAACTAAGATATGCTACATCCCTGTATCAACCAAGAGAGGGAGAGAGATGAGTTAGGTATTATATTTTTGAAAAATCCATGTTGTGATCACAGCATGCTTTTCTAAGTGATTGCAGATTGCCTTCTTAATGATCTGCTCCAGAATCTTTCTTGGTATTGATGTCAGGATGACTGGTAATTGCTTGGGTCCTCTTTTTTCCCTTCTTGAAGATAGGGACCACATTTTCCCTCCTCTGGTCTGCTGGGACTTCTCCTGTTCTCTACGAATTCTCAAAGTTTATTGCCAGTAGATCTGAAACAACTTTTGCTAATTCCTTCAATACTCTTGGATGTGGTTTATCTGACCTTGGAGACTTGGATTCATTTAGAATAAATATTCCTTAGCTACTTCTTTATCTATTTTGGATTGCATTTCCCCTGTTGCCTCATCCATTCCATATTGCTCAGGTTGAACATGGATTTCTTTTTGGGAGAAGGCTGAGGAAAAAGAGGTGTTGAAAAGTTCTGCTTTTTCCCTCTCCTCTGTCAGCATCTCACCATATTCTCCATGTATAGCCCTACCATTTCTTTATTCTTCCATTTTTTACTGGCATAACTAAAGAACTTTGTTTTTTTGTTTGTTTTTAATCTCTCTGGTAAGCCTGAGTTTATTTTGTGCTTTAGTCTTCTGAACCTTTTCCCTACATATGTTGGTTATTCATTTGAATACTTCTTTGTGCTTTCTCCCCTTCTGACGTTCTGCACTTGAATAAAAATAACTTTTGGAGTTTATAGGCGAGAAATTGGGATGAAGTGTTAAGCAAAGGTAAGAAAAGAAGATCTAGGGCAGGGGTCCTCAAACCTTTTAAACAGAGGGCCAGGTCACAGTCCCTCAAACTGTTGGAGGGCCGGATAATAATTTGAAAAAAATATGCATAAAAAACACTTAAAAACAATGGAATAATTAAAATGAAGAACAATTTTAACAAATATAAACTTATTAGTAATTCAATGGGAAGTGTGGGCCTGATTTGGCTGATGAGATAGGATTGTTGTTGTGTGCTTTCAAGTTGTTTCAGACTTAGGTTGACCCTGAGTGAGGGCCGGATAAATGACCTTGGAGGGCCGTGTCCAGCCCCCGGGCCTTAGTTTGAGAACCCCTGATCTAGGGCCACTGATGGAAAAGTGTTCTAAAGTGGAGCTTGGTTAAGAATCTGTCAATAGAATTAAAAGAAAATGTGTCTCAAGTTATATGGAGATGGTATACCACACTGGTTAAATTACATCAGATGGGTAAGAAGCAAAATAACTATTTTTGGAGATGTGGTATGTACATAGGGACATGTTTTCATTTATAGTAGGAATGCCCCCTGATGAAGAGTTTCTGGAACAATATATTTAAGGAAATAGGTAACATTACAGAGCTAAACATCACACCGGATGCTAGGTTAGCATTACTAATGAATGCCATGAAGTTGAACTTAGAAAAAAATAAATAAAAAGAGAACCCTTAAACTGTCATTATCACATGAGAAACTAATTTTCCCTAACTCCTCATTACCTTTATTTTCAGTTGTTCCCTAGAGTATTATAAAGTGTCTACCATCCACATGTGTGCTTGTTAGTCAAGATCCCTCCCCCCCCCTTTAAAAATAGCCACTGTGGTCAGTGTACACAAATAAAAGTCTAGCCAGATTTCTTAACTATCGTAATTGAATTCTCCCTTTAATTACAGATGGTAATAGCATTTTAAGTATCTTATGCACTTCATGGCAAGTATTTTTTTTCAAAAACTTAATGATTCTAGAAAGCAACATTAAAAAGCTCTGATATTCCTGGTGGATTGAGAGATTTAAAGGTGCTTTTCAACTCTAAGTAACCACCTTTTTGTCGAATGAAAACAGCAAGTATGGCTGGACAATTCATGCACTAAAATAAAATAAGGCGTGAGGCCTTATGGATTGGTACAATCTATATGTTAACTCTGATGTGTTTTAAATCAAGGGCATGCAAAGGTGGTATAAGCTATAGTCAGCAAAAAAACAGGGAACATCAGATGGGTAAGAAGCAAAGTGCTCAGTGGATGAATGGCATATTAAGAAAAGGTTCAATACATTTTGGCCTGTATATGTTGTCCACAGTTCTTTTCAAGCTGTATAACATTACAAAAAGAGACAGTGCATAACTACACAGTAAGATAAATAATATGAAATCTGTGTATGAAATAAGTGCACTTTACACTGCATATGGCCTGTATGTTCCAGTTTGTAAATTTAACTTTAAAGAAATCTGGAGACAAAATTGTCACTGCAGTTATAAAAAGAAGAAATGTATTAACTGAAGGATAAAAACACCTTTGTGACATCTTCAAATGTATCTCCTGTTTTCTGCTGATTACACCATGTAACATGATTTTTGTTCTTGTGTTGTAAATGTCATTTCCTAATTGGTACTATCATAAAAAATATTAAACTGAAAAATCTTTGTTTTTGCAGCACATTTTGCTATAGTTTTTCAATGAGTATCTTATAGTCTCAACCAATTCAACCATGAGATGCAGAGCCAACCTTAAGAAATGGGGCTACAAAGTGGAGTCCACGACATGCGAGTGTGGAGAAGATCAAACCACAGAACACCTACTACAATGCAGCCTGAGCCCTGCAACAAGCACAACGGAGGACCTTCTTATATCAACACCAGAGGCACTCCAAGTGGCCACCTACTGGTCAAGGGACATTTAGTATAATGCCAAACTTTTAAATGTTGTTTGTGTTTTTGAATACAGTACAGCGGTACCCCCGGTTCATTTCTCATATGATAAATAAATAAAAACAATTCAACATAGTTTGTGGCAGTCACAAACAAAAAGTTTCTGGAATATAACAACTACTTTTGAAGTAAGTACCACACAACTAAACAAGGAATAAAACTGTCAAACCAGAAGCCTTATCTCCTGTACACTGTGAAATTCCACTTGATAAAGTAGTAGAGCATGATTATATGATATGTATGTATGCGGGAATTAGCTAATTCCCCTTGCATTGCATCTCTTCGTGACACAGCTCCCACCATTCAAGAGATCCCAAAACTATTTCCTTTACTGTATTGTCTGTTGTGTTTCTTGTTTGCGATGTTTATGTTGCTGTTGTTGTTTTTAAAGCTAAATTTCTTTCCATTATCAAAGGGGGAACACAAAAGGTTGAGATAAACCACCAGTTTATTCTAGAAAGATGTTTCCAATATTATTTTATATTTAAAGAAAGAGAAATTGTAGATAATCTCCCTTTGTCCTGGTGGGAGCAATTTGTTGAAATATATCCTTTTGTCTTCACCTTGCAATGCATTATGTAACTGGATCAGGGCCCTCTTTCATCATTATTCTGTAACTAAGCCTTTTAACCTTGATATTCTGTACAAATTGGAGGTATGATAGAAACAGGGAGCAATCGCTTTTTTAAAAAATATGGATGCTACCAGCTACACTTCAGAACTTTGTTTTATCTCTCACTTGCAATTACTTCACCTTCTTGTTCCTCAAAGGCTTACATTATTGAAGGATTACTGTATTCCCTATAACATAAGAATCTCTGTATACCCAAACATAAGTATAATTGAACACACTTGACATACAAGTCATGGAAATTGCATTGTCCTCCAATTCTGTGCATTATTTAGTGATGTGTTTTTATTGTGTTACTATTTCATAGAATTAATTCTCCTGTTTTCCAGAAGGTCAAGATGGGTAAGGGATGAAAATTCACTTTAGTCAACACAGTTCAGTTTGTATTTGTTTTTTAACAAACAGTTTAAACAAAAGCAACTGTTAACTTTTTGTATACTCCTTGACATAGCCAGCCCTTATTTATAATCAGTTTATAAGAAAAAATTAAACTGTGTGCACTGTGGGTTCAGTACATTCTGAAAGAGTATTTTATTTGCAGATGGAGTTTCATACAGTCTTGCACTAGTTTTGCATGAGAAAAGTGAAAATTGGTCAAAAAAAGCTATACCATTTGGTGTTTTTTTTTTATTAAAAAAACTGTTAAATATGAAATGGTTATAATATGTATTTTATCGTATGTGTTCAATTGTCTTTGTTGCTTGTGTAAATGGATATTGGAATTTATGTTATTGGTTTATGTTATTTTGTATTTTTATGTGGCCACACCTGGACAGCACATCTACTACTATTAGCCCACCAAGTTTCAGAATGTTTGGGTCAGCCCCAATTTCTTTTCTTTTTAGAAATAAAATCTCCTTTAAAAAAATCCCCAAAAGGAAATCCCCTTGCTGGCCTCACCCTGTAATTTCTCTAGGAGCAGCAGCAGCCGGATACCACTCCTTCCCGCCAAATGTCAAAGATGCACTTCCATATCACACAGCCCAGTGACCCAGTATTACACTTTCTTCTTTACTAATTAAAAAAAAAAACACCTCAAGCAACTTCTTCCAAAGCTTTTGCATTTCTTGTTCTCACAAAACATACTGAAGGAGGCCAGCAAGCAAGTAAGCAAGCATCGTCCCCTCATTTGAAAAACACTTCTGAATGATCCACTGGGGGGGGGGGGGGGGGGGCATTTTCAAAATGTATTGTAGGAAATCTAGCCATGTTTGAGGGGGAAAAACTCATGTCTTTGGAGCATATTATTTTAAGTCTTAGCAGTTCAGAGCAGGTTCCCAAACACGCATGTGCACCCCAACCTGCCATCCTGCACTTTCCCAACTCCCAGTCCCACTAAATAAAAAGCAAGAAAATAAAGGAAAATAAATGAAAATAAAAAAGGTTAAATGCTATAGAGAGTCCAAGTTAAGCCAAGCCAAACAATAAAATTGAGAGCGAGTGGCAAGGCAATTGGACTGAAGCACCTCTCTAGAGCCAGGATGCAACTGAGAGCAATTGAGGTGCTCACTAACACAACTTGCATAAGACACATCATGATGTTCTTGTATTCTGATAGGCCCAACAGGCAGGGCTCACAGTGAAACCCTGTGGAAGCAGCAAATGGCAGGCTCTGTGAACCACATAGTGCCCAACAGGAGAGTGGGAGCCATGACGGGCTGCCACATGGACGGTTCTGGATGAAAAAATATGGTGGCTGAGCCCTTGCCATTATGGCCAACCAAACAAGCCAGACTGGTCAAAGGGAACCAACCAAATGCACAAGCCTATCCAATATTTGCAGACAGAGAAACCTATGGAGATCTTAAATACCCATGCACAAGCCTATCCAATGGTTGCAGACAGAGAAACCTATGGAGATCTTAAATTGTGCTAATAACCACATCTCAGTTAGGCAATTAAACTTTTGAGAAAATCCGTCAAATATCTATCTAGTCCATTATGATGTTTTAAAATCCACATTTTAAACAGCTGTTAAATTAAATATTGAATCTACAGCCATAACCATACTTATCTTCCCGTCTAAGTCCTGCAGAAAGGGGATGCAAAAGTAGCAATGAGTTGGACAGCAACTGAAGAAAGAAAGTAGCAGTGGCTGAGATTCTTAAATAAAGAGTATATCCATAAGTACAGCAGTTACAACACACCTAACAAATAGCAAATCCAGTTTTAGTTTTAAAATTGTTTTAAAACTAAGACATTGTTTTAATCGATTGAAGTATGTTTTATTATAATGTTTGATTTTATTGTTGCTGATGTTTTTATATTGTATATTGTAATTGTGTCCTTGGTGGCATTGAATTCTTGCCTTGTAAACCGCCTTAAGTCGCCAGAAGGCTGAGAGGGGTGGTATAGAAATGTACTAAATAAATAAATAAATACAATCTTCAGAGGAGACTGCCTCTTTCTGAAACTCTGTATTCAAACAGCTCTTATTACCAAGACATTCTTGACTATCAAACAGCTCTTATTACCAAGACATTCTTGACTATTATTAACAAGACATTCTTCCCAATATTTAGGTAGAATCTCTTCTCCTTTCGTTTTATCATTTTTGTCACTGTTCTTTGGTTGTCAATGTCCTTCTGGCATTGTGGTGCCCTGTCAGTGGTGGGTACCCAGACATTGTGTCATTCTTTATAGAACCGGGAGAGATCACAAGGCCCATCCAATTCAACCCCTTGCTAACAACAACAACCACATGTTGCCACTGAGAATTGGCAGGAATTATTCCATGTGCTGAATCCTCCATGGTTTTTAAGGGCCAACACTGTTGCTCTTGCTGCTGTTCTGCATCATTACTGATAACAGAGAATGCTGTGAACTGATTCTGTAGCTCCAAACGAACAGCATGATCTGTGTTCCTTCTATTAGTTCTATTAGTTACCTCTAGATCGGACTATTGCAATGCACTCTGTGTGGGGCTACCCTTGAAGACGGAAGACGGAAGACTTCAATTGATCCAACATTTGGCAGCCAGACTGCTAATGGGAGCGAACTACAGGGAGCGGTCTATCCTCCTGTTTAAGGAGCTCCATTGGTTACCATTCATCTTCCAGTCCCAATTCAAGGTGCAGGTTATCACCTATAAAACCCTAAACAGTTTGGGACCCGCCTACCTTCGTGACTGCATCTCCCTCTATAAACCTACACGAACAAGAGAGGAAAGTAGCATGTATATGAAAGAAAGAAATGTGAATGTTTGTGTGTGTGTGGAAAAAAAGAGGGGGGGGGGGAAGAAGGAGAAAGAGGAGAATCTATCATCTTATTTATGTGGACCTTCCAAAGTTACATACAAGATGGCTCAAGTTATTCAGAAAGTAGACAGTGGATAATTTCTTCCCTGTTAATCATATTTAAACAAATGCAGAGTTCTAATTCCCATGTATCCTTAAATCATGGAAGATTAATTCAGTGCTCAGATAATTTTTGTTTTTAAGGATCATTAGTATTGTTACTCTACATTAATTGCTATAATCATGGCTATGTTTTATGCACTGTTAATCATAAGAGATGGCAGAATGATGTTCCTTTTGGGCTCTCTAGATCTAACCCCTGATCTTGCATTTTCATTTGAAACTAAGCCTTATGCCTTTCAATGAGATTTAATTTAATTAGGCAATGTGAAGTGTATGTCAACATTTTGTTAATGTATTACAGTTGGCCCTCTATGTCCAGGGGTTGTGCATCCCACATATACAACAAAGCACAGCTTGAAAATATCAATTAAAAAACCAAATACCAAACCTTGTTTTTGCTATGCACCCAGAACATTCAGAACTCACTTGAGTTGTTCACATTTTATATAAGAGACACCATTTCATTGTGCCATTGTAATATAGTGGGACCTGAGGCATCTACAGATTTTGGTATGGCGGGGGGGGGGGGGTAACAGGGGGATGATGACAATGACGACAGAACTAGACTCAAACCCCAGTGGATACAAAGGACCCAATCTATCTTATTATAATATTTATTTATTACTATATTCTGATATGTCTCCATCCAGAGTCATAGTGGCTCAATAAATCAGTTTTGTACATTAGCTTTACAAATTAAAAACTTGAATTAAACTTACAAATTAGAAACAGAAATCTAATATTGAGTTCCTCAAAACAGGGGAAATGTGTTGGAAAGGCAATTTCAGCTACCTTCATTTGTTTTAAATATCCAAATGATGTTGCTGTTTTTCAGATCATGTCCTGGAAATTCTTGGTACCACATACCACATGCAATCACCCACCATCACTGCTAAGTTATCTCTTTAATTATGGGATGTATCGAAAGAAAAGAACATCTTTCCCTCTGGTTTATTGCTTTTTAATGTTTATCTACAGTCCATCAGTCCAACAAAGAATTTTTTTTGCACTATAACACTATGATCGTTTTAAGGAAGAAGAGGAATGTATATTTTAAACTAAAGGATCACCTCTCTTACTATACCTTCAGTGTTTTGTTATTTACTTGTTTGTTGGCTTGTGTGTTTAAAAAAGGAATTTTGGAAGAGCCATTATGCAAATCCAATAATTTTTTTCATAAATCCCAATTGAACAAATGGATATGGAAGCAACAACTGGCAAAACCCAAGCAGTTAAATTGCAAGTGATGATCCTTCTTCAGGATAAAAGACCCTACAGGTGTATGTGTTTTGGGAGGGGGGGAGGGAGGGGGGAGATTAAAAAAAATTTAACTTCCAAAAGAAAGTAAACAGACATGTTTACCATTATTCATAATAAAAAATGTCATTACCCAAAGGCTTGATCTGATGGTTTGTAGAACTACTTGTACAATGAATGTGTGTTGGTGAAGTCTTGGATGGAACATGGTGACTGACTACATTTTTGGACCATGACTTGAATTGGTGAGATTGCTTGGCTTTCACCCTTGGAAAGAACTCTGTACTATCTTTAGGCTTTGCCCTTGTTGGACTGCTTGCTGCGTATCACTATAGACTGCCTTTTGACTGAGATGGTGAGCAGCTGTGTTAACAGCGATTCTGTGTCAGGTCCTTAGCAAAACACATTTTTTTGTTATTTTGTTTTTAAAAATTATTTTAAAAATGTTTAAAATATTCCTAAATGTGAAAAATCTTCAAAAATATGCAAATATTCTGTTAGTAGTCACAAACAATAAAGCATCAGTTAATATTAACATACTTTAAAATTAGCATATATCTATTTATGCCCAATTATGCTACCATATAATGCTGTTTGAAACTGCATTATATGGTCCGTGTGTAGATTCATATAATGCAGTGGAATATTCTTCCTAGAACTGTGATGGAGTCTCCTCCCTTGAAGGTTTTTAAACAGATGCGAAGTTGAGAGTACTTTGATTGTGTGTTCCTGCATAGCAGGGGGGTTGAACTGATGAATAATACCATGTCTGGGTACCCACAAATGACAGGTATGCAGTGGCCTCAGGCATGGTAACTGGAAGCAATGTCTCCCAGCTAGTATTGTTGGTGCACTGAATGCCCTGTTTTTTAACCTGGTAGAGGTGGTAGCAATAGCAGTGGCAATCTTTGTCTCCTTTTTCTAACCCTGCTGTCAAAAGATTGTTCTGGCATTGGGTCAAGAAAAAGCAAGTGGATCTGAACAGGCACTGTAACACTGTTGCCAATGAAAGATACTGAACAGCAAGAAGACTAGCACTTTTGTTATTCTGATGCAAGGCTCACCCAAAAGTTGGGTAGTTCGACCTAACACCAATTTGACTTGGGAAAACACATTCACTGAAAATCTTGCACAGCTTTGGCCTAGATCATATGTTCAACAACATGGCACTTTCCTTTACAAAGAACACACTAAATCATTTTGCTTTCTCTCAGAGGATCATTTTCATCTTATTCCCAAGGCTGAAAACTACTGCTAACTAAAAATGTCAGGACTTTTGGCTTAGCACATCATGAGAATGTGGCATGTCTGTCTGTCTATCTGTCTGTCTCTGTGTGTAGCTCTCTCTTGCTCTTTCCTTGAATTGTGTTATTTGCACTTTACAGTTTATCTGATCACTCTTAGTTGGATTTATTGGCAATAGCATATCTGCTTTTGACACCTCTACTGTTGCTTGAAAATCTTGTGCAAAAAGCTAGTGAGATATCATGGCTTGCAAGGTCAGGCTATCACTCTAATTAGATTTTGTGAAGTAACTGCTTATTGTTTCCCTATCTCCATTGCAGTACGTAACTGGTTAATATATATCTGGAGGGCTGAGCATGAAGCGGGTGAGTGATCTCTAAGATGAGGCTTCCCTTTTATGAGAAAAACAGCAGATAATCTCACGTGTATTATGGAAAGTGGAAAAAGCAAATGTTAAAGGTTTCCCAGGTTAGCTTCACCTTTTGAAATGGCTGCTGCGCATCACCTTGACTTTGTTTACTAGAGACTCTTCCATCACTTCATAAGGGAGAAAAGGATATGTTTATGTGTGTGTGTGGACTCCCTTTGGCAATTTCCTCTGCTTTGCAGTCTGACACTCAAACACCTGTCTCATTCCATCTCATATCACTGGAAAGCACCTGAGGCCCAGCGTTTGCAGAAATATAAGTTAAAGTTAGAATCACAGATTGTTTATTTGGAAGTAATTTGTATTAGTATCCAATGGGTTTTCCTCTAAGCAAATACATATGGGTATAAGATTGAAGAGTTAATGGATCATTTTAAAGAATCGTGTACACTAAGAAAGTTAAAATCTCAAACTTTTCCCAAGAGGATTTTTAATTTTTTTTAAAGAATTAGGATTGATTTTTTGAGGTGTGTGTAATGCAATTTGATTTGAAAGCTAACTAAAAAGGTATAAGGCTGCCTAACTCAGATCTGTTTCTCAGTCTAAATTTGTAAACCCCAGGCTTTCTGCCTCTTGTTGACCATCTTTGGAAATAAACAGAAGATTGTACTCACACAACCTTCTGGGCTCATCCTTCAAAGATGGATTCAAGCTGATGTCCCCAAGTACAGTTCCATGATGGCAACATGAAAGAATACTGTGGTTGATTTCTGAGAAGCTACTGAGAAGCCCAACAAACCAATAAGGCCAGGGATTTCAGATCATCTCCCAAGTTAATCAAAGTAATTTCCATCCCAGATATGAAACCAGAATTAAATAGATTTAAATAATCTACCCATAAATGGCAAGGAGGCCAATACATACAGCACAACCTTATCCAATTGAAATATATTCTGCTTTTCACAGATTGCATTCCCAGGCATTACCATATCATATTTCATTTTCTTACACATTTCTCATTAGAACACTAGTTTGTTAAAGGGAATTGTCAGATCCATTTTTACAATTTCAGAATTTTGCTACCTTATACATATATAAAAACTACAAAGCAGCCAACCGGGTATTGTGATCAGCTTGCCAAGATCAAAACTTGATGATTAAGGTCCTCTTCACACTGACTGCTGGAATCGCTATGCATCGTGGAGAATCCAGCAACCACCATCGGGTGTGAGGAACCCGTTGCCCTAAACCCTGCACCACCAGGCTTACCGGCAGGGTGATCCCATGAAGGAAAGTGTGGTGGCATGTTCCACTTTATGCACGAAGCCCTACTAGTAGTAGTGCATCTGTATGGAAGCTGGCAGGCTCCATGCTTAAAGGGGAGGTGAAGTGGAGCATGCCGCCAATTTTCCCCCCGTCTGATCAGGTTGTAATTCATCAAATGTGTTCACTAGTGAAGCTGTTTGACAGCAAACTGATGTCTGTAGATATTTTTCCATTAAGTCAAATGCCACAAGAAAAGCTGATGAGGAAGAAAGAGAATTTTTTACTCACCTTTAGCAATTCCACAGTCATGGGAAGTGTATCCTTGAAAGCACTGGCATCCCCGCATAGTGCAATGTCCATGGCCATTACAGAGATTAGGACACCTGAGAGTACTGATTATTTCTTTATACATACTAGATAGTTCTCTTGTTGAATGAAACCATTCTGTTGGGTTTTGTACAAGCACTCTTTTTTCACATTCATTCTCTAGAAATGGAAGAATTGATTCTCCCCATGTAAGGTCATCCTTACACCCTACATCGGAGAGGCACATTTCAATGGCCACATCCAACTGTGTCCCAAGAAGTCCCTTACAAGCTGAGCCAATGGCAGAATATTCAAGGAGCTTCTGGCAGTTTGCCAAGGCTTTGGCTAAGGTTAAGCCATTTGGAGTAGGCCATGTGACCTGTACTTTAGGCCACTTTCCATCAAAATAGTCATCCGGAAAAAAATATGTAAAACTTTCCAAGTCAGCTTGACTGGGGTTTAGAAAAGAAGAAAGAGATGAGTATTCCCAATAATCATCTTGCCTTTTTTCTCTTGATAGTTTCTTCCAGTGATTCAAGGGGTCAACAAAAGTTTCATTTTCTGTTTCTTTCAAGGAACTCTTTTGCTCATTTGGTTTTGGGGAGTTATCAGGCTTGTCTTCTCTTCTGGGTTGGAGTGCTAAATTCCATGTATCAGATATTCTGGTTAATAATTTCTCATCAGCTAGTAGAGCTGAATCAGTTTTCATGTTAGCAGTATATTCTGATGTGACATCTATATATGGAATTATAGACGTGTAAACCACACTCTCATAAAAGCAATACAAAGATTGTGGGGGTGAATTCTGAAATGTATTCAGACTATTTAGTGACTGCAAATATAGCATATGATCCTTCTGGCATAGACAATAATGTTTCTTCTTTTTCCACTCAGATAGAGCTGGTGTCTTGTCAAACAAACTCATCCCTGGAGCTATTCTGATAAAATAAAAAAGATAATTAGGTCAACAAACCAAATACATGTCCCACTTTGAACAACCTCCCTTAGTTATTACTACCATATTAAGCTTGTTAAAAAATATTGAAAACATCATCGTTCTTGGTGAGAAAGACTCCCTTGACAGGTTGAAATAGCCCATCAAAAATTTCAAATGCTGTAATATTTTTATATCCCTTTAGGAGTGTGGCACCTGTATGTTTCAGCAGCAGCGGCAATAGTGAAACACACACACACACACACAAATACAATGAATAAGGGATATGGGGGAGAGCACATAAAATGTACCATATGTAATATTTCCATCAACAAAGTGACACAAAGAGTTGTTTTTGTGAAAAACTATAAAAAAAGGATTGCCTAGTGAATACCATTTCCTCCTCACTTTGACTGATGAGAATGAAATGATTGATGATTTACATCTGTATTCTGTAGTTATACGGCAAACATAATCATATGTTGAAATGTAAGCAATATGAAGACAAAATTCAATAACAGCATATATTGTAAAATATTTCTAAAATATTTATTTTTATAAACAAAAGAAAGGAATAGAATGTGAACTATAAAACTAAGTTCAACACACCATTTAGCAAATGTTGAGTAACCCAAGGTCCCAGTGACCTTTCCATTGCAGGTGCTTCAAGGGCATGAACATCTTCATATGTGGCTTGTTTTAAGCAGTATCTTTCTGTTAGTAGAAATGTTTGTTCTAGCAAATGCCTCCCTGATGCAGAACATGTGCAAAGCCAGCTTCCCTGCTTTCTGTGAATGTTTCTTTCCCCATTCACACTGTGCAGACATTCTTTTGGTTGCAATACAGCCAGAGTAAACGGTACACAAGGAGATGAATTTTAATCTGAGAACATTTCAGGAAGTCTCCCGCATGTCATCTGTAACACCAAGAAGTAAGAACCGCAACATTCTGCAAAATTACCAAGCATCTCCAGTTAAATAAAATGAAACCTCTGTTCCATGCATTTTCTCCCTGATTGGCTGAATGCAGAGTGATAAGACAGGGATCACTTAGCATAATGTGTACTTAATTCTCTGCCAAGGGCTGAGGAGTTTGCTACATATCTGCACCTGATCGGAAATCAGGGAGGCTTTAAAATTCCCCTTATCACTTAGCAGGATGTCACAGATGAGATGACTGGTTTACACAGCAGTTACATGCACAGCATCATAAATTACTACTTTCCAAACTTTCTAAAAAGTAGTAAGAAAATAATCTGAATTAAAAGTACCTTGGTTTCTGAATCCCAAATATATTTTTAAAAGAGAAGTACTGGACAATGGTAGCTGGCCCAGGGGCATTCCACAGTTAAACAGTGGCCATGAACAGAATTGTGCCCAAGAAACATCTGATTGCCTTGCAGACTTGGGGAACAAAAATACCCCCCTGGACTAGTAACATAGACACGATGGAGGAGGTCCATGTTATACCAAGACATGAAAAGAATACTGCAGAGCCTATCAGACAGAAACATAAACCCTTCTGCTTTGACCTTAAAGTATGAATGTGTGTTGGTTAGGTGAAAAATAGATATCGATTTGTATCAGCAGGGTGGTAGTTGATACAGTTCTGGAATTTATCTTGCAAACGGATTTCTTACAATCTTGCAGCACAGAAAAAGTCATCATTATAAATAGCATTTTGACTTAGTGGGAAAGGCAATGTCAAGGCTGTATTGCAGCAAACTGACTTTCAGGACTAGATCTGATAAATGTTTAAAAATAAAATCCATTCCAAGAAAAGGGTTTACAGCCACTATACTAAGATTATCTTTTATTGTTAGTTTACATAGCCATGAGCATAACCTTTACGTTACAGCCACACAAATAAGTGCTGAGGACTAAGAGAACAGAACAATCAGCAAGCAAATTCTCCAGCTGGGCCCTAGTGGTTGGAGGCACAGAGGTTTCAATTACTGGAAGACAGCTGATTGAAAAATGTTGTGCCCCATGAAGATCCTCACTGTTTACCCCTAGTTAAGCCCTTTTTAGTTAGAGAGATTAACATTTTATGTACAGTTTCTGGGGGGTCTGTCTAGACAGCTTCTTTGCATTTGAAGCCTCCGTCACCCTGCCCCTTTAAGAACTCCCTCAGGGGTGGAACCTCTGGCAAAACACTCTTGGTTCTTTGAAGAGCCAGCCATTTCATGACTGGAAGGTGAAGAGGGAGGAAGGCCAGAGGGTCTACAGAATAGCACATCCAGTCGGAGCTTTCTGAGCTATATTCAAGTCCAATCAGAGTTAAATATTAAGAACGTCTTAGAGACAGTTGACCATCATACAAGAAAGAGACAAGAAGAAGAAATAAAGATTTGAGAGCCTCAGTTTGGCCAGAACTGTGTCTATCTCTCAAAGACTTTACCTCTCCTCATAAATACTTTGTAGTAAGACTCAGGAGGAAGGAAAGTCTAAAATTCTTGTCAGTTAATAAACTCTTGTTTGATTCAACTATATAGTTTTTGATCTGTTCCTTGTGCAGCCAGTTCATCTTCCAAGTAGTTACAATATTGTGGGGGGTAGAACAAAAATGATGTAGCAGATTCTAGAAGTGTCATCAGTGCTTTGTGGACCTGCAAACACATTTGGAACTTAGAAAAGGTTTTTTTTTTTTGGTTTCACTGCAAATTGGCTGCAGTAGGCGAATCATAAAACTAAGAAAATCACACACATCTGGCTCACTTGTTGTAGGTAGCTGTGTTTGTGTGCACACAAGTCCTGTCTCTGTATGCTTTAGTTCTCAGTGGCTTTTTATTTGGTAGTCTTTGACATGTGTTTTCCTCCTTTCTTCTATTTCCCCTTCTCTCTCATTCTTTATTTCCTCTGGTTTCTTTTCCTCTTTCCATCAAATTCTTCTCTATTCCTTTCCCTAAGCTCTCTCTTTTTCTGGTCCTCTTTTCTTTCCCTCATGACACAATATGAAACAATTTCTTCATTCAGGAGAAATATCCCCCCCCCCCCCAAAAAAAGGGTGTAAGATGGGAGGAATGTTAACTTCGCATTGCACATCCTTCAATTTAAGGATGGTCTCTTTCACACGTATTCATATGAATTCTTGGGAATTCAAGTGAACAAGCATCAGTATTCTGGAAAAAACAAAGACCACCACAACTGAAGCAATGATCCTCCACCATCAACTTTGCTGGATTGGCCACATTGTCCAAAAGCCCCATCACCATTTTGCAAAGCAGTTACTTTACTCTCAGCTCAAGAATGTAACACAAAATGGTAGTGAACAGCACTACCGTGAATCATCCAGTGAACAGTGAATCATCCGTGTGTTCCAAATCTATATCCTAATGACTAAGTATTGGTACTGATATTAAAGACACAGATATTGAAGTTTTTTGTCACTTGCATGAATTATAAAGTAACTCTTTTTTCTTCCTCTGGGAAAAGAACAGCAGTATGCACATGCTGCTGTGATCAGGATAAGCTAGTAATTGTAACCCATGTCTCTCAAAAGTGTAGATAGAGAGGTAAAAGGATGTATTCTGGTCTACAAATGTGGAACTCATATGCAATATATTATACAAGATGAATAGTGTTGAGAGGTCACATATGTCCTCCCTTTACCATAGAAAGAGACTCTAGAGGGATGGGCTTTACAGATTTTTATAAACAGCAGAAATCAATTACCCATTTCTATCAAAACTCCTGATATGACTGCAGACAATAGTAATGCTGGGGTACTTACTGGCATACATGCCGAGTACATCTGGCTTCTATATTGGGCTGTAGAGTATACTGTAACCAATGGCCACAGCTGGAGCTCAAAAGATCAGCACAGAGAGGAGGAGGTTCAAATCACTGTGTGAAAGACTATAAGAATAAACATTGGGGGTTCTCTCATGACCTGGCAATTCCAGTTTGTTTGTTTATTTATTTATTTATTTATTCATATCCCATTCTTCTGCCATGGAGGCTGTCGGAAAACCCAGCAAATTGTTAATTTGACAGTTTGCTGCTCTCAGGCTTACAAGTCTAAATAAAACATGATACACAAAAGGGAATGGCAGTGAGGAATAGGATTATGTCCAGCAGATACTGCTAGTTTTAATTCTCAAAGTTTCTTTGGCACTGCCTACTTTTGAGCCTGAGGCTTGTCCAAGGTGACCCATGAGTGAAGATTCAAATTCTGGTCTGACACTCAACCACTATGCTATGCTGGCTCTTGTGCTGGAACTGTGGACTTAATGACTTAATAACTGCATTTCTGTTTCTGTATGTTTTTCCTAGAATCATGTCAAGAGAAGTAATTTCATTTTTTACAATCAAGGGTTATACTCTGTGCTTTTACTTCATTGTTCAGAAAATATTGGAGTAAAATTAGCTTGGACAAATAACATCATTGGAAACCTAATATGACATTCAGACAACATATTTTTTTTGCATTTTTCATGCCAGATGTAATCTATATAGACAGTCTTCATTTGAGGAAAGATTGCAAAAGCAGATTCATACTTCCCTATTCCAATAAGAACGGTTTCCTCTTCTTCCTGTACTAAACAACATATGACCGGTCCATGTTGCATTCCTCTAATTTAGGTGGGAATGGTGCCCTGAAGAAGGGTTTGCTGAATTCCCTGGACGTTGCCACAAGAATGAACAGCAATAATACATAGGCCATGGACAGTGGAGCCCCCATATCTTAATACTTCTCCAGAAACTATTTTATTAATTTCCAATAATATACACATTACAACAGAAGCCATACTGCAGTGCCAAAAGTTATCTTGGGTAAGAGGGGTAAGAACCCAGTCAGAACCACACTCAATTCTAATTCAGAGGCTAGATATAGGTTTGTCAGATATATGCAAGATATTTTAAAATAAGGAGTTAGACTTTTTCTGTGCAGGTTGGGAACTCTGGTTTCAAACAGCTGAGACCCCTCCTATACTGCCTTATATAATCCAGATTATCTGCTTCAAACTGGATTATATGGCAGTGTAGTCTCATATAATCCAGTTCAAAGCAGATAATGTAGATTACCTGCTTTGTTAACCTGGATTATATGCCAGTGTAGAAGGGGCCTGAGAAAGGCATTGGCTCAGTTGATGAAAGAGATTAGTTGTGAATAGGAAAATTTTCTCTAACAGTAACTGAGAGTGCTCTCTATGCATACTGATTTGAGGGATCTCAAAATGCCTTTCCTTTTGTCAGTGTAGGATAGTGCTCTATGTTGGAGCTCTTTTTTAATGAACTTGTATAGAATGCTTTTGTGATACTGGCTCCCTCACTATTGGAAATCTTACCTCCAAGTTTCTATGAAGTCTTCTTCAGATGAGCTATTCTTGTGAGACTGGAAAGGGCTCCCATCAGTCCTGTGGAAGTCGTTCTGACTATTTCTGTCAAAGATGCCACATAAACCTCTGGTGCTGTTAAAATCAATGCTTGGTGCCCTTACTGTCAAACTCATTCCCCAGTCACTTACATCAGCTCGAACAAATGCGCCTGAAGGGAATGAGATCTGGAAAAGCAGAAAATCTGTTGAATAGAATGCAACTGAAAATACATATTGTTTTTCTACTTATAAAGAATTCCTATTCCTATACTATTGTTTGAAAATGATGGGGAACATTAGAGAGATTTAAAGATGTGCACCACCATTGCAACGATACCTCTAAATTTTAGCCGGGGTTTGAGTGCAGATAATTGTCTAAAGCCAAAAAGGCAGTGATGGCATCTTACTACCCTTATAAAGGAAACACTGAAACACATGGTATGAAGGAATGAGTATACATGCATACAACATGTTAACAATATTCAACATAAACACAAACACACAAAGATATATTATGCAGATTGATTTGAGTCTGTGTCATCTATGATACAATAGGTTTAAATCAATCTGCACAGCACACAATAAAAGGATTCATATTTTAAATAAAATGAAGACCATGGAGAAAAATACTTGTTATACTTATGCATAAGAATGTTTTATTTCCCAATGATTGATCTCTCTTCTCCCTCCTCTCTCTCTCAATCTGTGTGTGTGTGTTTGGGGGGGGGGAGTGGTGGTGGAAACATTTGGGGGTAATTGCTACTTGATGCTGGGGCTTATATTCATGCTTTATCACTGTTAGTGGATCAGGTGATGCTGTCAGCACGATTGTAAGAGTACCTTACTGTCTACCTTGGGAATTCCCCTTCCCATACTATTATAAACTGCCAGTATTGTAAAACAGTTTCCTCCAATTTGAAGGAAGCATTTCATTTTGCTGCAAAACCAGTTTAAACATACGGTGCTTATATTTTAAACTGAACAGAATACTTGTTTTCTTGTTACAGAAGTGCCTCAGGTTAGCTTTTTGAAAGTGAGGAAAATCTTATTCCGATCAAGACAAGTAAAGGGACCCATTTTTATTCTGGAAATACTAGGCTAACTGCAATCTGACTAAAGCTTGATAAGACTTTATTGACAGGAATATTAATATAGGTAACTCTAAATTTACTCCCCAGAATTCTAGAGCAAGTATTTAGTTAAAGAGATGTACTAAGTAATGTTTCCTGGCCCACTCCACTAGCCCGAGTCTACCTTAAGAGCCAGATGGGATCAGACAAAGGAGATTTGTTATCCCCAACTACAGAATTGCCTGTGAAATATTATTTTCTGTGCAGAAAATGTGGTGGATGTGAGTGAGTGTGTGGATTTCTACAGAAAATGCTCTAAACTACAAATAGTCACCATAACTGACATATTCATTCTTGTAACAGAATACAAATTGTTGGAATCTATTTGTTACTTCTTTCAAGAACAAAACTAGTTTAGAATTACACTTTTAAATGCGAACATTGCCCAACCACTTTGGCTATTTTTGTCTTACAGCAGAATCATGTTTGCATGCATAATTGAAGGAATCACATGTGGAAGGAACTAGCGGATCCCACATCATTGATGGCTTTCTGGTTGTTCATATTTGTAGCTTCAATATAAACATCTGTACTCTGACCTGTGATTATTCTGACAACAGGCCCTTGGTAGTGGACTCACATAGGGCTGAGTCACTGTTTTTCATTGGCTATGCTGGACAAAATCCTTCTGTAATCCATTAATTAGCTGGACCTGGCAGACTTTGCTATATTGCATCCTGCTAATCCTTTCATCCTAAATACCACTTGATGACCTTGAAGCAGGACAACTCAGTCTTGAACACCAGGTACCAGATTAAATGGGCAACATTGGAGAGTGTCTTTAGCTCTAGTCAACATAACCTAAGATATGCAAGAAGGACTGATGCAAAAGCTTAGAAAGGTATACTTAAAATGTATTCATCTGTTATACAATTCAGCCCTCTATCCAGTAATCTATTTACATGTCTGCCCTTATGTCAAACAAGTAATTATATGAAAAAGAGCAGGAATCTGAAATACGCACAGTTATTTTCTTGCCTCCATAGGACTTCATGACTCTGACATTCCATTGCGATATGCCTCCAATGCTTTTTATTATTAACTGAGGTTTGGTTTCTGGCAGTTGCCTGTTGCACATGTCAAGGATGACAACATCATTATCTTCCCAAGCAGCAACACCACAGCTGCAAGCAATGGAGAGGTGTTGGCTGCTGCAGTGCCAGTGACGTACATGTACCTCAAACAATCGGTTAAGGCTCTTGTACAGAACAAAAGTTCCAAGCTTGTAGTTATCATAATTCCTAAGCAATCAAAAGAACAACATAAAGGAAGGATTTATGGAATGATGCGCCTCACTGTTTTGGTTTGCTCATTTTTACTCTGAACAACAAGACTCTTTAATTAGATCAGTATGGTGGCTGGCCTCGGAGGGAAAAAGAAAATAAACACTTGGTGAGGAAACACTTTTTCATCAATATAAGCAAACGAACACCACTGGAGTTATTAGCTGGGAGTGCATAAGAATTCATGTGAGGAGCTCATAGCTGTCTAAGAACTGCTGCTATAGCAACAGGCATGGATAAGAAGGATAAACATTTGATAAAAGTAAATGGGAAAATATCTCTGCCTCCAGGCCTTAATAAATATGTTTTAGTTGTAACTGGATGCTTTACAGGATGTTCTTCAAAGCAAAATCAGTGCTCAAATAACATCTTCTGTGACTAATCACCTACTTTTACAAGGTTGACTATGGCTAGGTGAACATTTCATATGAAAAATTAGGGTTCCGCCAGAATCCTGTTAACGTGAAGTCATATTTTCTCTTCTTCTGAACACCTTTGCTATAAACGTAAGTTTTACAGTTAACTGGATTTGCAGTTGGCATATGGCTATGCGCAGAACAATTTGGAATGTTTACTCTGCTACCCGGCAAATGAGCTTCAGTCTTTCAGAGTTCACTGTGGAGCTGATCTTGTTATTGCTCAGGGCCACACTCCAACTACTAACTCCTGTAGGCACTTACATTTAGCTGCAGATGACAGGTGCCGAGGCACTACCAGGAATGCTGATTCTGTTCACAGAGCTCTCAGTAGACTGGATTTTTGTATATAACTGAACAAGGTATTTTTGAGCATTTCCAAAAGTGGAGTCTTCTTTTCCCAGAAGGTTGCACTTCTAATCTACTCTATTTTTTGGAAATCTCTATTGAAAATAATGAAAATTTTGAAATAAACATACAAAGGTCAATTGTTTATAGAATTCAATCCTTGCGGTCTATTCCTGTGAGTCCCTGTTGCGTTTCTGGATGGGACAAAAGGATCAACATGGCCATCCATCACAGTTTCATTTTAGCAATGAAAATATTATTTTATTTATTTTATTTTACATTTTTTTCACTTTTCTCTCATATGGGACCCAAAGTATGTTCACCCAAGATCCATTCTAGTATTATTCTTGCATTAAGCCAACTTTATGGATATAGCGCACACACGTGTGTGTGTATGTGTGTGTGTTTTGGGGCAGGGGGGGGATAGACATATAAAGATGGTGGATGATTGATAGATGGACAGATTTTACTTCTTTGTATAATCTTTATAATGCTGTTGTTTTAACTCCTCAAGAGTTACAACATTTATTGCAAACTTGTAAAACAGCTCCCTACATAGCTGAATAGAATACCATTTTTATCATGATAAAAGCAAATAAGTTCATGAAAGAATACTCACCATCCATCAAAAGTGATGATGTGTGGATCAGTGAAAGAGTAACAATTCTCTGTGGGGATATCTTGAACTGTAACCTAGTTGTATGAAATTGTAATGCATTCAGTCTGAGGAAGATGATATGGAATAACAATAGTGATGATGATAATGATTTTCACAAATCTTCACAAAGTTTATTTTACTTTCATGGCTGAATACAGCTCTGACTTTTAAAACATGGTTCATTGTCCTGGCTACTGTGTGTCATCATTACGAATACTATTCTTTCTCTTATATTGATCCTATAATTATATAAAGGTGGAAAACATCCTTCATTGCAAACATGAGACATTAAGTAATTCTTAAAATAATATTCTTTTCTTCAATATTTTATATTAAAAAAATCTAATATCTTCCCTGACCATAAAAAAAAGAAGCTTACAACCTGGGGGGAGACATGCAACCTGAACCTATGAATGCTAACCCAAATTAAGTCAAATAGAAGTTAGTGGGCATTGAGCAAATTAAACTGAAATTTACATGTTTAAATTAAATTAACTTTTGGAAAATTGTGTGTGTGTGTGTGTGTGTGTGTGTGTGTGTGTGTGTATAGTGTTATAGTGCTTTGGTATCTTTCAATTGTCACAAATACAATTTTATCAACTCATTGCACTTATGTGTCTCTCTCTGTGTGTATTATAAAAAGAGTAAATAAACTGGAGACTCAAGTGGTTATGCACATTATGGTCTGATCTTGCTTTCAGAGTCCAGTAACAGCTGTTGATATTGCCTACCTTCACATCCATTGGTGTATAATCCCGCCAGAGTGGCTCACTTGTTTGGACCAGTTCAGCTCTGATGTAACTGACACGATTCCCTTCTTCAGAAAAATCATTTGTGGCTCTTACTGTTAGTGATGCTCTGGCACAGCTGCCTTCCATGCAGGGCATATGTTCCAGATCCACCTTGCATCTTGAAAGAGCTATGTCTGGGGTCCTTTGTACCTTTGTATCTAGAATGAGTATGGACATTATTGACAACATTCATAAATCTGTTGAAAGGTTACTGGATTTAGTGTCATTTTAATAAAATAAAGTTGGATGATTTTCCATCCGTGATAAAAAATAATTGATGCAATTGTATCAACCACACATAAAATTTTAAAACTCACACAAAACCGTTACATAGGGGAAAAAAAACATAACAGCGATAAAGACAAACCTCATACTTCAGCAATATCCATCCATTTATTTTAAAGTTTATATTGTACTGTTCTGCTTGATAAAGGCTCCTGAGGGCTCACAATATACATATAACACAAATACAGTATTAAAACCAAACCAGCAATAAAGGCAGTAATTCAACACATGAAACATCAACATTTAAAACAGCATTACACTGACTCTATAGTATATGATGGCTCTCAAAGCAGATGCCCAGAAGACTACTCAACTGAATGTGTGGTATAAACTGTATGTGCACAGGCTGCATGTGTGCATAGCACCATTTGGGCATTCTAAAATGCTATAAAGGATGGGCAAGACAAAGATGTGAGAACAGGGAATGTTCTAGCCTTGTCCAGTATCATTTCCATCAAGTCACCCTCCATCCACATTTGGAGGGTGACTTCCTAAAGAGGAAACCTCTGTTAGAAACCCTCCATTGAGTTGGGAATAATGATTTTCCCCATGGTTTCTGATTGCATGGAGAACATTCATAAAGGGGATAATGCTCTTCAGATTGTTCTTAAAGCGTGGGACCAAGCCTTTGGGACAGTGCAAATAAAGCAAGAATAGTAAACCCACTCCACTGACTGGAGCCAGTTTAAAACAACTGATTTAAAGTAGAAGTAACTGTTCTTAGTGTGTGTGTATATTTATAGTTGTTTTATGTTCCGGTATGGAATGCTTGCCATATATATGTTGTGCTCCACCTTGAGTCCCCTTCATGGTGAAAAGGGTGGAATATAAATGTTTTAAATAAATAAATAAATAAATTTCCAAGGAAGGAACTTGCAGAACTATCTCTAAGTTTTCCTTGCCTAAGAAAACCATATGGAATTTATGGGGCCACAAAGAGTCAAGCAAACAGACACACTTGCTTTTAATATACTGGCTGGAATCTGGTTCATTGTTTCCAGCAAGAGTTTAACTATTGAATCAATAGTTGAATGGAGAGTCAACATGAAGGTAATTTCATTGCTTCAATGAGTCTACTTGAAAAATGGCTTCATGTAACAATAGGACTTATAGCACAATGTTGCATCCTTTTCTGTGTTTTGATATTTAATTACTCTGAAAAGGCAATGCACAACTACAGTGTGGATTATTTTTGGCATACAGTTATATATTACATTAAGTGCAGTGTTGGTTAATGGAATGTTTATTAAGTTATTGTTCAATAGTAATGGGAAAACCTTGACATAATCACATTGGCGATAGAAGCATCACAACAATCATACAATGCTACCTTTTATCCACTTTCTGAGAAAAGAAAAATGACCTTTCCACCTAAAAATCTGAATAATGCTAAACTGAAGATTTTGCTTGCAGGTGTAGTTGAATGAGCATCACAGTAGAAAACAAAAGCCAAACACTGCTTCTATTCTGTTGTATTTCTCACAAAATTGACTTGAAATTTATTTGCACTTTTGCAATTTAATTTTTTCTAATTTGTTTGGTCATGACACTGTTCATATTTTAACTTAGGAAATAAGATAGATACACATAATTGGGAATAAGTCTATTTGAAACTCACTCTGCATATACATGTTCAAGTTTGTAAATAGTGCTGCACTTCAACTAGTTGGTAGTGTTGAGTGGGGCCACAGGTTTCTACCCTGTATATCTTTGACATCTTGATCAATAACTTAAGCGATGGTGTAGTTTATGAATTATACAAAATTGGGAAAGGGAGGAAACATATTGGAAGATGGGAACATACTGTAAAACTATTTTAACAAGCTAGAAACTAATTGATTGAAATTCAATAGAGACAAGTACAAAGTTCTACATTCAGGCCACAAAAACTGAGTGTACATTTATAGGATGTAGAATACCTGGTTTAGCAGCACTAAATCTGAAAAGTATTTCAGGTTTATTGTTGATTCAATTCAATCTGATCCAATAGAATGACACTGCAAGTCAGAAAGGCAAATAATATTTTAACATGTATTAATAGAGCCATAGTTTCTGTGGGAAGGAATTTAAGAATCCCATTATATTCTGCACTTCATCTGGAGTACTGGGTTCAGTACTTCTCATTTTAAGAAGGATATCAACAAGTTGGAGCAGCTACAGAAAAGGGAAACCAAGATTATAAGAGGTATGGAGAACAAGACATACAAGGAAAAATGGGGGGAGTTGGGTATGTTCCACTTTACAAAGAGAGGACTCGAAGATGTCATGGTTGCACTCTTCAAATATCTACAGAACTATCATAGAGAGAAAAGTGCAGGTATATGATATGTTGCCCCAGAGGATGGGACCAAGTCAAATGTTTTACATTATAGAAGGGTAAATCTAACAAATATCCCATAGGATTTGTATAGTTCAATAATTGCCATTCATGCTCTGTACCTTTCCAGTGAATTTTCCTTGCTGCTACAGTGGAGGTGGGAAGGGACAACTGTCATCAGGAAGTTGCAGTTTACATTAAAAATGTTAGGCTAGTTTTCTTTAAAGAAGAAGGCATGCCCACACTAGGTTTCAAAACATCCAGAACCAATAGGTAGAGCTGATTAGAAACACTGAAGAAATTTAAATTATGATTGGCCAAGTTGCCTACAGGGTTGTGTGAGATCTGAATAATTATTGGCACAATTGCCCAAATGTTCATACAACTTCCTTAATCAACTTTTATACAGATTGGGCATGGAGGTGGAGGTGGCATCAAGAGAAAGCAATTCAAAGTCTCTTTGAATTTGTTTGGAAAATAATACTTTCTGAAACAGGCAAATCTTGCTCTGAAAATAGCATGTACCTTGTTAGATATGATAGACTCAACACGTGTCTTTTTGAATGTTATCAGCTTCTCAACATATATATCTCATGCAAGGATGACATTTATGCCACTCTGTATCCATCATATACAAAACTGAAAATGGCTGTTTTGAATAACAGAATACGTAAGATTATCCTAAGAGAAAATATCTCTTGTAGTGCAGTAACCCCAAGGGAGATTGATCCTCAAAGTAATGGGAAAGATTTGTCCATAGTCAACATGTACAAATATAAAATATGACATATTTAGCTCACAAAAGCAATCAATAATAGTCAAATTTTATACAGATCAATTCAGAAGGAAGTCTTGTTAAATCTGATGGAATTTATTACCTGATATGCAGCTACTATGTCTAGGACAGCAGTGGCTGAGGAAAGTTTTAGGGTAAATGAGACAGCAATTTACTACTTCTCTGTCATACAAAGGTTTCCATGTAAATAAGTGAATCCATTGAAGGAATAAGTGACTCTCAAAATAGTGGCTGGTTGTAAAAATAGGGTTTTGAGTCATGGAAAAGCACCCACCTACAAATGGGCTCATCCTGAATTCATATGTGCCTTGGTTGTAAGTGAAACCTTGACTTATGAGCATCCCTACTTAAAAGATTTTCAAGATATGAGCCATTGCTCAGCTCACTTTTCCTTTCGAGATATTGGTAGAAATCCAACTTGCGAGCTATCTCCATTCAGACAGAGAGAGAACACGCTCTGGCACCTGGGCCCCTGTGACAGCTAGCCAGGGAGTGCGAGAGTGGCCCCATGCAGCCACCCTCCCCACCACCTCCCCCTCAATGTGCCTGTATGGGCCCCTGCCTCTTCTTCCCCCTCCCCTCTCTGTTTTTCCAACAATCCTGCCGCTGCCGTGGAGCTTGTATCACATCAGCAACTCCTGCTATTGTACAATTATCAACACTCCCCCCGCCTCCAAAACCAAATTGCCATGGAGATGAGATGCTAGAACTGGCCCTGAAGGAAATTCTCAGTCCTCATTGCAGCAGGGAAGCTGACCAATCCCTGTGACACCTTAGCACTGGGGCTCCCCACCTTCCCCCCAGGAGGCCATAAAAGCCTTTAACAACAAGGTTTATGATGGGGCTCTCCATGGGGACAGAGTGGCCTTGATGAGGGAGGGGGCCTACTTCAGTGCCTTCACTGAGAACAGGCCTTTTTATACTTCGTGGGAAGGGAGGGATGGAGGGAGAGGCCTCTGTGGCCATCTTTTAAGAGTTAAAGGAGGAGGACAAATGAAAGGGGTTCTCCTTTCTCCCTGTGAGGAAGAGGAGCACCTTTTCCATTGGAAGTCCCTTCAGGGCCACTGGTGAAATGGATTGAAAGCATTTGAATTCATTTCAATGGGGAAATTTGGCTTAATATATGAGCAATTTGAATCACAAGCTTGATTACAGAATGAATTAAACTCTTATGCCAAGGTATAGTTGTATTTCAAAACTTTTCAGCAACTGATCTATTCTGATTTCTGTAAGGATGATCTGTCACATCCTATATGAGCATAGTAGTCCAAATAAGAAATGCGCATTCTTGCCTACAAAGAGGTTTGGCTCCATCCTTACCAATATCAACTCCATCCACTGTTGATAGACAGTCTCCTCAAGCAAAATCCCAACAGAATGCAGCAATAATAATAATAATAATAATAATAATAATAATAGACTGAGGGCCTGATTCTGGCAGCCCAAGAACAGGCAATTAGAACAAATGCCATCAAAGACAAAATTGAAAAGTTGATGACAGATCCCAAATGCAGACTGTGCAAGGAAGCAGATGAAACAATATATCATATCCTCAGCTGATGCAAGAAGATTGTGCAGACAGACTATAAGCAGAGACATAATACCATTGCTCAGATGATTAATTGGAACTTATGCCACAAATACCATCTTCTTGTGACAAAGAACTGGTGGCATCACAAGCCTGAAAAACTTACAGAAAATGAACATGTCAAACTACTCTAGGACTTCCAAATTCAGACAGACAGTTTTGGAGCACAATACTCTTGATCTCACAATCGCGTTAAAAAACCAAGTATGGATCGTTGATGTTGCAATCCCAGGTGACAGCAGGATTTAAGAGAAACAACTGGAAAAGCTGACATGATAAAAGGATTTGAAGATCGAACTGCAAAGCCTCTGGCACAAGCCAGTAAAGGTGGTCCCAGTGGTGATCGGCAGACTCGGTGCAGTGCCTAAAGACTTTGGCCTGAACTTGGCCACAATCGGCGCTGACAAAATTACGATCTGTCATCTGCAAAAGGCCACCCTACTGGGATCTGCACACATTATTCACTGATACATCACACAGTCCTAGACACTTGGGAGGTGTCCAAAAGTGTGATCCAATACAACAGCCAGCATAGTGACCTTGTTTGCTGTGTACTAATCTTGTTGTGTTTCAAATAATAAATGATTGTTAACGCCATGCCTACAGCTAACCAAGACACATTTTGCAATGTGAAGACTTGAAAATGTATTGTAATGCTTCTTTTAAAAAAACAAGCAAGCAACTAACGCAGCTGGTTAAGCTATACAGTTACATTTGGCTGGATACCCACTGTTATGATCTCTCTTGGAATGACAGATTTTCTTTTGTTATTTGAGCTCGAGTTGAAGATAAGATATAAAGGAAAAAGGATCAGATATAAAGACTATAGAGATTAAAAAGAATAAACAGAGGAATGAAGAGCTGTGCCTCAAAGGAAAACAGTGTTTGTGAATCTTATGTTTCTGAAAGAATGTTTGCTTTCATACCAGTCTTGGCATATAATGAGGACATTGTTGTAGAATTTCCAGAGTGACTCCACCAGGCAAGGTTAAGGTTGCTGGTGAATGAAAAGAGAATCTCTTCAGCTAATGCTTTTCCAAAATCCATGATGCTGAAGTGTTTGTGTTAAATACCCAACTGTAACGATTCAAGGTAATTCAGATAACCAGGGGATTTCTATACCAGGCTAGTACAGGGAAACTGCATTTACCTCAGTTTGAAGTATCCACATCATGGGCAATCTACCAAGACCATTTACTACAGATAACTTAATGTCATATAGCTTTGGACTAATACACGCTGCTGTTCCCTTTACAGAAGTGAAAGGTAAGATGGATACATAATTCTGGAAAAAAAATGCCTAGAATTTAGAAGTTTACATAGATTCACCTTGAGGTATACTTCATAGAAGACTTCAAAGTCTTGAATCTTATGTGAGGCCAAGCATATGAAGGCATGTTGCAACTTTTCTGGCACCAGGAAGACATTTTTGTTTATATATATACACACACACACATACATTGGCATTCCCATTGGTTTTCTTGTTTGTACTGTTTGCATTGGGTGATAACATACAATGGCCTTGGGTTCAAAAAGCTATGAATCATAAATGGTATGAAGTTCATAAATTTTAAATACATATTAAAGAATTAAGCATTGTCACGTGCTGTGGGTAAAGGTTTTTGTATTCTCCCAGAATACAATGCATTTTCTTTTTCAATATATTGTTACATTTTGTATGTGTATTTTAACTGTTTTTATAAACTGCCCAGGAAATTCTTCAGTATATAAATTAATTCAAAGGCTAGGATTCATCTCTTGTGGGTACCTTTGAATTTGTGGTGTGTGTTATATTCTCCTGCCCCCTAGGTGGCACATTCATATCAGAAATTCTGATATTAACCAAGACATAAGCTATCAGTACATGTTACTAATACCCTGCGAAAGACACCAATATCCATCATCCTTGTGCCTGGCTTACTCTCCCAGAAACAAGCTCATTGTAGAGCAGGAATAGGAATCATTCAGTCCTTCCAATGTTACAGAGCAAAAGCAGGAATCTTGGCAGCACTCATTAGAGGAGTCAGTGGTGGTAAATGCTGAAAATTGCAGTTCAACAACAACTTGAAAGCCTTGGGATGCCTTTTCCCATAGAAAAAAACGAGCTACTAGGCTCCTTCCACCTTGCTCTGTGGTAATTTTTCCTGCTTCTTCATAAATGTTTATATAGATGACAATTAGGGTTGGGTGGTTTCGTTTGTTAATTTCGTAATTCGTTATTAATTCGTATTTAAATTAGCTTATGATTCGATATTGAGCCATGCAGGAGTAATTAAAAATCGAAACGAATTTTTTCAATTTATTTTGAAATCGTTTCGTAATTGTTTCGTAATTATTTCCGTATGTCTGGTGCAAGTTTTAGGGTTGTTGTTTGTTTTATCAGTGATAAAAAATAAATTATCACACCAACAGTCAACAACAGAGGGAGAGGGAAGCTTCAGAAGTTCCCCCTGTCCCATTTGGAGGGTTTTTTAGCATATTGCGCAATCACATCCGCCATTAACGAATCGATTCGTAATTGTTTCGAAATCGTTTCGTAATTGTTTCGTAATTTTACGAAATTTCGTATATTTTGAACTTTTTTAAAGGAAAATTTTGAAATTCTTTTAAAAAACGAAACGCAAAAACCCCCTAAAAACGAATCGAGTTTAGAAACAAATTTTTCCGTGGTTACCCAGCCCTAATGACAATAAGTGAAGAGTCTGGCCATTCCCAGCATGGTTCCTAAATTATTACAGACTTTAAGTGTCACCAGTTGCATCAACATCGTTGATGGTTAGCAAATTTGGAAATTTCAATACAAAATGTCTGTAGGACATATTTTGTGGAAAGCTGCAGTACTGTAATATAAATAGACTGCAATTCAGCATTTAAGATCTGTGTGAATTATAATTCATTGTCCAGGCCACTCTTCAAGTGAGTAGCAACTGCTGTTTTATTTGTATCTTGTTGATCATTTTGATGACAGAAAAAATAAGGAACTAATTTAAACCAGGCATTTATTCTGGGGCAACAGCCTTTAGAAATATTTTCTAATAATGTTATGCTATACATGTTGTTTTGGCGGAAAGTTCAGCTTTCTTTGATGTGTTTAGAATGACAGTCAAAGGAGCTTTTGGAGATAATGAGAAGCAGTTGTTCCAAATAAGAATCATTTATTACATTTTGCCATGTAAGTGTCACATTGCAACCTGATCCTGGGACTTTAGTGGGCTACGTAGTTGTGTTGTGGACAGAATGAGACAGCTGTTACTACAACACATCTCTACGTCTATTATTTACTAAGTCACCACTAATTTTTCACAGAAATTATCCCAGAAGCTAAGGAAAATGTGTCAGCAGCAGATGTGCAGGAATTGGATTTGAATGTGATAAATAAAATATTTCCCCCTTTTCCCACTATCTAGAAATGCAATTAATGATCTGTTCTGATAATTAAAACGATAGGTTTAGAGACATGATTCTATGAAAATCCGGAAGGTTTTGAACCCACCTTTTCCAGCATACTAAGCTACCTTTAAATTTACTGAACCATACTGCCTCTATTATAAGCAAACACACATATCTTTTGATATTAGCCACTGTGAGCAGTAACTTGATTATTATCCCAGAATAGCTTAGGTATAAATTACAGTCTTTTAAGTACTTTTCCCTCATCTGATTGGTTTTATGTCTTTTTGAAGCCTTTCAGCAGTACTAAATGGTGAGTATCCTTCTGGCCATGCTATGCTTTTAGATTCATTATAGCAATTTCAGGAAAAGTCAGCAAACACGCTTGATCAAATGTTCACTGCAATAAAGGCTCTTACCAGAATCCTGGGTACTCAGTTGCAAAGTAATTTTACAGATGTCATCCTGGCCCAGACAGGTAATAGGGATGGTACTTAGGATTGTCAAAATATGCTCCTGGCCGTCTTCTTCAATTTGTAAGGATTCAGGAACAAACTGGAAATAAGGACAAGATGATCAGTCTAAGGTTGTGACCAAATTAAGGCCTGACCAGTTTTGATGGCAAATAGACTCTTATTTTGGGCACAGATGAATTTTTAGCTGTTGCTGTTTGGATGTGAGAGGAGGGGGCATTTCTGAACTTGAATGAAAGGCCCCCAAAGATATCACAGAATAAAAGAGTTGGAAGACACCCCACAGGCCTCTAGTCCAACCTCAGTCATGCAGGAAAAACACAAAGTACCCAGGGAAGCTTTTCTGAATGTGTTGTGCCAAGATTGATATTTTCTCAGCAGAGTTTTGAACTGCTGACTGGGATATTGAGAAACCTATAATAAATATTAAAGCAAAATAACATGAACTGTTTCCTGAGATTTATTTAGAAATGTTGTAGTATATGAATCCAAAGGATGGAATCAGTGAAATGTTTTAAGTAGACAATTGTTTCCATAAATATTGCTATAGTGATCATGTATAATGTAATAATATTTTATTTAAAAACTTTGTCTTTTGTTTGTTATTATTGTATGCAAAGAGGGGCCTGCGCTTCAACTAGTTGTTTTTGCACATCACTGGGTGGGAAACCCAAGCCTGGACTGGAGAAAAAGAGACAAATTGCTACTTAACTGACAGAACTCAAAATTGTTGTTTCCTTTCACCATGCAATATTATGCAGAGTGAATCCAAGGGTAAAGTTACAGGAGGGGGCATTGCACTCTAAATAAGAATTCTACCTCTCATTAATTCTATTTTACTTCCCAAATGTCTACCATTGCAAACAGTGCAATGCTAAAAACCATAATGATAACTTTATTCTTCTACCACACCACCATCTCACCGAAGGGACTCAGGGCAGCTTATGTATGGGACAAAATGTCCATAGACACAAATATAAATCAAGCAAAAACACAGTTAAAATAAACATAGTTAAATATAACACTCCAGATTTAAAAATAATTCAATAAAACAGCAGTGTTAAAACTCAGTCAAAACAATACTCAACACAACCATATCCTAGAGCCCACACCAGTTCATAGGAGGAGATGCAGTCCCAAAGATAGGCAGGACCTGAATCATTTCAGGTTTTATAGGTCATAACTGCACTTTGAATTGAGACCAGAAACTTATCAACAGCCAGTGGAGCTGCTTTAATAGAGATGTCATGGAGGGTGGGTTAAAGGAGGAAAACAATTTCCACCTGTTTTCCTGTTATTCCCTCCACCAATGTGGAAACAATCTCATTTATGATATGGGAAGGGGGGAGGAATAACTGGTGAAAACGGGGGAAATGGTTTACTCCTTCAACTCCACCTCAACTCCCTTTCTCTCTAGTGGCCTTCATCTGGATAATGGGACAGTACCTTATTCTCTGTTCTAGTGAGCTATGCCATCTCAGAATATATTCAAACAACAACAATTTCAGTTTAATCACCTTGGCTTCTAGGGTGAGATTTGGCTTAGTTTGCTCTACAACCATAAAATTGTCTTTTTAGTACTCCACAATATTCATTGAACTCTTCTCTTGCAGCACATTTCAAAGGAGTTGATTTACTCAGAAACATACACACAAATGGAAAGTACAATGGCATGGACAATCCTAACTTTAGTATTCAATAATGTATATGAGTCCAGAAAGTAAGGTTACAAGGTATGTAGCTCTTGCAGGGAATTTTCACAGGAGAAATTGATATCACTGCCGTATAGCGAGAAGGCAGCAGAAGCGAACGAACAGTGCCAGTCATCAGTAGCTCACCAACTGGCATTTTGGTGAAGCTTAGAGATGAGCCTCCTCATACAGTTTCCTTTCAAGTGTGAAGTTCGCACTGTAATATGTTACCTAAATGCTAACATTTAGGTAAAAATGTTACCTGAACGTCGCTGCAATTCAACACGAAATAGCTTCAGTTAATGAAGAGGACCTAATGTCAAGACGGCATGTGATAAAATAGATACGGAATATATTGTGAGACCATGAAGAAACTTCACAGAGCAATTCAGAATAAATGTTGTGGGATGCTGATGGCGGGAGTCTGTCTTCATGTCAATGCGCATCTGCACACCACTCATGCAACACATGAATTGTTGACTTCATTTGGTTGAGATATTTGATCTTGCACTGAAAAAGGCGGAAGGAAACTTCTATGACACAGGCATCAAAAACTTGTCCCACGGATGACAAAATGTATTGAACTGAATGGTGATAACGTGGAAAAATAATGTGATACCTATGCTACAATCCATGTACTTTTTATTAGAATATATTCATTCTTTGTATTTTTTTAAAAAAATCTTGTAACCTTACTTTCCAGCTAACCTGATTATTTATACTTCAGAATCCTATCTAGTTCTTTCATAGTTTTCCTTTCAAGCATTACCCTTCTTATAATTTTTTACTGTAATCTCCATTCTAATTAATGACTGACCCAAAGTATAGAAAATCAATATCTTCATTGTCTACTTTAGAGTTATGTAAATCAATGATGATCATCTCTACATCCTTTACATGGAAGTAAACCTAGAGCCCAATTATTTTAATGAGAACATTTTCAGCTAAACAGTAGCCATTGTCTATTTATAGCTATTCTTCTGTAGACAAAAAGGAGTGGAAATAACAATAAATATCCATTTTAAAACAAGTGAAACTTTGTCTTTGTGAGGTTTATTATATCTCAACAAATGCAATGTGTTGTGGATAAATCTTTAGCCCTCAACAAATGCTGATCCAGGGAGGCAGTTTTGAATCCTATAGAGTTTACTTTGTGAAAGCAAAAAGAGTTTTTAAAAAGTTTTTTTCCTCATTAGGGTGAATGACATTATTATTATTTATGTTTATTTATATCCTGCTTTTTCTCTCCACAAGAAGACTCAAAGCAGCTTACATTAAAAGCATTTAATACAATTTAAAATCTACAAATATACAAACATTAAAACTTATAGAACCAAAGAATCAAAGGCATTTAGTTTTGCCAAAGGTAATTTCTGCTGTTAATTTTTAAAAGGGGGTTCTATTAAGGAAAATATTTGCATTTGTCATGTGTGTTCAGATCAAACCCTGGAATATTTCACTGCTGCCTTTTCTTTAGTTTTAACCTTCCATCTTTCCTCTCACTGCTGTGAAGGGGATTTAACAAGGTCTTGGAGCATTGCCATTGCAAGATAAGGTAAATTTGCTACATTGGTGAGATTTCTGCTTAGCTCCAAACCATGCTACCAAATCAGCCACTATAATTGCTTATTAAGGAGTGATTCTCTTAATTTCCAAGTACTCCCTTTTAACAGTAATTACAACATTTGGGGGTGGGAAGTAAAGTCAGACAATGGTTTCTTATTTCTGATGAAGAAATCAAAAATAAAATTCTAATCAATAACAGCATGAAAACAATTTGCTGCATGCACTACAGAGCTACTAATGAAAAATGTTAATTAAAATACATTGGCATGCATAGCCGACTTCTTAGCCATCCGTGTGGCTCAGATGCTATTCCATTTTATATGTGAAAGTAAGAGAGAGAGATGATGTTGACATATGTATTTCACAGTGGCTATGTTTAAAAAAATCCAAGAATATTTAGTCTGGGAAGATTACCCAGTCTCATTTACACATGTGCAATTACACCCAGAACATTAAAAAAATCCATTATTTTTTTAAAAAAAATAATTATTACAAGGACTTGCAAACCATGCAGTTTGATTATTGTATTGTGGGAACTCCGCAGGAGCCTGTGGTCTGTCTTATCTCTCTCAAACATGCCATGGGAATAATTAAAGATTAGTTTAAGTATTAATTTTCTGGTTTGTTGGCAGGAAAACAAACCAAGGAGTTTTCAAGTGTCCCATTCATCAGGGTTTGGGGTGGCTTTCATTCTAATGGTGAATGATCAGGTAAGATAACATGCACCTCATGCTTAGTAAAAAGAGGCTTCCTACACATATTTGACTCACTGTAATGTGACATCCAGGTTGGTGAGTCCAATGATAGGAGGTATGATCATGTTCAATATTGACTGCTCTATTGGCAGCATGGTCCTGAACACAAATTCTGCTCCTAATAGTTGCTATGCAACACATGGAGTAGGGACCTTATCAGATGGGCAGGGATAAAGCAGAGTACTGTGAGGGTAGTGGATTGCCCCCACAGATTCTGTCCCCTCCTGTTGGTGTCTGTGGTCTTTCTTTTCATGAAGTATCCCGGTCTCTCCCTGCTTCCTCTTTGGTTCCTTGCCTTCTTCAGTGAAGAGTCAGATGTACACCCAACACTTCTGGGTTCTGCTGCCACAACAGAGCCCAATGGAGTCCTGCTGGAAGTAGCCCTGTGCCATATGATGGGCTCTGTGGGACTCTGTTCCGGCAGTGGAAAAAAGCGGTAAGAAGAGGCTCATCTCACTGTATCTGATGAGGTCCTAGATGTAGAATGTCTCTTGTTAAAGAAGAGAGTTTTTAAGAACAAGTCAGTAGAGTCTGTGTAATATTTAAATTACTTTTTTAAGGAGCCCCTGGTGGTGCAGTGGGTTAAAAACCACTGAGTTCCTGAACTTGTTGACCAAAATGTCAGCGGTTTGAATCCAGGGATAGGGTGAGCTCCCACTGTTAGCCCCGGCTTCTGCCAACCTAGCAGTTCAAAAACATGCAAATGTCAGTAGATCAATAGGTACCACTTCGATGGGAAGGTAATGGTACTCCATGCAGTCATGCCAGCCACATGACCTTGGAGGCATCTACAGATAACACTGGTTCTTTGGCTTAGAAATGGAGATGAGCACCACCATCCAGAGTTGGAGATGACAAGGCTTAATGTCAAGGAGAAACCGTTACATTTACCTAATAGTTTTTAATGACTTTAAGTGATTTTGAGTATTTGTTTTTAACAATTCTGTTTGATTCTATTTTAATATGTACATGTTGTAGATTTTAAATTGCATTATTTGTAATGCAATGTTAATTTAAGAAAGGAAAATCTGGCATAATAATAATAATAATAATAATAATAATAATAATAATAATAATAATAATTTGGAGGGACAATGTTTCATTTTACCTCTCCTTCCTCTTAACTATACCTCTGTACTATATCCCTGGTCTTATGCATGAATAAACCACATTTCTATGTGCATATGTCACTAATAAGACACTATCCAATATTGGAAAAGATAAACAGTACAGTTTTAAATGTTTACTATCCATTAGCTGTCCTAATCTTTAAATGTGAGGTGGCAAGCAGTAACGGTAGTACTTCTAAATATCAATATGCATAGTGATTGTTTCTTATACACAAATGTGCTGGGTTTTCCCATAGCTCCAGTTGATCTCTAAGTGGAAATGAAAATAATACAGATTTTCTTTCTTAATTTGGTGTATAAGCTTGCTTGCCATTTCCCTTGCCCCTTGTCAAGTGCTACAGGAAATGATGTGGAAGGGAGAAGAAATCTTCTAATATGATTTAGAGGGTGTTAAAAGCCTCCCTTCACCAACCTTGTGTTTTCTTCAATTTGTAGTATCTATTTTGAACAAAAAGAAGATGGTTTTCTAAAGTACACATGTATAAATAATAGCACATCAAACTAAACTGTGGCTGTGCCGTTAAGCCTCCAATCAAAGGCATTATGTATGAACTACAGTGATGACTATAATGCATAACAATTATCCCATAAATAATAATTGCAGATGTAGCATACATGCCCTTGTTATTTTTACTGATTTAGCATTTGAAAAGTAATCTGTATGACAACTTCTATAATAAGACTTAGAGAATATGTGTGTGTTTGTATGTGTTTCCATCATTTATTTATACTACATTCCAGAAGAAGCAAAAGAGCAGGGAAAGAAGGTATCTTATAAAATACCTGGTTCCAAATAACCAATTGAATTCAGAAAATGTTTTAACCTGCTCTGGTTCAGCATTAACAGATTGGGAACTTTGTTGTGGATTCCTGCAAAAGGTGGATTACATCTTTCAGGAATATTCAAAGGATTCAACTGAGAAGTCCAGACCATTATTCACAAAGATGTTCCATTTAAACATGAAAAAACTTTTTTCACACTAATTTCACAATGTGGGCATGATATAACATCATCTGTTCAGACCATTATACCTGAATAACAGAACTGAGTATCTCCTTAGAGCTGCAAATAACTGTCCCTCAGACATGGAACATGTTCATAATACATTTATTCGTATATAGTTGCTGAAGCTGTTAGTGCTTTCGGAGAGTCTGATAGATTGATGGATAGAATGACAGGCAATTCACTGAAACATTTTCTCTGTGGACACCGAAAAGCCCCCTGTTTATAATCAACAAAGCCAATTTTATGGTGTGTTGTCTCGTAGAGCAAAGTGGTTAATGCAGAAATCTCCATCAAGGATATGCTAGAGAAGTTTGTTAAATGAAGTGCTTTGTTGTTACCTTAATCCCAACATAGAATCCATCACTTTCTTCAGGGGAAGACTGGTGCTCAAGAGAATCCCACCTAAAAGCTGTGACAGTGCAAAAGACCTGCAATAAATAAATTGTCCATTTTACAACGGTTCCTCCTTTTAAATGTAGAGCTTATGAAAAATGATTGAAGACGTTGTAAAGGTTATGAAGCTTTGGCTGAAAGATTATACTTCATAAAGATGGCCTTTGCAGCTCTGCCTTTCTGTTTCCTGACTTTAGTTTCCCAACATCCCTGATGGAATGGCAAATGGATAAGGACAGAAACTTTTCCCATGACCACAGAAAAGAAAATTCTGGTGCTAACAAATACTCTTACATGTGTTTTAAAGTTGTCGCAAGGTGCTATCCTTAATACAAGTTTATGGAACAGCAAGTGGAAAATCTCATAGGGAAACATATAAATACTAAAGAAATACAGTGCTCCTTTTGCCCATCAGAAAGAATGATGGATTGGTTAAATTAATCTATTGAAGACTATCAATGCTCCTTAATGCTTTACAGAGATTGTGTGCTCTTTTTTCTGCAATGGTATAGGTTTAATAGTTTCTATGCTAACATTTAAACAACTTCAGAAGATCCAACTGCAATTTCCACCTCTGAAACCCTTCACTGGCTGCTGTAGGTCTTTTGTTTGGTTTTGGGGAAAAATCCAGAAGATGCTTCCAGTCCGTTTATGTTGCTTTTGTTTTAGCCTTCTAGGAGTAGAGATTTGAGAATATGGACTTCACCAACAGTGAAACATTTCCCCATTTTTCACAGGTAAAAATCAGTTCTGGTAGCAGGGAAACTGACACCCCCTCCCAAACGTGTTTTCTCTATATACTTTTCCTTTTACAACCCCTTCCTTGGTTGCACAGGTGTCTTTTCCAATGTCAGCAAAAACATCCAGCAATAGTCAGCAGCACTCTGAAGATCTCTGTTAGGGTACTGTAGTGAAAGCTATCACATGAGTCTGGTCCATCTCTTTTTCCTTGTGCTGACAATTGCAAGGGGGTGGTGGCACTGATGTGGACAGCAGACCAATTTGCTTTTGAGCCGGTGTGCCATCAACACTCAACCTGAGCTGTGGAGCTACTTTGGAGTTTTGGTGTAACTACAGAGCATTCCTCAATTTTGTGTAAACCATCCCAGCCCAGTTTACTCAGCATTAAAAATCAAAAACCCATGGACATCATTTGGTCTTCTTTCACTTAAAGGGCTGGTGTAGACAAGCCCTTAAACAGCCTTGCCAGAAAGCCCTAGAGCTACGATTCAGAGGAATGCAGCAAAAATTATGTATATGTCACCAAAATGCAACAAATCACAGTATTACATAGAATGGAAGAAAGGAAGTTAAAGTTCTATCAAGCTGATACATATATTTCTACAACACAATAGAAACATAAGGGAAAATAGGAACATAAATTTCCGAGTTCATTTAAAGTGGCTTTATTGGGTAGGCAGAGGTCCTACCTAGATTGCACTAGAAGAGGGTGTACCAGATCTATTATTTTCCCAGCTGAGCCCAAAGACATGTTGCAAACAGAAGCATACTGTCTTTTTTAAAGTTTTAAACTATATTCCCAGGCCAGTACTTTCCAGTGAAAGATATCTTTTCTCACATATTGAGCTTTCATATGGAAAAGCTATTTATTCCATTTTACCCAGTATACAAACCTGATAACATTGTAACAGCAAGGTTTTTCCCCCCAGAAAGTGAGAGATTTCAGACCAATTATGTTTGTTCATACAGCAGTGATACAATTGTTATCTCCTGTGAGGAAACACACCATCTGTTATCTTAATGGCTTTCCTCTTCCACCCCATTTTTCTTTCCTCCCCCCACTAAACTGGCAAGTCCTATTCCTTGGTGGGAGGGGGGAAGTGAATGACTTGCTTATTGTGGCATGACCTTTTTTTCCAAAAAAAAAAAAAAAAAGAAAAAAAAAAAGAAGAGGAGATAGAATTATCCTATGTATTTTCTACTCACAAAGATGAATATGAAATCAGATCCAGAACTGGCAGTGGAAATTAAACTATGGCAATTCTTGAAGAGAATTGGAAGCCTTGTCCATATGATAAGATGAGAATAATTTTGAAAGAAGGAAAAAAAGAGAGAGAGAAATAATGAAAATGGAACAGATTTTTTTTTTTTATCCTGGCTAGCCCCCAAACTCTAACCCATCGGAATCCTACCACTCATCCTGTCCTTATTTCCCCAATATATTCCTTTGTCGGATTGTGTTACTGGACCTCAGAGTAGTGGAAAATGGGGACTTTGGGCTTTGTTGCTGCATGGGTTCTGTATAGTTATGCATGGGTTGATTCCAATTCAGGCTTGACAGAAATCCAAAGAGAAGTTATTAAACGTGAGTTTTTTTTTAAAAAAGTATAATAACCCTTAATATTTTCTTCATTAAGCTCCCCAAAACAACAGGTAGTTCTCTTTTTTTCTCAAATCCAAATCCCTTTCAACTTCAGTTCCAATCCCCATCTTTACCAGCTCAAAGCCCTTTCTGTATCAGCTTCAGCCCTGTCAATGCCAATCTCCTTTTGGAGAGCAAAAACCGGAGTATAAATAAACTTAATAATAATAATAATGATAATAATAATGCCCTGTCAGAATCTCTCAAAGGCATTGATACAATTTGTTACCCCATTACAACCATGACTGTTTCTGGAAGAATGAGGGGTCCCCAGAAAACTGTCAAGCCAGACTTGAGGAGCGAAGAAGTCCTTTTCTTTTCTTTTCTTTTCTCCCTCTGCTTTATTTACCTTCCAAGCATCTTGTAACACAGAAATCCCACTTAACATTAGTGTCTTTTAAAAATTAAATTATAAAATAGAATTATATAAGACAGAATAATAATATAAAAAGAAAGCAATGTACATGCCACAGAAAATGGGGAAAAGCTTTGAAGAAAGAATAAAAGCTTTGGCTACTTAAATGTATTTTTCTTTAGTGATTTGTTTTTTCTTCTTTTCTTTGTATATGCCCTTTTTTCCTTTTCACATACTCCTCATGTTTACTGTACAGCTACATTAACTATTTCAGTTATTTCCTGTTTTTCTTTTTCCTCAGAATTGTTCGTGATTTTTCTTTTAGCAGTTACTTCTTCATAACCACCTATCAAGTTTTTTTCTTAAGCATTTACAGCCATAAGATTCCATCCAGTAATTCCTTGAACTTGATAAAATCATCTTTCCTGAAAGCCAATATCTGTGTCTTTGTTGTGTCTCATAATTATGAATTTTGGCATTACATGGTCATTCCAGGACCACAACACATTTCTCAATTCATCTTGCTGACATAGGACCCATCCAGACAGGCCCATACCTCGGGACCCTGTCTGGGTTTTTACTGGAGATGTCCAAATGACACCACTGGTAAAAAACAATTAATTCAGAGCAAAGCAGAGTTTTTGCTGCTTTGTTCCAAATTAATAAAACACCTGGTAAGATCTGTATCTTATGTAAGATCTGGTTCTCATCCGTTGTGGGCCCTGTGTGGATTGGGCCCGGGGACCGCGTCAACGATTCCCGGGTTTAATCCACACAGCCATCTCATTTTTTCAGACTCTAGGAAATCCCTCCCCTTCTCCTCACATGCCATTTTGACACATCAGAAGAAATGACAAGTAGGCTCTGTGCCTGGCTTCAGCTTTAAGTAAGTTTTAGGGCTTAAATTTGGGGTTTATGGGGTAGCTGCCTGCTATCCCGGTTACAATCGAGTTAGTATCTGGCCACCCGGGAGGGAGAATCTCAGATTTGGGGTGGGCTGTGTAGACAGGAATGCAGGTGGGCTATATAGACAGGAATGTTGACCTCTTTCATGAGAGCCACTAGTTTGTATTTGCTTCAAGTGTAGTCACTCAGCAAAGTTTTCTGGCAAGAAGAGAAACATTGGCCACACATTGCAGCAGACAATAACAGATCCTTCTCTCTCCATTCCTGCGGTTATTTTTTCACTGCTTTCAGACTGTAATAACTCTTACTGATATGATTGTGTGCACCATGTATCACACACCACTGGCCCTCAGAGACTGAGCTCCAAAGACTGGGGGAGCAGTTATATACAGCTAGTGGCTGCTAGCTCCATCCCTAAGTGTGTCAAAAAAAGCCACAGTAGAAGAAGATAATTTGCTTTAACTCAACATTTCAAGGCTTAGAATAAAGTAAAGAGTGGGAACAGACTGGAAGAAAAAAATGCTTTCGGCAACCTATTTATGTAGGTCCACATAGCAGTTGGAATGGACTATGCCAAAATATTTAAATATCCTTTGTTTCTGCATTAAAAAACCCACAGGGATCCAACTTCTACTGACCTTTCCTGAGAGTTGCATCCATCTCGTCAACCCCATTCAGATAGTCATGGGGATATGGGTCATGGGGTAACCTGGGTACAATTATTTGGTTAAGGACCCAATCCTACCATTTCTATGAGGGACTGCTGTAGCCTATCAATTAAAAGACTATATTGCCTTGCTGGCAATGACCACTTTCCACATGATTTACAACTAAGAAATTCAAGAAGTTCACCTTAAAATTCTCTCTCATACCAAATAATGTTTTGGGGAAGCCTGAAATTACACCCTGTTCCTACTCCAAACACAATGTCATTCACAAGATTATGGCCAATGTGAAAAATGACTGATGAAGTAGGTCATTTTTAAAAGCTTATGCTGTGATAAAACTGTGTTAGTCTTTCAAGTATTGGCTTGCTGTGAGTTTTCCAGGCTGTATGGCTATGTTTCAGAAGCATTCTCTCCTGACGTTTCACCCACATCTATGGCAAGCATCCTCAGAAGTTGAATGGTCTGTTGGAAAGTAGGCAAGTGAGATTTACATATCTGTGGAATGTCCAGGGTGGGAGAAAGAACTCTTGTCTATTTGAGGCAAGTGTGAATGTTGCAATTGGCCACCTTGATTAGCATCGAATGGCCTTGCAGCTTCAAAGCCCGGCTCCTTCCTGCCTGGGGAAATCCTTTGTTGGGAAGTGTTAATTGGCCCTGATGGTTTCTTGTCTGGAATTTCTCTGTTATCTGAGTGATTTTAGAGTTTTGGTAAGATTTTGTTAATTTTCATGGTATCCACCTGTGTAGGTTTCCTGTAAACCGTGTGGTCCAATTGTTGATTGGGTTTGCATATGACTAGGACATCTAGAAATGGCAGTTTTCCTTCATTTTCTTTTCCCACAGTGAATTAGATGTTTGGGTGGATGCTGTTGAGGTGGTCCAGGAATTTGTTTAGGCCTTCTTCTCCATGGCTCTAAATGGCAAAGGTGTCATTCACATATTTAAACCATATAGTGGGTTTTTTGTTGCTTTTTCATATACAAATTTTGCTATGACTGAGCTGAGAGGGCTCTCCATGGCTACTCCAGCTTTCTGTCCATGGAATTCATTGTTCCATTGGAAGTAACATTTGGTGAGGCAATGATGAAACAGGGCTGTGATGTCTTCTGGGAAATTCTGGTTGATTAGTATGATGGTATCTGCTACTGGGAATATGGTAAATAGAGACACCACATTGAAGATGATCAGTTTGTCATTGGTGTTCAGCTTGATGTTGCGGATTTTTTCTATGGAGTGGCCGGAGTCCTTGATGTGGTGCCACACAGTTTACAAAAAACCTACACACATGGATAAAACTCCAACCATCGCCCAAGTCACAAAAGAAACACAATTGAAGCCTTGGCAGACAGTTAAAAAAAATCTGTGAACCCGATCTCCTCCAAGGTGAACTAATTCACATAAACTGGGCTCTACAGGCCAAATGATACTCTATTACCGACATCAGAAGAGTTGCAAGACCAAGCCATGAGAGTAAAGACAAAGATCCACCTAGAGGAAAAGTGTTTTTATCATAAATCAAGGGAACCACTGTCCGCATAGGGAAACTGATGAAGAAACACAACCTAAAAAACTAACTACAGACCCACTAAGAAAATCCAAAAAATGCTACATTCAGCAAAGGACAAGAGGGATCCTCTCACCTCTGCAGGACTCTACCATATCCCAAGAAGCTGTGGACAAGGCTACATAGGGACCACTAAATGCAGCTCCCAAACAAGAATCAAGGAACATGAAAGGCACTGCAGACTACTTCAACCAGAGAAGTCAGCCATAGCAGAGCACCTGGTGAACCAACCTGGACACAGCATATGATTTGAGAACACAGAAATGCTGGACCCCTCTAACAACACAATGTCAGACTACTCAGAGAAGCCATTGAAATCCACAAGCATGTGGACAATTTCAACAGAAAGGAGGAAATCATGAAAATGAACAAAATCTGGCTATCGTTATTTAAAAAAACCCGGAAATCAGGACAGTAAAAAAAAAAAACACTCAGAAAAAGGGGAATTCTGGACATTAAAAATCAGGGCTAGCTGACACCTCCCAACAAAGGATTCCCCCAGACAGGAAGCAGACAGGCTTTGAAGCTGCAAGGCCATTCAATGCTAATCAAAGTGGCCAATTGCAAAATTCAGACTTTCCTCAAACAGATAAGAGTTCTTTCTCCTGCCCTGGACATTCCACAGATATTTAAACACTCCACTGCCTAGTTTCCATCAGACTTCACAACCTCTGAGAATGTCTGCCATAGATGTGGGTGAAAAGTCAGGAGAGAATGCTTCTGAAACATGGCCATACGGTCGGGAAAACTCATACCAACCCATTGATTCTGGCCATGAAAGCCTTTGAGAACACTTTCAAGTATTGTTTTTGCCGCAATAGTGTACCACAGGTAACACATAGAAACTCTTCATAGCTGACAATGTTAAACATTCCAGTGAGGAAAATCTAATAAAAAAGCAATATTGCATTCATACAGAACAAAGTAATATTCCAGGGGTCGATTTCCTTTCTTTGTGGTGGTTGACATTTCAAAGCAATATTGTTATCAATGGAGTCTGAAAAATCTGCTTTAAAAATCTCTTTCCAGAAATACCACTTGAACATGGAACGACAACCGCAGGTGCTGTTTGTTTGTTTGTTATTTGAAAGATTGATTTGTTTCTTCATTCTGGGGGGGGGGGGGACCCTTCAGTAGCACGGTATCAGTTCTGAAAATGAATAAACATCACAAAGTCCTTTTTCCTCATGGTAGTTTTTGTCACTTCTTGCAAGGTGACATTCAGACTTCTGCAGAGTTATCATTTAAACACAAGGCTACAAGCAATGGAGTATCAACTCAGAGGTAGATAAAAATATTATAGATAGATAGAGCATGGATGTGGGTGTGTGTATCATACTTAAATTATTGTATTGGATACATATGTGTTCAATACAACAATTTAACTACGAATGTAATCTGTAACTCAGCTGGTGTTTCTGGGCTCACTAAGGAAGCTCTTATTATTATTATTATTATTATTAATAATAATAATAATAATAACAACAACAACAACAACAACATTTATTTATATACCACCCTCCCCAAGAGGACTCAGGACAGTTTCCAACATAAGGCAAAGCATTCAACTGTTAAAAGAAGCAGCATACAACAAAATCAAACATTTTGTTTATGTTAAAACATAAACATAAATCCTATTAAAACAGTCAGAATTTTTTTAAAATCCATTCATTTATAACCCAAGCCATGGAGGAAAACCTTCTTTGGAAAGCTAAAGTTGTTGTTTATGTTGCAGGGAGAGGGCACTTACTACCTCTCCAACCAGTGGTTTCTTCCTTCCCACCCATCTTGTAGTGGGGAAACTGGTTTGGCCAAGCCTGGGGCATGCAAATCCTTGCCTCCTCCATGAAAGGCAGGTTGAGCAGGTCAAGGAACAAGGAGGGAACCCGAGCAAATAAGGAGGGAACACTCAGGTGTTCCATGCAACAAGGAACAACTTTGGACACCACTTAGGTCAATCTTTCTACTGTTCCTCTATTTCAGACTGCATATATTTAATGTAAAAATGGTGAAGGGGCAAGGAGGAGGACAAAAGTGAGGCCTTCCTAGTATTCTGTCCAGGAACATGCTGGGGCATCTTGTCCCATTTATAGAGCCCTGTTCCCTCCTGAGATGTCATTTTAAGAACAGAGGCGCAGAATACACATAAAAACCTCTAGCCATTTCATAAACTTATTATGCAATGCACAGGTTGGGACATTTTCAAAAATGTTCTATGCTCCAAACTGCCTGAACTCACCCACCAACCTATCACTTTTCCCTAGCTATATAACGGATAAATGCCAACAGGAGGCACTGTTATATCACTTCTGGTTTCCATGTTGGGAGATATGTGGCCCAAGAGAGGATTTTTTTGTTTGTTCAGGCAGGCATGAGTAGGGTGGGAGGAACTGGTTCCTATGCATATATGTACCAGAATCCCCAACCTTGAATTTTGCATTGTATTTTTTCCATTCTCTTCCCCAAAAGGAAAAGATAATTTATAACAGTGGGATGGAATTTCAGTAGACTATTTTTCAAGATCAAACTTTAAGACTGGCTATATATTATGTGCTTTCTTTACAATAGCAATTCATTGTTACAAGGTAACATCATGTGGCACATGTCTATAAAGGAATTTATTCTCCACTTCTTCAGTGAAATTGATCCAATGCTCAAATGAGTCACCTTTTGGACTAAAATATCTAGAACGCACTAGCCAACATGGCTATTGACTTAGCTGGCTGGGAGTTTTGGGGATCTAGAGTCCAAAACCTCCTTTTGCAGATTGTGAATGTATATGTTATCCAGTATTTGAAAAACATTATTCTCCCCAAATGAGGAATATATGTGAGGTGTTAGTTATAAGAATTGTGAACTTAAACAATTTGAAAGTATTTCTTACTTGGTATCCTTTCTAAGTTTGGATTCCTCCCCCGCTTTTTCTTGCTACTCAGACATACTTTCCTCTCAATAATCAGATATGTGTGTTGGTCACTGATCTGCAGTTTTGACAGTTTGTCACATAATTATTAAGATAGCTTCTTTCACAGGTTTCTTGCCTTCAGCTGAATATTGGCTCCTGCTCTGTAACTCGACAATCGGACACTTTTCCTCTCCACTTATCATTTCATCATTTCAAGAGAAAGAGGGGAGGGGGATGAAAAAAGTTCCCTACAGGCTATGCAAAGACAACATTGATGGACTATACACTGTTGATGTTTTATTTTTCTCCTTATGTTTCTCAATCAAATAAAATCCTACTTACCTCTCAAACCTAGAGATTAATGGACTGGAATGTGCCCAGTTACAGCAGATGGACTTCTGCAGGAGTACAGTTGGTGGCATTCAGTAAGTTAAAGTCAATGGTGTGATGAATCCGCTCCTGGTTTTACTCTGACCTTTAAAAGAGCTATCCACGCTGATGAATCTGTTTTGTGAATACAGCTCAGCATGCCAGAAAGCTCAATGAAACGTCAGAGAAAAATCCAAATAAAGTCAATTGATGTAGAAGCTCATGACCACCATGATGTGGTAAGGTTGTTTGGTTTTGCAAGGGAAGTAAAGGACTGCATAAATGTGCCAAAATCTGCATTTTAATAAATGTTTTGAGAGAAAAGAACATGTTCCAATATGTATTGAGTGATTAATTAAAAGCACATTTTGTTAGGTTTTTAAAGATTCCAGATTCATTACAGGTAAAGAATGCCAAAATGGCCTAGATAGAAATATGGATGGATTTGAAGCTGTGAATGACTTGTGCTTCTGAGGTTTATTAGAATGGGACTATGAGTGTTGCCGTAAATGGGGGTGGGGTGGATGTAACAGCTAGGGATCAGGGCTGTTCATTAGCCCCTTCTCGTACTCATGAGAATCCACATGGCTCTCTACTTCTCCACCTTCAAAATAAAAAATTACCATTTTTTTCAGCACTAACCCAGCCAAAGTGCTATAGTGGCTTGTAGTTGATTCCAATATGTCTTGGACGTTCCTTGGTCCATTTTTCAACAAGTCAATTGAAAAACGTTTGAGGGTGTTATATGGGCAGATGCCCCGTTGGCAGCCCTTGGATGAGATTTTTCCCACTCTGCTATAAATGAAAGGTAGGGATTAGGAGATGACTACTGCTTGTGTGGTTCACTGGTTTATCCAAGTCCTGCTGAGCAGTGATGCACCTGGACTTAAGAAGGCAATAACACACTCCCAAATGAGGTAAGATCTGCTCCCTCCCTCCTGGCTTTCAGAAAGAAATTAAAATCATGGCTTTGGGACCAGGTCTTCGGACAGTAGATGTTTGTAGAGTTTAAAGGACATGGACTAGAATGACAATACTAGTGTATTGAATATAGGAACATGGAACAATGGATTATGAGATTGGATCTTGATTCTACCTATGAGACGCTAATGAGATGTCATAGTTATGTTCAACTGATTGTTTATTATATCATTGTTTTTAACTGTTTTTAAACTCTTTTTATGATGTTGAGCATTGAATTTTGCTATTGTTAACTGCTTTGAGTCACCCAAGGGCTGAGAAAAGCAGTATATAAATGAAGTAAATAAATAAATGGGTTTGACTTGATAAAGTATTAATTCCTAAGTATCAAAATCCTCCCAAAAGCAATGTGTGTATGTGTGTGTATAAAACTACTGCTCTATTCTCAAGGCCTATTATTGAAAAGTAAGACTTCCATTTCTCTCTACAATGTATATTAATCAGCTCTTCTTCTAATACAAATGAAGTGGTAAGTTCATTTATTCTAAGTGGCTGATATATGTCTGTACAAAGCAAATGGGGGCTGGGGAGTGGGGAAAGCAATTTTGCACAAGTCACCTCACTGCATGAACTTTTGAATTGCTGCACAGAGCAAAACCTGCCCGGTTTCTTCATCACATCCTGCTTTCTTAGCATTATCTCTTGTACATACTGTGCCTGCTGTAATTTACAGATGGCTGTACCTCCTGGTATAGAATGACCTCTGTCAGTATAATCTAAACAGGTCTTGGGACTGTTACAGTTTCAAATCAGATGAAATGGTTTACGTTGAGTATTTACTATGGAAAGGAATTGCCGTCTTATAGGTTTATTTATTAAAGCTGCAGCAGTTTGGCTAACATTTTGCTGCAGGCATCATTTCTCCAACGACATAATTGGGACCTAAAGTATGGAGAAATTTGCTCTCAGAAACATTATGAAGAAATGGCTGTGGCTATTTAATCTAAAGAGATGCTAATAAAAGTTCAAACTCAATTGGACTACTAAAGCTCAACGACTCTATTAAAGCTATGAGTATAAACAACATCTTGATGGTTATTCTGTGTTGTGTGCAGACGATATTATCAAGGGGGTTTAAAGGAATAGAAAGTAGTACAGATGGATATCAGTCATCTAGAAGCAGAGTTTGACCTTTTTTCATTCTCCTTGATTCATAGTGGTCGTGCTTTTAGAGAAATAAGATGATACATAGATCCTGCTCCCTAGAAAATATAAAATAACAAAACTAACAGACTCTGTCACTAGCAACAACCATCTAATTCTGCAATACTATCAGCAAAAAGGGATGCATAGAACAGGATGGATATTATAGCAAATGTCTTGCTTATGATGTTCAGGTGAAGGCAGAGTTCCTGAATCAGAAGATATATTGTATATATAATTTCCAATCCCACTCCTCCTCTACTGTATCCCTCCACCGAACACAACCATTTCCTGGATGGTGTTGAGCAAGGAGAACAGCAGCAAAAATTCTCCTAGAAGCATGCACAACAATGGCATCATTCTCAAGACTTCTGATACCAAATTATGGCCTCTAGGATGTCCAAAATGTGAACAACTATGATGCACATTATGCCATCACAGTTCACTAACAAGCTACTAGCAAATGTCCTCAGTCATGAAATCATACCAGTCATGTTGCAATGCAGATGACATAGAAAGGCATCAGGACTAAATTGTGTGTGTTGTTGTTTTAATATGTTCAAAGCACTAGATGTTTAAAACCTCAAAGTCTTTATGATATCACTGAAAAGTCAGTATTATTACCTCAATATTACCTAAATGGATATTATTGTGTACTGAGGCAGAAAGGGAGCGAGAGAGAGAAGGAAGGAGGGAGGGAGCATAGTTTGCCTAGCGTATTAAAAATAGAACTGGGAACTTTCTCATTTGTGCAGCAATTAGATTGGAAATGTGGGAGTAATATTCTTGATATTATTTGGGTTGATCTGCAAAGTTATGATAAGCATTCCTCAACTTATTTGCATTTTGTAATGTCAGAATATCATCTTGGTATTTTCAGTGCTATTCCACATTGAGAGGAAAACCAATCATTGAGTGCCTCAAGCTTTGTAAGCACATGTCAAAAGTAAGACACTGCTTCTAAGCCGTTAACCTTTCCCCATAAGGACAATAGGTTTTTGGTGGAATCTGTGGACAGGTTTAGTATTTCAGGTAGAACCTGTCTACAAACCCAGTCACAGAAACAGAATCATAGAAACATGGAGTTTAAAAAGAGCATATGGGTCATCCAGTCCAACCCCTACCATGCAGGAATAATGAAACATGCCATAACTCTCATTTTCTTTTACACAAATGTGAAGATAATGTTTTCATTAGGACCAGAGAGGGATTAGATCTATCCCTTTCCATCATGATATTTTCTTGTGCCTGTTCCCTGCTGCCATTTACTTTTAGAAATGTAATTTGCTACCAAATCTAATTTGACCCTTAATGTGGTTCTTGTGGAATATAGCACAACATTGGGCTACTCTATAAGAAGCCAATATTTTTTCATTGTCTTGGTAAAAAAATAAATTTTGTTGAGTTTCTTTTCTCAGGAATTCTATGCTCTCTCAAATGTTATTCAAGTCACATTCCTTCATATCAAACTGTTTTTTTTAAGCAAAGCGCACCTATGAAGGTGACCTAGATTATACTATTGGGTAAAGACCAATGAGATTTTGAGTTGTGTCAAAAGGAGTATAATGTCTAGATCAAGGGAAGTTATGATGCCTCTCTATTCTGCTTTAGTTAGGCCTCACCTGGAATACTGTGTCCAATTCTGGGCACCACAATTTAAGCTGGAAGTTGTTCAGAGGAGGGCAATTAAGATGATTAAAGATCTGGAGACCATGCTCTATGTAGAGTGGCTAAAGAGCTGGGTACATTTAACCTGAAGATAAGAAGGTTGAGAGGAGAGATGATTGCCACATTTAAATATTTGAAAGAATGTCATAAGAAAGAAGGAGCCATGGGAGAAAAGAGGGATTAAATAAATAAATAAATAAATAAGTTGTTTTTTGCTGCCCTGGAGACTAGGACTTGGAACAATTGGTTCAAATTGCAAGAAAGGAGATTCCACCTGAATATTAGAAGTAGCTTCCAGAATGCAAGAGCTGTTCAACAGTGGAACTCAGAGTGTGGTGGAAGCTCCTTCCTTGGAAGCTTTTAAACAGAGGCTGGATGGCCATCTGTTAGGGGTACTTTGATTGTGCTTTCCCTTCATGGCAAGGGGTTGGACTAGATGGCCCATGTGGTCTCTTCGAAATCTATTATTCTATGATTCTATGAAAGGGTGTGTTCCAGCTCTACATGTTTTTGTGAGGAGTTTTTTCCCATAAGAAATAAGGGATATCAAGCTATGACTTCACTAAGAAAAAAAAAATATCTGCATGTGGTTTATGTAAATGGTATCATTTGGACATTTAGTGTGCTTTTTGTGCAGATTAGTTATCACATACACCATTTCCTAAACATCAGTGGAAAACGTTATCCAGAGGTCAAAGAATGCTATTCTGGAATCTGGCTGGTTTCCTGAGTCTACATTCCATAATTAAGTCAATGGCATATAGTTTTAAGCAAAAAAGCATAAGACTATAGAGTAGAAAGCCTACACTGGGTCTCCGTTGCAATAGTGTTGTCACAAAGCACAGTTACTGTTAATCATATAAATGAATGTTTTCCTACTACATTTTTTTAAAAGGCAGGACTGTGATATATAACAAAAAAGAATGTTCTGATAAATAAATTGGAGACAGTACATGCACTGCAGATAATGTATTGGGATGCTGGGGATTCTAAACTTGATAAATAGTATTTAATAACTCTCCTTTAAAATATACTCCTGTTTCGGCATCATCTTTTATATTCAGGCCAAATTCAGACTCAGGAGAACAAAGTTAATAAGAGACAAACCAAAAAAGAAAACTACAGCAGGATTCAGTTCCTCTCAATGTTTGACCTTGTTTTTCTGAGTTCAAGAAAGCATTACCGTATCTCCCAATCTGAAATTAACTCCATCCATCTCCACATAAGAAAGTGTCTGCAATGTTGTCTCATGATGAAGCTGTTCTTTCATGCTGGATGTGGAAAGGCGTGACCAGACCACCATGTAACCCATAGAATAATCTGAAGGTGCACTGCTGAAAATGCATTTGAGGTAGGTACGGCCTCCTACAAGCTCAGGAGTGACAACTGGCTTTAAAGATGGATCCTGTAAATTTCCTGGGTAGAAGGGAAAAAACAGATGGTTGCATGAGCTATCTAAGCTGGATCATCAAATTAAAACAAAGCAAGTAACTCCCAAAAATATACAGAGAAAAGGTAATTCTCAAAAATAGAGAGATATTTCAGGGCCGACTGCTATAGATCTTCCTCTACATTGATAAACACAGAAAGAGAAAGGTCAAATAGTAACTAAAAGCAATGAGACAATGAAGAATGTTGAGAAAGGTTTTCCAACATTTGGAAAGCAACAGATGAGGAGTTATTCCTTCTTTTGCTGAATAACATTTCACTGGGTGGGGATTAATAGTCTATATTTCTTTCTGTTCCTTTTGAACCAGCATCTTGAGGCCTCTGCCTAGATTTCATGAGTAAACAACACTCCACCTCCCTCCTAGCAGCAAAGAATCAGCATTTCAGATGTGTGAATACATCCAAATGGTATGACTGCTGAGATCAAAAGTGTGCTGTACTAAAATGAATACACCATTGGAATACAGAAATAATGTATTTTAAGCTGCTAGCTGCAAGAAAGGCTGCTGACTAGAGGGTCAACAGTTCGAAGCCACAAGTTGGGATGAGCTCCCAATTGTCAGTCCTAGCTCCTGTCTACCTAGAATTTCAAAAGCATACGAGTAGATCGATAGGTACCGCCTTGGCGAGAAGGTAAAAGGGCGCCCCTTGTAGACATGCCAGCATGTCTATGGACAACAGGCTCCTTCGGCATGGAAAATGCAACAATTATCTGTACATTGTATGTCATTGTTCATGCAAAAAGGCATTGAATGTTTGCCTTATATGTGTACTAATCCACCCTGAGTCCCTCCGGGGAGATAAAGAATAATTGAAATAAAGTGCATTGAATATTAAATGACTAGACCCTAACAACATCTAACCCACATAATCTAATAGAGCTAGGGGTGGGCAATTTGATCGATTTTAGTTCTTTATCTCTGGTTTAAAGAATCAAAGTAACAATTAACTAACTTTTTTGAGTTACAAGAGAGTGAGTTTCAATTGAATATTAGAAGGAAAATCTTGAAAGTAAGACTGGTTCTGCAACAGAACCTATTGAGCAAGGATGAGATCTGAACAGCTTTCCAAAAGAATGAATGCTTGGATATCCTGCATTTAGCTGGAGTTTTGAGTCAATGATCCTTACAACTCTGTTTCTATGATTTTTAAAGAGATTATTTGATTTTATGCTACATATTTATGTTCTTATTGCTCAATTTAGAATAAAACTAAAGAGATCAGGGAAAATCCACAGACCAGTTAGATATGATCTCACTAACATTCCTAGCGAATATACAGTGGAAGTGAAGAACAGATTTAAAGGACTAGATTTAGTAAACAGAGTCCCAGAAGAACTATGGACAGAAGTCCGCGACATTGTTCAGGAGGCGGCAACAAAGTATGTCCCAAAGAAAAAGAAAACCAAGAAGGCTAAATGGTTGTCTGCTGAGACACTGGAAGTAGCCCAAGAAAGGAGGAAAGCAAAAGGAAACAGGGATAAGGGGAGATATGCCCAGTTAAAAGCGCAATTCCAGAGGTTAGCGAGAAGAGATTAGGAACTATTTTTAAATAAGCAATGCATGGAAGTGGAAGAAGACAACAGAATAGGAAGGACAAGAGACCTCTTCCAGAAAATTAGAAACATTGGAAAATTAGAAACATTTCAGGCAAAAATTGGTATGATAAGAAACAAAGATGGCAGGGACCTAACAGAAGTTGAAGAGATCAAGAGAAGGTGGCAAGACTATACAGAAGATCTGTATAGGAAGGATAATAATATCAAGGATAGCTTTGACGGTGCGGTGAATGAATTAGAACCAGATATCCTGAGGAGTGAGGTTGAATGGGCCTTAAGAAGCATTGCTAACAACAAGGCAGCAGGAGACGACGGGATACCAGCTGAACTGTTTAAAATCTTAAAAGATGATGCTGTCAAGGTGATGCATGCCATATGCCAGCAAATATGGAAAACACAAGAATGGCCATCAGACTGGAAAAATCAACTTATATCCCCATACCAAAAAAGGGAAATGCGAAAGACTGCTCAAACTTCCGTACAGTGGCCCTTATTTCTCATGCCAGTAAGGTAATGCTCAAGATCCTGCAAGGAAGACTCCAGCAATACATGGAGCGAGAGTTGCCAGACGTTCAAGCTGGGTTTAGAAAAGGCAGAGGAACGAGAGACCAGATTGCCAATATCCGCTGGATAATGAAGAAAGGCAGGGAGTTTCAGAAGGACATCTATTTCTGCTTCATTGACTATTCTAAAGCCTTTGACTGTGTGGATCATAATAAATTGTGGCAAGTTCTTGGTGGGATGGGCATCCCAAGCCACCTTGTCTCTCTCCTGAGGAATCTGTACAAGGACCAAGTGGCAACAGTATGAACTGACCACGGAACAACAGACTGGTTCAAGATTGGGAAAGGCGTACGGCAGGGCTGCATACTCTCACCCAACCTTTTTAACTTGTATGCAGAACACATCATGCGATATGCGGAGCTTGATGAATGCAAAGCTGGAGTGAAAATTGCTGGAAGAAACATTAACAACCTCAGATATACAGATGACACCACTCTGATGGCCGAAAGCGAGGAGGAGCTGAGGAGCCTTCTAATCAAGGTGAAAGAAGAAAGCGCAAAAGCTGGGTTGCAGCTAAACATAAAAAAAACCAAGATTATGGCAACAAGAATGATTGACAACTGGAAAATAGAGGGAGAAATGTGAAGGCCGTGACAGACTTTGTATTTCTAGGTGCAAAGATTACTGCGGATGCAGACTGTGCCCAGGAAATCAGAAGATGCTTACTTCTTGGGAGGAGAGCAATGTCCAGTCTCGATAAAATAGTAAAGAGTAGAGACATCAGACTGGCAACAAAGATCCGCCTAGTCAAAGCCATGGTATTCCCTGTAGTCACCTACGGATGTGAGAGCTGGACCTTAGGGAAGGCTGAGCGAAGGAAGATAGATGCTTTTGAACTGTGGTGTTGGAGGAAAGTTCTGAGAGTGCCTTGGACTGCGAGAAGATCCAAACAGTCCATCCTCCAAGAAATAGGGCCCGACTGCTCACTGGAGGGAAGGATACTGGAGACAAAGCGGAAGTACTTTGGCCACATCATGAGGAGACAGGAAAGCCTAGAGAAGACAATTATGCTGGGGAAAGTGGAAGGGAAAAGGAAGAGGGGCCAACCAAGGGCAAGATGGATGGATGGCATCCTTGAGGTGACTGGACTGACTTTGAAGGAGCTGGGGGTGTTGACAGCCGACAGGGAGCTCTGGCATGGGCTGGTCCATGAGGTCACGAAGATTTGGAGATGACTGAACGAATGAACAACAACAATTTATGTGCTGAGATCAAAACCCTCATGCCGAAGTATTTTTTTTCTCTGTTGTCCCATCCTATAAGTGATACCAACAGGTTGCATGGGTATTGTGGATTCTGGGATGACTTTTTAATCAACCTTTGGATCCCAACATCTGTAGTATCCAAATAAAAGATAAACTTAATTTGTAGTAATGTTATAAAATTACCTTGAAATGTATCTTCTAATTCCATTTCTGCAGAACCAAAGTAGTTTACTTCTGATCCTTCAACAACTAAAGGAATAAAATAAGATTAGTATGGCACTTTCATATGATGAACTAGGGCCTTAGGGTTATTTAGAATTATACATATTTATGTATGCAGGAACATGTCACTTATATAAGACACGTGCTTTTGGAAGCTGAAATACATGGGAGTGAGAATCAAGAAAAAGTATTTATTGATTTTTTGTACATCTCAAGGAAACACAGTGGGTCACATTCCCTAGGGAGAGAAACAATACTGGCTGGAATACTATTGATTCCAGTTGCACAATGAATCACGTCATTATCCTGCAAACACTTGCCAGGCTGCAGCTGTTGCAATTGACAGGGGTTTGTTCCCCTGTCATTTGTGAAGCAGCTGACTGACAGTGTCACTCACTCTGTATATGATCTCTAGTGTGATTGTAGTGGCTGCTTCCTGCTAAATGGGATTGGGGAAATTTCACGGTTATTAATAGTCAAAAGAAGTGCATAACTATAGGTTATATACTTGTAATTACCCTAGAAAACCCCACAAATTAGTCTTGTTTCCTGGTTTTAGATAAATGGGAATAATAATATAGTATTAAGAATTTTGTGCATTTTCTGCATAATATTGTCAGAGGCCAAATGCTTCAGGAAATGTTTCTGCATGATAATACATGCTGCATTTTTCAGAAAAACATCTTAAGCACAAAAAATGCACAAAGAAATATACACAAGACGGATGTTTTCTGTAAGAAGAAGAAAAAAACATGTAACTGTCTAAAAACCATTTTTTAAATTTAAAACATAACAATTATCTCCCTGGAATGTGTATTTCTATGCAGAATAATTTCAAGAAATATTTTGGGATTTGGTGAAAACAGCACAGAAATGTTCATTTTCTACATAGCAGAGAGGAAATATGGAATTATGCATTTTTCCTTGAAAGGACAAAATAGTCAAATATTAATATCCCAAAATATACTTCTACCCTTCATAGCTGTTAAGCCAAAACACATAAATTATAATCAAATCTTCACATTTGACTACAGAAAGCAAACAATGAATTATCCCTAATTTATTATCTTTTACCTATTGAAGGATATGTGTATGTAATGGCAGTCATAGCCTAATTTACACATAAAAGTTAGCACTTTTAAGATTCATTGTTTGTAATGGGAACTCCTCTTAGCTTTCACATTGGGGGCAGCTTCTATTGACTGAGGCATCTGCTTGTTCTGTTTTGATGGCTGAATTTTATCTTTTGATGACTGGAGGATATGGAGGAATTAGTGTGTAAGGCTTCCTTACAGCTTATCCTCACTGACAATTGGTGGTGCAGATTGCAAATCAAGCACTGGCAACATAAGACATAAGAGTCTTGGGCAGTCCTCAAGTTATGAACAAGATAGGTTCTGTAGGTCTGTTCTCAAGCTGAATTTGTATGTAAGTCAGAATAGGTACATTTTAAAGTGTAACACCAGCCACACACACACACATATAGGGAAGGGTGAACACCTCTGTGGTGTTTGTTTTACTGTCTGTGCCTCTGTTCAGAAGATTCCACCTCATTTTTTTGTCAATGTGAGAATTGGATTCAGTGGAAACACCTTTTCCCCATGATAACTCTTTCAGGAGTGGATTTCCCTTCTGAGGGGCAGATTTCTCTCCATTCCTGTTATCTAGCTCCTGTTCATAACTATAATGTTTGTCACTTGGGGACTGCCTGGACTCTGCTACCCACACATACCTTAGGTATCAATTCAAGTCTTTCCCCACCATTCACTGTACAATTATTATTATTATTATTATTATTATTATTATTATTATTATTATTATTCAGCATTCAGAGTGGCATTTGTACTTCTCCCACCTGGCATTTTTTTTGGTTGTTACTCAAAAATAATGTTGATTCTTCTAGGACAAACTACTCAAAAATGGGATACTTCTCTTTTAAAAAAAGTAAGAATAAGATAGAGAGAGAGAGAGAGAGAGAGAGTTATATTCTCCCCTAGCAGGGGGGAGAAATATTGCCTACCCAGTAGGGAGAGGCTAAAGAACCAGAAGGGGTCCAAAAGGAGGAGAATCTTGGGGACAATAGTGAGCATGTACATCAGAGAATGGCAGGGAAGAAGGAAGGGAGAGAGGGATAGCTAGGGGGGCGGGGGCAATGAATATAGTCACTACACAGATTGTGCAGGGAGTGGTGAATAACCTCTGAGTCTCATTTACTCCAGGCTCTGCTGTCGCAGTTAATTTGGTGGTGCAACATTACTGGCAGACTACGGCCACTTGTGGATTGAAATGGAGCCACTGGTTGTCCTCAAGGAAGTTCTCTGTCCGTTTTAAATGCTTGCTTAAAAGACCATTGTAAAGAACGTATCAATGCCACCAATAAAATGTAAAGACGTGGTGTTAATCCCACCAAATGGGACCACCAAAAATGTAAGAAAGTTCCTAGACTGCTATTAAATTAAACTGCCACCAATAAGTCTAGAGACGCTGGTCTTAAAGTCTCTATTTATCCCTATTTGCGTTGTGAGGTGACTTTGGTAGAGTGGAATGCACCGAACGTAAAATCAATGGAGGAGGCAGATTTAAAATACAAAGAGAACAAGTTTATTATTAAACAAAGCGTAATTGTTGCAATATTGAGATGTTGAGCTTGGCATATGCTTGATGGTTACAAAATGGCTTGGTTGAGATACATTCAGGCTTTAGATGTTACAATCTTATAAACTCCTTCTTCAGTGAAGTGCTTTATTATTTCAGTGTTCCCTGTTGTGAATATTCACACTGTTTGTCCTCTACCGGATCAAACCACTGATCTCCAGTCTTCCACCACTGGCGATCCTAAAACCCCCTCTGTTAGATTCTTTTTAACTCAAGCAATCTAACGAGGTTTCCCTTCAGCTCCCTTGCTGAAGAAATATTCACAAACACTAAAACTAACTGAATCTATACTGCTTCACTCCACAGAGCCCTAACTGACTCTGCCCTCTTCTCAGGGTCTCATCCTCCTGACTAAACTACTTTTCCAGAGTCCTATCTGACTCTGCTCCTCCTCTCAGGGTCTCATCCTCCTGACTGAAAATTAACTTTCACTTTCAAACCTTTTTCTCCTTAAGCTCCGCCCACCTCCTCTTCTTGCCTTGTCACCATGGCAACCTATCTCTCACAGCTAGGACATGGCAACCAATGTAAAACATAAATACAGTTTAAACACATTATAAATAACACTTTATAATAAACATATCTCTACAACCATTTAGTACCAATGCCTCTTGAAGATACAGTTGCAACCATCATTGGATTCCATCATCCTGGTTAATGACTGGCCAGTCTGTAATTTTCTTTTTTTACTAATAACCAAAAGTGGATCACTCCATGATGAAGCTGATTTTTAATCTTTCCCCATCTAGTCTGATTTTGAAAATGAAACAGATTTGGTCTTATTGCTCCTCCATGTGGTACATTGTATTGGTATAGTTCTCAGTTTTTTTAAAAAAAAATCCAAAATTTGTCCCAGATTATTTTTTGGCACTTCCTAGCAGTTTGTTTTATCCTCAAATGATTTTCTCTTTCATTTTGAGAAATATTGGAACCAATACTTCCCTCTCCTTTTAGAGCAATACTGCTGTAGTGCACCAGTGCATCAGTGAAATGACACTTTTGCATTAAAACACTGTAACTATATCATTATGATTCTAAGAAACCTTTTTTTTTTAAGTCACAATAGCACATTTCCCCTTCAAAGCATATATTTTCCTCAGCAAAACATACAGTACTTTATGTAGTCTGTAGGAATACCCTAGGGGAAATCCAAGAAATTGCCACAAAAGCATACATACATATATGGGGAAAATAGGCACAAAGGGATCAACAATGGGTAAAAATGAAAAATCCAATGAACTATATCAAAAGGACTCACATTTCATTGGAACAATTTGAAAGAAATCTTCATTGCCTTGGAGAACTACCTAACAAATCTAGACAGAGATTTGATTGTTCAAAACACCTAACAGGAAACATTAATTTTTAGTTTTGTTATTCATTAATCACTTCATCACACTAGAGAGAAAAAATCCACTTAAAATCCAGTTTCTGCAGAATTCTGGGGTTTGTAGTTTAGCGAGGGTCTTAAAGTGTGATGAGGCCCGTCCTAATATTTGATGCATACATCATTTTGAAAGCTCAAGATAGTACTGAAAAATTGTAGAAAAAATATATAATAAATAAATAAAGTGTAAGTGCTGCCTGTTGTAAGGCCACCTTAAGTCCCCACCAAAGTGAGAAAGGCAGGGTATAAATATGGAAAATAATAAATGTAAATCTTCTGTTGAAATAATTGAGATGTAACTGAGGGACTAACGAGTACAATGTCATTAATATATATGCTTTCAACTTTACAAAGCACAAGCAAAAACCTCATTCCCTTCCTCTATAATCTAATCAACAAAAGCACTAAGCCCAAAGAAACAGCAGAAAAGGAGAAAAGAAGTGTAGGCAGAGATTGTCAGTAAAAGAATATGTAATTATTTCAATGACATATGGTTTGCTTCATTAGAACAGTGCAAAGGAACTAAAGGAATGTGCCAAAAGCTTCATCAAAAAGTAAAGATTTTAAAGAAGTAAAGTCAGATATCTTCACACAGGTATTTTATGAAGAAGGTCCAAGCACAAGAAACAGAAAAGGAAAAATAAGGAAGGTATCATTTCAAAGATAAACCTGACTGCAATTCTAAGTGTAATATCTGATTTGTCTTTCTATACACACCAAGAGTTAATGGGACTGCAGAGAAGGTTTGCTAGTGATGAGAGACAGCTCTATATAGTGATGGACAGAAGGTAGAAACAGCAGATTTTGGGAAAGTAGTAACTGTAGTTTTCCTTTTGCTGAATCCATGAGAACTAACATGCACTGTAAAATTCAGGTAGCAGAGGAATAATTCTCTGTGTCTCTAGGAGACTCCTGTAGGGGAATCATTTCTTGCAATCTATATGCACTTGAACACTCTGAGTTCAGGAGGTGTAACAGAGCGAATAAGGAATCATTCTCTGCTATCCCTTTTGATCCCTGAGTGCACAACACAATCTAGAACTCTTCCAGTAAGGTCATTGTGATTTCTAATAGAAAAAAAATTAATGAGTTGGCCAAAAGCTATTCAGCTATTCCTTATCTCTCACATTTCCAAAGCCTTCCCATTTCTCTTTTAGCAGTGCAAACCTAGCGATATCTGCTCAGAAATAAGACTCATGGAATTCAATAGGAATTATTCTCAATATATAAGCCACCTCATTACAAAGGGCTAAAACCAGCGGCATGCACTGATTTTAACTCAGATAATCTATTGAGCCAACTGGCTCCCATCACAAGACACCATGCCAGCTTGGTGGGTGGAGAAGGGCAGAGTTGGTGTATGTCGCTGGCAGGGCAACATGGGAATGCTCCAGTGTTGCCATATACTCTATGAGGGAAAGCCACATGCACCACACATGGTCATGCTTCCCCCATGTGATCACCCTCAGTTAGATCTGGGATGTGGGGTGCCAGATTCCCCACGCGCTTATACAAACTGGCATGCTGCTGACCGCAAGACCTCTGATGAGATTGTAAGTATCTACTTACATTACATCCATCTTGGAGACACCACCCTCAAACAAGAATGACATAAATAACAAAAATCAAATCAGTTAGATTTATAGTTTAACCAAACACACCAGTACAATTTATGTATGGGGGTAAACTAGGTAATTATATCTTGGCATTTTGCTGCAGGTACAATTTTGCCAAAGTAACAAGAGCTATTCATTAAAAATATCTTGGCCACTTAACAGTGTATTAGCTGCCTCTTATTGGGAGCAAATCTTAGCTTGCAAAGTCATGGGCATCTATACTGCAATAACAGGACCTTCTGACATTTAACCAAAGCTAGAATTTAGCAACAATTGCATTCATAAAGAGCAACCCACCTTCTGCACAGTAGCCCATACACCCTTGAGTCGGTTGCAAGAGATAAACCAAAAACTCCCCGCAGTGTCTAACTGATATGGGTATCCGGAACAGACAACAGTCTTTGGTACTTCCGAAAAAGAACTGCCAGGTTGCACAGGCTGTTAAATGTTTCCTCTCACCAGGAAGTGGGAGGGAGTCATAATCAAGTGACAGCCACACTGGAGCTTGTGTCCCACATTTGTTCATCTGTAGAAAAATATATACACTTTCAATTAGTTGTTTGTATTTCTTCTGGATATTGTTTGTCTTTTTAAGTGCCATTACCCCCCCCCCCCTCCACACACACACACCACCACACACCACCACCACCACCTCCACCACCAGTAAGATGGGAGTCTAAAAGAAAAGGAGATAAGGCAGAAGGCACAAATCCTGCTTCCATCTCAAGTTCTCACCAATGAGAATAAAAAATCAGGATCATTGTGAGACATTATGCTGCCTAGCAAAAAGAACAAGGTTCCATCTCCATTCCAGATAGAAAAACTGCTTGGATTACTTTGGCAGTAGAGATGTAATCACCAAATTAGGAAGCAATGAACAGATTAAGCCATTTTCTTCCTGCTGTGAAAATGTCTGCACAGTTTTCAAAGAATACTCACAGGTTGTGACTTATTTTCTGCAGTTTTCTGTGTAGAAAATGCTGTAATTAGGGACATCTTTGCAAAATTCACACATTTCTGTTTTCAACAAACAGCTTTAATAAGGAGATCACTTACTAAAGACCAGGACCCTGTCATTTAATCAGTAAGCAGCTATGCAAAAAGATCTTTTAATGAGGTATATATGCTGCACTTTGATTCTTAGTGTCATATTTTCAAATGATTGTATGGTGTTTAAAATAATTGATATGTTTATATGAGATAGAATCCTATTGTGTAGTTGCAAATGTGTAGCTACCACAGTTGCACAGCTACATAGTGAACTCTGGTTTGTCTTCTACTCTTGCTTCTTGGAAATTAGTTGTTGCAATCGATGAAGTTTATTTCCCTTATTTTGGGAGGCAGCTGGGTTGCACTTCCATTCCTCTTTCACATTGGAAATTGCCTTTGCAAGTGGGGGAAGTGGGAATGTCAGTCACCTCCTTCTAAAGTGATAGACAATAAACTTCTATTGACTGCAGAAGCCACTTCCTGGTAAGTGGAATTAAGGGACTTTCATGGTCCCTATGAGTCCTATGAGATTTGTAGGGATGATAAATGTCATGCAATTAAGTACCTGTAATTCCACATTATGACTTTGTAACTCCCCAACAGGATTTCAGCCAAGACCATTTTCTATAGATAGATAGATTCTGTATTTCACCAAATCTAAGGCGCCATCGAATATATGGTGCACCCCCTCTTTGAAATTTCAATTTTAGAAAAAAAACTTTTAGACTTTTTTTAGAATTCACTCTGCATATCAATACTTTTTAAATTTCCTCTGCCTCCCCAACAGTCTAACCTCGAAGGGAGTAAGGGGAGGAAGGACCCCAGCCCCAATGGCTTGCTCAGCCCCCACAATTCACCATTCAATCTAAAGTGCCCCCCTTTTTTGAGATCCTAAAATGGGAAAAGGTGTTCCATAGATTTCATGAAATATAGTGTGTGTGTGTGGAGAGAGAGAGAGAGAGAGTTTTAATTCATGTGCCTTTAAACTGAGTCACGATGGGTGCCATTTGAGAGAAAGATAACATAAAGAAAATTATCTCTGCATTCATTTGAAAACAGTCAACCATTGGCTTCCCTCCATTTGAGGCCAATGTATAATTAGCCTAAGGTTTCAGATAGAATTTGACTGCATTGCCACCCTTTCTCACCCACATTGATTACAAATTATCTACTCATCATATATTACATCATGAGGTTATTGGCAAATATTTTAGTGCTTTAGTAGGCAAAACTTTCTTAGTTGAAACTTTTAAGAGGCCAGTGTTGGAACATAACAAACATGGAATGGATCAGGATAACTTGTGCTTCAGGATTCCCATACATTTCATGGTGCAAAATTTCATTGTCATATAATTCACTACTATGAACAGCTTCTTTGAAATTTGTGTGAAAACCCAAAGTCTGTTCACCACCATATGGACACTACCAACCACAGCTGTGAAATATCACCTCCTCCCTCATTAGCCTTTTCAGAATTTGATATCCAGATTTGTCCATCAAGATATGTCTAGTTAATGTGTACACAAATATGGTTTCCATATACTCTATTTTACAGAGGAAAGTTTTTTTATGTGAAAAATTGCTAAAAAATGTTTCTCCTTTTGAAGGCATTCCCTATTTGAAGAGCTGGCCAGTCCAATAAAGATAAAAATAAAGAACCATAAAGAAGAAGATTAGCAATTTTGGAGCTGCCAATCAGCAGTTAACAACTAAATAGGAGACCCAACATGCATATAAGGCAGCTGGTCACACTCTTCCTCACACAAGTGAGGTGTAGTTTAATGTAGAGTAATTCTGATATTATAAAAATTGCTAATTTACATCTTTGTATCTCAACTAATATCTGTAGATTCATCCAATTTCTTTCTTGTCTTGTATCATTTTTTATGATAAGAGCCTAACGTACAGGGTTTTCTGCATAGCAGCCCCTTGACAATTGAGGTCTATCACAAGAAAGGCCAGATCAACATCTATTCTGGAATCCTCGACATGCGAGTGCAGAGAAGAGCAAACCACAGACCACCTGCTGCAATGCAACCTGAGCCCAGCCACATGCACAATGGAGGACCTTCTTGCGGCAACACCAGAAGCACTCCAAGTGGCCAGATACTGGTCAAAGGACATTTAATCAACTACCAAACTCACACATTTTGTATTTTCTCTGTTTGTTTGCTTTGTTCTGTTAGAAATGTAATATAATTGACTGGCTGCCCTGACACGAAAAATAAATAAATAAAATAACATCTATTCTGTTGTTGTTCATTCGTTCATTCGTCTTCGACTCTTCGTGACCTCATGGACCAGCCCACGCCAGAGCTCCCTGTCGGCCGTTACCACCCCCAGCTCCCTCAAGGTCAGTCCAGTCACTTCAAGGATACCATCCATCCATCTTGCCCTTGGTCGGCCCCTCTTCCTTTTGCCTTCCACTTTCCCCAGCATAATTGTCTTCTCTAGGCTTTGCTGTCTCCTCATGATGTGGCCAAAGGACTTCATCTTTGTCTCTAGTATCTTTCCCTCCAGTGAGTAGTCGGGCTTTATTTCCTGGAGGATGGACTGGTTGGATCTTCTCGCAGTCCAAGGCACTCTCAGCACTTTCCTCCAGCACCACAGCTCAAAAGCATCGATCTTCCTTCGCTCAGCCTTCCCTAAGGTCCAGCTCTCACATCTGTAGGTGACTACAGGGAATACCATGGCTTTGACTAGGCGGATCTTTGTTGCCAGTCTGATATCTCTACTCTTTACTATTTTATCGAGACTGGACATTGCTCTCCTCCCAAGAAGTAAGCGTCTTCTGATTTCCTGGCTACAGTCTGCATCTGCAGTAATCTTTGCACCTAGAAATACAAAGTCTGTCACGGCCTCCACGGTTTCTCCCTCTATTTTCCAGTTGTCAATCATTCTTGTTGCCATAATCTTGGTTTTTTTGACGTTTAGCTGCAACCCGGCTTTTGCTCTTTCTTCTCTCACCTTGATTAGAAGGCTCCTCAGATCCTCCTCGCTTTCGGCCATCAGAGTGGTGTCATCTGCATATCTGAGGTTGTTAATGTTTCTTCCAGCAATTTTCACCCCAGCTTTGCATTCATCAAGCCCCGCACATCGCATGATGTGTTCTGCATACAAGTTAAAAAGGTTGGGTGATAGGATCCAGCCTTGCTGTACGCCTTTCCCAATCTTGAAGGCTACTCCATTTCTTCGATGTTCCTCTTGTCCACAGTAGTAGATCTGGTGGTCATCTGATGTGAAGTGGCTCATTCCAGTCCATTTCAGTTCGCTGACCCCCAGAATGTCTATCTTTAGTCTTGACATCTCGCCAATAACAACATCCAATTTGCCCTGGCTCATAGATCTTACATTCCAGGTTCCTATGGTGTGTTGATCTTTAGAGCATCGGATTCGTCGTTCACCTCCAGTACCGTCGGCCGCTAGCCTTCCTTTCGGCTTTGAGCTAGCTGCGTCATCACATCTGGGGCTAGTTGAACTTATCCTCTGCTCCTCCCCAGTAGCATTTTGGCCATCTTCCGACCTGGGAGTCCCATCTTCCAATGGCATACCGACATATCTCTGGTTGTACTGGTACATTTAGTTTTCTTGGCAAGGATACTGGAGTGGTTTGCCATTGCCTTCCCCAGGGATCACGCTTGGTCTGACCTCTCTGCCACAACCATCCTGTCATGGGTGGCCCTTCACGGTTTCGCTCATGACATCATTGAAGTGCTCAAGCTCCAGCGCCCCGACAAGGCGGCGATCCTTTGCTGGAGCATCTATTCTGTATGTCCTTAAAAAACAATTTACAGTTAGCTTTAAAATGAATTTACTGTGTTTTAAAAAAACATATTCCACATTTTATCGCTTCATAGTTTGCTTTTAAACCCCAGTACCCCAAAAGTGATTGATAAATATTTTTAATGAATAAGAAAAAATAATAATGAAAGGCCAAGCACTCAGGCCCCTTCTACACCATCCTATATCCCAGGATCTAATCTCAGATTATCTGCTTTAAACTAGATTATATGAGTCTCCGCTGCCATAACTTGTTTTCTGCTACCCTGGAGACTAGGACGTGGAACAATGGCTTCAAATTACAGGAAAGAAGATTCCACCTGAACATTGGAAAGAACTTCCTAATTGTGAGAGCTTTTCAGCAGTGGAACTCTCTGCCCCAGAGTGTGGTGGAGGCTCCTTCTTTGAAGGCTTTTAAACAGCAGCTGGATGGCCATCTGTCAGGGGTGCTTTGGATGTGATTTTCCTGCTTCTTGGCAGGGGGTTGGACTGGATGGCCCACGAGGTGTCTTCCAACTCTATGATCCTATGATTCTATAATCTGAGATCATATCCTGGGATATAGGAGCAGTATGGAAGGCTATCCTTTCAATGCAAGCCTGACATTAGTTTACTATGTTTATTTTTCCTCTCATATTTCTAATCTCTCAAAACAGAATTTATTCACCAGGTTAGCTGAATCATATTTATGTCTTCAAAACTGTAGCAGTGACAGAAATATTGATTGCTGTATACATTTCTTGACATTGTGATTGCTTTATATATTTCTTGCAATTGTTTTTTTTTAACTCAGTGGAAGTTTGTAAGTGAGTCTGTTATAGATATGCTTATATCTAGATCGATAGATGAGATACATTTTCTATTTGAGAGCATCAAAAGCAACATGCCCCCTGCTCTCCAGGGAAGAGGAAGGTAAAGTGTATGTCATGGGCTATAAAGCTCTCTTTCTCTCTCTCTTTCTCTGCATGCCTCAAAGTAAGACCTGAGAGTATAAACTCATGTTTTTCTTGCTATTTTTTGGTTTAGGAGTGGATATACTACTTCCCAGACATATCACATTAAAGCCCTAGACATGCATACTTTGAAATATGACTACTAAATATGCTTTTATAGCGTGGAACAATAGCTAGTTTGAAAACGAATCATGAAACCCCTTTTCCAGATACTAGAGTTGTAGTTTTATCCTTATAAAACTTCTAAGGACATTTAAATATCAGACATATTTATTTGTAGGTTATCATTTCCCTGCACTTCTTCAAAGGAGGGACTTGCTTGAATGCAAGGAGAAGCAAGTCCTTGGGATACATGAAGCCATGATATTAGCAATCTTAGCTGTAGAGTAGTTAAGCCTGCTCCTAAGAGACGCTGGCTTCTTTGTTCCTTCCTCGCTTGGAAAGTTCATCTCTCACATAATAATTAGGCAGAATAGTTCCAGATTATTTTCTTTAATGATAGATTGTAATTCCTCTTCTTTAAAATGAAAACTGGGAATCCAGGTCAGATAATGGTAAAAAAAGAGGGGGGGGGGGGCTCCTGATAGCCTGATCAAAATACTGACTGTGGCCAGGAAATCAGAAGATGCTTACTTCTTGGGAGGAGAGCAATGTCCAATCTCGATAAAATAGTGAAGAGTAGAGACATCACACTGGCAACAAAGATCCGCCTAGTCAAAGCCATGGTATTCCCTGTAGTCACCTACGGATGTGAGAGCTGGACCTTAGGGAAGGCTGAGCGAAGGAAGATAGATGCTTTTGAACTGTGCTGTTGGAGGAAAGTTCTGAGAGTGCCTTGGATTGCGAGAAGATCCAACCAGGCCATCATCCAGGAAATAAAGCCCGACTGCTCATTGGAGGGAAGGATACTAGAGACAAAGTTGAAGTACTTTGGCCACATCATGAGGAGATAGCAAAGCCTAGAGAAGACAATTATGCTGGGGAAAGTGGAAGGTAAAAGGAAGAGGGGCCGACCAAGGGCAAGATGGATGGATGGCATCCTTGAAGTGACTGGACTGACCTTGAAGGAGCTGGGGGTGGTGACGGCCGACAGGGAGCTCTGGCGTGGGCTGTTCCATGAGGTCACGAAGAGTCGGAGACGACTGAACGAATGAACAACAAACATGATTAAAGTCATATTCTCTGTTGGGTCAATATGTGCACAATAGGTGATTAGCTTCCAATCCATTCATTCAGAAGCATGAAAGGGGACTTGGTTTGTGCTTGCACCACATTTAGGACCCTTCCACACTATTTCTATATCCCAGGATCTGATCTTATCCCAGGTTATCTGGCAGTCGGGGCTCATATATTCCAGTTTAAATCTGGAATCAAATCCTGGGATAAAGGGCAGTGTGGAAGGGCCCTCAGTTGCACTAAAGACTTCATTTACACAACCTAAACAAAAGTGCATTGATTCTTGCACAGCTACTTTTACAATAGTGTAGCAATCCAACAGGGTTCTAGCCTGTGACTTGATGTAGATTTTTTTAAATGGAAGATTGCTGCAATATGTAACCACATGTGATTTGTCACTGCAACCACTCATAGTAAAATTAGCACTGGCTTTTCATGTGTTCAATATTTGTGGATCATAAACTTAGAAAGGGGAGATCAAAACTACATAAACACACCAGGAGAATTGTTTTCCAAATATTTTACTGGATAAAAAGGGTTTGAGAATATTGGCTTATGAATAAATAAAGAAGAAATCAAAGGATTTAGCCACACAAAATTGCATGCACAAAAGCTTAGAGCATAAAACTGTACACTTGAAAATAAATGCAGAAAACTTAACTAGCTCATTTTTTTTCTTAAAAGGGAGGCTGCTCAATGTTTTAGAGAGCACTTGCCCTCTGTAAGTAACTTCCAAATTGTGCACTGTTCCACCTCAGTTTTTGTGGGCCGTCCTGCTTCAGTGAGACTGTTGAATTTGAGTGTAATGTCAGGTTTGAAAAATTATTTTTTAAAAAAGAAGTCATTTTTCTTTTGTGCAACTCCACTGGATTTCTTAAGCAGCAGCCGTGGCTCTTTTGTAGCACAAAAATGGATCTTGGGTATGACAGCAGGGTGAGAAGGGAGGTCATGGTATATGTTATGCTTGCTTCATTGTAGTTTTGTCAGCTGAATTTTACCTAGCAGCCCCCAGGCTAAGAAGACACCAAGAAAAGTAAAAGGCTGTCTGAGCAGTGCAGGCAAAACAGCAGGAAAGAAAAATGAACGCTTTTCATTTGGTAAACTATATTTAGTTAGTTATTATTGTGTTGTTTGAAAGAGAAAACGCTTCAAGTAATATGAATAATAGAAAGTATTCTCAAAACTTGATTCACATAGTGTTTTTATTTGAAGCAACTTGAGCCAGAATTCTGTATCAGTTACGTAATTAAGGATAATTAGCTAGTAAGTAAGTAAACTTTATTATGGTCGATGACCAGATCACAACAGGGGGACCCAGTCCCACATATCCACGTCAAACTCAAGGGGTATATACTTCAAATGTCAACAAATTTTCAAATTTAAGCTAAAAACCACATACAAGTAGTTATTAAAACCCAACTCAACCCACGAGATCATCTGAAGGCAGTCTAAAGAGAGGTAGTAGGGATGACACCAGGGAGGGGGGAATATCCAACACTATAAATATCAGTCTATATCTGATTTCCCATCTATATTCCAGAGGTGAAGTTTAGGTCCTTTGACTCTCAATCATATTTTTGGATGTCACCAGTTTTTGGGATATTGAGAATGGATCATGGTTCAGCTGAGTAAACACACCTTTATGATAGGCTTCTTAGAGGTGAGGACATAAATCAAATGCAAAATTACACAAATTACTAAAATGTCAATTCATATACTTGGGGTGACAACTCAACCAAAGCAATCCCAACAGATGGCCATCTAGCCTCTTTTTTAAATCCCCCAAATAATGAGACCATACTTTGAAATAGTGTATTTCACTCTTTCTTTAACTTTAGTTAGACTGTGCTCTACCTTTCTGTTACATGCATGCCTGATTCAAGATCAAAAAGGTATATAACCAATATAAAACTGGAAAGCAAGAACATGATCCCACAAATGTTTCAAGAAGATGTTTCAAGGGAATGGTTAAATAGATATTGAAATCATTGGTATGTGAAAATACATGGCTTTGTTTGAATTGTGCTTTGTATATGTATTCCTTCTATTTTGTGGGACTCTGAGAAGCTTTGAACTTTTGGGTAAAAAGAAAGATTCATTGAAAGTATGTGCTCATTTCGAAAAGATCCAAATGTTTAAGAAGAATAACTATTGTGCGTATTCCCAGATATGTTTTAAAGAGAAAAATCTCCCATTATTTTCTCTGTTCTTCAGCATGGGAATTGAGACGGAGTTACAACAGCAATAGTCAAATACCCTTCTGCAAAGTAGTCTAATTGAAAGACAGTGAAAAACGATTTAGAGAAAGTGGTTTTCAGTATTAAAGCAATTAAGAGAAAATCTGCACCTGGTAACTACTAAGCACCACATTAAGGATTCAACTTCAAAAATTTCTGTGGAAATCTGAATTCTCACAGCCTACCACTTTTCATTCTAAAACAAGCTTTTCTGACATTTTAAAAATTAATCCATGCAGTCCCACTGTGAGATAGGTATGCATTAAATATTGTTCATTCCTAGCTAAACACCCACTAATCTGCCAAATTATAAGACCCAGAATCACATTTAAAAACTGTGGACAGGCTGCCCATGCCAAGTAAGTAAAAAACAAACTGGTATTACTGCTCCATCTTGGGATGTCTTATTCTACTTATGCAGGATTTAGCTATTCAAGTGACTCCAAAGAGTGAACATGCCCAGGATCTATGCCACTGCAATTTGGACTCATTGGACTATCATTTGGGGTTTGCATAGAAATTATGGTATTAAAAATAAGTAGGGGCTTAGGAGGGCAATGCATCACTATGTTTAAATGACAAAGCAAGAGGTTTTTGCATCTTTCTGGCTGTTACATACTGGCATTTCTGTTTAGTGCTTGACATGCTGCAAGCTACTTCATGAAAAACTTAGATGTTGTTAATTTTTAAAGAGTTATTGCAGGGAAATTAAATGCTCTGTTTAATTTTATCCAAAAGTAATCAAGTCCTCAGTGAACTGAGTCTGGATGTCGCATATCCTGAGCACATTATATTATTCAACTAATCAATGAATGCATACTTCAATACATTTCATTTAGTCCTTTTCTCTGTTGGGTCAATAGTGTTGCCAGTAAATGTTTGTGAGAGATTAGGTTGCAAAGCTTGGAAAATCGCAGTAGATTTCACACGTGGAGTAGATTGATTAATATAATTTAAATGAAATGGTTATTAACTTTGCTGCATGTATTTGGTTCAGCTCTAATGGGTTTACTCTTATTTGACTTAAGTAGCAATTAGCATCTAAAGTACATCTAGTGTATATTTGTTACTTTAAAATGCAGGGATCTAATGCCAGGATGGTGCAAGATAACCAACAGAAAGAAATTATTTGGTGCATTAGTCTTGCAGAAAGTTGATTCAACAAAATCAGATAACTAAAGGTACAGCCAAAAAGAATAGGGCTTTTTGTTTACACAACTCTTTTGATTTCTTTTAAAATGCTCTCTATCTAAAATCACTTGCTGCCATAGAAAGGCACAGTAATGTGGTTAAGGAGTTAACTTATTTCATGCCACATCTCTAAATACATCATTATCTTCACATGATCCTGGTATAATAGTTAATACCTTAGGTTTCTGCAACATGGAACCTATCTGTGAGAATGCTTTTGTTATATAAGTTCCCTGTTTATGCCTATTAAGACTTGAAAATACATTACATTTTTTTTTAAAAAAAGAAGAAAATATACCAATAACCCATGAACATAAAAGCTAGCAGTTCTTGGATAAGCTAATGTTTAAATGTGGTGAATATGGAGACAGGACACTAACTAGGTGAAGTAAGTTCATGTTCACACCCCTGTGATATCGATGAGGGGGTCTGCCTGTAAGCTATATATATTCTCAAGGGAAAAGTCATACCATGTGCAATCTTGTAAATCTAACAAGAGTTATTAGTTACAAGCAATGTATGTGTCTGTGACAGAACTTTCCCAAGACATTTTAATCACAGGAATAACAGTTGATAAAATATAACTTTGAATCCACTATGAGTTTTGAAGGTTCTGGATGCTCAGAAAGGCCAGGAAGAGGAGAAGGAAGAAGAGGAAAATCAGACCAGATTGGAAAATTTACATAAATATGGTTTACACTGAGAACATCTGTTTTCTCTTCTTTAAATGCCTTGTGTTCTGGAGAAGGAACATATGTTTACAATGGAGAAAAAAATATGGGCTCCAACCTAGATATCTATGTCTACTGTCTAGACAACATGCTTGAGGGAAGTTGACTTTCTGGTCTCTTCTTCCCAGCCAGCTTCCTAAATCCTTTGAAAACAATTACTCAGTGTTCAGAGACTTATAAAAGTAGAATGGGCTATAGTATTGAAGGTAAAGAGGAAGCTTCAGAAAAGTCATTCAGAGATGTCTCCTGTCCCACTCATAGAAGAAATACACATTACATCACACCATAGTTCAAGGCCCTCTAAAGGAGAATTTAAAATTATTCCTGGGAAACCAATGGTCAAAAAGAGTATGTTGGCCAGGACAGATCATAACCAGACTGACTGACGCACTTTAGCAAATGATTCTCACTTCTACACAAGTCAAGGTGGCAGAACACAAAAAGCCCATAATAGAGGTGGATCAATTTGACTTTTATACATAAATATGTCAATGGGCATGGCTATCACACATTCTTTTATAGGCTTGTGCAATTCAGCCAAAAGACATGCCATTTTGGGGTCCATTTTCAGCTAACCCCTCATTCTGTTTACTGGGAAGTTACTTGAATTGGGAGAAGCGTTGCTGTTTTTATTCAGCAAAGATTGGGCCCATTGGCTACAATGGGAAACTTTAAAAGCTCAATCCTCAGTCATTTTAAAGCCTAACTGCATGAGACCCCATTTACAACTGCAGGCCTGCCAAGTTTCAGAACAATTTACCAATCTACTGAGTCTTTAGAAGAATTTTTATCATAACATTTTAAAAATAAGACAAACCAGAAAACAGGGTTCTGGAAATTGTCATTGCTGGCTGTGTCCATTCTCAGCCAGTCAGAGCATGGACACAACCAGGTCTTTTATTGGCTTTTTTTTTTTTTTGTCGTGTCAGGAGCGACTTGAGAAACTGCAAGTCGCTTCTGGGGTGACAGAATTGGCCATCTGCAAGGACGTTGCCCAGGGGATGCCCGGATGATTTGATGTTTTTATCATCCTTGTGGGAGGATTCTCTCATGTCCCCGCATGAGGTGCTGGAGCTGATAGATGGAGCTCATCCACCTCTCCCCAGATTTGAACCTGCGACCTGTCGGTCTCCAGTCCTGCCAGCACAGGGGTTTAACCCACTGTGCCACCGGGGGCTCCAGAAACTTCATGAAACAGAAAGAGAGAGAAACTTCAACTCCCATCATGCTCTGAGAGGAACTCAGAGACTTTTCAATGCCCACCCTCATGCAAATGCTGCTGGGATAGTGAGTTCCCAGCAGGGCTCTCTCTGGAGGAGGAGCCTAGAGAACTTTTGTGCTGCCGGAGAGGAAGAAATGACACTGCAGGATCTTCTTCAGGAGCCCCACAACAGACCCCTGCCACAGGTATAATGCAAACTTAACTCCATCTTCTCCAGTACCAATAAATCTGTCTCTCTTGTTCTGCTTTGCCCAGCTTTTTGTTTTCCTCCTCCCTGTTCTGTTTTCAGGGGATTACACAAAACAGACTATCAAATATTACAAATCACTTTTGGTCAAACCGATTTGGGACCATGCCTATTCTTTCATATGGCAATTGCTTTGAATAATTTGCTATATAAATATTGCTAGAAGTTGTTGTTTTTGGTACATTACTTCCAAGAATATATAGTCAAAACTGGTGGATTTCTTGGTAATGGATGGTAAACCCATTGTGTCTTTTAGCTTGAAAGTGACCCAGAGCACTGAATTTCTGCTCCCTCGTTCAGATTACAACCTGGAGTGGATGTACTGCCTCAGTGAAACACAGAACAGTTGTGTAGCTGCTAATCAACTCTGACAAATGCTAATTAATTCCTTAGGGAATGCGAATACCTACTGTCTTAGAACAATGGGCCATTTGAGTCAAATCTAGCAAAAAATGACCAGCTGTTAAGCTATTGAGATCCTGCAGAAAAAATATGTTTTCTTGAAGACCACAGGCTTCCTATAAAACAAACATATATTTGCTAAACAATTCAATCTACATATCAACATTATAACAGTTTAAAGGTTAACAGACAGGAAAATGTTATTTATATTTTAATAATTTTTAAAATAGGTAAGACATTATTGTGTGGTGGGTTGAGCATTGGACTTTGACGCTAGGGACTAGAATTTAAATCTCTGCTCAGTAATGGAAATCCAAGGGTAACCTTGGGTAAGTCACACTCATAGCACCAGAGAAAAGGAAAAGAAACCCCCCTTTGAAGAAATCTTTCCAAGAAAACCCCATGATAAATTGTCCTTGGGACTCAAAGGGATAGAAAAACAAAATTATTAAAATATTGCTAATCAATAGGAGAGTCCAATTTTGTATTTATTTGAATAAAATCTGTATTTAATACTTTGTAAAAAAAAGTTTCATATTTATATTCTGCCTTTCTTCCAGTGAGCCCAAGGTGGCATCCATTGCTCTATTCAGATTAAATGAAACCACCTTTTGGGTAAGCTGCTGCTTTTGATTAGGAAGTTATCCATTTAAGAATTGATTTTTTTCTTTTGAATTATGAAGTTCTCCATGAAAGAAATAAAACCTCAAAGGTGTTGTAACCTTCAAGTCGTTGATCAGAGGGACTGAAGATTTTCAACCGAGGAAATGCCTAATGTGTTTTGAATCACTCACTTTCCCAGGAGCAGCTGTTATATTATTTATGCATTTTCTGAAAAAAGCTATACTCTTGCTTCACACATTATGCTGGCCTCTCTGTGTGCTTCTTTCTCACTCCAATCTATTTCTTGCATGCAACCCCAAAAATACCAAGATGTAGTTCAAATATCCAAAGGACTTACCACCTGGCATACATGTGTGGTACAGAGAAAATGTATAGCAAAATGACTAAAAATGGGCTTGCCAATAAAATAAAGTCAGATATTCCATAAGAAACAAGATCTTTTGGAAAGAACAATATGGTGGGAGGAAATTCCTTCAAATTCTTATCATAGATGTTTTGTGTTCTGAAAACATTCTTCGTAAATTTGCAAAAATAAGAGCAGTAAAACATTCCTGAGAAGTGTTGGCACAGAAATAATTCAGAGCATCTATGTCTTATTGTTGTGCTTACTTCTATGCACTTTGTTGGCATTTCTGCAGGCTTGTTGTCAATCATGAAGCGGTACCAGCCTTGTGGCAGAGAATGGTCACAGATCATGTCATGAATGGCAGTTTCCTGCAATTCCAGAGAATCAAAATTGATACTGCGATAAGCATTGTGTAGAATACGATGCCCTTCTGGTAAACATTCTGGAGCTAAAGAGAAAAGAGAAAAAATGTGTTGATGACTCATGACAATAGATAGTGGTGGGTTCTACACTATGGTTGGTTCTACACTGTTGAATTAATGGAGTCTGACTTCACTTTACCTACCATAGTCCAATGCTATGGAATCCTGGGATGTGTAATTTGGTGAGGTACCAGCACTCTTTGGCAGACCAGACTAAAAGCCTTATAAAACTACAGTTCACATGACTCCATAGCTTTAAGACACAGCAGGAAAAGTACAGCCAAACTATTATTTATTTACTATATTTGTATACTGCCCCTCTCAGCCTGGAGGCGACATTAACTACATTGATTCAACAGTTTAGGGGTAACATAAAATGTATGTTCCTTGACCTATCTGTCTATTTTCCTTAAAGAACCCAAAGGATTTTCAGTGAATGTTCCCAACCAGCTTTGATGAAATGCAATTGTTCAGCTTCCTTATTCATCACTTAAATTTCACTCTGTGGAATCTTTATTACTGGCCATAAGGTAAGCAGTAGAAGGATTAGTATGATTCTTCACTGTTTCATTTCATAGATGCAAAAATATCACTTGCAGCCATCATCATTTGACTTTCAAGTTGAAAATACTTTACTTTAAATCACTGCATGAAGAAAATATGTATGGGGTTTCTCAAGGCCATATTTGAAATGTCATTTCTCAAATTGGTTTTGATCATCCTGAAACTCCAAATGTGCTAAAGGAAGAGGAATTACTGTAGTGGTTTCCATTTTTATCAATGATATAATGAAAGCAGACTTGATAGAAAAGTAGCATACCAATGCAATACATGTATCAGAGATGCTGCTTTACATTGAAATTCATTAAAGTAACAAACATGATGAAATCAAAATAATGTAACACAGCAGAGTAATTAACATAGTTATGTTGGGGATGTTTTACTAATGAAATCATGAAGGCATTATTAAAGTTAGAAAAACTGCTAATAAAATTATTGTCTTGTTTATTTTCAGAATCATTTTAAATGTACTTTGCTTTAACAATGTGAAGTTATAGTTATTTTAAAATCAAGGAAGAGACTATTCCTTTTCATGGGAATTATTGAAAATCACTCTGAAATATTGTCTTTGCTTCATCTCTTAGCTAGCAAATACAGTACAATCCCCATACCCATGGGGCATGCTTTGTGTGAGTAAGCAAAATCATAGAGATTAGTGAACTTCTAACTCATGGAGCCATTCTGGAAGACCTAGAAACGCCTAGAGAGGATATACTTAGTTGAACGTGGATAAATGAAATCACAGCCACTGATCCCATAGATATGAGAGTTGTAAAGTATTGTCCAGATTATGTCTATGAAGAGAGGGTTGTGCCATAATTCACCATGCTTTGATAGTCTTTTATAGTCTGCAATGCATTGGGCATGCAGCTGCTCAGGAAGTAGTTTTGAAACAATAGTAACTCCAGGTTAGGGGTGAGAGATTGAACAACCGTGTCATATTAAACCAGTACAGGCACTGCTTCGTCATTTAAGCTGGCTTTCAGTGTATTTCTAGCCCAGTCCAAAATGTTCCTTAAAAACAATGATCCATGTTCTACATCACTTGCTTATATTTACTTATGAATAAATAAGCAACATCTTCTAGCCCGACTTCAAAACAAACTCTTTAACGAAGAGACAAAGTTCCATTCTTCTGCTGATAGAGGTACAGCAAGAAGAGGTTGATAAAGTCTGGCACAATCATGAATACATTGTGTTATTGAATACGGAACAGTTGTGAATCTGTAACTCCAGTTTATGAACCTGTACCTGCAATACAGAATGCCAGCCTGTAGAAATAATGTGGGGACAGATTATTTGAGAGTTCATGTCCTCCCTAAATTAGAGCCCAATAATAATCTTCTGAAGCGATTTTCCACATACTTTCACCCAGAGAAGGTCTTCCCCCACCTTCAGTAATGGAAAGCCCTCAGAAAACAAGCTGGTTTACTGCTAGGTGAAGAGCTTTTATTCAGGCTTTAAGAAAAAAAAATCTTAATATTTTAAAGACTACTCTTTGATATTTTCTGAAACTTTAATGATCTGTTGAAATAGCCCATAAGCCCCCCAGTAGGCTAACTGTATTATGCTCTTTGCTGGCATGTTTTAATTCTTTATTTCATACATTTGTTTTGTCTTGTGCTCTGTTTTAATTTTTCATCACTGTAACAAGCTAACAACTTTGTTATTGCATGTTGTATAGTCTTTTTTTTAAAAGGAAGATATTATTATTATTATTATTATTATTATTATTATTATTATTATTAGTTGGTGTTGTTGTTGTTGTTAGCTGCTTTGCATTCCTATACTGGAAAAAGTAGGTATCATTTATTTGTTTATTCCCACCTTTTCCCCGGGATTGTGACACAAAATGACTATTTAAATCTTAATCTCATAGGCAGCACTTTTAATTGTGCCTGGTAAAAAAACTGGCAGCCAGGGGAGCTGTTGCAACATAGGAATTGCATGATTCCTGTATCCAACCTCAGTTAAAAATCTGGTTGCAGCTCTTTGGATCAACTGAAGTTTCCAAACACTTCAGGCAGTTTCAGGTAGAGTGTGTTATACCAATCCAATTGGGATATAACTAAGACATGATCACAATGGCCAGATCTGCTATTTCAAGAAGAGGGTGCAGTTGCTACACAAGGTTTAAATGTGCCAAGACACTCTCAACCACTGCAGAAACCTGGACATCTAGGTTCAACACTGAGTCCAGGAAAACCCCCAAACTGAGGGCTTGTGTCTTCGGGAGAAGTGTGACCCCAACAAGCACAAGCCAGATCTCTATATCCTAGTCTGCCTTCCAACTGACCAGGAGTATCTCTGTCCTGTCTGGATTAAATTTCCATTTGTTTGGCCTCTTTCAGCCCATTTCTGATGACAGGCACTGGTTTAGGACCAGTACAAATTCATTGGTTTGGGGTGGCAAAGAGTTGTAGAGGTGTGTGTTATCTCTGCATATTATTGGCAAAGCGCCTCAAAAGAAAGAATTTAAATTGCATCCATTTTTTTTTCACTTTATGGTCCTCATTGGCTTTATCTGCCTTGCCAGTGAGTTGTCCTTCTACATGTTCCCATCTTCTGACAAACCTGACAAAACTACATCTATCCCTGGTGTCATGTGAAGGTTTCTTCCCACAAAGAAGGCACAATTCCAGAACATTGTATGTATGCATATATATACGCATGTATGCATTTTTGGAGCAACTAAAATTTTTATGATATTCCATGTGACCTCATTAGCCCAGCCATCTATTTTACCGGTGCCTGTGGTGTGTGACTCACCAAAAGGAGGGGATATCCAAAGTTAGGGCATATCCACACTGACCTCTTAGGTCAGTTTGGAACCGGCTTAGGAGAGACTGGTTTTGTTGTATGGTACAGTCTTCAAGCTACATTAAATGGTCAGAAGAATTATTCCTGCCTCAAGTCCTTGTCACATCCTCACTCACTAGTGGAAACTTTATCCTTCTTCTACTATAGTGGGAAATCGAATGGGCCTCCTTCGCCCCATTCAGCTGCTACCTGCTAAAGAAGGCTGAGGGGAGAATGGACCAGGAAATGTTTAGTTATGCATACTTGGTTAAGTATGCACTGTGCAATATCATTGTGTCTTTTTATAAGTGATGCAACAGCTATGAGTAATGGTGTAACTAACTAGCAGCAAATGGAAAGTTTTGATCATGCTTATTTTATTTTCAAAGTGATCTTGGCTCTTGGGAAGCAGATTCATCTCATTTATGCTGTTGCTGCCCTAGAGATTGCTACTCCCTATAAAAGCATATCACTAATAATTCCCTTTCTTGTATGTCTTATGGAAGCAGTTGATGACATTTCTCCTCTGATTTTTTACAGATTGCCAATAAATTGTTAATCTGAGATAAATGACTACTTCCTTCTGCTGTTTCATTAGTTATTTTGGGGTTTATTAAAATTACAAATTGAACTTTTAAAATCTTGGTTACTTTGAAAAGCCTAACCGAATTTGAAAGTCATCACAGAAGTGCTAGTTGGTAAATTTATTATACATAATCAATGTGTTTTGGATCCAAACAGAATGATTGTTGCCCTATATCCTGTTGTCCAGCCCCTTGAATCAATCAACCTGAACCAATGGGATTTCTCTCTCTTGCTGACATACTGCTAAGCATTTGATTCAGTGAGGTCACTGTGCTTGTAACTCACAAACAGGATTTTGATATTTATCTGCCTTATTATATATCCTATGGTCTCTATTCACCAGAAAAAATAAGAGGTATGTTGGTAAAACAAAATAGAGTAAGGAAGGGATGTATTTAATTTGCATTTGAATGTGAATGTACCTAATTTGAACTTCCTGAGCTTCTTGTCTAGTTCCCATATTAAAACGCAAATGAGTACATATATCAAAGAAAAAAGGACACACAAATGTGTACATTTCTGAAAATTACACACATAAAACTCACATTATGTCAGCCAAATACATACAAAATATCTACACTAGGAAAGATAACATATTAATACATCCTATATAGATTACTGCAACACGCTCTACGTGGGGTTGCCTTTGAAGCTCCAACTGGTCCAGCGAGCAGCAGGCAGGATGCTCACTGGAGCGGCGCTCAGGGAGCACACAACTCCCCTCTTGCGTCATCTCCACTGGCTGCTAGTTTACTACCGAGCACAATTCAAAGTGCTGACTTTAGCCTATAAAGCCCTAAACGGTTCTAGCCTAGGCTACCTATCTGAATGTATCATCCTCTATGAACCTGTACATAGACTAAGATCTAGGGAGGCCCTGCTCTCGGTCCCACCAGCCTCACAATTACGGCTGGCAGGGACAAGAGATAAGGCCTTTTGAGTGGTGACCCCCTGGTTGTGGAATTCCTTCCCTAGTGACATCAGAGCAGCCCTTTCCCTCTTAGCCTTTAGGAAAAGAGTCAAAACCTGGCTCTATGAGGCTTTTTATATACTACAGCATTTTATTAACAGCTGCATGCCATGACCCTTTTTGAAGTGGACTGTGGCATGACATTCTGCAATATTTGCTGAATTAACACTATTTGTGTCTTAATATTTGCACTAAAATGTGTCATGCAAGGCCAGAAAGGTATTTTTGTTCTTTACAATACGTGCTGTCTACTTGATCTTTATGAAACAAATTGCATTTGGAAACTAAGACAATGCAGTATTTCTTGAACTGAAACCTTGTGCAATTGACCTTGGATAGCGTGTGTAATAGATTCAAACCTTTGCCGGCTAGGCCAAAGCCTGAGAGTCAGTGGGCTGAGTCTCCATCTTGATAGGGCAGCTTAGAAATAGCTGACATCTTGGGATAGGCAAGGAGGCAGGGGAGGAGTCAGCCAACTCCTGGTTGAAGCACCAAGGGGAAGAGTTGGGTGAGAGTGAAAAAGGCTGTCACTTCTGACAGGAGGGGGAGAAGGGTTCTAACAAACAGAGGGAAAGATTCTAACAGAGCAGGGAGAAGGATTTTAACAGAGGAGGATTTAGACAGGGAGAAGGAAGCTTTTGAGTGGGTCAAGCTGTTAGGGAATAAGAAAGGGACAAGGGCTTCAATATTACTGTACTAGGAGAGTCAGTGAGAAGACTTGTCAACTTGTATTAATATTTATTTATTTTATTTATTTGGGGGTTCTTTTACCCCGCCCTTCTCACCCCGAAGGGGACTCAGGGCGGCTTACAGAAGCAAGGCATAATTTGATGCCAGCAGTACAAAACAATCAAAACACAAAAATTACACAATTACATCACACTAGTTCATGCATTATATCAATAAAATCAATAAAACCAATACAAACCTAATTCCTCTCTTACATGGTCAGCGATCGCTAACTCATAGTTCTAGTTTTCCATTCCACTTCATCAATCCTGTTGGTCTTATTCGCCTGATCGTCTTATTTAATTGCCAGATTGCCCAAAGGCCTGGTCCCATAACCACGTCTTCACCCTCCTCCTGAAGGAGAGGAGGGATGATGATGCCCTGATTTCCCCCGGGAGTGAGTTCCACAGGTGAGGGGCTACTACTGAGAAAGCCCTGCTCCTCGTCCCCACCAGCCTCACTTGTGACAGTGGTGGGGTCGAGAGCAGGGCCTCCCCAGATGATCTTAGATTTCGGGGTGGGACGTAGAGGGAGATATGTTCGGACAGATAGAGAGTACAAGTAGAGCTTATTAGAGAGAGTACAAGTGAGCTTATTGCCCTATGGTGGAGAGTAGACTGGAGAAAGTCTGGTTACTCTGTAAGACAGTCAGGGGACTGATCTTAGAAACACACTGTTTCAGAGAGTTGAATAGTGTGAAGAAGGGAACTCACTTCAAGTAAAAGCTACACCTTCTGTAGAAACTTTAGGTCTAGTAAGCCTAAGCCTCAGTAACAAAGATACGCGTGTGTACCTCTCATTTTATGAGTTGTCATCTTCTTGAAATTCAATAAACCTGTTATTAGTTCATCGTTAACTGGTGTCTGCCTCAGTCTGTCATACTTAGTGAAACCAAGTCAACCTAAATCGCTCTATAGTCCAGTCAGCAAGCAAAGGAGCCCAAGAAGAAGAACCAGAAGCCTGGGTGCATATTACCTCAAATAAATTCACACCTTTGTTTCCTCAAACAGTAAAATTGAGGTGGTGGCGGCAAAAATCTACCAGTATCATTGGTCTCTAAAATCATGAGTTATTCCCTCACTAAAATTCCTGTCACACAGGTGTGATTAGAGACACCTCATCTCGCGTTCTCCCTTACATTGGTGGCAGCGGTGGGATAGAAAGGTTCTCCCCCTGCCACACATGTGTTAAGGGACCACTCGTTCCTTAAACCTGTTTACAGCATGTTTTCTATGTTTTTAAATTTTTAAATCTGTTTTACCTCTGTTTAATATTTTGCAATTTTTGAAATGTTGGATGATTGTTGTTGAGCCACAATGGTATGCCATTGTAAGCTGCCTTGAGTCCCCCTGTCGGGATAGAGAAGGGCAGGGTACAAGTATCTTAGTTTTCCCTAGGAAATTGTGATTCCTGCTTATGAACAGAAGAATATGCCAGCTGCTAAAGATAAGAGGATCTACAGAAATATAACATTTAGCTAATAGGGTTATATAAAACACAGGAAAAGGTTTAAGCTGCCTAGTGAAAAAGAGGGCCAAATCTGTAAGAAAACATTTTTATATGATGACGTAAACAGAATCAAGATTTTTTTTTATTTCCACAATGGTTGACTGTCACTTTGATATGTTTCTTTAATTTAAAAAAGCAGTGGTCCTAAAAATGATGTTAGTACCCTGACAAACAAGTTTGTAGAGGACTGAACAGGGAATGCTGCAAAATTACTATAATATACATAAACGAAAAATGTATAAAGAGGGCATACAGAGACAACTTTGCACTAATAGTTATAGAAATGAAGATGTTCTTTGTCTATAAAATACTATAAATGAACTTCTACATATTATATTCCTATCTTTATTAAAATTACTTCATTTTTTTGCTAATCAAAAGAGTAAATTTATCCATCTCTGAAAAGTTATTTAGCCAATTTCCTATGATAAAATACCCATGCCCTATTTTTGTGCATACAACAATCTGGCAGATGTTCTCATGTTATGCATTATTCTCCCACGTGTCTTCTGTATCTATTCATCCATCAGATCCAGCTGGAAAAATTCTGGTGTCACATGAAATTTTATCTTCAAAACTTTCTGCACTGAGCTGTGAATTTCAATATAATATTTTTTTTCTCTTTTCCACACATCAGCCACATATGATAAATAAATCCCTTTGTGTTGTTGAAGGCTTTCATGGCTGTAATCACTAGTTTGCTGTGAGTTTTCTGGATTGTATGGCCATGTCCTAGAAGCATTATCTCCTGACATAATAGCTTGTGTACCTAGCAATGCCTGGGTTAAGGATTTATTAAGGACTAGCTGTACCCTGCCACACGTTGCTGTGGCCCATTGTGGAGAAATGGGAAAGAAAGAAAAGAGGAAGAGCTGGTTTCTAAGCTATCAATACACAATGGAAGTGGCAAAGTGTCAACCGAATACAGGCCCATTTCAGTCTCCTCGAGGCCAAAGGGTTATATGGATGTGTGGAAGGGCCCTGGGTTACCTGACTCCACACTACCATATAACCCAGTTCAAAGATTTTATATAGGTATTGTTGTCATTATAGACATATAGATGTTATTATAGGCGTTTAGATATTATTATTATTATAGATACAATAATAATAATAATAATAATAATAATAATAATAATAATAATAATTATTATTATTATTATAACTTTATTTGTACCCCGCTAGCATCTCCCAAGGGATTCGATGCGGCTTACAACGGGCCGAGGCCCACACAATACAACAATACAACAATACAGTACCTAGCAAATAAAACAGTTAAGCAAAAACAATAACAAAAGCAGTATAACAAGACATTATTAAAACTGAGCCGGCCAGAGTAGGGGTACAGGGTTAAAAGTGCTGATGTGTCGGAGGGATATGGGATTATAGTATAAGTGCGGTGTGCAGTGATCTTGGTTCTAACTAAAGTGCTTCTGGGATTTGGTACTGGGGTTCCTAGTCTGAAAAGGCACATTGGAACAGCCAGGTTTTCAAATTCTTCCTGAAGACTGCCAATGTAGGGGCTTGTCTGAGGTCTTTCGGGAGGGCATTCCAGAGGCGGGGGGCCACCACAGAGAAGGCCCTGTCTTGTGTCCCCACCAAGCGCGCTTGTGACGCGGGTGGGATCACGAGCAGGGTCTCTCCAGATGACCGGAGTGAGCGTGTGGGTTCGTAGACAACGATACGGTCACGCAGGTAGGGTGGTCCCAAACCGTTCCGGGCTTTGTAGGTAAGCACCTGCACCTTAAACTGGGCTCGGAAAATAAACGGCAGCCAGTGGAGCTCCTTAAACAGGAGGGTTGACCTCTCTCTCAACCAACCAACGGGGGGGAATAATGAATCAGAGGGATAATATAACAGCATACTAATACACTCCACGTCCCACCTCCTCTACTACCCACACTCCTTACCCTCCCCCCCTTACCCCTTCCCGATAAGATAGGAGACACCTTCACCGTCCGCTCCACCCCCCTTACCCCGTCTCATAGATAACCCCCCCTTGCCCCAGACCTCTCTACCCTACCCCCCCCAACCCAGCCTCAATTTTATGATTAACATCTGTTGATGTACTGCTATCAAAAACTTCAATAAAAATATTATAAAAAAAAGAGGGTCGACCTCTCTCTGTAGTGGGCCCCAGTTAACATCCTGGCTGCTGCCCGTTGGACCAATTGGAGTTTCCGAGCCGTTTTCAAGGGCAGCCCCACGTAGAGTGCATTGCAGTAATCCAGTCTGGAGGTGACTAAGGCGTGGACCACCCCGGCCAGATCAGCCTTAGCGAGGTACGGTCGTAGCTGGCACACAAGTCTCTTTTTTTTTGTTTTTTTTTAATAATCTTTATTGGGTTTTGCAGTTTTATAAACATAAACATATAAACATATAGGCCCCCCGTATCAATAGATGTGTTTTACAAATTCCTTGATCCTCGGGGTCTATGTGAACGATACAACAAAGAGTGGAAGATAGCCAGAAAAACCCTTCCCTCCCTTCCCCCCCACAGCGCACATCCATTCCCCCCCCCCCAACACACATGCCGCCATTCATACAAAACAAAACAAGTGACATAGGGTACACAAAGTGCAGAGTACATACAAGTTAAAAAGACTTCCATTTTGTTTCCTGTTAGGGTAGTTACATATAGTGTTACATCACCAATTATTCCTCGATATCGAGGTATATTTTCTTTGGCCTAGTTATCTGTATGCTTGAATGTCTTTTTGGTCATTTAGTTTTTCCTTTCTGTTCACTGAGCAGAGCTCTCTTCAGCTCTCGTCTTTACATATTCATCTACCGCTGTCCAGTCCGTTTGTTTCATTGGTTTACCAGAATTACATTTTAGGTAGTAGGTTAATCTATCCATATCTCTAATATCTATTAGTTTATCTAGCCATTGTTCCACTGTTGGGATATGTTCTTCTTTCCATTTTCTCGCGAGAACCATTCGCGCCGCTGTTGTTATGTACGTAAAGATGATATCTTCATTACCATCCAGCTTTAGGTCTTCGTCGGTGAGGCCTAATAGGAAGTAGTCGGGCTTACACGGGATGTTCTTTTTTATTATTTTCTGGGACTCTTCTTGTATGTTTTTCCAGAACTTCTGTAAGACTGGACAAGACCACCATTGGTGGAAATAGGTTCCCGCCAGCTTTTTACATTTCCAGCACGTGTTCTGGTAGTTCTTGTACATCAGACTCAACTTAGATGGTGTTAAGTACCACCTATGGAAAACTTTGAGCCAGTTCTCCTTAAGTGTGATCGAGTAGGTGTACTTTAGTTTCTTCTTCCAGATGCATTGCCACTCTTGTAATTTTATCTGCCTGCCTAGTTTTCTTGCCCATAAAATCATGCAATGTTTGACTTCTTCCGTCTCAGTGCTCCATTCCAACAGTTGGTTGTAGGTCTTGGCTATGATTTTCTTGTCTAATTTTAGGATTCTGTCCCATGTTGTTTCCTTTTCTTCGAAGCCGTTTCTTTGGTCTTGTTTAAAGCTCTCTCCTATCTGATAGTACTGAAGCCAGGTAAGGTTACTGAAATCTCTTGATAGGCTTTCCTGGGATTTCAGGGACCAGGTGTTGTTGGTGTTGTTTTTCTCGAGGAGGTCTTTATATCTCGGCCATTTGTTCCATCCCAGAAGTCTTCTTTGTCTAGCTTCGATCGGCGAGAGCCACAATGGTGTTTTCGTATGAAAATATTTTTTATATTTGTCCCAGACCTTTATCAACGCTGATCTTACAAAGTGGTTCCTGAAGTTTTTTTCCACGTTGGACTTCCCGTACCACACATAGTAGTGCCAACCTACTCTCAGGTTGAAGCCCTCCAATGTTAGTGTTCTTTCGTTCTTCAGTAGGGCCCATTCCCTAATCCAGACCAGTGCGCATGCCTCAAAATAGGATTTAAGGTCTGGGAGTCCAAAGCCCCCTCTGTCTATTTTATCTGTCATGATCTTATGCTTCATTCTTGGTTTCTTTCCATTCCATAGGAATTTCCCGATTTCTTTATTCCACTGTATGAAAACTCTTGCCTTCCTGATAATGGGAAGGTTCTGAAATAAATATAAAAACCTGGGTAGGACGCTCATTTTTATTAGGGATATTCTCCCTAGCAGGGAAAGCTTTAAGTATTTCCAGTTTAGTAAGTCTTTCTTTATTTTGGACCATACTGTTTCATAGTTATTTTTAAATAGCTGTGCATTTTTTGCTGTTAACCAGATACCAAGGTATTTAATTTTATTGCAAGTTTTGAATCCGGTTATTTTACTGAGCTCTTCTTGTTTGCGCCTGGGCATGTTCTTCGTTAGTATCATTGTTTTATTCTTGTTTAGTTTAAAACCCGCCACGGCTCCGAACTCTTCTATTTTGTTTAACCAGTTTTGCACGTTCTTGATGGGATCCTCTATTATGCAGATGACATCATCTGCAAACGCTTTTGTCTTGTATTCTTGGTTTGCCACCTTCAGTCCTATAACCTCTTTGTCCCCCCTTATCGATCTCAATAAGGTTTCTAGTGATAAAATAAACAAGAGTGGGGAAAGTGGGCATCCCTGTCTAGATCCCTTAGTGATAGGGAATCTTTCAGTCCTTTGGTTATTAATTTGTAATCTGGCTGTTTGTTCTGTGTATATTGCGTGAATTGCGTTTATGAAGGAAAAACCTATATCTAGTTCTTGTAATAGTGTTTTAAAAAAATTCCAGTGTAAGCTATCAAAAGCTTTCTCCTCGTCTAAGGAGAGCCAAGCTACTTCTTTCTGGATGTTTATATCATAATATTCTATGGTGTTTATAATTGATCTTATGTTGTCCTTAACTCCTCTTTGTGGTAGAAAACCTGCTTGGTCGTCCCCAATCCAGTCCTTTAGGAAACTTTTGAGTCTTTTAGCTAAGATGTTTGTATAGATTTTGTAATCAGTGTTTAATAGGGAAATTGGTCTGTAGTTGTGCATTTCCCGCAGATCAGAATTTTCTTTGCCGATTAATACTATGTCCGCTTCCTTCCATGTATCTGGTATTTTGCCTTCTTGCAGTGCTAGATTCATTATTTTTCTTAGAAAGGGAGTAAGTTCTTCTTTCATTGTTTTGTAGAAGGCAGCGGAATATCCATCTGGGCCTGGTGCTTTGCTTGAATTTAGACTTGCAATTGCGTCCCAAATTTCCTGTGATGTTATCTCTCTATTAAGGTGTTCTCTTTGGGTTTCCGTTATTTTTTCTAGTTTTAATCTGGTTATGTACTGGGAGATTTTTTCTTCAGGTATATCTTCCTTCGTGTATATTTTTTCATAGTATTTTTTGAATTCCTCTTGAATTTCCTTGTCTGTGGTACGGTAAGTTTCTCCTTTTTTAATTTTTGTTATGCATTGGTTCTGTTTCTTTTTCCTTATCATCCTGGCCATCCACTTTCCCGGTTTGTTTGCTTCTTCAAATTCTTTTTGTCTGATATATTTGTATCTTTTAGCGATTTGTTCCAGTTCCAGTTGGTGTTTTCTACTTTTCAGTATTTTCAGTTTTTTTAGAGGAGATTGATTCTTCGGGTTTTTCTTGAGATCCTTTTCGTTTTCTTCTATCTGATGTTCAATTTCCTTTAGTTCTCTATTTCTTCTTTTATTTTTAATGGCATTTTGTTTTATTAAGTTGCCTCTCGTTACTGCCTTCATTGTGTCCCATATTATTTGTGGGGTAACGTCTTCTGTATCGTTAATTGCGAAGAAGTTTTTGATTAGCTCTTTATTCATGTTGATATCCTCCTCTGTTTTTAGCAGGTTTTCATTAAGTCGCCACTTTCTGTGGCCTTGTTTTTGGGATAGTAGTAATACTATTGGGCAGTGATCCGATGTGTCTCTTGCCATGATTTTAATCTTTTGTATTTTAGTGGTTAATGTATTCGAGAGCCAAATCATATCAATTCTGCTCCACGTTTTGTGGCGTGCAGAGTAGAATGTGTATTCCTTATCTTTTGGGTGGCAGTGTCTCCAAGCGTCTTGGAGGTCGAATTCTGTTTTAAAGTTTTGGAAGGTTTTAGGGAGTATAGGGTTGTGTGTTCTTTTACCCTTGCTTCTGGTTTCACTCTTATCTAGATCTTTGTCTAATATACCATTGTAGTCCCCCACAATTATTAAATTGTCATGTTCAGTTTTTTGAATATTTTCTTTTAGGTATTCTATGAATTTGGTCTTAGGCCCGTTAGGGGCATAGATGTTGCAGATCAATGTTTTTTTCCCCTCTATATCTATCATTATTGCGACAACTCTTCCTTCCTTATCTTTAAACATAAGCTCTGCTGCGATTTTCCCCTTAACGTATAGTACTACCCCCCTTTTTTTTGTCTCGTGAGATGAATAATATTCTTTACCCATTTTTTTCTGGACCAGAAGCGCTGCGTGTTTGTGCGAGATATGAGTCTCTTGTAAGGCTACTATTTGACAATTTTCTTTATTTATTTGATAAAAAATTTTCCTTCTTTTATTAGGGCAGTTGAGGCCATTTACATTTAAAGAATATATTTTTAAATCTTGGTTATACATCATCATGCTTGTTTTCTGTTTCTCTTTCCTCCTCCTCAAGTTCTCCTGCTTCTCTTCCTTCCCTTTGTGTTGTTTTCTGAGTCAGTCTGTGTTCCTCATCGTCTGTGGATGGTGGTCTTGCTCTTTTATTTGCTTTGCCTTTCTTTTCCAAGATTTCTTGGGGTTCCCCGCTATAATCCTTTCTGATCATGTTGTAAAATTCTTTAGCTTTACCCTCACTTTTAATCCAGTGTTTTCTCTCCTTATAGGTGATCATCAGGCCTTCTATTTTCTCCCACCTAAATCTTATCTTTGATTTTGTTAATTCTTGGGTCAGGAATAGGTATTTCTTTCTACGATTCAGTATTGATTGTGGGATTTCCTTTAGTACTATGATCTTCTTCCCTTCCAGTATTATTGGTGTCTTGTTTGCCTGTCTGAGGACCTCATCTCTTGTGCATTTCCGTGTGAAACACACAATTACGTCCCTAGCTAGTTTGTTTTGTTTAGCATAACTAGACTGAACCCTATAGATTCGGTCCACTTCTTTCCCCATCGTCTCTTCTTGTGTGTTTAGTAATTTCGCTAGTATACTAGTCATTTTTAATCTTAGATCCTCTTCTGTTTCTTCTTGTAGATTTCTAAATCTAAGGAGGTTTTCTAGCTCATTTTGCTGTATTCTCTCAATTTCCTTTTCCAGTTTTTCATTTTGATTGGATATGGTTTCTATGTTGCTTTGAATTTTTTTTTGTGTTTTCCCTATTGTGCTGTTTTCTATTTTTAGGGCTTTGATTTCACTGCAAGCCTCGACTAGGTCTTTTTTCATTTGGCCGATATCTTCTTTAAATTCTTTCCTTATCATATCCAATTGTGTTTGGTGTTCTTCCTGTCCCGAGCCCCTTCTTCCTGTACTTTTTAAGTCTTTAATTTCTTTTTCCATCTTTGCTTTTTGTGAGGTCATTATTTTGGTTTTCAGCCTCCTATATGTCCTTTTTAGCTATTTGTTATTCTCCCTCTTTCTTCCCTTCTTCCGTACTCTCCTCTTCTTTCCCTACTCTGTTAGGTGCCGGGCTATATATCCCTTGATCTTTATTTTCATTTGTCCTGACCACCTATGGTATATCCTGCCCACCTTAGAGCCTTGATCCCTGAAGGAGAGTCCTGGTATCTCTTTGGTCTCCTTTTTTCTTCCCTTTTCTGTTCCCTATCGTCTTGTTCTTGTCCTCTTTGGGCTCTATATTTTCATTCCTTTTCTTCTATTTTGTCTATCCTCTCGGGCCTTCGAGCCTTTCCTTTCCTGCTCTTTCCGGGGTTAGCCCTCTTGATCCCCTTATAGTGTTATTAAATTAAAAAGAATACAGTCAGTTTAGTTACCATTAGCCGCTCCTCCACGCTGTCCCTTCCCGTTCTGCTGGTCCGCCTGGCTCCCTTCTCGCATCCTCTGTGGGGTCTGCAATATCTTTAGTGTGCTTCTTTCTTCTTCAATCGTTGGGTCTCTGTTCTGGTCTTTGGCCCAGTCCCTGGTCTGCTCCCTTGTTCCCTGCTTCTTCTTGTTCCTCTTTACTTCTCTTCTCCCCTCTCTCTCGTCGCTTCCCTCATTTCCGGTTATTTGCACCTCTTCCGCCGCGTTGCGTCCTTGCGTCTCTCCGTGGCCTGCGTCTCTGCGTAGCTTCCGCCGCCTCGTTCCTTCTTGGCGCCCTTGGCTCCGTTGGCTCCTCCCTCCTCCCTCCCCCGCGAGGGCCTTTGTTGGTCTCCTCGCAGGTAGTGGGAGGTTCGGGGGGTCTCCTCGTGGGGTGGCCTCCCCGTGCAGCGGCTCCGCAGGTAGGCTCCTCGCTGGTAATGGGAGGTTCGGGAGGTTCTCCTCGTGTGGAGGCCTCTCGTGGAGCTGCTCCGCGTCTCTCCGCGTCTCTTCGCTTCTCTCCGCGTCCCTCAAGGTCCCTCAAGGTCTCGCCTTCCCGATGGTTTCCCAAGTTGTCTCGCTGGTTGGTCAAGTGTTACTCGATTGCCCCGTATCTGGTCGGGTCAGTCTATCTCTTAAGTCTTTAATACCCAAATTGCTGTTGTTATTGCTGGCTAGGTTGTTATTGCTTCTGTTTCTATTATCATTCAGAAGGTCAAAAGAAAATATCGATAGGACAAGCTCAAATTCCTGAGCCCATTACCGCATTCAGTCCCCTTCAGAGTCTTGAGCGCTGCTCCTCGCAAGCCATCTCTAACGCGCCGCCACGTTGTGGTAGCCCAGCCTTCAGTTGTTTCTTTGTTGCTTGCTTACGCCCTTTGTCTCAAATCTTTCAGGCCTTCGGGGGGGGGGGGGGTGCCCCCGTCTCCTGCCCAACAGGAACAAATGTCCTCCTTTCGGAGCCTTCGCCCCGGGTCCTTGTCAATTCCCTTAGTGATATTGCGGTAGTTGGCAGTTAGTACGGACCCTCCGGTCCGTTTCTCATGTGGTCACTCGCGCACCCACAGTCCCTGACTGGGACCCACCGGGTTCTAGCGTACCCCTCTGTATCCATCCACAGAGGGAGGGGAGACAGGCTCAACCCAGTAACACACTATGAGTTGCAGGTAGACGACCTGGAGCTCGAGCTACCTGCGTCCTGCCGCCATCACCACCCACACACAAGTCTCAGTTGTGCAAAGGCCCTCCCGGCCACCGCCGACGCCTGAGCCTCAAGCGAGAGTGATGAGTCCAGGAGGACTCCCAAGCTACGGACCTGTGACTTCAGGGGGAGTGTAACCCCGTCCAACACAGGTTGCCACCCTATACCCCGATCTGGTTTACGATCGACCAGGAGGACCTCTGTCTTGTCGGGATTGATCTTCAGCTTGTTCGTCCTCATCCAGATAGACACAGCGGCCAGGCACTCGTCTAGCACCCAAGAGGCCTCCTTGGAATTAGGTGGAAAAAAGTAGTAGAGTTGTGTGTCATCTGCGTAGAGATAGCACCCAACTCCAAAACTCCGGAGTTTATTATTAAAGCTATATAGGTATTAGTACTATAGATGTTATTTATTTATGAATTTCATATCAAAAGCATTGCATAAATTAGTATAAAACTGATTAAAAATAGAAGGAGCATAGGGCTCAATATCTTTTGAGCAAAAACAGGCAACAGATGTATGGATATTATTACAGACCTATAGATATTATTATAGACATATAGATGTTATTATTTTATTGTTATTTTATAGATATTATATAGCTATTATTTATATAGATATTATTATTATTATTATTATTGACATAAATATTATAGGCATATAGGTATTATTGTTATAAATGTACAGATATTTTTGACAGACAGATATTATAATTATAGACATATGGATATTATTATAGACCTGTAGATATGATTATAGGCATATAGACATTATTACAGACATATAGCTATTATGATAGAAATGTATATATTATTGTTAAAGACATATAGATATCATAGACATATATATAATTATAGATTGATAGATATTATTATGATAGATATATAGATATTATTATTATTATTGTAGATATATAATAGCCCAGGGTTGCTATAAAGTAAAAAATGGATGGCCATCTTTTGGAAGTGTTTTGATTCTGCCTTCCTGGACAGCCTTTGCTAACTCACAGAGTGTGCCTTTTTGTCCCTTCTTTGAATACTGGACTTTATTTCCCAGAATGCCTTCCCATAACTCAGTATGGGTGAGGTTTCTGGGCACACACACATACACAGAATCCCTGTGAGTTCCCAGCAGCCCAGCGGAGGCAGCGAGGAGAGAAGGAAAGGAACACTCTCTCCCTCTCTCTCTCCCTCTCTCTCTCTCCCTCTCTCTCTCTCCCCCCCCCTTCTCTTTAAGCGGTTGGGTTTTTTTCCCTCGTGCAGGAGCGAGGGGCGGGGAGAGGGTTCTTTTAACACAGGCTCTATATAGGCATTTAGCCTTGTGGGGGGTAAGTTCTTTCCAGTTATTTTTTTTTTTTTGAGTGGAGAACATAAATTGGGTTGTTAAGTGTCTTATGTCCAAATTTGGTGTCAATTCCCCCAGTGGTTTTTGAGTTCTGACGGTATCACAAACGAACATTACATTTTTATTTATACAGATAAAGCTTATAAGTAGTCATTGTTTGTTTTTGATATTATGAATGGTAATGTATTAGGATGTGGGTAAACCACAACTTGCACCATTCTGGGTCAATTCTCTCTCCCCTCCCCCAAAAAGCCTCCCCAGTATTTAAAATTGGTCATGGTGTGTGTCATGTTTGGCCCAGATCTATTGTTGGTGCCTCTTTGGATGTAGGTGGACTGCAATTCCCATCATCTTCTGTCATTGCCCCAAAAATCCTACCAGTATTTAAAGTTGGCCAGGATAGGTATGTGTGCCAAGATTACCCCCCTCCCCCCAAAAAAACCATGTCAGTATTTTCTGTTGGCCATGGGAGGGGTCTGTGTGCCAGGTTTGGTCCGGATCTGGCAATGATGGGAGTCACAAGGCTTTCGGAAAGTAGGAGCCATCTTGGAAATCACATACAAACATACATACATATTTTTAAATCTCTTTATATAGAGAGATTGCCCTTTTTCCACCACAAAAGATTTTCAATAAATTATCTCCTTTCCTATGGATCTTGCTTCTCTTCTAGAGGAAATGTTCCTGCTAGTTATAGCATTGTAAATGAAAAGGCACTCTTAGAAGGTTTAATATGTAAGATCCTTTGCTCTCATTACAGTGCATTACTACTTTCACAGGAAGGGGAAAGGGTGAGCTGTGATAATTAGCAAACATAAATAGATGCATGGTACTTTTTCATCATAATAAGATCAAGTGTCGTTGTTGCCAACATGATTTGTATGTAATGAGCTGTTAATGTGCTGGAAGATATTACAGGTATAATGGGATTATCCTAGTTTGAAAGCAGACCAAAACCTGGATTCAAAACACAATTGCTGTAAATGAAGGTCTAGCAATGACCTCGATATATTAGTGTCTGTACCTCTAATTGTGAAAATTACGAACAACCCCCAAGCTATTTTGCGGTTCCCCATAAATGAAAATGATTCAAATGTGCGCTGTGCTTAAACTAAAACCTACGTGCAGCTCAATGGTGTGAAAATATATGTTAATTCAACTGCACAACATTTTGGAGTTTTGGGTTTAACAAGTTCAACTGAAAAAAAACCCACACTGCACAACAGAAACTAGAATTTGACTTGCATAAAACATTAGAGTGCTATTTGCCTGCAAGGAAGGTCACTTATCATCCCGGGTCTTCTATGAAGTAATGAACATGCTGTTGCCAAAACACTGGACAGCTGTGCTCTCTGTTTAGTTGCTGAGAAAACAATTACCTATTCATATGATGGTCTCTTAGCTGGAGTTTAATATCAGTTGCTCATATGTAGATTAGAAATGATTGCACTGAGGATAGAAAACATCTATTATAGTCACTCCTCCCCAAGAGTACCTTACACACACACATGCACACTAGTACATGCTGAAGTTAGCAACCAGATGTACAAGAATATAATGAGTCATTCCTTTTCCTGCAGATGTTCAGTTCAGGGAGTAACAAGGCCTAGAATGTATACATCTAAATATGCATGAAAGAAAGCTTAATCAGGATGTGGAAATCCTCCTCAGACCTCACTGTAGATTTTAGCAATGCAGGACCTAAGATTTCTATTACTGTCACATACTGACATTGGTAGGAATGCTCACAAAAAAGAACGAAGGAAAAGACATACAGATTAAATCACAATATACCCACTAATCAATTTGTAAGAAATTCCAGAGAGCCAACAAAACCACTATTCAACTACAAATGATTATCTCAAGTACTGAAACCACATATGGGAACTCCTATGGGAATTAGAGGGAAAGTTACTTTTTAGGTGACAACTAGAATTTCCTATTTCCATGGCCAGTGGCTGTGTTGGTTGGAGGATTTTAGTGCAAAAGGCACTTTTCCAACCTCCATCCAGTGAAAATTTTTGTAAAGGCATTAATTATAACAACTGTATCATATTAAGCACTTTTTCCCTCTTGCTACTGGTCTGTGTGGATGAGCTAGTGAGAGTCACAGTTGCAGCTGCTAATTCTTTCTTATTCCATCTGCAATTAAATTGAAACAATAGGAGAACATTAACATATAAATGTCATTCCTATATCAGGTTTAGATTTTGAAATCCTCCAAATTTTACGCACCAACTTCTAATGAATGTAGGTGCATTTACAGACTTCTGTTTAATCAATGAGAAGAAAATTACAAGTACAGATTGGCTCACACCCCACCCCTCACCCCCAATTCCTTAGAATGAAGAAATGTGGCAAAAATAACAGGCCCTTATGTCCTAATCTCTATTAAACACACACCTTGCAGAGACTAATTTCCTAAAGAATGATAATAAAATCAAAGACCATGCCTTCATTTTTATAATACAGGGGGCTGCATTGAAATGGAAATTTAATTTTCATTGTTTTTCCCTTTGAGATTCCCTGTTATTTTCATATAAATTCCAAAATGCTATCTAATTAAAATTCAGAATCAAAATATTTCCCCACATTGCTCCTACAGTGGACTGGCAATTGAATTTTGTCAATATGTCCTTCATTGTATACTCACTATTTCGTATCAGAAGCGAACCGAGGATACAGTTGTAATGTCTTTTAAAAAATACAAAGTTTAAGAAACTTGGCATTATACTAAATGTCCTTTGACCAGTAGCTGGCCACTTGGAGTGCCTCTGATGTTACTATAAGAAGGTCCTCCATTGCGCATGTGGCAGGGCTCAGACTGTATTGTAATAGGTGGTGTGTGATTTGCTCTTCTCCACACTAACATGTCATGGACTCAATTTGTGGTCACATTTCTTAAGGTTAGCTCTGCATCTTGTGGTGCAAGAGTACAGTCTATCACCTTCCAAGTCACCCAGTCTTCTGTGTGCCTAGGGGGGAGTCTCTCATTTGGTATTATCCATGGTTTGATGTTCTGGGTTTTAGCCTGCCACTTTTGGACTCTCACTTGCTGAGGTGTTCCTGCAAGTATCTCTGTAGATCTTAGAAGACTATTTCTTCATTTAAGGCATTGGTGTGCTGGCTGATATCTGAACAGGGGAGGGGCCGGAGATGTCACTGCCTTGGTCCTTTTATTATTGGCTGCTACTTCCCGATGGATGTCAAATGGTACAATATAGGCTAAACAGTATAATTTCTTCAGTGGTGAAGGGCATAGACATCCTATGATAATGTGGCATGTCTCATTAATAGCCACATCCACTGTTTTAGCATGGTGATATGTGTTCCACACTGGGCATGCATATTCAGCAGCAGAGTAGCAAAGCTCATGGGCAGAAGTCTTCACTGTGTCTGGTTGTGATCCCCAGGTTGTGCCAGTCAGCTTTCATATGATATTGTTTCTGGCACCCACTTTTTGCTTGATATACAAGCAGTGCTTCTTGTAGGTCAGAGCATGGTCCAGAGTAACTCCCAGTTGTGCTGCAATGCTCCAGTGGGATTCCGTCTAGCTTGAGATGCTTGTCTGTTCTTAAGATGAAAAGAAGCTTTCCCAACACGGTGCAGCTGGGATGGGAGAGAAGTTTGCCTCCTCTCCCAAAAAGAGAACAAAATCTGTGGCGGTAAACAGTGTTTCACTGGTTAAAAAGCAAGTATCCCGATCCTGCTGCAGCTAAAACATCAAACTGGTTAGCTCAAATTCTGTTCAGAGGATTTTCCATGCTCAAAAATACCTGAGAACATAACTGTGCTTAAGCTAGAACACTGCAAAAGACATCACACTGTTGATGAAGCTTTCCATCTCCAAAACATTTAATTATTGGCCTGGTCTTCTCCAGTTTTCTCTCATTTAAAAAAAATGGAACACAAAGCAAATTCCATTTTAAATTGTAGTACAGATTAACACAAGATAAGCAATAAAAATAATAGTTGGAATTAAGTATGAAACTCATATTTAGTGTCACTTCCTGCAGAACCTAGCCAGCAAATACACTACTCACAAAGCTTGCTTTCAATTTATATTTCTTGCCCAAGTTTCTACAGTCAAGAGAGAAGTTTCTAATGGCATACTCTGCCAAAACCCCTTTTCCAACTCATCGCCCTGCCCCTTCTTGCCCATTCCAACCGCCCCCCCCCCCACCTCAGGCTCTTATCAAAACTTTCCCAGGAGAAAAAAAAATAGTTCATCCAGATGCCAGCAAATCTTCCACCAGTGCCTCCTACTGCCCTTGAGATGTCACAGAGAAGATTTATGGTGAACTTCTTAAAGAGCAGAAATTGGCTCCTGACATCTAGATAAGTTGGCAGATGTTCTCATTTAATAGTTTTGCAACGTCTGCATTAACAAGAGGATGCCATGACATTACTATCTAGATTAGCAAGTAAGTGATCATTACACACCAGTCTGGATGTGAAATAGATAATGTGCATTGGGTGTTTCTGATGTCCATCCAGAAAATGGCTAGGGGCTATGAATGCACATTGGCAGAACCCAGTTTGGATTGGTATACTAGTAGAGCTTGATGTCTACTCTTCGTAATTTACTAGCCCTGTCTCCTATCCATCCAACATGAACCACTCCTGAAGATCTCAAGGTCTGACCACATGAGTATTTGAGTATATTGTACTTCAGAGAGCCTGCTGTTTAGTCAGAGAGGGTTCATAACCAACATTTTGAATTGTAGCTAGTAGCCATAAATGTGGCCATTATAAACACATTCTTGCTCTGTAGAATTCATCAGAGATATGGGGGACATGAAAAGAGCCTCCTTGAAGACTGAATAAATACAGCTGGCCGTCCCCATGGCAACATTTCATGTAAATGGCTAATCTTTCCAACCCAAAAGCATTGCTTTTTGTGCAATGCTTTTGACATGGAAAAAAAGTCAAAAGAATTTTGAATTAGTGGAAGTTTCCAAACTCTTTCTCTAAGCAGCTTCCAGTAAAGAAAGAGTCTGTTGTAACCTATTTTTGTTATGAGTTGCTTCTGGTCAGTTCTTCAACACCTGTAAACAGTCATTTCTGAGCACACATCAGAATAAAAAAAAAAAGGGGGGGGGGAACACTATTCTAGTTAAACTTCCATGTTGTCTATGAGTATATGAGAATGTTCCAGTATCTCTGAATATAGCAAAGAAGAAATGTGATTTAATTTAATTGAGTTAGGTTCTCAACTGAGAGATGTCCAAACATGTAGCAACATATTCTGGGGGCTTTATAGGAATCTCTTTTCAGACTCACTTCAGAACATTATGACACTGGAAAAGTATCCAATTCTCTGAACCCATCATTATTATAAATGCTTGATGAAATCTTAGATCAGCTAATTACTTAAAATAGTGCCTCCTGGTCCAACAAAAACAGCCCTCCTTTAATCCTCCTAACCCTCCAAAAACCTCACAATCTCTGAGAATGCTTGCCACTGATGAAGGTGAAATGTTAGGAGAGAATGCTTCTAGAACATGGCCATGCAGCCCTAAAAACCTACAACAACCCAGTGATTCCAGCCATGAAAAGCTTTGACAATACATAACTCCTTTACTAGGCAGCAGCAACTGTGAGCAATAGGCATCTGTTCTACTTTTCTGGTTGTGAAACAGTTTGACCTTCTGGACATATACATTTACTTTCATCGGTGGATCTCCACTACCATATTTTTCCTTTCTGGGGAAAAACCTGTCTTTCAGATCTTGATGTTTCCATTTGAGGGTCAGTATAATACATGCTTTGATTGCTATATAACTCTTTGATAATTTACCAGAGCCAGCAGAAAAATATCAGACTTCTAAGCTTCCACTTAAGACATCAGATAGAAGCCTGTTAGTGGTAATCAAAGAGAATTCAATTTCAGATAAAATCCCTGTTACACTTCCAGCTGCTGACCTGTCATGCTCTTTCATACTGTAGCTTCCATAATAAAGAAAACATCCTTTTAATTGCATACCCAGAGAGGGATATCAAAGGCCTGATACACACTACATAGAACAAGGTATACAAGCTAATTTTTTGCTCAGTGTGGTACAATAGAAGTTGAGGTAGAAATGAATGCAAGACAAATTCCCTCGTGCTCTTCCTCCGTTTATTTGTATGATTCTTTCTGGTGTATCATATTCAAAGCACAAATTGTCATTATAGATCTATTATCAGAGGAAAGAGATGAGGGACTTCACTTGGCTATGGGGACAATTTCCCTCAAACCAACAGATATCATTTACATTAGGCTTCAATTGATATATGAGTAAATCCCCCCCCCCCCCCAGAATCTACATAAATTTAGCCTCCAGCTTTATTTCCAACAGATCTGAATTATTTTATTGTCCCTTCTTTTTTCAGATTTCAGTAATGAAATTGATGAGTGACCATGAAATAACAAGAAGACATAGAAAGTCCTACCCCATAAACTTTGTTTGTGTGGCAGATACTTCATGAAACGTCGGGGGGGGGGGGGCACAGTTTCTCTGGCCAGAACAAAGAACTGAACTTTTACAGTGATTTGCTGCAGTGATTCTCCACATATCTGCAACTTGAGTTTTTTTTTTTTAAAAAGCTGAAATTTTCAGCAGAAGTCCCAAAGTGACCATCTTGGGAGCCTCTCAATCTTGCAACAAAGCATAAAGTCTGGACAATGGAGGCAGAAATCCCAGGACTAACAAGTCTCTATGTGGATCTCTTCTGAAGTCCTAGGATTTTTTTGCCCCTGATTAAAAACAGTGGTTTAGTACTGTTTGGAAGTACCCTCAGGAAATACTTAAAACCAGTTTTGAAAACTATTTGGTTTGACATCCAACTATCATTTTACTATTTGGTTGCCTTGTTAGTATCCATTATATGAGCTGAGAGAAAGCCATTCAGGACACAAGCATGTTCCAATGTTCAGGTGTCGGAATTGACATGTTTCAGGATTTTTTTTAGTTACATATACCTGCATGGCAAGCCCATGTGATCCCTTCCAATTCTAATGTTCTATGATTCTATCTTATATAAAAAATAAAAAAATACCCTAAGATATTTTGGTGAAACTTTGGTTGTTAAACAAAAAGAAAAAGAAACAATGATTTTTTTTAACAATCAGTAAAAACAAAACCCACACAATACTGAATAATGTGATGGAATGGGCATTAATCTGAATGAATTATCAGGTGATGCTTGCAGTCCAATGTAAACAGAGACTGCAGAGAAATAGAGTATTTTTTCTGTCTCTGTAATTTGATTCTAAGATGATAGAAAGTAAGCTACATATATAGAAGTCTCTCAGCAATTTAGCAACAGACATCTGATGCCTGTTGCAAAATATCAAATACTGAAATACACAACCAAGGACATTCTGCGTGTTTTAATATTTCAGTAGGAACTCTAATAAAGTGGGAAGACATAGGTGTTAAGTAGGAATGACTCATCCTCTCTCTTCCTCTATCAAGAAATATGTTAAATGAATCTGGGAAAAGAAGAGTAAACTCTATAATAGAATACAAAAGATGTTAAATATATGATTTCTGGACAGTTTGTCCTGGAACTGAATCTGGAAATAATTAAGAGAGTTACTATGACCCCACAGAAAATCCTATTGAGACTGTAGATTTCCCTAGATACCGTATGGGGAAACAATCCATCTTAGGTCCCTTCCACACAGCTGTATAAAATCCATGTTGAACTGGATTATATGACAGTGTGGATTTAGATAACCCAATTCAAAGCAGATATTGTGGATTATCTGCCTTAATATTCTGGGTTATATGGCTGTGTGGAAGGGCCCAGTGTGCTAAAACTCAGGTTTTTATTTAGGTGTAAATGATCTAGGGATGTAAATCTACACTTATTTCATTCTTGTACATATCAAGGACACATATCAAACAATTCCTTTACATGGGATTTTGTAGTTTTGTACGTTTTTTTAGAATGTTGTAATTTTTTCAATTTTTTTCTTTCAAAAACAAAAAAAAATGCATTCTGCGTATATGATTGAAAGCCTTAAAACTTCTAACCAATTGTAAATATGGTGCACTTTAACACAACACATTAGATGTCCCTTTTATATGTGTGTGTCAGAATCTGATATGGAAATAAGAAAAAATACTTTATGTATCATCCAGCTCTTGTATCAAACAGAATATTCAGCCACTCAAAGTATAAAGAAGAGTTCTGCTTATCACAGTACAAAGAAATAATAAAGAAAACCTAAGTTCTACAAACTGAGTGCCATAAGTACTCTGTCAATTTTCTATACAGTGACGCATAGTTTTGTTACAGTTTATACAGCTTTTATTAGAGGCTTGTTACACAAAAATTGAAGTAGTAATAAGAAATAAAGAATTTAGAGTGTGTATAAGTATGTTCTAAATGATTTTATATAGAAAGAAAGAATTTGAACATTGCAGAATGACCAGAATACATAATAATTTTGTAAAAAGATGAGCATTGTGATACATTTTATTTTGAAACAGGAAATAAAGCTGAAAAACTATTGGGGGGAGGGGGGCTCCCAGAAGTTCAAAATAGATATTGCCTCTGAAATAACCTTAGAAACTTAGAACACTTCCAGACAAATCCAAAACTCTGGACCTGCTTCAATGATGCCTCAGCTAAACCCGAATTAATCCAGAGTAAACTGGGATATCCCACTTTACTCTGGATTAATTAGACACCTGGAAAAATTTGAACAGTAATGTAATGTTTGGATCTTTCCAGGTGTGGATTCGCCGGGGACTGACTGCTGGGATCACTTCAGTGATCCTGGGGGTCAATTCCCAGAGTGATCCCAGTCCTTCTGGAGCCCAAAGGAGTGGGGTGGCACTCCACCCTCCCTTCCAAGCCTCTTATTTACCGCCAAAACGTATTTGAGGGCCCTGGTTGCATGCTCAGGTCTCTCCGTTGAAAGCTCCTGGTGTGTCAAAATGAGGCATCCGGAGGGTGGGGAGGAAGAGGACAATCCCTCCTCTCCCTTCTCAACCTCCCAATGCATAATTTTGATGTACCAGGAGCTTTCAACTGAGGGGCCTGAGCATGCAATCATACCCCTCAGGTAAGTTTTGGCAGGCTGGGGGCTAACTGGATGCCCGCCTGGGTCAACTTTTGTTTGACTCAGGAGGGCATGTATTCTCACACACACACACCCAAGGAAAGTGGGGGTTTGGGGGAGATGTGGAGCGTGAATCCCAGGAGGAACTGAAATTAAATATCCCACTTCCTCCCGGGATTCAGCCCTGACAGGAAGAGCCCATAGTTTCTAATGATGGAATTATGAATGAGTTTAGCATCATGAATTTGGCAGACTGATTAATAAGAAAACCATGAGGACTGAGTAGGACTGGAGTGATTCATTGGTCTGATGGAAAAGTCAGTCAAAACCACTGCTGATCTTAGGTTGAAGGTTTTATTGCAAGATATAATTGAATGCATCTGGTAAGTTTTCATTTCTTTGTGATGTCAGAATACATTAATGCAATATTAGTAAAATGCAGTAAAATGTTTTGTTAATATTTGTCTTCTATCCTTATACTTGACCATAGCAATCAATTAGGATAAATATTTCACAAATTAAACATTCAACAAAAGTACATATGGGCTACTATGAAAACTTTCTACAAGAGAATGGTGCTTTGGCAGGGGTTCAATAAATATTCAATGAATATTCTGTTGAGACATCTTCACATGGCAGAGAATACAAAAAAAAAACACTGTTAAAAATTCTGAAACAACACAATAGGATAGAACTGCATGTGGTTTAAAAAATCCAACAACTGCTATCCCTTTTCTGCATATATAAAGTATTTTATATAGTACAGGTTTGGTATTAACTTTCCAAGAACATCTACAGAATAATAATACAGGTAGAAATATTTTTACTGCTACATAATCATGCAGTAAAGCCATGCATAAGCCATGAAGTCCTGCTTCCAAAATGCTTAAAGGAAGAATATCTACATGAATTGCTGATGCAATTGCTGTTGTTCATTCGTTCAGTCATCTCCGACTCTTCGTGACCTCATGGACCAGCCCACGCCAGAGCTCCCTGTCGGCCGTCACCACCTTTCCTGTATTTCATAATAATGGAATACAACTAATGATATAATGAGGTAATTTCCTATATTCCTATAAAATTAGATACACCAAAAGTCTGATGAAAACCAACTTTACAAGGTCAGTGGAGAAAAACTATCATTTTAAAATAGCCCTATGTAGGTGCTATTTTTGCTGCACAAGTAGTTGCAACCTGGGATGCAAACTTCAGGCTCACTTCTCTACATATTTTCTCTTGATGTTGCTAGTAAAATTCTGGAAATGAGCCATATCCATATTCACCTGTACCAATACTGGAAGTCAATAAGTTACAAACAAAATAACAACAAACCTACAGAACCTAAGTTGAATTTGGTAGTGTTTGTTTTATTGTCGGTACCCCTATTCAGAAGATTTCACCCCTCTTTCTGTCCCTGTGACAATTGGATTTTGAAAAAAAAATGCTTGTAGAGGAAAGAAGGATTGGTGATAAATCTTCTGTGGAGACACCTTTTCCCCATGATAACTCTCTCAGGAGGGAGTTTCCCTTCCTACGGGTAGATTCTCTCAGTTTCTGTTGTCTCTCCCCTATCCTTAACAATTAGTTGTTTGTAGGTCAGATGTTTGTAACTCGGGGACTGTCTGTACATGAGATATCCTTGTGATGATAAGGTAGACCATCCAAATCTATTGAGTTCTCTCCTGCTTTTAGTTGTACATGATTATTATTTAGCCCTTCAGCCAAAAAAACTCCCAAAGCATCTTAAAATAGTTTAACTTTGCTAGGTCCTCCAATGCAATGCTACTATAACTAGTGGAGAAGATATACCATAGCATTCTCTGGAGGTTCTAGCAAATTCCTCGAAAGACTATCTCCCCCTGAGCAGGTAAATGGAACCCCATATATGGGATCCTCGGTTAAGGGGAATCTCATTATATGTACTTCTGAACAAATTGTAATGTTTTGCTCATTGTTGGCTGCCTTGAGTACCCATCTGAAGGAAAAGTGTGATGGATAGATTGATGGATGGGTATTCCCTGGGTCACTTTCAAAGTATGTGGCAGCCATGAGAAATTGGAGACAATTTTTGTCTCTTTAAATGTTTTTCTTTTAAGCAAAATGAGGAAGAATGATTATTTAATGGTTGAGTGACATGGCTTGAGAAACAAAGCTAAGTTTTTATCACATTTGACACCTGGAGTTTTATTACTGATTTTCTGTTGGGAATTTTATATTTTGTTTAAAACTACTGACTTCAAAACAAGCAATGTACAAATGGAAAGCCACAATAAAAGTGAGGATATAAAGAGAACAACAGGAGGAAAGATGTTATTTGATCCTCTGATCATTAGCTAGTGGTTGTCTCTGTAATGCTATTATTTGGAAGCTGCCTCTTTGAATAAACAAAATCTGTGCGCTTTAGGGGATCTATATAGTGTTTTTCATGTAGAGCATTTTTATGGAGGTTTGCTTACATTGATGTTCTTTGCTTTCTGCCAATAATGACTGAGAAATAGGAAAATTAATGAGAGATGGAAGAAGATAGCACATTGAATTAATCATTCATATTCAAAAAATTAATTCAATTATGTTAATATTGAAGGACATGTTTTTAACAATTACACTGGTTTGAAATTAATTTTAGTTTTACATTATATTAATAAAAGCCTTACCCAAAATGAAAATCAAAGATATCCCCTGTGATTTTACTCTGGCTTTCCTTGTTTAGATAGAAGAAAGCAGTTTTGTAAAAACTTGTTTCTAATCTACTCTACCAAAAACCAAACCACAATATCCTCTGTTCTTATTTGAATCTATCTTTGTGTACCTTCAAATCATCTCTGACTATATGGTGATCCTAAAGCAAACCTATCATGAGATTTTATTGGCAGAATTTATTCATTGTCATCCTCTGAGGCTGAGAGTGTGATATGCCCAAGGTCAACCAATTGATTTCCATGGCCAAGTGGGAATTCAAACATGGTTTTCCATCATGCAATTCAACACAAAAACCACTATAAAAACCACTATGTCATGCTGGCTCTACTACTGTACTAGAAGAAACCCTACTTTTTTGCTTTGTAGGGTCAAAACAGTAAGCTAGTTGGTTTCTTCCAGAAACCTTTTCTTCTCCCAATGCATCCTCACAATAACCCTGGGAGGCAGACTAAGATAAAAGAGTACCAAGGTCTTCCAGAGGGTTACTGTGTCCATTGAACCTGAAACTTCCAACCAGTGAAATACTCTAACCACATTTTAATTTTATAGCAAATAAACACTTTTCAGAATCAAATGTGGAACCATCTGTCCTATGGTTTAATCAGATTTACAGTGATTCTCCTTTTTTGCTACAATTCTACAAGGTAACTTAAATCAAAGAAACCTTACAATGCTCATAAAACACACAATTTCACAATATTTTTTGAACATTGTGAAACAGAATTAGCTGGCAAAAATATAAGCAATTTGTAGAATTCAATTTGAGTAAATTGTGTTGGGATAAATGTGTAAACATGTTGAGTAAAACAGAAAGAAATTATGTTTGAAGGTTGTTTATTATTTTCGAATAATAATAATAATAATAATAATAATAATAATAACTTTATTCTTATATCCACCATCATCTCCCTGAAGGGACTCTGGGCGGCTTACACACGGCATAAGGTGTCTAAAAACAAAACATAAAATAAGCACACTATAAAATAAAATAAGATAAACACACACACACACATATAAAACACCAAACAAAACTCAATGAAGCTGTGCTCATCAACCAATAGTGGTAAGTTGCTGTAAACCTGGCCAGGTTGTAAACAGTAGGACGAGGGAATGGGAGAAGGGTAGAGCTGTAACTGTGGAGAGAGGGCATGGGATAAAGTGCAGGCTGCATGACTGTTACGCAGAAGAACTTGGGACTAGACATTCTCCAAAGCTTGTATAAACAGCCATATTTACTGCACATGTTTCTGTGCCTTGTCTTGAGTTGCTTCAGATATTATAGATGCAAAATAAATGTCTGATTTTACTAATATGTATCTAGAAGAAGGAAGAGGAGGAGGAGGAGGAGGAGAGTAGAAGGGTAGGAGGAGGAGGAGAAATAAAATAACAAAACAACAGCAACAGGGTAGGAATAAAGGGGACATGTATGTACTTATTTATAACTGTTTGCCTCAACAGTTCCTTATAGATAATTTATCCTGCTTAAACTCTTCTTTAACAAGTGGTTTGATTCCTGTGGCCTAGATATTGTAGTTTCCCAGACTGAGAAATTAGCAAAAAGCAAGCAACTAGGGTTTTGTTTTTGTTTTTTTGTAAAAAGCCAGAAGAAGTAAACTTTGGATAAAGAACCAGCTGGGAAATGTAAAATGTATTGGCTTTTCAGTGCTGTCTCTCACTTAATTAATTAATGCTTTCATTCTGGAGGAATGTTTATACTGAAATTCCAGCTTAAATCAATTGCTTTAGCAAAAAAAAAAAAAAACCCAATAATAAAGTAGCAACTTCTCTTGGCAACTTTCCAACTTAATTCAAAGTAAAATGACTTTACGTAGTTACTTTCTATTCTTGTAATGTGTTAATACCGACCTACTGAAGAAGAAATTCAAGTGACTCTTTATCATTCAAGTGACTCTATATCAAAGGAGAGACAATGCACTGTTGTAGAAAGCATTACAAGGGGTTTTTTTTGGTTTTGTTTTTAAAAAGAGGATTAAACAAATTTATGGACCAGAGTGCTGTTATTTCCATTAATAGCAAATTTATTTAGTGAGTGTTGACAAGATTATACAAAAAACCGAGCCATGGGCAAAGAAAAAAAAAGAGAAAGTAGAATTTAGTGGACTGTCAAGATTTTCAGAATATAACAAAACATTTCAGGGAAGGAAAAAAATCATACTGCAAAAGCATCCCATATGCTACAAAATGCTAAGTGTATGAGGATGGTACATATTTTTGTGACTTAATGGAGAAGTGGGAGGTCTGTTTAAGCGATTGTGCTCATCTGGCTAGAACCCCAAACAGGATCATATCACTTTGCCACATTTTCTGGCAGGTTACTGGTTATTAGCCTTGATACGTAACAAGACTAGCAATATTCGGTTATTGTTCTGAGAGCATAGAAAAATTATCTTTTGAAGAACAACTTAAAACTTTTCCAGCCAACATGATTTTTGGGAGCAGTAGGGGAAAACACCCAACTACCATCCCAAGCTCTTTATGTTATTGAGCATATAATGGAACATATGGTTCTCTTACCCTGCTTGTAGACTTCCTGCAGTACCTGGCAGGTGATTCCTTGAATTTCATACTTATCAAGCAGACTTGATCAGTATGAGACTTCTTAGATTTTCATGAATTCTAAGTTCAAAGCACCGGATTGCACAGTTTCATAAGCAACCCACAAAATATTAGCAAGGTACAATATATTTTACCTGCTACACATATGTAATGTCTCATATACATGCACTACTACACTCTCTACATGTGCTTTGAACATCATAATCATCACATTTCATTCCAATACAGGTTCCCATCTGCATGGCCATAACCATGACTGGAATATAAGAAAGCTACTTGTTATACAAAACATCCAGCCGACAGTGCTCATGCCTAGAATAGAAATCTGCTTATTCTGGGCAAAAACACCGCACTGTCTGCTACAGAGAGCTCTAAATCTTCCTCGACCAAACAATTTTTTTTTCAAAATGGAAGGCATACCCAGCATAATGCATTTCATATTTTGACTTTCTGCATGTGCAAATAAGAATTTCATTAACCTTCACTTCAGCCTAGATGTCAGACTGAGCTGTACAAATGATAGCTGGTGGTAATTAGAGGTTTGCAGCTGCAGTTACTTTGGCTATGTTACTAAAGAAACTTGTGAATCCTGTAGAGATGACTCATGAATAGTGTGGTGGGAGAGCGGGGAGAATCATTATGTCCTTAGGCATCCTTTTACTTCATTGTGAAGAAGTTCAGAAAATATTATCTTATAATTGAATAAGGATGTGGGTTCTCAAGCTCCTTCTACACTGCCATGTACAATTCTGATTATCTGCTTTGAACTGGATTTTATTTATTTATTTATTTATTATTTAAACTTATATGCCACCACTCCCCTGGGGCTCGGAGCGGCTTACAAGAATAGCTAAAATCTAACAAAGTTCAAAAGCAATTTAAAACAATTTAAAAACAACAGTATCAAACATTAAAAGCCTGTCGAAACAGGTATGTCTTACATGCCCTGCGGAAAGCTGGTAAGTCCTGCAGGGCACGAACTTCAGGTGGCAGAGCATTCCAGACTGATGGCACCACTGCTGTAAAGGCTCTGCGTCTGGTTGCCGTTAGACGCAAGGTCTTGACACTGGGGACTTCCAATAGATCTTGGTCCTCAGAACGGAGGGATCTCTGGGGTTGGTAGGGGGTGAGACGATCCCTCAGATACATTGGCCCCAGACCATGCAAGGCCTTAAAGGTGAGTACCATCACTTTGAAAGTGATCCGGTGCTCAATTGGTAACCAATGCAGCTGTAATAAGATTGGTGTTATGTGGCATCTCATCGGAATTCCCGCAAGAAGCTGAGCAGCTGCGTTTTGTACCAACTTGAGCTTCCGAATCACCGACAGAGGGAGGCCAATGTAGAGGGCGTTACAGTAGTCCAGTCTTGAGATGACCGTGGCCTGGATCACCGTAGCTATGTCGTCCCTGGACAGGTAAGGGGCCAGCCGTCTAGCCTGCCACAGGTGAAAGAAGGCGGTTCTGCTCACGGCGGAGACCTGGGCCTCCATTGTCAGCAGAGGGTCCAAAAGGACTCCCAGACTCTTTACCAATGATGACGGGTGTAACGCCTCGCCATCCAGGGTGGGCAGATGGATGTCCCCACTGCCCGATCCACCCAGCCATAGGATCTCCGTCTTTGCTGGATTCACCCTCAACCTGCTGGCACGCAGCCATCCAGTAACGGCCTCGAGGCACTGATGGAAACAATCGGGTACAGAGTCCGGTCGGCCTTCCATCTTCAGCACCAGCTGAGTGTCATCGGCATACTGATAACACCCAAGCCCAAAACCTCGAACCAGCTGAGCAAGTGGTCGCATATAGATGTTAAACAACAGAGGGGAGAGAATGGCCCCCTGAGGAACCCCACAAGATAGAGGGGACCTCTCAGAAACCAGGCCTTCCCTCTCCACTCGCTGTCCACGGTTGTGAAGAAAGGAGGACAGCCAGTTTAAAGCTGTCCCCCTGATTCCAGCAACAGCAAGGCGGTGGGTCAAGAGATTGTGGTCGACTGTGTCAAATGCTGCTGTGAGATCCAATAACACAAGCAGTGCTGACCCGCCCTGGTCAAGCTGGCATCGAAGGTGATCCGTGATGGAGACCAGCACAGTCTCTGTCCCGTGCCCCACACGGAAGCCGGATTGGAAGGGATCTAGTCCGGCTGTGTCGTCTAGGAATTGCTGCAACTGCTCCGCTGCTGCCCTCTCAATCACCTTGCCCAGGAACGAGAGATTTGATTTTTATGTGAGTGTAGACTCATATAATCCACTTCCAAACAGATAATGAGGATTATCTGCTTTGATAAAACTAATTATATGGCAGCGTAGAAAGGGCTTCAGAAATATATATCTCTGGCCCTGTGAAATCAATCTTGCATGTCTTTTTCTTTGAGTGTATTCACAAAATCTGTTCACAATTTTCTGCATTCCTTATTTCTGAACTTCTTGTATGTTTTGTTCTATTCCTAGCCTTGTATCTACACAGGCCAAATGAAATGTCCTCACCTTAAACCTGCTGTGAGCAGTCCAGAAGACAGACAGCCATTGCACAGAAGTGCTTTTTTCCAACTAGTAATGTAGCACAAGAAGAACCGCAGGTTACACTAGAGTTTCCAGGAAACTCCTGGGTGAACCCTGGTATTTAAATGTGTGGGCTGCTAAGTTGGGCCTCACTGAAGGCAGTCCAGTGGCCACACATTAAAAAAAAACCTGAGTGTTGTTTTTCCCCTGCAGAGCCTTGCTCATGACATCGCTTCTGGTCATCATATGGTGGGCACCCTGGTGTGACCTCACCAGAAATGACATTGTCAGTATGGCTCTACTGAGGAACTCCATGTTCCTTCTAAAAATCCAGAAGTGTTATCAAATGGTGCAAATGGTATAAAGACAACTCTTGCCAATGTCTTTTCTTTCCCAGCAAATCCTTGCTGTCTGCAACTTCGGTAGATTGTTAGTTTTGCTTGGATTCTCTTTAAATGGGGGAACTGATTCTGTAACAAATTGTGTTTGTCATGCCTTGGTCTCTGTAGTCCTAAAAACCTAAGTTTTATTAATAGGGGTATTTGCACAATACTCACTGCCTCTTAACTTCGCCGTGCATCATAGACCATAGTACATTTCTGCTTGACAGCTTGTGCCAGGGATGTGAAACGAACCATATCAGTAATACAGTCAGCATAGTTACAAACCTCTCGTCCTCTCATTCACATTTAACTTTTATGAGCAGAGGTACTTGTTGCAATGCTCCCTGCTTCTTAGCACGGTGGTACATCATAGACCACAGTACATTTCTACTTGACAGAGGTGACAACAAAGATCCCCTGGGGTGCTGCAATGTGAACCCGATCAGCATTAGCACAGTATTTTGTTGGTTGTCTCTGATCGGATTCAGTGCAACAACACCAGCTACCTTTTCCTGTTTAGGATTAAGGGTAAAGTTAATAGCCACTCCCATTCCTCATCTACACCTCCTGAACTAATTTGAAAGCCATTTTTGTTACAGTTTCATCCTGAGAATATTTGTTGAGTCTTATTTTGAAATATTATTTTTGGACTTACAACCATCCATGTAACATCTAAAGCAGTGGTTCTCAACCTGGGGTCCCCAGATGTTTTTGGCCTTCAACTCCCAGAAATCCTAACAGCTGGTAAACTGGCTGGGATTTCTGGGAGTTGTAGGCCAAAAACAATCTGGGGACCCCAGGTAGAGAACCACTGATCTAAAGCCTTGTAAGAGATCTTTTTTAAAGATGACAATTCCCAGATTTCCTAAAGCGTATTATGGGAGTTATAGTCCATAGAGTAACGTTCACATATTCTGATTCTTTGGGCCCATCTAGACAGTAGCTTTATTGCGGTAATTCCTGCAATAAAGGAGGGGCTGTTCAGACAATGTTCTGGACAGTCCCAAATTAATTCACTAAAAACAGGAAAAACTTGGTTTGTAGCGAATTAATTTGATAATGGATTTATTCCATGCCTTCTTGGAAGGCGCAGGATAAATCCACTATTTCTGGTGTCTGGACTGCAGAATACTGTGGTCCAGACAGTATTCCCACAGTTTACTGGGCTAAATAAGTTAAGTAAACTGTGGGAATATCCATCCCCTCCCTCGAAGACTGTTGTGTCATTTCTATGTGCCAGGAGAACTGCTACAAGAGTGTGTTTACTTTTCTAAAGGGCCTAGGGGCTTGGGGGAAGACGGGTAGGACCTCCAGACATTTGGGGTAGACACCCACCCCAGAAAGCGCACAAAATAACTCTTACAAAGTTTATCTTAGATTTTACGTGGATAGTTTTAGGTTTGTGAATGCAGAGTAATCATGAGTCTCTGTTTGTTAAGCCTTATTTGTTAGAGATGTCCCAAGGTTGTAAATAAACATGGACGTCATCTAAATGAAGGAAGATTGCCTTTTCTAGATGTCCTAGTCATCCGCAAACCAGATCAACAATTAGGTCACACCATTTACAGAAAACCCACACACACAGATAGATATCTACATAAAAACTCCAACCATCACCCAAGTCAAAAAAGAAGCACCATTAAAGCTTTGGCAGACCGTGCAAAAAGAATCTGCGAACCCCACCTCCTTCAAGATGAACTGAACCACCTCAGCTGGGCTCTACAGGCCAATGGATACTCCACTTCAGACATCAAAAGAGCTGCAAGACCAAGAACAAGCCGAAGATCCACCCAGAGGAAAAGTGTTCTTGCCATACATCAAGGGAACCACTGACCACATAGGCAAGCTGATGAGGAAACACAACATACAAACTATCTACAGACCCACCAAGAAAATCCAACAAATGCCACATTCAGCAAAGGACAAGAGGGATCCTCTCACTTCTGCAGGAGTCTACCGGATACCATGCAGCTGTAGACAAGTCTACATAGGGACCACCAAACGCAGCGCCCAAACACAAATCAAGGAACATGAAAGGCACTGCAGACTACTTCAACCAGAGAAGTCAGAGCACCTGATGAACCAACCTGGACACAGCATATTATTTGAGAACACAGAAATGCTGGACCACTCTAGCAACCACCATGTCAGACTACACAGAGAAGCCATTGAAATCCACAAGCATGTGGACAATTTCAACAGAAAGGAGGAAACCATGAAAATGAACAAAATCTGGCTACCAGTATTAAAAAAAACTCAAAAATTACAACAGCACAACAACAGAGAGGAAACAAACAAGGACATCTAATCACCTCTCAACAAAAGTTTGCTTGAGGCACTGTCAGGCCATTATATGCTAATCAAGGTGGTCAGTTGAAACATTCACACCTAGCTCCAACAGACAAGAGTCCTTTGTCCCATCCTGGTCATTAACACCTAGCTCCAGCAGACAAAGTCCTTGTCTCACCCTGGTCATTCCACAGATATATAAACCCCTTTTTCCTAGTTCCAACTGATCTCACTACCTCTGAGGATGCTTGCCATAGATGCAGGCGAAATGTCAGAAGAGAATGCCTCTAGACCATAGCCATATAGCCCGAAAAAAACTACAACAACCCAGTGATTCCGGCCATGAAAGCCTTTGACAATACATCATCATCTAAATAGTTATACTCCAGACAGCTTGTTCTAAACCAGCACAAACTTTGTGTTGAGGGAACAATTTTTAAGAAATTGAAATAGATGTATCTTCCTGACAGTGAATATTTATCATTTTCTTGTTTCTTCTTTGCCATGTACTCTAACTCCAAAGAAATGGACACACAATCACATACATAGGATATAATTTCAGGATAATTTCATTAGAGTGCATATTGATTCATTAGAGTGACCTATTAATATTAATAACATTCAAATGGCTGAATTCCTGCATGATGGGATAAGAATTTACTCACAGAAATCCTGATTCCCAAAAATGACTTAAGCTGAGTTCTTCACAGAAATAGGACTCCACATAATGCGACTCATTACAGTGGTGAGAGTATGGAAAGATTGAGCCTCTTAAAGACTTCTGCAGTATTTTACTGGATTTAGGCCAATACTTGTGTGGATTTGTGCTGTCAATGGATTATTAAGTTTAGCTAATAATTTGCTGGTTTATTGCTCCGACATTCACATGAATTAATTCAATTTCTATCCTTTTGAACCCAGGGGAAAATCCAAAGTAATATCAAGAGTCCATGTAGCCTAAGCCTAAGCGAAACACTGTTAGCAGGGACAAGCCAAATAATTATATAAAGCTGCAACCTGGGGCATAGCTATAGACGGGCAAAATGAGGACACTGAAAATAATATTTCTCCTCCTCCCATGAAATTTTCCTACATTCTCCAAAATATTATCATTGAAGGCAAGGAGACACTCAACATTGTCCCTAGCTATTACTCATATTGGCTGTGTATGCAGTCCTCTGGTAACATTGCATGCTTCTTTTCTTTGGATGACTAATCAGGATTTCCCAATACCTGATTGAAATTTCAAGTTACTATATTGCTAGAAATGTGGGGAATAAAGAAAAAAAACTTTTGTTAATTGCTTAAGGACAAATTTGCCCTTCCCCAATAGCTATGATCCTGGTTGTAGCTACAGGTGTAGAGCAAGTGCTTTATGCCCATGTTTCCACTCCTACTTGTGTATTCCAAGTAAGATAGCGGTCCACTGAAAAACTGAGAAATCCTATTAATTAATGTATATTAGTTTTTCCTACCTTTGAGTGTTTGGGCTGCAGTTCCCATAATGGCCAGTTGAGAAACATTGACATAGCCTGGCATAGGCAAGATGTTTAAACAAAGCCATAATTTTTATGTGGAAGTGAGTACTTCAAAGAGAGCAAATGTATGTTCAATGCTCTTCCAATTCACTTAGAATACAAATAACTTTTCATACTTAATTTGTAATCAGAAACAGACGCTGTCTATAGATGTAATGAATTATATTTTTTAATTTCCCCCATTTCATTATCATAACTTACATGAATGGTAATATATCATTTTTCTACTGGTTATATTTTATGTGCCTTTGAAAAAGAACTATGTAATATGCATTAAATTCAGTTTTATGAAAAGGTCTTGAGAAATTGAGAAAGGAATTGGTTAAATTTATATGGAATGGAAAAAGTCTAGAATTGCATATAGAAATCTAATAGATGCAAAACATAGAGGACAATTAGTGCTCCCAGATCTTAGATACTATTATGAAACTGCAGGCTTAAGTTGGCTAAAGGATGGGATAAAATTATAAAATCAAGCTTTACTTAGTCTAGAGGGACTAAGATTTGGCTGTCATGCCTATATATGGTATGCAAAAGAGAAGATTAACAAAGATTTTAGTTGGCCTTTTAGTGATGTGGAAAAGATACAAGAAAGGGATGAAGCAGATAATCCCTTTATGGCTGCGTCCTTGGAAGCAGTGTTAAAACCAACATACACTGAAGAACTGAGAACTTATAGGGAAGAAAATGAACAATGAAAACTAAAAGGGAGAGAAGAGGTAGGGATAAATGACTGGTTTCATTATCATCAATGTCATTATATATTTAGAGTAGACAATAAAATTGGGGTTGCTTAAAGAAAATCAGAGTTGGAGGATATTTTGGAGAAAGAAAATAAAGGATTGATTTCCAGGTTATACAAATATATTCTTCCTAGGTATATAATTACAGTGTTAAAACAGCTCAACTGGTTCATTTCCAGGCAAACTTCAAACTGCTTGTCAAGACCAATAAAGTCCTATAAAGCTTGGATCCAGACCATAAGGCAGACTACATCTCCCCAATGAACTTGCCAGACTTAGGTTCTTCAGGAAGGCTTTCTCTCATTCCCACCCCCAACACAGGCTCATTTGGTTAAGTCATAAGAGAGAGCCTTCCCAGTGGATCCTCCTGGAATACTTTTCTATGGAAGGCTAGGCTGGTCCCCTCCATACTTGCCTGGCGCCAGCAAGTAAGGTTGTTTTTGTGTAAGCAGGCTTTCAATCTGTAAGTAAACAAGATTATCATTGGAATGAGTAATATATCTTTGTAAAACTCTGTTTATTTTTAAATAATGTTTTGTTGTTTTGTGGGATGATTATAATTGTTTTTAGATTTGTATTTTTTTAAATTGACTGTTTTTGGGAATCACCTTTGGTCTCACTCTGGGAAAAAGGCAGCATGCAAATAAAATAAATAAATAAATTAAATTAATTCATGTACTTCTTTCTAAGAAGATATGTATAAGATTGCATTATAAATAATTTCAAACAATAACATAATTTAAATACTTTTAAGCAACACACCTCAACATCTGAACCTATTATTTTCCAAGAAGTAATTAATTATTTGAGTGGAGATGCATTGGTTCATATACATATTTGTAATATCTCCTAATAAGCACAGCCTATGGCTATCTGTGAATAAGGATTTACTCCTGCTCATACTCTCTCTGCAGTTGGTTTATATGCAGTTGATTTAAGTTCTTGTCTGCTGGGCCTTTGCTTCTTGGTATCTGAATTCAGCATATATTGCAGATAACCTTACATTAATTCCCAAAGTGCAGCCTGGCTGATAAAAATGAGAAGAGCCAGGCTTTTATAAGATGACAGAACATAAATAAATACATTATGGCATTAGCATAGAAAGCTGTGCCTTTGTTCATTAAGGGTATTTTATTCAAGGAACCCTTTGGGGAGGGGCAGCAACAGTTTGTCAATAAACTCAAGACATCTTTTAAAAAGAAAAAAAAAGAATTGTTGTCTTTAAACTAAGCACTTGCAAGAAAAAATGTTACATCTACAGGCCAGCATAGCTGAATAATTGGGTCTTTCGCCTAACTATTTGTGATCCTGAAGAGAAATCGAAATGCCAATTGTTTGCAATCGTTCCCACTCCCTTTGTGGAAACTTGCAATGCCTACCCAAAGGCAGATGGAAATGGGTGCAGAGAAATGCCTGTGTCAGTAAAGCCCTGTCCATAATTGAGATAACTGACTACACAGCAAGAAGAAAAAACCTTTTCCACCCACCATCACTCTCCTCCTGTGGACAGCAACAGTTTGATGAGGAGAGCTTCAGCTGTGCATTGAGTCTCTCTGTATGAGCTGTGGGTCAGACAAAGAGCCTCTATGTAAGGTTAAATTCCTATCTTCGACCATTGCTTTCCACACTTGGAGAATGATGCTGATGAGTGGGCAGGGCTGCCACCAATGGAAACTGGTGGTTTCAGTAGCTCTAATGATGCTCCCTCAAAAATTATGAAAACGCACACGATGCTAAATCCCACCCCCCACCCCCCACCCCCCGGGAATACATGCAGCACCTTTGACAATTCCTCTAATATTCATTCTAAAACCAGAGTGTATTCACTATGCCACTCACATTGAAACTGCCAGCCTCTACTGATATTATTCTTCTCCTCTTCCCATATTTAGTATACAGTGGATCCTTGGTATCTGCTGAGGTTTTGTTCCAATATCTCTCGTAGATACTAAAATCCATGGATGCTCAAGTCTCACGTATAGTAGTGTAGTAAAATGACATTCCTTAAATAAAATTATATTATTATTTTTTAAAAAAACTTGAAAGTTATGAATGGTTGAATCTTGGATTACAGTATCCATGGATATGGAGGGCTAACTATAATTAGTTTCCAAATGCTGTCAATAGGGCTATCATTTGGACTGACTTTATTTCTCCAGAAATGAGTGGTTCATGATACACCTGGTTTTCTGGGTTTTCAGCCAGCAAACCTAACATGCTGAAAAGTCTCCTTTGCCTGAAAGCCATGAATTAATAAGAGAATCTTATGAGATATTGCTACCAAACCTAGTGATGAGGAGGTAAAAGATATTTGTAAAGAAGCAGAAAGTACATGGACAGAGAAGTGGGAAATACAGCACAGAATGGAAAAAATAAAAAAGCAGAACAGTCTAAGTTCCAAGGAGTGTAAGAAAGAAGATATGAGGAGCACTCAAACTCTATAGTTTCTTTTTTGAATTGCAGAGTCAGAGCTTTGAAAAGCTTTCTTGGATTCCAGCTTTCCAAAGCATCCAACCAGTATGGTCTTTTTTGCTCCAAAAAAAGTGATTTTTTCCAAGCTCTGAAAAGCCTTCCATCAAGCTGAGAAGGCAGGGGGAAAAGAATGAAAAAGAGGTAGTGACTTGTGGAGGTGGAGAGATACAAGGCAGCCAATTGTTAAGACTTAGCAGTCTTTTTGGAGAAATCTTATGCTATCAACTTCTTTCTCTATTAGTCTCAAAGGTGCTGCAAGATCCCTTTGCCTATTTTTTGTACAAAATGTGTGAGTGCTGCCAGCATTCCATTATTATTAATGCCATTATTCATTTTTCCATCTTCTTTTTAAAGGAAAAGAAACTTTTGAAATTTTAGCAAGGCAGCAAATGGCCATTTCTCTGATGGAGAGCGTATTTTTGCAATCATCTCATAACTCTTGTTAGAGTGCATTTTCATGGGACCATAAAGGAATCTTTTCATTCAGCATGATCCATAAACCCTGCTAAAGAACATTAGAAGTTGTATAAAAAGGGCTTCCATTAAGATTAAACCTTCTTCTTCCAGATTTCTACTCATAGCCTAGAGAAGCTCTAAAGTATTGTGCCTATTGTGGAAGTACCACAATAGTGTCATCTTCCTCTGTTCACACTCTCATATTGTAAATATTACTTTTAGATATAATAGTCATAGAAATCATGACATTTTACTGTAAGTATATCTTTTCCAAGTTCTTCAATTATTGTGTTCAAAGAAGCACTAAATTGGCCCACTCATGAGGTTTGGATGAAAATCTACATCAGAGGCTATAATATGTAATTTTATGATGGTGGAACTACATTGTTGACATGATACATAACATTGCTACTGAATTGTGGTAATGCACAATATGGTCCTGACCAGATGTCCCAACATAGGCTGTTCTGCATTGGGACACATTGTTTCTTGAGACTGTGTGCTTTGTTACCATTTGAGCAATGTCCCTGCTTCCCTCCTGAGCATTTGAACATTGTGCAATACCTCTATTCATTTTTATGTGGGCATTAGTTAATTTCCAATTACCAAAAAAACCCTAACAAGTTTTTGTCTATTGTGAATCCTTATAGTCATGAAGTTTTAAAATGTGAGATCATAGCAGTAACAATAATATTCAAATTAATAGCAATATATCATATTTGAGCCAAACATGGTATAGTTGTGTGAGTACTGGACAATGAATTTGGAGACTGAGGTTCAATTTCTACTCAGCCATGGAAACTCATTGGGTGAACTTAGACCACTTCACATGCCTGTTTGGTTCATGCCTATTTGCCAGCTAGTCACTGGGAAAAGGGAAGAAACACAGGATGGCTAGTGGTGTCCCACGTGCCCTCCCTCCTTTCCCCATCATACAGTAAGGACAGGAGAAGTGTCTCCATTAGATGGAAGAAAGGGTGGCAGCATGTGTTCACCACTGCCTTTTCCCCCATCATACATGGGAAAGGGGAGAAAAGTGTGGGTAGCTCCAAGGTGCTTCCCCTCCACTTTTGGAGGAATGTGGGTGATGCCTGCCATGCATCATGTGATGGTGCATGGCAAAATGGGGCAAAATGCCCCATGTGAAGAGGTCCTTTGAGCAAACCATACTCTCTTCATCCTCAAAGAAGTCAAAGGACTTCTTAGAAAACCTTGCCAAGAAAACCCCATGATAGGTTCACCTTAAGGTCACCATAAGATGGAAACAACTCGAAGATACATAACAACAACATATTTGAATTAGCAACTAGCACAAAGTAGAAGTCAAAAAGAACACCTTGAACTCTCCCTTTTGCTAAGAGATGATGAAATGACAGCTCTCCCTATCCTCTGCTCTATAGGTACATATGTAATGGAATGCTATTGAAGTAACCAAGTCTGTTTATTTTGAGAAATGACCATGAAAGTGTGATATATTTTCTATTTCCATTTGTAGATATCAAGCCAGCTTCTGTCTCCAAGCAGGGTAAAGTTGGCAATAAAAGAGCAGGTCCTAAGATTCCCAGCAGAGAGTCATCCAGGATGGCACTTGAATGTACAGACATCTTTCACAGATCATTGCCCTCTCAAGATGAGAGGAAATTAAATAAATGTGGCATCCATCTGTGACTCCATTTATGTACACTTCACCTGATGTACCTAATTAAGAGTGATCTTCGATCCTACCTGCTAAAACATCCAAAAGTAATAAATCATGTAGTCCAGTACTGATGGTTTAGCCTATAGATGAAAGGAACAAAAAAGGAAAATCCCTGAGGCTTGGAGAGGTGCTATAAATGTAGGACAAGAACGTGACACAATTAGAGGCAGTCTCCAAGTTACAAACATCTGACTTACAAATGATTTATAGTTAATAACAGTGGTGAGACAACAGGAAGTGAGAGAAAACTACCCCTTGGAAGGGAAATTCACTCCTGAAAGTGTCATTGTGGGGGAATGCTTTTCCAAAATCCAATTCTCACATGGACAGAAAGTGAGGTGGAATCTTCTGAACAGGTGCACAGACAATAAAACAAACACCACAGGAGTGTTAACCCTTCCCTATGCTATCAATAGATAGATAGATAGATAGATAGATAGATAGATAGATAGAGATAGATAGATATCCATACAAATTCATCCTAAAAACAAACCTACAGAACCCATCTTGTTTGTAACTTTGGGACTGTCTGTACTGATATTCTCCTACTTCCACTCCACTCAGCTTTCTAACACTGGATGTGTTTGAGGCCTGATGACATAAAGCTCAAATTATTTGTCAGGTACATTTAATCCCAGATTTCTCCAGAATTCCAGACATATTTGAACTATTTAGTGATATCCTTGTTTAACAAGGGATGAGATCTTGCAATCCACCTAGGGAAATGTAATTTCATGTACAGATAAAATTGCAGAATGCTTTGCAAGTTAAGAAGGCTGTGAGCATATCCACGTGGGCATTATAAAGTAGGGTGGGTGAAAATTGACCCCAACATAGAACAAGGTCAATCAACAAGTTTTTGCCCTGTGTTGGGCATGTCCTGAACTTTGGGGGAGCTCCAGAGCAGTTCCACACATTGGAGGTGTGTAAACAATTGGGCTGGTTCCAATTCAGAACCTGACTGTTTACACAGCCATCCTGCTTTCCCTGGGCTACATGCCTATCCTGGTCACATGTATCTTGGTGGTTCTGTCCTCATTATCAAGGCAGCTATGGAGCTCAAAACAACTCCTGGCCATCCCCAGGTGCCATTACTGGCACTTGCAAGGGTGCCCATGTGAAATGGAGAGGGCAGGGGAATTGCCTCCCTCTGTTTCCTATTCTCTTCTCAGGATCACATGGGCACCTTTGCAAACATAAGCAATACTCCCAAGGATGGTCAGGAGCTCATTTGATATTTTGGCAATGGTGACAGGATCATTGTGGTAAGGGTGACCATCCTGCCACCACAATGCGATGGAAGAGGGGAGTGAAGAAGCGACCAAAGGCTGGTGCAGAATACTGGTAAAAGGACCCTTTGTCAAATGTCCAGTCACTTGCACTTCTGACTTTTAACTCTAGTATGTATACCTGCTACTTGCAAAATCATATAAGAACTTCACAAACACTGAATCATTACTGTATTTCATCTCATAATAGTCACATTTTATGCCTTTTTTTGAAGAAAAAAGGGCTGTGTAACTATTATATGATGAAAAATATCATACTGCTGGCAGACTATTGGCACACAGTGTAGCCAATGGGAAAAGACAGCATTCTTCCTGTTAATGGTCTCACTAGTGTGTGGAAGACTCCAAGCTTTTCTTTTAATGAAACTTGCTGAATTGTACAAACAGCTACTGCACTTTGCTTGCTCACACGACTGCCAACTTTCAGCTATGGTGCTTCACTCAGTTGAGTCTGAAAGCACTGGGTTGTAGAGAGCTGGTATTGTTACTCTCTTCAATCCAGTGCTTTCAGACTCAGCCACGTGCTGTGCTGTAGCTGAAACAGGATCTAATGCATGAGGCACATGAAGAGGTAAAACTGGAGTCTTCCTCGCTGCATTGAGACTGTTTACAGCAAGGAAGCTGTCTTCTCTCACTGGCTACACTATATGCAGATAGTCTGCCAGCAGTATGGTTTTTGTCATCCATGCTAGCTAGTATGTTTATAAAGGGGAGGTTGTCTTCCTCCTCTAGCTACACAGTATGCAGATTATTTGCCAGCAATATGCTGGGGCCATTATTCAAGGTTGGGATGATTATGTAATAAAAGGAAAAATACCAATTTGGTGGCCCAAAAAGGGAGTGTGATTATTATGCAGTGGTGATGATTATGCGGTGAACTATTGTGTGCTCCAGATTATCAGTAACTTGATGGAGCAGTCATAACATAGTAAAGAAGGATGCATATGTTCCTCTATGCACTTCCAAAAATATTGAACAGGTTCTCCACAGTTATGCCTGAGATCTTGCATTGTAGTCATGTTATATCTCCAGTCTCTCTTGCTCTGGAGATACTCTTTGGATGCTGTCAGCCCCTGATATGGACATAGGGGTGCCCATTAGCCATGTTGAGGATGATCAATTTGCAAAAGATGGGTTGATAAAGGGAGATAAAGGATTACATAGAATATAAACTTGTAAAGTTGGAGGAGATCTCAAGGGCCTTCCAATCCAACCCCTGCCATGTACAAAAACACAATCAAAGCACACAGAGAAGACCATTCAGCCTCTGTTTAAAAACCATCTAAAAAGGAGACTCCACCACTTTCTGAGACAACATATTTCTGTGTTGATCAGCTCTTAATTCCAACATTCAAAAGAATAACATATGTTATAACTCACTAACAGAATGGCAGCCCTTGTCTGATTGTGTGATTGATTCATTTCATCATTATCTCAGCTCTGTCTTTTTAAAGAAGCATAATTTGTTCAGGAGCTGACATGGAAGGAATTGTTTATTTGCTTTTGAAATGAGAAGACAAGACTTCCTGTCATTTCTACTGTCTTGCAATGATCATTACTGGAGCTAATTATGCATTATCTGCACACAGAAAAATAATGACTCTTGTGTCTAAAACTTCTATGTGAATGCTGTTGCTGTTTGACAGAATACAACATGACATGGTTTTGTTTTTTGCAACTGCTGTAAATTGTGAACACTGTTACGCAGTCAACTGGTTGAATATAGAATTGCAATAATTATGTGTAAAGATTAATATAAAATATAATGTTAAATGAGCTTTCTAGATTAATGGAATATAATACCTCATGCCATAGTGGGCTCTCTCTTCCTAGGTGTATTCCTGCATCTTGCAAGAGGAAGTTTGTGTTGTTGATTTTTACTAGAGTAAAATGTTGTGCGAAGGGTGCATCTATGCTGCAGAATAAATATCATTTTAACTGCCAGCACCCAATGGTATGCAATCATGGAAATTGTAGTTTGGTAAGGCACCAGCATTCTTTGTCAGAGAAAGCTAAAAACATTGTAAAACTATAACTCCCATGATTCCATAACATTGAGTCATAGTCACTGGATATGGAGCAGGGAGAAGGTGTTGCAATCACATGCAGGGGCTGTGGGATGTTCATATCCTTGAAAGAACACCTGGTGAACTACATCTACAGCAAGTGTAAAGAGCTTGCTTCGATGGAAGAGAAGATTTAGCAACTGGAGGCCTGACTTTCTATGCTTAAAGACCATTAGGGAACTCGGGTTCTTCTTGGACACAGCCCAGCAGATTTTTCTAGCTGCACAATGTGGTCTAGGAAGGGCGAGAAAAATAGCAGTTGGTGTCAGGAAGAATGATTTGGCTACTTTTTCAGGAAGATGGGCTTCTGGCATAGGATGGATTGCACCTCACAGAAATTTGAAGGAATGTTTTTGCTGAGAGACTCACAAACCTGATCAGGTAGACTTTTTAATTAAATTGTGTGAGATGGGTGACAATATCCTTGGGATATCGAGAAGGAACAAAACAAAGGGTAAAAAGAGGGTTGGACAAACAGAATAAGTACTAAGCAGTGAGAGGACAATAATCTCAAATAAACAGCTGAATGTCCTACAGGCCTAGATGTCTTTATACCAATGCCAAGAGCATAGGAAATAAACAAAATGAACTGGAACTTTTTAGCACAACAAACCAGTTATGATGTAATAAGCATAATGGAAACATGAGGGTACAAGTCCTAAAATTCAAATTTAGTAATGGAGGGGTACAACTTATTTCAGAGAAATGGATCAATCAGGAGAGGGGATGGAGTAGCATTATATGTCAAGGTTTTTAAGATTTAAAGGATACATGTACAAGAAATTGAAAAGTGGGGAAATCACCAAAGAGGAATTCAGACAAATAACCAAAACATGTAGGGAAAAAGGACCCAAACAGTTACAATCCAGTCAGCCTGACATCAATACCAGGAAAGATTCTGGAGCAGATCATTAGAAGGTAATCACTTAAAAAACAATGCTGTGATTTTCTTCCTCCTCCCTCCCCGACGCGTCATTACTACATGCTGGTAGAGCTGCTCCAAGACTGCAATGCAGGCCGGGAAAGTTTTCTTTATTTTACAAAGGAGTTTGATGGCTTTGGGGAGTGGGGTGGGTATTTCCCCAGTTTCCCAGACTAATTTACTCTGGAAAACTGTGAGAATGGTGTCTGGACTGCAACCCAGACACCGGAAATAGTGGGTTTAAATTCACTATTTAATTAATTTGCTACAAACCAGGGTTTTTCTGTTTTGTAGTGAATTAATTTGGGATTGTCCAGGACATCATCTGGACAGACACTAATTTATTGCAGGAGTTACCACAATAAAGAGGCTGTTTGGATGCATCCTGAGTTTACACTGCCATATATTCCAGTTCAAAGTAGAAAATGTGGGATTTTATTCAGTGGTGTGGAAGGGGCCTAGATCAAGGGAAGTCATGGTGCCTCTCTATTCATCTTTTGTTAGACCTCACCCAAAATACTGTGTCCAATTTGGGGCACCACTATTCAAGAGGGATATTGACAAGCTGGGAGCTGCCCAAAGAAGGGCAACTAAAATGATCAAAGGTCTGGAGACCATACCCTATGAGGAGTGCCTTAAAGAGCTGGGGATGTTTAGCCTGCAGAAGAAAAGGTTGAGAGGAGAAATGTTAGCCATGTTTAAATATTTGAAAGGACTTCATAAAGAGGGATTCATAAAACAGGTTTGTTTTCTTCTGTCCTGGAGACTACGACTCAGAGCAATGGGTTCAAATTAGAGGAAAGGAGATTTCACCTGAACATTAGGAAGGACTTCCTGATAGTACAAGCCATTCAACAGTGGACCTCAATGCCTCGGAGTGTGTTGGAAGCTCCTTTCTTGGAAGCTTTTAAACAGAGGCTGGGTGACCATCTGTCAGAGGTACTTTGACTGTGCTTTTATCACATTGCAGGGGGTTGGACTAAATGGCCCATGTGTTCTCTTCCAACTGTATGATTCTATATTTCTAAGTTAAAGTGGTGTCAAACTGCATTAATTATATAATGCTGATGTACCCTAGGTAACCTCCAAGTTAACTTTCAACCATATGATTTGTTTCCTTAAACCAATGATAATATAGAAATAGAGGACCTAAATACAGTAATGACACCAGATCAGGCGAACTTTAAATCTAAGCAGGGTGAGCCCTGGTTGCTACTTAGACATAAGACTGCCAATACCAGGTGCTGTAGATTATATTTCTTAGGAAGCTAATGGCAAAATCATTTCTAAGTATTCCTTGCCTAGGGAAAAACTGAAATCCACGGGATCACCATCCATTGACAGACAACTTGAAGACATATATGCACAGAAAAATATAGAAATGCCTGTCAAATAATGGCAAAGTATTTAGAATGCATACATCTTTTTTTCTGGAGAAAGAATGAAACCAGGAGAACATCAAATGGAAAACTATATCAAAACAGAATGAAATGTTTTCTCTTCTCACGTTGATCTGATATGCATACTATCTATGATAATTCCATTTTTGATTTGAGGAAGGAGGTGCGGAGAAATTCAGGAATTTTTATGAAGACGTCAAGTTACATAAGACTTCAATTACAAACTGTTAACTTGGATCAGCTGGGAAACAAGGCTGCATACATCTGGTGTCTTATTGCTGGAGGCTTTCTTATAGAATCAAAGGGATAGCAAGACAGTGAGATCATCCCAAATTTCAAGCGTCTGGACTCTCTCAACAATGTTTGAATTTGGTGACTATGCCCCCTCCTAGATTAATGTGCCAAGACTGTCATGAATGACTTTTCAATTACTTTAAAGCATAGGTTCTTTTTATTGCAATTTGCAGTGTGAGAGGGTGTATCAGATTACAGAAAAACATTTAGACAAAGAATGACATTGGGCATACAAACATACAGATTCTATGCAACTATATTGGATTTACAATTATATGGTTAACAAACAAACAAAGCGGAATTACATTTTCACTCAACATTCACGCCACATGTACACACATTCATTCTCAGGCATTCAAATATTACCATATCATTTTCTCCCTCCTTGGAGAAACACCTGTTAGACCAGATCCTGCTTTCCTGCAGCCTGTCAATGCATAGTTCCATAATACCAAAACTTCAAAATGTCGAAATGCCAAAACCTATTTCCCTAAGAACAATGCCAAGAACCAGATCTCTGTTTTCCATACAGCAGAACCTGACTCCCTGACTCCCTGCACAAAACCTAAGACTCCAAAAGCACACTTCTTCCTCTTCCCTTGAGAAAGAAGCCCCAAAGTGGCCAGACAGCTCCCTTGCAAATCTGCCACTCCATGGTACACTATCTCTCTCCTTCCTATGGAGAAGAGCATAGCGAGTGGAACAGACTCTTCAGTCTGCCACACTTTGAGCATTATTAGATTGAGTCTTTTATAGGAATATTCTGCTGATGTAGTCCCAAAGTTGTAAATTAATGATAGACTTCTTCCATCCTGGCTCCATCTCAGTTTCCTGGACAGACGTTGATCTTTTTCATTGGTGTTGACAATCACAAGGCTTGTGTTGACTTCCTTCTTAATATAAGGAAAGTTGCAAACATTTCCTTGACTTGAAAGAACCACTATCAGAGTTCTTATCAGAGTTTACTTTTCAATTCTTATTAGCAGGTTTTAATCACAGTCGAGAAAGCAGATTTAGTCATTGCAGGCCTTAATATTATAGTGGTGTTTCCAAAATTATTAGCTCCATCCATACACTTATCTTCCATTCTTCCATTCATTCCCACACATCATATTAAATCCACATTTATAAAATCTGTACATTAAATTTTTGTGTCAAGACTGATGTTTGGTGAAGGATTTGCTTTTGTTGCATACAGTTACCTGTTAATATATTTTCTTCATGCTAATAATAATCACAGAAAACTCACATTTCTAAAGAAAGCATGAAAAAATACATTCTCTAACAACCTAGCTTTCTTTTAAATTTGATTACTTCAAGACATTGGGAACAATGTCTTGACCAAATCTCAAATATATTCAGACCAATGGAGCAGTCATCAATGGAGATGGTGCAATGGGAAATATTAACATTTACGTTATATCAGCCCTCAAAGTGATCTTTTAACCTAGGGCACAGTTATTTGAAGAAACCAATGAGGGATGGAAATAGAGTGGTGGAAGTAACCTGCCTGTCTGCAGTGTTTAACCTTTGTTCAGAATCTCACTCATGTAAGATGTTCCTTTCCCCCTTTAGCTTCTGCCAAACCAGACAAAGAACTTGTTCATCATGCATATTCTAATTAGGGGTCATCATTACTACTCTGAACATATTTATTTTTTAAAAAAACTGAGTATGTCCTGGAAGCAACCTTTAACCCAAAACTGCTGCCCGTCAGTTGATAGAGCAAATGGGACTTCATTCCCAGAGATTTAATTTCATATTTGGATTTTATATAAACAATACCTTATGTTTAACAAAAGTATTAATTTCACTGAATTGGCATTTTAATATTTTCAACATGAACCTGTGAACCTGTCTACGGTGTCCTAGTTGATGGACATCTCCCAACCCCATCTGTGCCATTTGAGATTTTAAAATAAATTTCACTCAAGTTTTTCTTAGTGTGCTACAGCAAAAGGAAACAATATGGAAGCCTGAAACATGGATTTTTCCAGCTCATAACACTTGGTAGCATTATATTGCTCTTCTCTAAAATGTAATGCGAACAGAGGTTCTGTGTATGCGCAGGCCACCAAGAAATTCTGGGGTTGCTTGTTTTCCAGAGCATCTGATGCTTTGTGAACTACATATTCAAGGGCTCTTTTAAGTCTGAGGTATCCATAAATGTGCTTATAAAAGTGCCACAGATGTGTAGCCATTTTAATAAATAGTATTTTCTGAAATGACAGCCTTACTTCTGTTTTAAAATTCTGATGAATACTGTGATTTTTCCCAAATCCTTTCTGAACAGAAACAAATGTGTGGCTTTCCAATACTGGAACTATTTGATGTTTCATGGTTGGTTTTAGGTCCCATTGATTGAGTTAGAAGCTGATATTATTCCATGTAAAATATTATAGATTTCATCTTGATTAAATACTAACAATTATTATCTATTTTGCTATATTAACATGAGTAATTGGACTGTTTGCAGCATATTTTTCATGTTCACTAGCCACTTGATAATAAATGTCCCAGTAACTTTTAAAAGCCTGATTTGTAGCCCCTTTTATGAATAAATTAAACTAAATTTATAGTTGCTTTCTCTATTTTTCCAGAGAGGTCCTTCTGATTGCTGGCAAACTGTACTCTGGATTTTTTGCTTATTTTGTTTCGGCTTTTTGATGGTGCTGTAGGAAATATTCTGGATAGATAGGCAGGCTACATAACCAGAAGTGCACATTTGTTAATATTTCCCCATCTTTTTTTTGGCATACATCATATATAAGATATAATTTGGTTTACACATACATTCCCAGCGACCTAATATATAAGACACAGAAACTTAGAACTGGAATCAGAAAAGGAGTGTATACAAAATACTATATAACAATGATCCATTTGTGACACAGAATTTTTGTGGCACACAAACATAACTGCATAGGGGAATGTAAATAAATGAAGAGAATGTGGAATCACTGATAAGATTTTTAGCCAGGCAAAAAACTTGGATAAAACCTTTGTGTATCATACAAAGCTTTCCTTTGTAGTATAATTTCTTCCACTCCCATTGCTGTTTTCTAAGAAGTGTGGAAGTGTATGTATTGTTATGGACCATCTTGTTTTGCCACGTGAAGTTTAGATTTTAGTTAGTTTTGCTAATAGTGTGCTAGGTATATAGTGAATAATAGCTGTTTCTACATAACAAGCAAACACACCACAATTTAGTTCTTGCACCTCAAGGAATTATTTTGTTACACAATAAAAGAACAATTTTAGTGCTTTGCATTTGATCAGAGAAAGTAAGCATTGGACTTGATGATATGGCTGCCTGAACCCTGAACTGAATCAAGTCAATTCATAGCAGTCCAGATAGGGCCCGAACTAGATATGGTCTGAATTAGATTAGATAAGTCTTTCAGATGTCAAAAAGCAGTAAAAGAAATTCAAAAAGAGTGGATAGATTTACACAGCAATATATGCCTTGCTTACTCTTGAATCACTATATTCCTTTACATTTTATAAACCTGTATTAAGTCACACTTTCTATTCATGTTTGCATTCTGTGAAGTTTACTGCCTTCACATCAAAAATGACTTTGGCTCATTCCCACACTTTCTTATGACTGTAATGCTTTTTAAACTGGGAATGGCTGTGGGCAATGTAGGAATGGCTAGGTAGTGCTACTTTTCCTCCCATGCTTCTTCTATCTTGCAATGGTGTTGTGCAATCGTGGTGCAATGGCACCTACCTGCCAGCAGACAGAGCACCACATTGCCTGGCAGTTCACAGGAACAGGGATTAGGTGAAATGTGATTGGGTACTGGATTTGTCACTTTTTGAAAAGACAGGATGTGACCTTCACTTATTTAGTACATCAATATACTCCATGTTTGATTTATCTATGTATTATTTCCTGTGTAAAAAAGCTGTTTCCTGTGAAGCCAATGCTCTAATTGTGGGCGTCTTTGGTGGAAAATTTGCTCATTTTTATATGCATAGAAAGTAGGCCTGGGTAACAACGCAAAAATTTGTTTCTAAAATCGATTTGTATTTGGGGGTTTTTTTTGTTTCGATATTTAAAATAATTACAAAATTTTCCTTTTAAAAAGTTCGATATTTACAAAATTTCATAAATGGTAAAAAATTAACGAATCGATTTCCGAAACAATAACGAATCGATTCGTTAATGGCGGACGCGACCGCGAAATACGCTAAAAAACCTCCAAAAACTTCTGAAGCTTCCCTCTCCCTCTGTTCTTGACTGTTGGTGTGATATTATAATTTTTTTTCACTAATTAAACCATAAAACTGGCCCAGACATGCGGAAATAATAACGAAACGACCTCTGAACAATAACGAAACGAATACAATAACGAAATACGAAGCATTTACAAAACGTCTTTAAAAATTCGTTTTTTTTAATGATTGCTCCAGAATGGTTCGTTATCGTTTTGTAATTGGAAAAATTAATGAATTATTAACGAATTACGAATTAACGAAACGAAACCGCCCAGGCCTAATAGAAAGCAGTACTTTCTGTGAAAGGAACAGGATTTTTTTTAATTTCAGAAAATGCTGTTTTCTGTGTAAAGCAGCTACATGCAAATTTTGCATAAAATAAATTCCAAACTTTAAATAGTCATTGAAAACTGTGAAAACTGTATGGTTTTTGAACACAATGAAACAGGCATGATCTCTAGCTTCCCTTCCCACATTGACCAAAGGACATTGACCATAGTGATTTTCTATTTGTCAGATAAGTTCCCTCTAGTCATCTCCTGGCCTCTGGAGCTTCCAACTCATGAATCACAATAAAGTCCAAATGAATGGAGTTAGCAGCAGCACATTCTTAAGTATTATACTTTTATTATATTTATATGTGAAAATTAACAGGCTGTCTGTTAGTCTTTTAAACTATTTATTGTATCACTCTTAGATATGCAAATAAGATATTTCAAAGACTAGGCATAATACTTTTATTACGTTGCATGGCATGTAAGATATGATAGCCATGTATAAATATGTAAGGGGAAGTCATAGGGAGGAGGGAGCAAGCTTGTTTCTTTGCTACCCTTGAGACTAGGAGGCAGAACAATGGCTTCAAACTTCAGGCAAGAAGATTCCACCTGAACATTAGGAAGAACTTCCTTACTGTGAGAGCTGTTCAGCAGTGGGACTCTCTGCCCCGGAGTGTGGTAGAGGCTCCTTTTTTGGAAGCTTTTAAGCAGAGGCTGGATGTCCATCTGTCAGGGATGCTTTGAATGTGATTTTCCTGCATCTTGGCAGGGGCTGGACTGGATGGCTCACAAGGTCCCTTCCAACTCTAAGATTCTATGATTCTATGAAATGTCCATAACAGGAATCCGTTACTCATAATGGGTATACTCCTATTGAAATAGAAAAAAATGTCTAGTCTATTTGAGAGCAGATATTTTCTATTACTCAGCATAGTTGGGCAGTTATCATCTAGAAACCGTATAGCTGTATATCCAACAGCTACCTTCATATAATGAAAGTGTGTGCTTGCATAATCACTCTTCTTTCTCTTCTTGACCTGCTTTATATCTTTCCAAATCTATCAGATGACATATCTTATCAAATCAGATTAAAGATACCATTTATATAAACAGATAGTCTCCACTATTACACAAAGCACTGGGTAAACTTGGCTTTTGACTATTTTAAATAGATTACTTTAGCCATCTGATTGCATTTTAAGTGGTCCTTTCTTAGAGATCATTAATGGGCAATTCCCTAGCTTATCATTGTTTATAGTTAAGTTGCCTTCCTGCCTGGAGCTAGGCACTTGGTGATGCATGTACACATTCTGCAATACTCGGAGCTTTCTGCTTTGCATCTTATGCTTCAGAAACACTGTATATTTATATGTCTTACATTTTGCAACTATAATCCAAATCAGTGTGAATCCTGTATTGACTCATAGCAAGAAGACAATTGCTAAAAAGGTTTCTTTCAAGAAGAATGTTAGTGGCAAATTACATCCCTACAATTGAGCATAAAATGATAGGCCCATCATATATAACAAGACACAAAAGTATACAATTTTTCCCACCTGAGCCTATCCTATATCTACAGAATGCTGCAAAGCAAGATACTGCCAGAAATATATATATATATGAAATAATGAAAACACTAGAGTGGGATAAGGGAAGAAGAAAGGTGGAATTTACTCATTACACAGCTCAAGCTTCCAATATGGAACAGAAATTGCACCAGCAGTTTCAAAGCACTTTCAGGGGAAGCAGACATTGTTTCCCCTTATCTTTCCTCTTTGATAACTTCCCATAATACCCCCAAACTTTTGGAAGGCCTTTGTTGGAGACTCGGGGTCAGTTTTGTATTAAATAGAACTTGCATTTCCCTTCACTGATGCTACCAATTCCCTAACTAAACTCTAATCAGCAGTCCTCTTCTGTAAGGGGTTCATTTTATCCAGCCTAGGCTACTATCACCCCACTCTAAATATCTAGATCAGTACAATTAACTGGTGGTTCTTTGACTGGTTCAAGTCTGTGTGCCATCGCCTTCTGGTCCCTGATGAGATTCCAGGCAAGAAAAAAACAACTACATACATTCCATGTTATATTGGGGAAAATGTCCCTCATTTCCGGTAGCTTGATAAATGTGTAACTGTCTCTTACACATTTTCCCTTACCCTGTTTTGAATGTCAGAAGTATGGAAAGACAACAAAGAAATTATTCTGGTATAGTATTTTTGGGAAGCAGAGCCCAGTGATAGACTCTTCAGAGTTATATAAATTAGCCCAACAACAAAATAACAAAGAGTCTAGTGGCACTGTAAAGATTGACCCTCAAATACATAAATACTCCGTATTTACTTAAGCATGATGCACCATCGAATCTAATGCACATCTCAATTTTCAAAGCACTGCAACCAAAACATAAAATAAAATTGCTGCCTAATATAATGTGCAGTGGCAAAACATGCATTCTTTGCCATTTGGCCATTATAGTTGCTGCCTGCTTAGAATTTCTTTCTGTAAAAACAAAAGTATTAGACCACCAAAGTTTTCAACAATGGAAAGGAAAATCTTGGGATTGTCTCTGTTATAAAATGAATACACTTTGATTATGTTAGTTAAATGCTATGAGGTCATGAGGGCTGTAGTTTTACAAGGTCTTGAGCCTTTTTTAAACCAAAGAATGCTGATACATCATGAAAATGCAAATCCCAGGGTGGCATAGCATTGAGCCCTGTCCACTAAATTAGTAGACATTCTCAAAGAGGAATGCCTGAAGCAGTTTCCCCTTTTGTTTTGGCTCAGCACAACAATGACCATATAACACAAATCTAATGTGCACTCTGATGTTGACAAGGTAATTTAGCAAAAAAAAAAAAAAAGGTGAGCATTAGATTTGAGAAAATATGGTAAATGTAAGTTGTTTCCCTTTTAAAAAATTATGAAAACAACTTTGTCATAGCTTTTATTGTCAGTACTGTAAATAAAGCCCAATTGTGATAGGCTATTTTGTTCATCAAATGCCATAACAGAATGATGAGGGTTTGAACACATCCTGATAAATAGCTTATTCTTCTTGTTTTATTAATCTTCCAATATGACCCATATTACAGGGTGCATATATAAATAGTTCAGTTCGACACCACTTTTACTGCCATGGCCCAATGCTATGGAATCATGGGAGTTTTAATTTGGTGATGCACCATCAGTGCTTGGCAGTGAAGACTAAAGACATTGCAATTGCTGGTCACATGGCTCAATGCAAGAAAGGACATCACTAGAAATGCAAGATCACCATCAAGTCTCTGGGAGGGAGCTGCTGAAGGCAATGCAATGGAAGCGTCCCTAATGTACTCCCAAACTGGCTGATCATGTTGACAGGCAAAGGGCTCTGGAAACACTCCTGGACTATATCAGAGCTTTTCTGGACTTTTCTGGTAGATGAACAGTGTGGACAGTGGATCAGGCCAGATCCAATCCAATGTAACACTTCTAAAACTATAGGATCAGAAATCTCATGTTCTGCAAATGCAGCTTAATGGTTGGTTTTACTGTGCATCCAGCCACATATACTGTGCATCTCACACATGCCAGTGAGCGAGAGCTATGGGGTCTCCTTCAGATGCTACTGTGGCTCACTGGAGAAAGGGGGCTGGATGCATGATGCAGCAGAAGTGCACCAGAAGTCCTTCACTCAGTATAGTGACCTATATTTGAAAATAGGTTTGTGGGCCATTTGTCCTTGTGGCAAGGGTGCCATGATTGTACATGTGAACTCCAAACATACCAGATTATACCATCATAACAGTTAAGCAAGGTGTTTCTAACATTTCCAATAGCAAATAGAACAATGCCGAGTATTTCTCTGTGCTAAGTGAAAATAATTAATTCTGCATTATTATTTTTTAAATAAACATAGGGAATTCTTAATCTAACATTTTCAGATTTTGGGAAAGGTATTTTGATTTAAACTTGCCTTGCTGCTATTTGCCCTTAAACCAGGACCTTTGATTCCCATAACACAAACCAAATCCATTTCATATATCCAGTTTATTAAAATAAATCTGGTAGTAATGAGATAATTAGAAAGTTTAATGAAGTCAAAAGGATACAGCCAAATGCTTCAAAGGCATTTAGAATAACAGAGTAGGGACAAAAATAGGTTGTCTTCACCTAAGAAAGAAATTAAACTGAACAAAAACGTTTTTACAGACTTCAACTAAAAATACATCAAGCAACTGTGCATGCTAATTATGCTTATTCAAAATAAGTTCTTTCTTTGAGAATAAGCCTCTTACCTAAAACAGGTAATTTATGAATTTAGTCTGATGCCTAGTCCAGGAATCTTGTATCTTAGCTGTATTCCTGACAGAGACGGCTACTAATAATTTGTTACTATTACTATTACTGCTACTAATAGTAATTCCTGGTTCCAGAAAGCCTTATCAGAACTGGGGCAAGTCCCCCACCACAACATGGACTTCATCCCACATTCCTCCCTTTTCCTTCTCCAGCACAAAAATGTGAAATTTTGTCATTACTTGACAGAAGGCTGTTATTTAAATATACAAATGTATTGTAGTTTGACATCAGTATAGAACAGAGCACATATTCATACACTCTGCCCCTTCAATATTCTCCCCTTATGCCTGCATTGCTTAATAAGCACCACTGCCTTTTTTTTTTACTACCAGAGGACTCTTTCTAGAAACAGATTCATACCTGTTTGCTGCTTATATTAGTATGTTGAGAGATGTAGGTGTATCTCCTGTGATTCAATGGGAGTGACATGCAATGTAAGAACATGTTATAAAGTAATATTTTAAAAGTATATACTTATGGTGGGAAGTGAAAAAGTGGTGAAGTAAGGTGGTAGTAGAGAGAAAAATGCACACATTATGAATTTTTCATGAGTGTCCACATCTGAAATATAAAATGTAAAATCCCATTTACATTCCTGGAGCAGTTTAAGTGCACTTATTTCAAGGAGTAGCTAGTGAATAAAGTTCTGAATTGGTGAGACTCATTAGGTATAAGCACTATCTACATAAAGAGTTGCATGTTATGTCTTCCTGTCAAGTGAGATTATCATACTACACTTTTGTTTTACCTTTCCCCCAATATGGGCTCTTCCAGAAAGTCCCTATATCCCAGGATCTGCTTTAAACTGGATTGTATGAGTCCATACTGCCAGATAATCTGGGATAAACAGAAAACCTGGGATTAGATCCTGGGATATAGGGCCTGTCTGGAAGGACCCTAAGACAACCTAATAAAACTGCAGCCATTCTCCATCCACGGTAATGAGAGGCACCTTCCAGAGAGTTGAACATTCAGAGCTCTGACTATATGTTTTGTCATTTGATTGCTGGATATTGTTGCAATAGCTTCTGTTCTATCACTTTCAGCCTTGGTCCTAGAAAGAACCAGCCTTTGGGACAATCATCTGGTTGTTCAGAGTTCAAGGTCCTACTAAGGCTTTCCAAATCTACAGTGTTCTTCTCCACCATAGATAGCATTTTCTTTTTGAGCCCTGTTTTTCCTTCTGCTTTCTCTTTCCTTTTCCTTTCTTTGCTGTGCCCCCTGGCTCCACCTTTATGAACTCACTTAGTTTTTAATCATTTCCTAGTTTGGCTGTGGCTGTGTCTTTTCCCTTTCACCTCAGTTTCTCCTATTCCAATTTTGGGTCAGATTGTGGCTCACAAAATGCAAAAATGATGTAGTACTAAAAGAACAAGTAAGGAAATTAATGGTAAAGCTTTGAAAGAAATATGTTGGATGTTGCATTTCAGACTCATTACAACATGCTGTTAAATTGGTATAATGATATGAAATATTTGCCCAAGGAAATGGGGAACTATTTAGCACTTTTGGTTCAACAATAATTATTAGAACATCTGCTGCTGAATAAATTTCAATCTGTGAATTTTAATTTTCTAGCTGGTACAAGCAGAAACATATAAATATTTCCTGGGAAAACTCTGAGGATTCAAGAAGAATATAATTTATGGAATGATATATTACATTCACCCCATGTGTATTCCTAATTTCTTCCTGTTGGGTTTATTAAAACAACATTTTATATGAGTCAATAAAAGATGCATTAGAGGGTGTAAAAAGTAACTGAACATTCATGTCAACAGATTTGAGGAAAAAATGTAAGACAAGCTCATCCATCCCATGCATGAAACTTCTTTATATTGGCACAACATGTGAGCCTGGAGGCTGACAATCCACCAATCTGGATCCTGATAGGAAGATAACCAAAGCAGAAACAGTCTGAATTTAGTGAGCTATCTACCATGCAGTACTGAGTATCTGCATATAGTTTGGGGAAATGTGATGTGTTAAGCAGGCTTGTTCTACACCTAATCTTCCTGAGATTTCTTGGTAGCACCAGTATTTGATGTGTACCATACATGTACCTTAACGTTCATTTCAGTGAAGGAGACCGTATGCATGGGAATCTTTCTGTATAGATAATTAAAATCAATGATGTAACCCAAAGATGCAATAAGTCTGTTGTGCTGAACTGCAGAATCTAGCTACTGCTGTGCCAGTTGGAATAATCATGTAGGATATGCTCAGAGCCGTTTCCTCCATGAGAGGACTTTTCTCCTCTCAGTCCCACTACCGTCTCAAGCATGGTTTGTGGGGACGAGAGAGACGGCCTTCTCAGTGGTGCCACCCCGTCTCTGGAGCGCCCTTCCAAAGGAAATAAGACAGGCCCCATTCCTCCCCTCCTTTCGTAAGAGCTTGCAGATCTAGTGGTTTCAACAAGCCTTTGAAAATTACCAGTTCTAACTCAGCCCCACACATTGTCTAATATGGCCTTATTCGTCCTACCAGTTATTGTTGCCTGCCATAGCATTGCACTTAATTCCCGGGCCCCCTAGAATTTTTGGGCTTGCACAAATCTTGGCCCGGCCTTTTAAATTTTTAATTGCCTTGAACAGGCAGGATTACTTTTAATATATGTGTGTTATGGCGACAATTTTTATATTTATATTTTGTTTGTTAATCTTATGGCTATGTTGTTTTTTTACTCTGTATGTTTTGTGATATTACTTGGGAACCACTCTGAGTCCCCTCGGGGAGATGGAGTGGTATATAAATAAAGTATTATTATTATTATTATTATTATTATTATTATTATTCTGGAAGCACTGCCAACCCTGATCTGCAGTAGGGCAAGGCCAATAGGATTCTTTGCATATGTACGGGGGGGGGGGGGGGTTATGCTTGGAATGGTCTGAGGCCTTAATGCAGAGTAGTCATACAGATCTGGATTGATACAGCTGCCTCTATTCTGAGCACAGCAAGACATACATTGAAGAGAGAGAGAGAGAGAGAGAGAGAGAGAGAGAAGGAGAAGAAGAAGCTTCTTCCTCACAGTATTACCAAGATTAGACATTAAGCCATGAAAATACTGAGTTAATTTATCTCTCATTACCCTGAGGGCAATGCAATAATGTTTTCATACTGATGATTTGTCGTGGCTAAATGCAGATCGAGAATATCAATAGGTTCTGCTTTGGGGCTAAATTATGGTTTGGGAAGAGAAATGGCCCTTGTTCTGTGGGACTATCTCTATTTAAATTATATAAAGGCTTGTCTGCATGAAATGGTAAGGATGTATTTTTCACAAATTTTCTTCCCCAAGGAAGCAATAAGTAATTTTGCCCATTGCAAGACAATCTTTTTTTAAAACAAAAACAAAACAAAACACATAGTTTTTAAATTAAGGATTTTTTCTATGTAAAATTCACACATGGTTGTGTTGAAAAGAACACATATCTTCTGCACAAGAAGCAGCATTGTGTATGAAGAAATCAAAATCCCTAAGCAGAAATGTTCTTTGGTGAAAACCTGTTATCCAAGCAGAAAATTTTGTTTTCTTTTGGAAATCAATCATATATTGTGCACAGTAAGTTCCCAATTACAGCATTTTCTGTCTGAGAAACAACCTTTGCTACATAGAAATAGTATTTATTGCATAGAAATATTACTTTGCATGCAAAAATATGAGTTCCTGCACAGAACATTTCCTGCTCAAAACACCCACATGTGAATTTTGCAAAGAACTTGCCTCAAGCCACAAAAAATATCATTAGTTTAATTGTTCTCATGAGACTTTCTCAACATTTCCCTTAGAAATGTTGTGTGGAGAAAAAGAACTTGGGAGGAACACATTAGCAATGGAATTATCCATAATATATTACTTTGTGGTAGAATTCAATGACTGGATATTAGTCTGGATTGGTACGCAAAGGTATCCTGTAGCACCAAAGAGATTAACTGAGAAAAAAAATGGTAGCATATGATTTTGTAGGTTAAGGTCTGTGTGCCCATGGGACAGAGTATTTATGGCCCGGCTGTGCTTTGGAGCCAGTTTATCCCTTCTGAATGATCCAGTCTGCTTCCATACTGACCCGTCCCATGTCTTCGTGTTGCTATCACAAAACATTTTGAACCATGTAATCCCCTGTGACAGCCTGACCATTGCCTATCTGGTCTGCTGATGTCAGAATGGGACATGCATATAATCAGCTAGGACAGAATGGAAGGACCTCATTTTTTTCCTTTCTGGTCAGGCAGGCATTCCATTCTGACATAAGCAGACATGACTGCAATGGTATAATAAATGCCATGGATAGCAGAGAGCAGCACCAACAACACATGAACAAGTCACATTTTAGCCCTGTTCTTATCAGCACAGGGAAAAGGTGATAGCTGCAGTGTAAATCTGGACAGTGGATAAGATCAAAATGGATCCTGCAAATTGATTTTGCCCTAAGTGAAGTAAAGTCATGTCAAGGGTAGAAATCCCAGGATGCTCGCCAGAAGTTGTAATGTGTCATGTAGAAAGCCACTACTGGATTTGAGTTGTTCAGCTTTTTTGATTTCTGTAGACAAGTCCTAAATCATCATAGCCCATGAGTACATTAATCTGCATCTGATGAAATAGTGTATTTATTATTATTATTATTATTATTATTATTATTATTTACCCTATTTATACCCCGCCTTTCTCTACCCCAAGGCTCAAGGAGACTCAATGCCTTAAACACATCTATGAAAACTTATGCTATAATTTATTTTGCTAATCTCAAAGGTGCTACAAGATCTCTTCATATATTAATTTATGAAATTAACAAGGACATAGTAATGTTCCCTTTCAAAAATAAGTAACGAATAATCTCATTACCTTTGAAAAGTGTACATTATCCCAAATTGTTGTTTTAAAAAAGAAGCCATTTGGTTGGAGTGAGGTTGAGCCTTGTATATATTTTTAAGGTAATTTTAAAAAACTTTAAAAATACTGCAAAATACCTTCAGATAATGAAAACCAAGTAGCAACATAGAGTCAAGCTCTGCACACAAGCTAATATCAACCTGCATAAATAGAACTATTTGGTTGCTTTGCCTTCTGGATTTTTTAAATACGATGTTAAACATTTTAACATATAATGTGACCAATGAGGCAAAACTGAGTGTCAAACCTATTACTCATATGATACATGAAATACATCAATCAAGTTTACACTAATGCAAACACAAAAATCTGCCATAGAACCTGTTAGTACTGAATTGTCCTTGTTCCAAGTATGGCAAGCCTGGACTGTTTACAATGCTGAACTGTTTTATCTTAATAGAATCTGTAGTTGGACAGGAAGGATTCCCTGCTCTCAGAATATAGAGACAGTTTTAAATATGCCTGTGCAGCACATTTTTCATATATAAATGTCTATGAATCGGTTTGTATTATAGGCCTTGTTGAAAAATGTGCATTATTTTCAACCCAAGCTTTACTAGAATGAAATTAAAGTCTGGGAAGAGTGCTTTGTGACAGAGTGGACAATAGTGGCTGAAGGTATTGATAAATATAGGAGGTTGATTGTTGCCGATTTGTACTTGGCTAAAAAAAAAAAAAGATTGCAGCTTATTTCAGAATTGTATAGCATTCTTTTCTAAAATAACCAGTAAATCCAACTGGGATTCACTTTTCACCAGAAATATGAAGATCTTTGGAAACACAGAAAAATGGGAGAAAACACAGGAATTACAAAAATGAATTCTGGAATATTTTCATTTTGAATGATGAATGAAATGTTTGAAGCAAAGTGTTCACATTTCTTCCCCAAAATCATTTCTAGAAATTGTGTAAGAGGAATTCTTTCAGGTAAGACAAGGTAGGGAGAAGAAGAAGAAGAATAAAAAGAGAGGAGAAGGAGGAGGAAGTTGTTTTGTTACTTTCCTCTCTTTATGGAAAATACATACAATAAGACATTTATTAAAACACATTACTATAAAATATATAAAATAAAATCCATGGTACAAAAATTAAAATATAATACAACAAAATATAAATTTAAAATTCATGGTTTAAAATTATGATATTATTACCATTCCTGGTCTTGCTTCCCTCTTCTCAATTCCTTTTGTAGGAATTAGCCTGTTATGCCTGTCTGACTGCATGGAGAACTGGTAGAGACAAATTAATTTTCTTTAATGTTAATGCTTTCTATTACTTTTATCATTTATGGTAAAATGAGGAAACATTATTTTCCAACCAAAGTAATCTTCTGTGAATGAAAAAACTTCCAGAAATTTTACATCTCTCCTTTTCTGTCCTTGGTAGCCACAAGCCAGCTGAACTAAAACTTAGCCACCTGAAATTGTGCTGAATCCAAAACCCTCCTGGCTTAGAAGTATGGGAAAGTACTTGTCAGATTAGGCTGAACACTGATATGGATTCCATTTTGCCAGATTTAAAGGTCTGAAGTCAAAGTAGAATGATTGGAAAGCATAAAATATAAAATATTAATATTGGAGTCTTGTGGAAAGCCTGTGTGTTACTAAGAGCACACACATTGGTAAGTTTTGGGCATAAACCAGCCAACACAAAGATATATGCTCAGGAGGAACCATAGACAATGAATTGGCCTATAATTGGCCTATAGCACCATCTCTAATGGTATTCCGCAAAAAGGTGAAGACCTGGATGTTTGTGCAGGCGTTTGAGTAATTTAGTGCAATCTGGTAATGGAACATAGGAATGGAACAATGGACGACGAACCTGGACTACGCTTGGATGATGAGAAGATTGGGTATGGTTGTTTTTTGTAATAATTGTGCATTGTAATTGCTTATTGGTAATTTATGGATAATGTGTTAAGTCAAGTGTTATATGTTGTATGGAACCACTGCTGTTTCTACTGTTTTTACTGTTTGTGAACCGCCGTGAGTCGCCTTCGGGCTTGAGATACAGCGGTATATAAGCAAAGTAAATAAATAAATAAATAAATAATGAACCCTAGAAATGGTTCCTTGCTGATGCAATCTGATGGAAGGCAACTAAGAACTATGTATACCTCAAGTGTTACATCATAGTCAAATAGTCACTAAATTTGTCATCTTGATTTGAAGATAATATTATATGCATAATGGAATGCCACTAAAGCTCTGTCAGGTGACTGGATACAAAAAGATATAAAACTGGTCCAGAACTACATGAAGCTAAGCAGATGGAGAGTGTCACTCATATATAAAGGCAGTTGCCTATGGCAGCTTTGATGCAGATAACACTTTTTTCTGATTTACAAAAGATCTAGATAATGCTGGAGAGATTTAGTCTATGCTAAGATACATTTTGTATCCTGCTTCTAAGGAATGCAGCTAAATACAACCATATCCAAGGATATTACCTCCTTTGGATGCCTGTGTGTCCTCCCACAGATGGAATATGGATTAAGGCATAACAAGCTTCTGTAAAATGCTTGATGGCTCTAATGCAAAGTAATGGCTTAGGTATATAATATATAAGGTATATTAAAATGCCCAAACACCCCAATGTTTGGGGGGATTTGCAAAACCCATGTTAGTCTACTTACATTCCTGTGAACAGCCTGGGAATGTAAGTAGACTAACATGGGTTTTGAAAATCATTATTTATTTATTTATTTATTTATTTCACAGTTTTCTATACCGAGCTTCTCAACCTCATTGCGGACAAATATTGGGGTGTTTGGGCATTTCAATATACCTTTTTTGTTTATATGTTGTCCTATTTCCTATCTAGTGGATCCAAAGACTATAAATGCAGATAGGAACTTACAACAGAACCAATAGCTACTAATTAGAATGTAAGTAGTCAAGCATGCACATTAATAACCTTTTCAAAACTATGCCAATTTGGGGATTTTAGTATATCTTTTGTCTGTATGTTGCTTTATTTCTTATTTAGTAACCTCATGGACTAGACCACGCTATGGTTTTACTGTATGTATGGGCAAGTGTGTATGTTTTGCATGTTTTGATATGGTCAGAATTGACTAATCAATAAAGAATTGTTGTTGTTCTTATTTTGTGAATTCAAGCATCATAGATAAGAATAACACCTGAAGAAGATATTACGAAACAAGGGAAACAACCTGGGGGACCTCGTTGTGTTACTGTTCCTGACGTCATATATTGATGAAGAACCTTCTACAACATAGAAATTGCTATTTTGGAAGCTGAAATTTCATTATATCGCATTTAATAATATTTGAGTTACTATTTTTGACATCATGTACTTATGAAGAATATCCTGGTATATAGTAATGGTTATTTTGGAAGCTTAAGTTTCATTGTGTTGACAAAATATTGATAAACAATCTTTCATTTATAAACAGTTACTAATTAATCATGTTAATGTTCCCACGTTACATTTAATGAAGAATTTCCTGTAATATAGAAATTGTGATTTGCAAGCTGCAGTTTTTGTATTTGTTGTTATAGATATCTGTGCATGTTATACTGATTCTCAACACTTCATTTCTTTAGTTCTTTAGTTACATTTCTTTACTTACCTAGTATTGTCTTTATCCTTGGGCTGAAAGACATTTAGAACTATAACAGAGCTTCTCTCTCAGGTCACCTATTGACAGATCTCTGAGAGCAGCTATTAGAAAGTCGGATCTGTGTTTCAATCCAGCCTCATGTGGTTGATGCATGTTTATGTTAGGATTGCACTGCCCATATAACTAGAATAAATGTAGGCACTGAGACTGACAGACCAATCCTCTCCATTTAGCTGATTCATTATTACAGGATCACGTGGTTTCAGAGTGACAGAGAAATGCAATCTTGTAATTTGTCTTAAAAACTATAAATGAAGTAACTAAAGAAATGATCCATGCATACATGCTAATGTAAGCTAACTAACCAAGCTGGAAATGAGGGAAGTCATCAGGAATTAATTACTTTAGGGATTATGCAATACCATTGCAGGGCAGTGGCGCAGAAGAATAATAGCCGGAGAGCTAAATGTTAAAGCTCCCAGCTCCCTAAAACTGTGATGAAAAACGCACCAGTCCTGATTTCAGCCAAGTTATTTCCATTATGTACTGCTGCTGCTACTGTTGCTGCTGGTAGAGCTAACTACTGGCAATAGAAGTTGATGGATCAAATGGAAGGAAGAGGGACATCAGATTCCCCAATGGCTACTCATGACTGTTGGACAAACGTATCTGTCTCCTGACTTACAGTGAAATTGTTTGCGATGGCAGAAAGCAGCTATGCATCTGTACAACATACTTAAGTTATTTCCATCAAATTTGGCTTATGCACCAAAAATCTTTTTTTTCCTGTTGCATTCACAAGGAGTGTGAATATCACCTTTATATCCAATCGTAGTGTGAAAGAAAATATAGCAGATCCTATTAGGCAGCTACAAATGCACAACCACCATAGCCATTGCATGGCTATGTGCTGACTCCCAGTCTAGTTCCCCTCAAGTCCAACTTACTGGGAAACAGCTACTGTGATGCTTCCCAGTAAGGTCCTTTCCAGACAGGCCCTATATCCCAGGATCTGATCCCAGGTTTTCTGTTTTAAAATGAATTATATGAGTCCCCACTGCCAGATAATCTGGGATAAACAGAAAACCTGAGATCAGATCCTGGAATATAGGGCCTGTCTGGAAGGGCCCTAAATTGGGAGGCATCAAAATAGTAATGAAGGCTCAATCTCCTGTCATCTAGAAAGCATCTGGCTGCAATATGTTTGCTGTGCAATCAAAAAGGAAGAAGAGATCCAAAACACTGTGAAATACATAGCTTAACATGTGGTCTAGGTAAATTAGTGAAAAGTAGTATTAAGCATAAAAGTTTCAAAGTTACAGACAAAAATGTCCTGATAGAAAATAATTAACATGGCTCCTGCAAAGCAAAGTCCTTTGTCACTAATGTTTTCTCTGTATTTTAGTTATGAAGTTCAATGATTCTAAACAGGAATGGAATAAATTCATGGACAGGGCAGTGATTACGCATTATGGTTATTTGTTACCTATAACATCAGAGGCAGTAAACTTCTGTGTATAACTGTTGGGATTTTTTTTTCATGTCAGGAGCAATTTGAGAAACTGGGGAAATGCAAGATGGAGAGTTCAAATAACAAGGGGGAAGAATTCACTGTATTTCAAGAAATCAATAGAGTATATTAACATTTACAGTTGGAAAAAATAGAGGGATTTGGTATTTATGCATTATTCCATTTATATTCCACCCACTTTATGTTTCTCAAAGGAATACATGATATTTATGAATGTATAATAAATATATGAAGAACTGCAAGCTTAACAAACTAAAAGAAGGCAAGTCCATTTGGGGAGGAGCTAGAACAGGGATGGGCAAACTTCAGTCCTCTGGGTGTTTTGGACTTCAGCTTGCTGTTGGGAATTGTGAGAGTTGAAGTTTATTATTTATTTATTTACCCTATTTATATCCCACCTTTCTCTACCCTAAGGGGGACTCAAAACAGCTTACATATGGTAATTACTCAATGCCTTAAACACATACAAACTTAAGCTTAAAATCCATTGAATTAAAATTAATACATACTAAAAAAAATTAAATTAAATTAAATATTAAAATCACGCCATCCAAAAATCATAGTCTGAGACCATTTCATAGTCATTGCTCATGCCTGAGCTAGAATCTGATCTCCCCTCCCACCTCCACACACACAGGGCAGTTAGTATGAGCTGCTACTGAAGCAGAGCTGTCTCAGGTCATCTTGCTTTTAATATGCAGTGGCATTGCATCAGATGGTGGACATTCCAAAGAAATACATTGTACACTTTTCTTTTCCAGTAAATGCAATTATAGGAGAGCCGCAAACCTTTCCACTGAGAATGTCATATGCAAATGCACCATTCTAGGGAGGTCTTATTCAGAGTGACTCATTGAAAAGAGGAAATCCATGACAATGACCCATGTCCTGCATTTCAGGAAGTAAGAAACATATTCTGCTCCTAGTTTAACCTAAATGAAACCATAAACAATGGATAATATGGAAAAGTACCTTGACATCTAACTAGTCATAAAGGGCTAATATAGAATTTATAGAGAAATATTAGAGGTAATTTGAGTTTGGGATCTATCTATCTATCTATCAATCTATCTATGGAAAACACACCAGCCAATAATCACCCAATGTTCTAAAACACTATGTAACAAAATTTGAAAAGCTTCTGTTCCTGGTCTGAAAGTGTTATTTCCTGTTTAATTATGCGGTACTTACTTTGAAGGCAGTTCTTATACTTCAGAAACTTTGTTTTTGTGGCTGCCACAAACTATGTAGAAATGGTTGAGACTGTATGACAGTATTTCTCAACCTGAGGGTAGGGGCCTCGGGGAGGTTGCAAGGGGGTTTCAGAGCGGCCGCCAAAGACCATCAGAAAATATATGTATCTGACATGACAAAATCAATCCCCCCCCCCCCCCGACTCCACCAGTATTCAAATTTGGGTGTATCGTGTATTTGTGCCAAATTTGGTCCAGTCAATGAAAATATATCCCACATATTAGATATTTACATTATGATTTATGACAGTAGTGACATTACAGTTATGAAGTAGCAATGAAAATAATTTTATGGTTGGGGGTCACACCATTGGGAAGGTTGAGAACCACTGGTGTATGAGATACTAATTGAAAAACTATAGCAAAGTATGCTGCAGGATGCCCTGCAAAAACAAAGTTTTCACAATTTAATAAACTTTTCCCATGTTTTTTTAATGATATAATCAATAGGAAATGACATTTATAGCCCAGAAGCAGGGTTAATAAGGACATATCAAAGAAGTTTTAAAATTATTCATCTCCCATCAGCTAATATAGTCAAATTTAGAGCTAATCGGAGTCTAATATCATCTGGAAGGCCACAAGGTTCTCAAGCAATCTTCAGATTATATAGTTCATATGAGTGAAGAGAAAGCTTGTTAAGTATCCATCATCTCTACTAGTTGCATAAATCACTAAATTGTCTCTTTTAGGAGAACATATCTTCCCCTTTGAAAGACATGACATCATTTTATTGCTGCCATTTTAGATAGTAAGTCCCGCTTAATGGAGACTATCTCTGAATAAACATCCCTAAATTATGCAGCTCAATGTAACAAATTGTTGGGGCCAGTTTGGCAAGTGAATTCCATAGTAATTGAAATGTTTATAGATGCCTCCAAAACAAATTTTAAAGGCTCCCAGAAAATCAATAATCACATGGCTTTGTGCAATATCATTATCACATATTGGACATTTAAAGTCCCTTTCATTTTGAGAAACTGAAGAAGCTCTTTTCAGCAAAGGAGAGTTTTCAGTAGCAAGATAATTTCTCAAAACAAAAAATATTACCATATGAACTGGTTCTAAATTTGCATTCATCCTTGGAGGCCTGAACAATAGCTGGATGAGTGGGTTTCATACCATTGAGTTATTATCTAGTAATCCAGTAGATTCATTAAATATACAAAGTCTATCTAACTCCATAGAAACCTTGTCTTGCTCCTTGTTAGTTTCATTATTAATAGCGATACAAACATTTTATCTTCATAATTCATATAATGTTTGGATACGTAAGATACAAGAAGTGAATATATATAAATATGAAAAATATTGTTTTAAGAATACTTAGTTTTATATCATGTAGGAAAAGGCTAGGAATGGTATATATATATGACAGTTCAAGAGCATAATCCTCTGCAAACTCACCTTGGAGTAGGGAAGAATATTGAAAATATATAATTTTAAAAATGGTCAAGGAAGAACATGTTTTCAAATGTCAAGCGACCCTGCCAAGGCAAATCTTGGATTGAGGGGAATCACTGCAATTAATGACATAGTCCATGCAAAACTGGTACAAAAAAGTAGCCTTTTTGCACAAGAAACAGTATTTTATGCATGGAAAATAATAGTTTAATGCAAAATCATTAAGTCCTGCATAGAAAAAAAAAACCAATTTCTGTGTGGGAATTAATATTTCTGCATTGAATGTGGTTCTTATGGAAATTAAATATGTGCACATTTCATGCTGAACAAATCCACAAATACAGATGTTTTTGTGTTGTAATTTATTTTTTCCATTGATTTTTTTTAAGGTATAGAACCACCTGCAAGCTTCATGCCATTTTGGAATTATTCCTTGCCTTCAAAAACTACTTGGCTTTTTGAATACCTTCTCACAGCAAGAATACATTTTCTGAAATGTATTATTAATATTATTAACTAGCCGTCTCCTGCCACGCGTTGCTGTGACCCACATGAGGGTTCTGTGTGGGAGGTTTGGCCCAATTCTATCGTTGGTGTGGTTCAGAATGCTCTGTGATTGTAGGTGAACTATAAATCCCAGCAACTACAACTCCCAAATGTCAAGATTCTATTTCTCCCAAACTCCACCAGTGTTCACATCTGGGCATATTGAGTATTCGTGTAGAGTTTGGTCCAGATCCATCATTGTTTGAGTCCACAGTGATCTCTGGATGTAGGTGAACTACAACTCCAACACCAAACCCATCCAGTATTTTCTGTTGGTCATGGGAGAACTGTGTGCCAAGTTTGGTTCAATTCCATCATTGATGGGGTTCAGAATGCTCTTTGATTGTAGGTGAACTATAAATCCCAGCAACTACAACTCCCAAATGACAACACCATTTTTTTGAGTGAAGGACATACATTGGGTTGTTAGGTGTCTTGTGGCCAAATTTGGTGTCAAATCGTCCAGTGGTTTTTGAGTTCTGTTAATCCCACAAACGAACATTACATTTTTATTTATATAGATAATAATAACCTTGAGAAATATCTGCCAAAATTTGAATGTTAAAATTCTATATATGGCCCATTCAATTTCACTTTTAGTAGTAATTACAGTGTTTTAGATATCAAATGACAAACAAGCCCTGTGAACATCAAAGTATGATATAAAAAACTGGGGTATAGCTCATCACTTAAAATGTACATGTTATATTAGGCACAGAAGCAAATAAGCACCTTTGCTATATATTACAGGATATAAATGATGTCCCATACATAACATTGCAGGTGTTATGAGAGTTTGATTTTGAGAGTCAGTGAACTGATGAGGTGTTAACAATACCTGTGGGATCATGCATTGAAATTGCCAACAAACCAAGCCGTCAAGAGGGTATCAAGATATAAATGTATCTGTCAACATGGAAGATGCATAATTTCAAAGAACCCTACAGATAAATTGCTGTCCAATCCACAGACTCTGTTCTCTTTAGGAACCTAGAAAGCTGAATATTCTTAACAGTCAATCAATGAATAAATACCAAATCAGCTCAAGGAAAATCTTTCTACAGTTCTGTTTATTTTATATTAAGCAAACAATTTTGTTCCTACCAGTTTGTGGAGCATGAATAGAGCAATCAAAATAATAGGAATTGGGCTAATCAAGGAAAGTTGTGACAAAAAATAAATGAGAAACTGTGAATGAGAACAGGCCTCCACTAAACAACTCTCATATGAAGGTACAGCAGCATGCAGACCTCTTCAAATCAGCAGTGGATATTTTCAAACACAAACACCCTGCCTTTTGCTTAGAATTATATCAATAAATATTTGATATTACACAATCAACATCACTTAGCAAATGAGATACTACTATAAGCTCACTGACATATCTGCTCCAAAACAATGGCAACAAAACAATGAACTAGATCTGAATGTTAAGGAAATACTGAGTTTGTCTACATCAAGAAGTATAGATGGCCCTTTGTATAAACAGATTCTGAAACCATGGATTTGATACTTCAGAAAAAAATAATAACTTTGTAACTTCTGGAGCTTTATGTAAGCAAAACCACAGTAGTGTCATGGGTTCCATTGGACAATGAGTTCTGTTGTGTAATGGACTTCACTGTGTGATGGATCCTGTTGCCTAATGGAGACCACATTCCATATTGGGTATCTCACATAATGCCCTGTTGCACAGCAAGGTCTTCTGTTATGCAACCAGTATTGCACTGATACACACAGTCACAATTCATGGCAAGTGTTGTATATTATATTATAGATAATCATAACATTACAAATTGTAACATGTGATTCATTTGTGCTTTTGGTACACAACACATTTCTTACTATTGAAGCTCTTTTTATGTTTGAACAACATCCAGATTTTTAAAATAAAAAGTCACAAAGGAATGCACCATAAAGTAAGCTTGCATGTGTGTTTGTATATTTTTGATTTCTTCAAAATGATGTATTTTTTCTTGTGTGACACAGTTTTCCCAGTCAGACTAGCCATAATCTAAGCATTTGGCAATGTTCTGCAGGTTGAATATTCCTTATCTGTGTTCAAGAACCCTGCCAAGGAGTTGTATACAATTCTGTCAAGAAACCTGTTAAATTATCAATATCTGTATGGAATCGGAATCAGCAGGAAAAGCTCCACAAACATAGAAAACACATATTTTAGCTCTTATAGTTAGTTTCTAAAAAGTGACAGAACTTCATCTGAAATAGCCCAAAGGCATAGTTTTCAGATCTCACTGACATTTGTTTTCTTTTATCTTTCTTTCAGTGTTGTGATAGTTTCCAACACTTCGTTTTTTTAAAGTAGCAAAAGAAATCAAAATCTCCATCTATTTTAATTCCCTATTAAATAAGCCAAAAATCAAATTTGAGTTGAAAGAAATAACCAGGAACACTTTGTAGACACAACAATAACTTAAACAAATGAAAAACCCAGAAAAAAGTAATAACATACGGATTTCATTGTGCAAGTGAATTCCTGCACTATGAGGAAAGAAAAGGGTGTGCTTCTGGCATTTCTTGTTTCCAGGCCTTTTATACAAAATGTAACAAGTAAGCTGAGACAAGGAAGATTAATCTGAATAGTAGTGAAGGGAATACAGCTTTCCTGATTTCACCAGGTAGATGAATCAATACAATAGACAAACATACAGAGAGCATGTCTTCACTGGCCAGAAACCCCAAATTGGGCCAGAAGTTATTCTTAGATCTCCACATAGCATCAAGGGACTTCTAGCTCATAACGTGGGGTAAATCTGGTTAACCTGCTTTTATCTCATGTTAACAAAAGTCAAGACATGTTTTAAACTTCAGAGTTCTCAGCAAAGGTGCCCTGCAATGGCCAAGAGCTCTGGCTGGCTGCCACAGTGACAAAAGACAGCAACAGTAAGGATGGCTGTCCAACTCATGGTCATTGTCAAGAATCTTCGCTGTCATCAGTGCAGGCGCTCCTCCTTTCCCCAAACTGCATAGCCACGTTAGCCGGTGTCAACAAAGGCACCCAGCACTAGCCAAGAGTTCCCCAGAGTTTACTAGCCAGCTGCTATGGAGCCAATGGTCAGCAATGGTAAGGTTTGGAGCAGTCTGGAATCCATCTCACTGCCACAGCAGGATGAAAACAGACAATGTAGCTGCTCCTGGGACTAGTCTGGAGTATTGGCATTCCAAACCAGTCTCAGATTTTATGGCTAGGGCCAGAATGCAAGTTCTCTCATCCTGTAAGCATCACACAAACAGTTCCACCACCTATCAGACTGTAACACCAAAACATCATATAAACATCCCTGGCATACTGTCAATCTCCTTATTGTGAAGGAGTTGCCATATGACATCTCGGCTCACCCACATAAATGTCACTAGTTCTGATTTTCTCCACAGGTTTTACCTTGTAATGCACTTCAAACTGCATTTTGAGTTAAACCTGTTGGCATTATCCACTAATGCCACACATAGTGCTTAATCATGCTGTTGACAGAAGGAATACAGAACAGAAGAAAGGAGCAGCTGGATCCACAGTCTCTTTCCAATTGTTTATCCATATCTTAGTAATTGGCAGTGTTTTCTCGTGCATCTGTGCAAAGTTATTTTAGTGTTCATATGTGTAGCACTACTTGATTTACTGTGTGATTGGACTACAGAAACATTTCAATTACCAGTCAGTTTTGTTATTGTATCTATTGTTTAATTCAAGTAATAACGGCAGCAAGCAATTACAAACACTGCTGGTAACACTTTCATGTTTCCTCATTCAGAGTTAACATGAAAATGCAAAAATAATGAACATTCCCTTAATTATCTCTGATATAGCCTTGTAAATATTGCTGAAGAAAATCGCAAAGGGAAAGTTCTTCTATGTTTTAAGACTTTCTCTTCTCCTCAGTGGGGCATCTTCAGACAACTTCTTTGTTGTTCTTGCTGTATCCACTGTGGAATTAGCAGATTTGTTATCTACATAATATAAAAGCAAGCAGCATATGGTTTTGTTAACTTCATCATAATGTCACAGCTCAGTCTGTCACAATATGAACTCCTTCTGAGCTATTTCTTTAACTAGAATATGCAATAAGAAATAAGAGGAAGGAAGACCATCACCTCTCATAATTGTTTCATAACTTTCAGCTGTTCTGCCATTTCTGTAATGCAAAATGTGTTCATTTCTGTTTGGGTGGTTACAAATGTTAATATTACCTTTGGCTATAACTTCTACAATGACAATCTGTTGCCTTCAGAAATTAAAAGGTCACTCAATTTTGATGCAACTTTTTTTGTTATCAGTAACTAGCCACCATGGCATCCTTTACAAGAATTTAGAAATTAGAGAGAGTGCTTGAAGACCAAGGAGGTAAGGTAGGTTGTCTTGTTTTTTATGCCTTTAAACCTTGCTATGTAACTGTTTGATATTCAAATGAGGCATACTTTAAATAACTCTTCCTTTGTAGATAGTTAATGAGAGCTGTTGACAGTGTGCTCATCATCTACTTTATGCACCTTATTTTCAGTAACAGGCAATAAAGGGGTAGTTTGTTAAATTGCAGATGGATGTAGCACTCTATAATAACAATGAGCAGCTGTTTTAGATATCACTGGAGATAAGGTCTCCAGCCTTATCCTCAAATCCTTGATCTTTGCTATGAGCCAATAATGAGCCATTCTATGCATGCACAACATTGGCAACCTAATCATAGTGAAGAATTATGCCAGCAAAAGTCTCATCTAAGTAAGAATGGACACTTTGAAATCTGCTTTGATATCCATGGGGCTTCAACAATGTTCTACTTTGTCATTTCCTACTATGTAGATCTGCTTTTTGTTTATTTGTTTCATGTTTGGCCACTCCTGCAAGAATTGGCTTTTTCAACTGTCAGCAATAGTTTATCTGCTCCAATCTACACAAGTATTTGATTAATGCTCTTCAATAACTGTGACTAGAATTCTCTTGGATTGTTACAAGTATAATAATATACAATAACACTTTCAAAATTGCTACACATTCAAAATCTCTAGTTTTGGAATTATGAAGCAACCATGAAAGTCCTCAGGTGCCCACTTATTGATAAGCAGTTGCTGGGATTGATGAGAGTATGTTCTGTTCATCAAGAAGTGTCTATCTGATGTTTCCACCCACTCCTTTATGCAATCTCCAGCACAAGATTTGTATCAGGGGTCCCTTTTCTGCCTATCTCATCACACACGTTTTCTGTACACGTGTAATCCATATCATATTAATTATTGTGTATGAATACTAGCAACATACATACAAACACAGTCCCAAAAACCTTCACACTATTTATATTACTTATTGTTCCATTAGCACAACTATATTCTTTAATGCATAAATGTGCCCCCACTTCTCTTCCTCCTCCTCCTTTTTTCATCTTTTGGAATATATGCATAGACATCTCTTATTTTGAAAAGAGTTAAACTTGGCATTTTTCTTCTGTTAAGTGTTTCCATATGAACATTTCTGAAAGCTTTGTGTCTACGTCTTTCTATTTAAAAATAAAACAAAACCAATGTACTCTCAAATGACAAGTCCAACAACTTCTGGAAGAAAGTTCCACAGAAACAAATTGGAAGTAGGATCATCATACAAACACATTGATCTGTAAACTCATGACATGCATCTGTTAGAATCTGCAAGCCTACATTTTAGTTACATTTTCCATTGATTTAGAATGACGATTATGGTGTGAGTTCCTCTTCTGCCCAATAATGTCTTGAACTATTCTGTAGAGTTCCAGCTTATAGGAAACCCCACTCTCTTTATTTCTATTGAGGTTTAGCATTAACCCTCCCTCTTTCCAGTAATGACCAAATGTTAAAAAATGATATTCTTACCTACTTCTGTTGCTCCACTGTTGAAATGCACAAGAGAATTCAAAGCCAAGGCAGAAACAAATAAGAAATGTATGTGGAGACATGAGGGCTGCTGCATGTTGTTCCACATTTCTGTTATCCATACATGGGCAATTCACAATGACCATGAGAAAATTTGAGCTTTGCAAGAAAAGACATCAGCTCACTTGAGTACTTTGCTTCATTCTCCTTCAACTCTCTGTCCTACAGGATTGACTGTATTGTTGATTTCAACTTATCTAACAAGAATCTCCCAACCCCATATGCAGTTACAAGCCAACACCCAGATCAGTTAAAAATGTGGTCTACAGTCCAGCTGTTTGCAGACCAGCTGTTCTGACTCACCAGAAACACACAGCAGTTTAGTTCTTCCTATTCTACATGATGTTGACAATCTCCTTGCACTTTTCACAAAAATAGGATCGCTAAGTGAAGTACTTTTAACCGGAGGAAAAAGTTATGTTTATGAAAGATTCAAATTCTAAGATATGTTGTTTACACAGAGCATTAGGAATACATTCATCCATTAGTGTTTCCAATTTATTTCTAATGCAAGTGTCAGTAGTGAAGTAACTGTGTGACTGTTAAATCCAAACAAAAATCATCGCAGTGCAGGGAACAAATGAATATTTTTTTCTGGGTCTATAAAAGAGCTATTTGACTGTCAGTACACAAACTGACAGAAAAAAATTCTTCCCTTTAAAAATTAGAATTGATGTTGGGCTATGAAAACAGAGTGCTTGTCTTGATGCATCAGCAAGATATTAAAACTTTAATAATAAAACCTCTGTGAAATAATATTGTTGTAAAATACTTGAGTGCATGGATGTGTGTGCATAGCTAGATAGATATAAATCTGTGCTCATTTACAGAAAAAAATGAAATTCAAGAAAGATATTTTAAAATTATTTTCTACACTGATTATAAGTGTTTTGCTCATTGTAATGTCGAAGGCTTTCATGGCTGGAATCACTGGGTTCTTGTAGGTTTTTCGGGCTATATGGCCATGTTCTAGAAGCATTCTCTCCTGACATTTTGCCTGCATCCATGGGAAGCATCCTCAGAAGTTGTGAGACCTCACAACCTCTGAGGATGCTTGCCATAGATGCAGGCGAAACATCAGGAGAGAATGCTTCTAGAACATGGCCATATAGCCCAAATAACCTACAAGAAACCGGTTTTGCTCATTTTTTTCAATGTTTTGAGGGTTTTATAATATATGCAGAGCTTTTTGGAAACTGTTACTTGTGCAGAATAATGTTTTTCATTAAAAATAACACTGGCAAAATATCAAAATATATTTTGCATGACACTGGCTGGAATCCTACTGAGGATTTATATGTCTGTAAACATAACAGTTACAGTGCTATGTTGTGAATCCCATCCTGATTCCTCTGATCCTTACTTAGTGGGAAGCAGCCACTGCAACTGATGGAGGTCAGTTTTCCCTGACAATCAGGAAGCAGCTGTTATATATTCCCACCCATTTTATGAGCACTCTCTAGTGCAACATGCAAAAGCATGACTTCTGTTGCAAATTCCCTTCCTGACAGAGAGTGCTTATATAGGATGGTGGAGAGGCACTATCAACCAGCTGCTTCACAAATGACAGGAGAAACACTATTTCCATATCAATTATAGTGGCATGATCCCCACATACCCCCTAAATTGGAAGGTGTGTTGAGACTACATAGAAGCTGTTTCAAAATTGTAAATACAAAATACTCAAAAGTGTGTAACTCTGTGTAATGCATTTGTAACTACTGAACAGGATTCCAAACACTGTTTCCCATGCAAAAATGAAACAAATACAAAATGTGAAAAATCTTGCAGTGTTTGCCATTTTTTGCGGGTGGGAGGTATTTGAACATGTGGAGAATATGAAAAATTGTGAGTTTTCTTTACATCCCTGTAGTGAACTGAAATTGCTTTCAGTCTTCTTCAAGAATTCATTTATTACCAAAACCTGACATGCATCATTTTCCTAAGACAGGTTTTATTGATAGTAAATGATGAAGAAAGTAGTTTATGGCAAAAAAAAAAGAAAAGAAAAGAAAACCCAAAACAATACAAAACAAAATGCCACAGTCATTTATTTGATGAGGCCCTAAATAACTAATTTTACCAAGATTATCCAACATGCCAAAGTTTGAGATTCCTATACTGACTATGAGTTCCCTGAGCTGCAGTACATCCCCTCAGGGCAAGATTATTAGAATACAGACTCCCAAGATTTATACAGTATAGAAAGAAACAAAGGAAATTTATCTCCCATATGCTATGTGAGATATGTGAAGTGTGTATGCAGATGTCTAATAAGAAGGTTTGCTTCCTCAATCTGATCCCCTACTGTTACTTTTTCAGCCTTGAACTAAGAAGTTGAAGTGAAACTATCTAGCAGGTTCTACTAAGTTGATATTTGGTATGTCACTGTGCCCCTGGTGGCACAGTGGGTCAAAGTGCTGAACTGCTGTACTTGCTGACTGAAAGGTTGTAGGTTCAAATCTAGGGAATGGTGTGAGCTCCCACTGTTAGCCCCAGCTTCTGCCAGCCTAGCAGTTTGAAAATATGCAAATGTGAGTAGATTAATAGGTACTGCTCTGGCGGGAAGGTAACAGCATTCAATGAACTCATGGTGGCCACAGTGTCTACGGACAACGCCAGCTCTTCAGCTTAGAAATGGAGATGAGCACCAACCCCCAGAGTCGGACACGATTGTACTTAATGTCAGGGGACATTGTTAACATTTGACAGTGTTAACAATGGCAGACTCAAATCCACATTGGTGGCAGATGTCCACTTTAATCTCTGACACATAAACAGAAATGTAGTCAGAACTCATGTTTCTCTGAATAATCCATTCTCATTTCTATCCATTCTTCCTGCCTTCTGCATATCCCAGAAGGTTTCAGAAGAATTTAAGTAAGATTTCTGATTCTGTTATCACAAAACAAAGGAAAAAAAGAACTGTGTTACCAAAAATGGGAGCAAAAGTAGAGCCAGATTTGCATGTAAAAATATATATGTACAGTGGTACATTTAGGGAAAGAATACCATGATATAAATAGAAACATAATACATTTCACCATAGTGATGATATATGTCAAGGTGATTTATTGCCTGCTCAGTCTGCTGTCCAGGTGCTATCTGTAAACGGTCAACTGCAGGGCCAATGCTGCGCACCCTTCTTACGGCTCATTTATTTTTTGAATCAGATTTGGACCTGTCTGATTTGTGTGTGTGTGTGTGTCAGGAGCAACTTGAGAAACTGCAAGTCGCTTCTGTTGTGAGAAAATTGGCCTTCTCAAGGATTTTGCCCAGGGGAAGCCCAAATGTTTTTGATGTTTTACCATTCTTATTGGAGGCTTCTCTCATATCCCCTCATAAGGAGCTGGAGCTGACAGAGGGAGCTCATCCACACTCTCCCTGGATTCAAACCTCTGACCTGTAGTTCTTCAGACCTGTCAGCACAAGGGTTTAACCCATTACACCACCGGGGGCTCCTACTTATCTGAATAAGTAGTGCCTTCAAATAGAATAAGGCATGTGGTTCAGTTAAGCTTAGGATTCTTTGCAGGAAGGATTTGCACAAACCTTTGACTAATGGTTGTATGATTTATTTTCTTACCATGTTGCCTTTGTATGGATTGAATGTAGCTACACGCATGGTGTGTATGGCTTAAATGTAACTGAAGCAAGGGAGGGAGAGAGGGAGCTATATATGTGTGTATGTTTTGTACATAATTAACCCATTGCTATGGAGCCCCCAGTGGCGCAGTTGGTTAAACACCTGTCCTGGAAGGACTGAAGACCGACAGGTCGCAGGTTTGAATCCGGGGAGAGGCGGATGAGCTCCCTCTATCAGCTCCAGCTCCTCATCCCACAAGGATGATAAAAACATCAAATCATCCAGGTGTCCCCTGGGCAACGTCCTTGCAGACGGCCAATTCTCTCACACCAGGAGTCACTCCTGACACGACCAAAAAAAACCCAAAAAAACCCATTGCTATCAGTTCTGACAGGCAGAAGGTCTTTAAGAATGTGGCCAAAGGTTACGGCCATCTTGCTTATTTGATATAATTGTAAAGGATTGGAAACTGGGGTCTTATCTATACAAACATGCTCTATCACAGTAAAAAGTGTCACACACCAGGTGCCTTACAATATTAAAGTAAAATGCACTTGTTCTTGCACACTGAATATGAAACATTCAATTTTAACATGTCTATGTTGTGAAAAAAAGATTTTGTCTAAGTCTAATGTGCAGGTAGAGTTAACCTATAAATGTACCCAGCTGGAAGTAGGTGAAAAGACTATGATTATTAAATCTGAACCATGTTGTAAAGCATATAACAGTGGTAGTAATGAGATACAGAAAAGACAGCATTAACACTGCCACAAACCTTGAAAGGGCTGATTTAGCATAACAATCTGACCTTTGTAAATGAATACAAGGCTCTGCTAACTTGTTAATTGTCCCTGAGGTGTTAAGGTAATGCATAAGGGATTTATGCTGTTGAATGTAGTATCCTGAAGAAATATCTTTACAAAGATCCTGTGATGTGCACCCAATTGTAATAAACAGAACACAGGTTTAACATCCCTTATCTGGAATTCTGAAATCCCAAATAATCCAAAATCTGAAATTGTCCACCTGGGTGGTTTAGACAGGGACATATAAAACATTTTGGTCCCAAGCATTTCATATTCAGGATAATCAATCTGTATTAGGCCATGTGTGGTTCTAAGAAGATGGTGTGATACCTGGTAGCTTTTTCAAATTAGCATCACTGCTCAATGGTTTTCTGCAAATCTGTTCCCCCTAGTCCTCCAATTTCTATCCTATGCCCACTGTGGTTCACTCTGAAAATAACTCAATTAGGATTTTATTAACATATGCACGGGTTAATCTGTTTTACAGTACTGGATAGCTGTTTCACCTTTCAATGGTTGATAAATGATAACTATTACAAAAATCATTTGCTTTAACAATTTTCTTGTCCATTCGCCTTCATCTCTCCCTCAGGAAATGTATAACTATCTATCTACTGAGAGAGGCTGAACTCAGAGCTTTTGATAAGATGGGCTGGAGTCTTTGAAAGCTTATGCCAAACAAAATGATAAGATGTCACAAGACTGGGATTTTCTGTTTGTAATTGCTGCTACATTCTCAGTTGTAGTAAAGTGCAGTATAATTGATCACTTATGACCCTATCACATGGGGACCCCCCCCCCCCCCGGGTGCTGTTTGCTAACAAGTGTGGTGAAATGACAGGTGCGAGAGGTGACGCCATCCAAGTGCAGGATGGAGGAATGGAGGAAGCATCATCCAAATAGATTCCCATGTTTGAGGAGAAGCATCCAAGGATACTTCCACCCCCGTTGGAGGCAGAACCACAGACAGAAGTCACACAATGTCGTGTAATGTCTGTCATGGAGTCTGTCCCTGAAGAAGACTCTAAGCATTGTAGGACAGTAATTTTCATCAATGTGATGAGATCCTTTGATTCTGCTTGAGGGAAGCAATGTGTAATTTCTGGGGAGCTGGCAGCAATGAAGCAGGCAAAACGGAGTCTAGAGTGCACTGGTGGAAAACTCGAAATGCAGCTGACCAAACACAGGTTAGAGCACTTTAAGAACTTTGCAATTTTATTGACATTGTTAACATCTATCACCTATGCTAGTTCCGATCTCCTGGTATCTTGTAACCCTGCTGCTAATTGACTGCGGGAGAGGTAAGGAGAGGACTGAATTGGAGATCTCAGTGCGAACTGAACTGGTGATAAATCATAAGACCAGCAGTATAGTATGGGGTGAATCTAGGAAGGTAGATTGCGTCATGGAGGAGGGAGGGTGTTCCACTGGTCGGGGAGCCCCCATAGAAGTCGTGGTGGGGATGGGGAGATACGGGAAAAGGAGACCTCGAATTCGGCCTAGGGATCGTTCAAGAACATTAGTAACTCCAAATCGGTCTCCTGATATGGTGAATTGGTGTAACCAGGTTGGCGGTCCCCCCGGATTGAAGGTGGTGCTGTTGAACGCCAGATCTGTCAATGGCAAAACAGCTTTCATCCAGGATTTAATCCTGGATGAACGGGCAGATCTGGCGTGCATCACGGAGACCTGGCTGGACGAAGCTGGAGGTGTGAATTTAACCCAGCTTTGCCCGCCAGGGTTCTCCGTCCAGCACCAACCAAGATCCGGGGGGCGGGGAGGCGGGGTTGCAGTGGTCTATAGAGATTCCATTCTTCTGACCAGGGCCCCCATCCCACAGTCAACAAATTTTGAATGCGTCCACCTGAGGGTGGGTGACCGGGACAGATTAGGGATTCTGTTAGTGTACCGTCCACCTCGCTGCACTACAGACTCCCTGACTGAGCTAGCGGGGGTGATCTCGGACCTGGCATTGGAGTCCCAGCGGCTGCTTGTGCTGGGGGACTTCAATGTCCATGCCGAGACCACCCTATCGGGGGCGGCTCAGGACTTCATGTCTACCATGGCAACCATGGGGCTGTCCCAACAGATATCTGGCCCCACCCACAGCGCTGGACACACATTGGACCTGGTTTTCTGTCAGGGATGGGAGGAAGGTGGCGGTGTTGAGGAGTTATCTATCTCTCCGTTGCCATGGACCGATCACCACCTGGTCAGCTTTAGATTAACTGCACCCCCTAACCTCTGCAGAGGTGGAGGACCCATTAAGCTGGTCCGCCCCAGGAGGCTTATGGATCCGGATGGATTCCTGACGGCTCTTGGGGATTTTCCCGCCGCCTCGGTTGGTGATCCTGTTGATGCCTTGGTCGCTCTCTGGAATGGGGAGATGACCAGGGCAATAAACACGATCGCTCCAGAACGTCCCCTCTCAAGTAGCCGAGCTAAACCAGCTCCTTGGTTTACTGAGGAGCTGGCAGCGTTGAAGCGAAAGAAGAGGGAACTAGAGAGCGTGTGGCGTTCGAATCCGAGCGAGCCAAATCGAACACGGTTTATGTCCTTTTTAAGGGCATATGCCGCGGCAATAAAAGCCGCAAAGAAGACTTTCTTTGCGGCCACTATTGCGTCTGCAAAGAACCGTCCGGCTGAGCTGTTCCGAGTTGTCAGAGGCCTTTTAAAACCCACCACCTCGGATGGGTGCCCTGATGACTCGGCAGCTCGCTGTGAAGCTTTTGCTCAGTTCTTTGCAGACAAAGTCGCTTTGATCCGCTCTGGTCTGGACACCATATTAACGGCAGTCTCTGAGGATGTAACACGAGCACCTGCTTGTCCGGTTTTGATGGATTCATTTCAATTGGTTCAATCCGAGGATGTGGACAAGGTGCTTGGAGGAATGAGAGCTACCACATGCATCCTAGACCCCTGCCCATCCTGGCTTCTGAAGGAGGCCAGAGGGGGATTGGCCGAGTGGGTGAAGGTGGTGGTTAATGCCTCCCTTCGGGAAGGCATATTTCCAGCCAGCTTAAAGCAAGCTGTGATAAAACCGCTGTTGAAAAAACCATCACTGGACCCCACTCAATTCGTCAACTTTCGGCCTGTTTCCAATCTCCCCTTTTTGGGCAAAGTCCTGGAACGTGTGGTGGCCTCACAACTCCAGGCATTCTTGGTAGACACGGATTATCTGGATCCGGCACAGTCTGGCTTTAGGCCGGGGCATGGTACCGAGACAGCCTTGGTCGCCTTAGTGGATGATCTGCGCCGGGAGCTCGACAGGGGGAGTGTGTCCCTGTTGGTGCTGCTGGACCTCTCAGCGGCCTTCGATACCGTCGACCACGGTATCCTTCTGGGACGCCTCGCGGGAATGGGTCTTGGAGGTACTGTTCTGCAGTGGCTCCGCTCATTCCTCGAGGGCCGGTCTCAGAAGGTGTTACTGGGGGACTCCTGTTCAACCCCACAACCTTTGTCTTGTGGGGTTCCTCAGGGCTCAATACTGTCTCCCATGTTGTTTAACATCTACATGAAGCCGCTGGGTGAGATCATCCGGAGTTTCGGGGTACGATGTCATCTGTACGCGGATGATGTCCAACTCTGTCACTCCTTCCCACCTGCTACTAAGGAGGCTGTCGAAGTCCTGAACCGGTGCTTGGCCGCTGTGACGGTCTGGATGGGTGCGAACAAATTGAAATTGAATCCAGACAAGACAGAGGCACTCCTGGTCAGTCGTAAGGCCGAACAGGGTATAGGGTTACAGCCTGTGTTGGATGGGGTCGCACTCCCCCTGAAGACGCAGGTTCGCAGTTTGTGTGTGATCCTGGACTCATCGCTGAGCCTGGAGCCCCAGGTTTCGGCGGTGACCAGGGGAGCATTCGCACAGTTAAAACTCGTGCGCCAACTGCGCCCGTACCTTGGGAAGTCTGACTTGGCCATGGTGGTCCACGCTCTGGTTACATCCCGTCTGGACTACTGCAACGCTCTCTACGTGGGGTTGCCTTTGAAGACGGCTCGGAAGCTCCAACTAGTCCAACGGGCGGCAGCCATGGTACTAACAGGAGCAGGACGCAGGGAGCATACAACTCCTCTGCTATACCAGCTCCACTGGCTGCCGATTAGCTACCGAGCCCAATTCAAAGTGCTGGCATTGGCCTTTAAAGCCCTAAACGGTTCTGGCCCAACTTACCTATCCGAACGTATCTCGGCCTATCAGCCCACCAGGACCCTTAGATCTTCGGGGGAGGCCCTGCTCTCTATCCCGCCTGCTTCACAGGTGCGGCTGGCGGGTACGAGAGACAGGGCCTTTTCTGTGGTGGCCCCGCGGCTATGGAACGCCCTGCCCTTGGAGGTAAGATCAGCCCCTTCATTGATGGCATTCCGAAGAGCATTGAAGACCTGGATGTTCAAGCAGGCATTTGGATAACTCAATGCAAGAATGGTAAACCGACTAAAGGACTGGCAATATGACGATGAATAGGATCATGTTTTAGTCAAGAGCTGAATTGGATTGGTATTGATGTATAAAGTGTGTTTTATGTTTTATATGCTTTTAATTGTATATTGTTAACTGCTATTTTATGCTGTAAACCGCGTTGAGTCGCCGGCCAGGCTGAGAAACGGCGGTATATAAGTATTTAAATAAAAATAATAAAATAAATTAGAGCCTCTCTTAAGACCTACTCTGTGGCAATGGAGTCAGCCAGGAAGTTTTTCTCAACTGCCTGCATTACGTCTGCATCAAACAGACTGACAAAGTTGTTCCGGGTGGTCAGGGAGCTCCTTCACCCCCACCAGGGTGGGGAGAACCTTGACTATCTGACAACTCGATATGATGAGTTCACACATCATTATTTATTTATTTATTTAGTTAGTTATTTACTGTATTTGTATACCTCCTTTCTCAGCCCACAGGCAACTCAAGGTGGTTAACAGGGCAAAATTCAATGCCCGCAATACCATAAATACAATTAAAAATATTAACATATAATAAAACCATAAAACCATCAATAAAAGCATAAGTCATTAGTGTCTCCTTGATAAAAAAATTGTCAGTTTCCATCATCTATATTATGCAGATAAAATCGCTCAACTGCATTCCGACTTAGATGCCAGTTTTGATGCAGTGTCCATGGATGTAACAGAGGTACCTGTCTGCCCGGTTTTTATGGATTCATTTCAACCTGTTCAGCCTGATGACATGGACAAGATTCTTGGAGCGGTGAGAGCAACCACCTGTGCCCTGGACCCTTGCCCTTGCTGGCTGGTCAAGCTTGCCAATGGGAGGGGGGAGGGTTGGCTAAATGGATCTCGAAGATCATAAATGCCTCATTGGAACAGGGACATATTCCATCGAGCCTGAAAAGTGCAATTGTGAGATCGTCGCTTTAAAAGGCGTCCCTAGATTACTTGGTCTTTTCATAAGAGCTTGAAGACCAGGTGGTTTCAACAAGCCTTTTAGAATGCCCAGCTGTAGCCCAGCCCTAGACATTGTTGAAAATGGTCTTATTCTTCCTACCTATTATCCCGGTCACTTCCTCTAATAGGTTCTGGAAATGAGTAGCCACAGACCCGTACCTGCTATTGCTGTTGCCTGTTATAGCACTATACTCAATTCTCAGGCCCCTCATCTTTTGAGTTTGCACTAGCTCCAGCCCAGCCCTTTTAATTGCTTTGAACAGGTAGGATTATTTTTAATATATATATGTGTGATATTGTGATAATCTCCCTTGGGGAGATAGAGAGGTATATAAATAAAGTTTTGTTATTTATTTATAATTTTAGCAGTGTTATTCCTATTTTTGATTTGGGACTTATTGTTGTGCATCAAAAAATTATTCACAAGAAACAGCTATTTCTGAATGGAAACACTATACAGAATGGGTAGAAAATATTGGTTTTTGGTGTGTGGAAAACAACTGCATGTGAATTATGCAAAGAATACCTTCCAATCCAGAAATATTCTTGTCAGTCTGATATTTTTATCAGTGTTTCTTAATAATTGGAAAATGTGTTTTTAAAAATCATATTTCTAAAAATCTCTAAAGCCAATCCCTCAAATGTTTTACAACAAAACAAATTCTCCATAATGCGTTGTCATAAAGGGATAATTATATTAGCTTGTGGTCTTAAAATAACATATTTTGTAAATTTCTGATTTCTTTACAGTTACATAGGTATCCTCACTAATTGGAAAAGTAGCAATACACAAGATATAATGGGTCCCTCCTGTCATGTGTTGTGTTGTTGGGCATTAAGCAGGAATATAGCTATGGGGGGGGGGGGGGCAAAATAAGGGCATTGCTTCATCCAAATAAGAATCCCCCCAGTCAAATTTTCCTTCAGGCCTCCAATTTTTAGCATTATGGTAACTGAAAACGTATTGAACTCCCTACCTTTTAGGCTAGGAAAAGCCTAGAAAGTAGGCCCAGGAAGTTCAGCAGCCATTTTGGAAAGGGTGCCAGGGACATCCATTTTAAAATCTCATTTGCTTAGGAACTTGGAGGAAAATTAGAGGAGTTAGTAATTGGCTGGGAGAGAGTGGGCAGAGCTTAACTCAGAAAAGAAAAGAAACGAAATGACTTGAAGTGGACGTTTTAAAACCCTGTCAGGGAGATTGAAACTGGGTGTCAGAGGAGAAGGAACTAGGAGCTTGGAGTGGAGAAGAGAGTAGCGAGAGAGGCCTGAAGTGGTCAGTTAGCTAGCAGAGTTAGCTAGTGAGAAGTTTACAGCTATTTGGGAAAGATAGCTGGGGAGTGGAGAGACAGATCCCAAAAGAAAAGGACTGTATGTGTGGAGTTTGGGGTTACTTTCAGAAAAGAAATCCTGTTAGTAATTTCTGGAGGGAGAAAGGAGTTTTATTTGTAACTAAGTCTGAACTGCTCAAAGAAACCACACACTTTTAAGACAATCTTTCAAACCAGCTAAGCTTATTGCCTATTTTGCTCCAGTTTTCTTAAATAAACATCATTTTTTTATTGTTCACAACATCTGCCTCACATGTGCCTCTGTGCAAGAAGTTTTAAAAGCAATCTACTGAAGAAGTCAAAGGTTTAATGGTGGCAGCGTATATTTTAAAGAAGAAATCCTTTCAGTGTTACCTCAGTGCACAGGTCTTAGTGTAAATCCAGCACATTCTAGCTAAAGATACCTGTAGTAAGCCAAGGGCTTAACATTGCTTATAGGTTTGGTGGGTGCCAGAGTTCTTTCAAAAGGTTATCCTTTGTGCCTTTTTGTAAGCCGCCCTGAGTCCCCCCTCGGGGGTTGAGAAGGGCGGGGTAGAAGTACACCAAATAAATAAATAAATGAATATCCAGCCAGAAGAAAGTTCCAGCTATACTATAGCTTTTTGATTTTGGGTCTTTAATTACCTAAAGCCACATTCAGTTCTAAGTGGTGCATAGTGTTTGGGATTTATATACCTCCAAATAAAGCCTCCAATCATTATATTTGGTTTGCAGCAGTTGGGTTTTGTTCCACAAATAAATCCTCAACTTATTATATTGGTGGCAAGCACTGTGATTTTATCCCCAAATAAATCCCTAAACTATTATACCTCCCTAGTCAAATTTTCCTTCAGGCCTCCAATTTTAGCATTATGGTAACTGAAAATGTCATCCCATTTAAAAATACAGCTATGCATCCAAAGACAGGGGGAAGAGAAAGTTACAAAAGAAATATTAACACAGCAAATATAAGAGTCCTAGAATGAATTTCAGTGTCCTTCTCTCTGTGATGCTAAAAATGGGAATTGAAGGGGAATATTATTTTTTTTGGGAGGGGGGGGGGCAGAATTCCAAGGCTCTCATTTTGTCACCTTTGGTACTGAGACACAACCAGCATCTGCAACTAACTACACAGTGACAGCTTATTTATCTTTTGAGAAATGGGAAATATAAACACTCTGTTTTTTTAAAAGCTTACAATAACAGCAAATAACCTTTTGGACTTGGATCTTTAACTAGAATGAATTGGTTTCAAAAAGTTATGTTCAATGATTTGGGATGTGGTTGCTACTGTTTCTTGATTTGGATGCTTCTCACACAGCCAGAGAGATGAGATGAAGAGGGTAGTAATAGCCAATAAAATACAGCAATGAAGACTAGGGTGGTTAAGAAAACATGTGGCGAAGTAGGTCTTGACAATTGCCCAGCTATATCAGTCCCTGGAGAGCAGCAAACACTCTGCAGAAAGAGAATTCTGTGAAATTTGGGAGAAGGCAATTGCTAATGCTGGCAACACCAGGATAGAGTACATTTTGTCGCACCGGGATAAGGTACATTCTGCATAGCAACAGCTTCAGATGCCTACTGGGCTGGTGCAGATGTCAACTTATCGTCTTCAGCTACAGATGCAGCTAAATGAAACAACCCTCTGTTGGCTGCTTGACAAGCTGAAGTGTTTGTGCTACAAAATAATAGACATTCCTGTCACTCCCAGCTGGTAACAAGATATTGCATTTTATGACACATTTTATCCATCTCTCAAATATCAGCCTTGAAAGCTCTGAAAGCTATTTTAGGGTGTTAAAATTAATTGTATCTGTTAATGTTTCACTGTGTTGTGGGCACTTTTTCACACTGTTAAAAAAACAGTGAGATTTAAAAGTTAAAAGTAAGCTACACTTTTCCTAGTAACCTTTCCTCTGCAGCCAGCTACAACTCAAAATCATGACAGGGAAGTAAGTCCCACTGAATCCAACGGGAGTTACTTCGGAGTAAATGAAAATAAGATTGTTCTGTTAATCATTAAACCAATGGGGTTTTGTTCAATTACCAAAAAATCCGGTTCTCTGGTTCTGAGACAGGAACTTTAAATATAATGAAGATGTGTGACTCTCATCCTACTGACTCTTGGTATGCCAATAAGGCAGTTTGGAATTGCAAATTGCTTTACAGTGTCTCCTACTGAGACAGTCTCCTAGATCTGAAGGTCTGTAAGAGGACAGCCTTCCACTTGAAGGCATCTGCTTTTGAGAAGGGCTATCAAGTCCAAGTCTGGTTTAAGAACCATAAGGAGGGAAAACACGAACCACCCCATTGGCAGCCAGTCACTAGCGCCTGAATAGGTTTGCAAGTTCATTTGAAAAATGTATTAAATTTATATTAAAGAAACCACTTCTGCTTGTGTGATATATATATCCAACATTGAAAGCACACCTACTCAAGTGTGTGTGTGTATATACACATACATTTAGATATTATATATATATATATATATATATATATAGAGAGAGAGAGAGAGAGAGAGAGAGAGAATATATATGTAGATAGATAGAGATATATGGCATATTTAAATGTGTGTGTGTGTATGTGTGTGTGTGTATATGTGTGTGTGTGTACACACACATAGGCAGGCGCTGAGCTTTCAATGTTGGATTACGATTCTGAAGAACAGTGTTTGAATTCTTACTTACATCATGTATATCCTTGGGCAGATCACACTGTCTCAAACTCAAGAGCAAAACCCCTTCTGAACAAATATTGGCAAGAAAAGTTGGTGATGAGTTCACCTTAGGATTATCCTAAGTCAGAAACAACTTGAAGGCATACAATAACACCACCGTGTCCAGATCTGCAGCTTTCTGGCAAAGAAATTACTTCCCACAAAGTGGGAAGGCTTTATTTCTAGAAGCATACATTAGGGTAAAAAAAATAAAATTCTAACTGACAGTTTATTTCCCTCACACTTCCTATCCCTCACCCTGGCCCCTCCCTTTCATTTCTCCCATTTCCATGGAAACCCTCTCCCTTGTTTCAAATATACACAGGCCAGGTCGAAGGCATGAACTATTTTCCTGGCTTCACACAAAACCAGGAAATAAGGTCATGACATACTGACAAAAATAGCAGACACAACAGTAACAGTAACAACAGCAGCAGCAATAATAACAAAAGAGTGTTGGAAGTCATGCTGAAGAATAACCATGACCAACAAGAATGTTTGTAGCTTGGGACCAGATTTGCATGCGGTCTTTTTGTGTAGAAAAGGAACAGCACTTCTCATGCAGAAAATAATATTTGCTGACATATTATTTTATATATAGAAACTAGTGTTTCTTGCACACACATGCACACATTCAAAACCTACATGCAAAATTTATGCGAAACAAATTATGTTCCAAATTTTACATTTTTAATTGTTTCAACAGTTCAAAGGGGCCCAAAGCCAGGGGATATTCAGAATACTGCTCTAGAATTTGGACTACCTCCCAATTTTGATTAATGTGGGCCATGGCCTTGGCCCCATGTTACTTTAGATCAGATCAGTGTTTCTCTGGGGTCCAAGGGAAGCTGGATAGGAAGTTTGTGACAGACCTCAACAATTTCATGGATTGGCCATCAAGTACTTCCTGTAAAGCAGAATATCCATATTTGGCCATAGCTTTCTCATGACCAGGCCATTCAGCACTGAGACAGGTTTTTGTTTGTTTATTTCCATTATTTGTTGCAAGGATTTGCAAATAAAGTTTTTGTACTCCATTGGACCACAGAGAAGACTGGATAGGACTCACAAGAGAGGATGTCATATTGCAAGTTGTTAGGGTCAGCAATGCTCTGGTGAAGGAAGAGGCATTTGCACAGAGTTCAGAGGTTTCTGAGTTGATGGTCTGTGCAAACTTGATGAAGATCTGTGTCAGTCCTCTCCCCTTTTTTTGGCATTTGTGCCCTCTACTCTGTGCTTTCTACATTTATTTCCTTTTTAAAATGCATGCTATCAGATATCTATGATGCTGCATGCAGAGTACATTATTTTTGGGTCTTGCACTGATTTCTTTGCTACTCAGTTCTTCCTGATTAACTCCTGACCTTTGTGCTGGGTTGTTTTTTATTTCTGTTCTCAGGAATTAATTACCAGCTCCAGTATTATTGGCATCAAGCACTAAGGCACTGAGTTGAGGTCAGTAATACAGTATATCATTACCCGGATGATTTTTAATCATTGGAAGGTACTGCAGATGAATACGTCTGTTTGAAGGGAAAGCAGACTCCTAAGATATTGCTAAGGGAATAAGAGGCTGGTGTGCCAGAAGGAAATGAAGTACCTTACGCATCCTTATTTAGGACCAAGTCCCTGGTACCCACTGTTCATTGACCAGAATCCACACAGATATAGAAGCACCACTCGGATTTATGTACTGCAATAAAAATCTCTTCCTCTATATCTTACATTTCATAATCAGGTTTCATGCAGCAATAATCCCAAAGCCAAAATTACCAAGCAGCTACAAAACACTACTTTATCAAGAAAACTGAGAATTATCAAACAGAGGTATTTAAATAATAATTGCAAAATATGTCTGTGCTTTAGAAACACAAATATATACATGCACACAAAGACAGAAATGTAAGCATGTGTGTAATGTATATATGTATGATGAAATATCACAATGTATAACGTTTGATGGGATGTCAGCTCCAGAATATATGGTTTGAAGATTTGTTGTGATTGGAAATAAATTCCTGTTAGCTCTAGGAATATTGTATATGTGTGTTTGTGAGTGTCTGTGTATGTATTTAGAACTATTTGGAGGTGATATCTGATCAGTAGGATGCTGAAAGCTTCTGCCATGTTTTTTTTGTAAATAAAGAGACTCGTGTTTTTATAAAACCTCACTGAAAACACATTGCAGCCTCTTCTCAGTTTAGTAACCTTATCACAAACAGTAGCTGCCTCTGCAATAGACACAGATTTATCTCAAAAGATTTTTCTTCCTCTTTTTTATAGCTCTACTGATGATTTTAAATGTTTATGCTATTGGTGCTTATACCCAGTAAATCATAAATGATATATTACAGCAAATCTAGAAGTGAATTGCTTTTCTTAGCTTTACTTTAAAAATGTGAATTTAGTGTCTGTGAAGAGTAACAGATTGACAATACCAGCACGTTAAACCCCACATTTATCTTCTGGAAAAGTCTGACACAGACAAGAACAATACACTTTTCCCACCCCTTCAGCCACACAGGCTTTTTGCCATATCAGTTAAACCAAGCTTTGCCACCACACAGAAAAAAGGACTCTCTTATTTCTGTTCATTCTTCTCACTTAATCTGTCACATTTGGGCTTGTAAAATTAACCCTTGCCTTATTATTTGATTATTAGAATTCTTATTTCAAAGAGTAAAGGAAAGCGTATGTGCTGGTTGCATATCTCTTATCTGTAAGTCCCAAATCTTAAATACTGCAAAATCCAAAATTTTCCAGATGAGTGTCTGAGCTGGGGTCTGTCTAGACAGTACCTTTATCCTAAGAGCTTCTGCAGAAAATAGGAGGGTGGCCAGACGCCATTCCCTATGAACACAGAAGCAATTGCTACAAAAGGCAAAAAAGTGAGATTTCCAGGTGTGGGAATATCGTGGTTTTGACCTGAATATGTGGATCTTTGCATGTCTGCAATCTGAAATCATGGGATTTTTAAAATCAGGGTTTGTTCCCAAGTTTTAGATGTTTGTTCCCGATTGGTCGGTTCCTTAAAAAAAAGTGACATTTGAGTAGAAGACAAAAACTTTGTTTGTATGGCAGATACTTCATGAAACATCTGGAGGGCACAGTTTCTCCGTCTACGACAAAGAACGGAACTTTTGCAGTAATTTGCTGCCATAAATCTCTGCATATAATCATCTTGAGGGTTTAAAAAACTGCCAAAGTTTCTAGCAGAAGTCCCGCAGCATCCATCTTGGGCGTCTCTAAATTTCGCAACAAAGCATCAAGTCTGAACAACAGAGGTCTATATGTGGATCTCTTCTGAAGTCCGGGGATTTTTTTGCCTCTGTTTAAAACCTGTGATTCAGTGCTGTCTGAACGTGCCCCTGGTCACACCTTTTCTTTCTGATTCTTCAATGTACACAAGCTTTATTTCATGCACAAAACTTTTTAAAACATTGAATGAAATTACTTTCGGTCCATGTGTATGAGGTGTATATGAAACATAAATGAATTTCATGTTTAGATTTGGGTTTCATCTTCAAGATATGTCCTTTCTTATTATATACAACTATGGGTATTCCATTTTTTTAAAATCCACTGAAATCTAATGCATTTCTGGTCTCAAACATTTCAGGTAAGGGATACTCAACCTACACTACATTTATTTCTCCAAACTGTCATGTTCGCTCATTTTTGTTTTAGAATACCTCCACCCACTTTCTATATATATAAAAACTATTAGTAATAATTTGGAAAGGCATTATAATGAAGAAAAATGCATTAAATACAATTATATCACTATGCATTTAGTATATAATGCATAAGAAATGTAAATATGGGTTTGTTTGTTTTTTTTAAAAAAAATTATTTTGTACTGAAAGATACCTGGGCTTAGATTTAGATTCTGTCTCCTAAAGTAGTATTTAAATCCAACCTTGTTTTCTTTATGGCCTTGATTTGTTTCAAGGATACAAGGTTGGAAGACATTGTTTTCCCCTTTCTTTCAAATTAAGTTTGTGAAATGTTTACTGTGTGCTTTTCTATTTTGTAGAGTTTCTAATACAGCTTGTTTGATCTGCATTTTTCTTCATTATTACTGTCTTTCTGTGTATCTTATTTTTCCCCTTTTTGCTGCCTGATTTTCAAATACTTACATTCGTGTGCATTTTATTTCCTGCTCATGTTTCAGAAAGTGTGATCATTTTTGGCAAGTACAACAAAATTTCTCTGTATCACTACTGGTATTTACGAATAGGCATGATACTTCCATTCTGAGAAAACTCAAAATTCTGGAGAAGAACCTCATAGATGAAAATAGAGGTGAAAGAAGTAACACGGCCATTGCAAGCAACAGGGCATTATAATCCAGACCTGGCTTCCCCTATAATGTTTCCCCACTTCTGGTATATTGGAAGTTAAACTGGGTTAATGCAGCATTTAGAAAAGTCAACAATGCTTTGGAATTTGCATGAATCTCTGAAGTAACTCCATGAATTAGAGTCACAAGTCTGATTTGAAGCGATCCATTGTCCACACAGTGCCTTGCTGCAAACTCCTTTCTCCTGCACTTAACAGCACAGAGAAAAGGCAGTGGATCATGGCCATGTTTCCATCATCACCACTCCTGGATAACTGCAGAACTTTGTGGGAGCTGAGTTGCAGTCTGTTCCCTCAGATTTCTTCTGGAGGACTGATGAACTTTCTAAAATGGTGAGGGACATGGTGGTGGGAACTGCAGATAGGAGCAAAATAGCCCATTTTTAGAGATATAGAGATATAGTGATGAGACGATAGTAATTGTCTAATTTATGTAATGTGTTAAGTTGTTAACTGTTTTTATACTGTTGCATTGAATTTTTGCTGCTCTTATTGGTTGTGAACCGCTGTGAGTCGCCTTCGGGATGAGAACAGCGGTATATAAGTAAATAAATAAATAAATAAATATTCATATGGAGAGAAAAAAGTGTGTTTTAAAATTGAAGGAATACAGTGCCGTATTGCTACTACTGGTGTTTATATTATATTGCCCTTTATCTTAGTCCCTATATGGTCAAGGACAGAAAGACTTCTACTGCAAAAAGACTCCTCCCAAGCAACTGATCTATAAGAGAAACAACTGAAACATTATGCAATTTTTCTCCTATACACTTTTTCAAACATATTTTACTTGTTGAAGAAGAACCTGTAAAGCTTGCATGCTGGGTTTTGTGCATTATGATTGACCAATAAAGGCATTCCTCATTTGTGGATTTTAGATTTTACTTTATTTTGCTGTATGGACAACATGATTATCCCTGAATACAGTCTTCGTTTTGTATGAGCTGAAAAGGTTTGTCATATCTTCAAACGATTAATGGTTAAATGAATCAATACTGCTTTATGTCATGTCCACATGTATTATCCACCAGTTGTGTGTCGACATTAATCTATGATTATGTTTTTAAAGCTGTATGTAAACATATATTTCAGAACATATTTTGACCAATGTACACACAGAGACATGTAAAATTTCAAAATTTCCATTTCCCTTTCCCCCCAAATGTATACTTTCAAATATATTTCCTCTGAAAATACACATTTCAGGGATTTTATTTCAAAACCCACATTTGAAAATACACTTTGATACCAAAATCCTTTCTAGGAAATTTATAGAAAGTATGAATATCTAAATTTTAAATGTTGTCTTCAAGGTGAAGATCTGTTGAATTTAAGCACAATGTACAAATATGAAAAGTCTCTGGAAAGCTTGTAGAAGCCTATCAGACATATGATTATACAAGTATCTGCAACAGATAATTATAAGAATGTATTTATACTGAAACAAACAGACCTTTGCAAATTCACAAAATAAATTCAAATAGTTGTTTCCCTCAGCTACTACTTAAATATGCACCCTTGGAGAGATTCCACATCAAGTCATTTGTGCTGGCTACTTCAGCATCATTTAATTTGCTTCAGCAACCTCCAATTTGTTTAATTTAATTTGAACACTGAGTGAAAATGAAGTAGACTTTATTTACATATCTGTAATGAATGAGACACAAAGGGTAATATCATAAACTGGCTTTCAAGAAAAGGGAATCATGTGATCCTCCACACATTTTTGGACTTCAGTTTGCGGCAGATCTGAGCAGCATAGCCACTGGGGATTGATGACGGGGATTGCAATTCATCTGGAGGGCCACCGAATTCCTGTTGCTATAAAGATCAGTGGATTGGCCCAGGAAATAAATATTAAATTATTTGATTCTTCTATATGAAAATGAGTAATTTCATAGAATCCTAGAGTTTGAAGAGGCTACAATGGTCACCCAGTCCAATTCCCTTCTTCTTCTTTCTAAGCTATTTTCTCAATTGGTGGGAGGGGGTTAGCATTGTGACTGTTGTTTCCACAGGGCTTTGTTTTTGCATCCTCAGGTCTCAGGCTGGCAGCATGCATGTCTTTGTTAATGGTGTCTATCCATCTTTTCTTTGACTGTCCACATGATCGTTGTCCTGCAATCTCCAAATATAGTGCTTTTTTGTGTTACTGATGCTGGTTTTCTTTTCATGACATGGCTGTATCACTGTAGTCTTGCTTCCTGCATTTTCTTGCTGAACACTTTTATTCCTAGTTTTTGATGTATGTCATCATTTGGCACACAGTCAAGATGTGTCAAGCCAAGAGCCCATCTCACCATTTTCATTTCCTTTGTGTTAAAAGCTTGCTCATGTTTCTTTGTTGCTGGCCATCACTCTGCCTCGTAGAGGGCTACTGGGCGAACAACTGCAGTGTAGATCTTAGCCTTGAATTGTTTGGGCATTTTTGAGCTGCACAAAATGTCAGTAGTTTGTTGCCATTGCAACCAGGCAACCAGGCTGCAGTTTTATCACCATACATCTGGCATTGTGTTGCCATTTATGGAGGCCAGTATCCCTAGATATTTAAATTGGGCTGCCTTCTTTAGTTCTTGTCCAATTCCCTACCATGCAGAAATACAAAATCAAAGCATTCCTGACAGATGTCCATCCAGCCTTTGCTTAAAAAATCTCCAGGAAGCAGCCTCCATAATCCATTGCTGAACAATGTAGTTATGTAGTGGCATCGTATCGGTGCCCATTATATGCCATCCCCCTTCGGGGGTAGAGAAGTGAAGGGGTAGAAATACCATTAATAAATAATAAATAAAAAACAATTCCTACCATCAGAAAATTCTTCCTAATATCCCAGTGAATTCTACTTTCCTGTAATTTGAATCAATTGCGCCTAGTCTCCAGAGCAGCCAAAAACACCCTCCCACCCAGCCAACCACACGTGTGACTTCCTTTCATATCTGCTTTTAACCATCTCCACTCCAAGCTTAACATACTCAGCTCCTTCAGCTGCTCCTCATAGGGGTTGACTTCCAGACCTTTTACCATTTTGGTCACCCTTCTCTGGATACATCCAAATTGTCCACAGCCTTAAGAAAGCACTTGCTTTCTCTCCCTGCAGCATGTCACAGCTTTCCAAGGCATTTTGAGGAGGCCCAGAGAAGGAAGAGTGATGGATGACCCAGAGCTATCCTCCTTGAGCTTCCTTAAAAAAACCCTTTTTCCTCTACTGCAGGCCCTGCCTGGGGTAGGCACACTTCAAACTCCTTTCTGCTTTCTGCTTCAGGTTTAATGCTTCCTTAAAGCTGTTTCTGCTTTCTACTCTAGAGGAGAAGTAACTAGGTGGTAGTTTTTAGAGAATTGGGGTTTTCTTTTTGTTTGCTGGGATTTATTATTATTATTATTATTATTATTATTATCTTTTAGAATTATTTGAAGGAGAGGAAAGGAAGGAGAAAAAAACTAACAGGGAGACTCTCCTAAGGGCCTCCTCACCCATCCCCTCATATTCCCAACTCCCTGTCAGTCCCACTAAATAAAAAAATATTAAACTGTGATACAAAATAGGGGGTGGGAGAGGAGCCAAGATCGGCCCCCGCTTGGTTCCATTGCAGGCTGGAATTCGTACCGAAAGGCCCCTTATGGTTGCAGGCTCCCAAAAGAGTAGAAGAAACCAAACCATTATTTTGGAGAAAAAATGCAAGCAGGTTTATGTAAGTAGTGTGAATGTATGATTTTTGCAGGGAAAAAAACCCAGATATTTAACACCAAGACATTTTGAGATGTGTATAAATTGCACTTAATTCTCATGTCTGTGTTACTGTTCTTGACTGGGAAACCTATTTTCATCTTGAAAACTAACAATGATGAATACTTTTCTAATAATGATATGACCACACATTGGACCAAATTACTCCACAGATACCATTGTTCAATGGCTTGCATTTTCCCTGAGTTATACATGGGCAGAGATATAGAGACTGGACAAAACTATACAGACACATGAAAACTAGACATCTTGTGAAATGTATTTACTTGGCATATGCAGTTCTAGGCTGCATCAACAGGAGCACAGTGTCGAGACTGATGGTATAGATCCCTCTATTCTCCTTTGGTATTGCAGGCAGTGCACAAGTTACAAACATCTCACTTACAAACAAATCACAGTTAAGACGAGGGTGAGATAGTGGGAAGTGAGAGGCATCTACCCCTATGAAGGGAAATCCTGAAAAGTTATCATGGTAAATAGGTGTCTCCAGTGAAGCTTTATCACCCATCCTTGTTTTCATAACAAGTTAAATTATTCAAAATCCGATTATCACAGTGATGGAAAGTGAGGTGAAATCTTCTGAAAAGGGGCACAGACAACAAAACAAACATGACAGGGGTGTGTTGTCCCTTCCCTATCCTATCCATAGTCTGTCTATCTCTCTATCTATCTATCTATCTATCTATCTATCTATCTAGAGTTACACTTTAAATATATCTGTTCTGACTTACAAACAAATTCAGCTTAAGAACAAACCTACAGAGCCTATCTTGTTCATAACTTGGGGACTGCCTTTACTGTGCCCAGTTCTTTGCACCACAATTCAAAAAGGGTATCGGGAAGCTAGAAGCTGTTCAGAGGAAGACAACCAAAATGATTAAAGGTTTGAAAGCTGAGCCCCATGAAGACCAGCTCGGGTAGCTTGAAATATTTAGCTTGGAGAACAGGAAATTCAGAGGGGACATTGATAGCTATGTTTAAATATTAAATAATCTCTTGTTTCAAAGAGCATGCAGGAAAAATGATTCTAAGGCCTGTTTCTTCAGTAACAGCTTGTGTAACAGTAAGCATTTCCCCCTTGTTTGTATTGTTATACATTTATCAGCATCATGTCATCTGCCCTGTACCCACGCACCACACATATTCTATTCTCTTGAGGTTCTGCATATTGCACTTTGTCATTTTTAGCAGCCGACTTCAGACTTTGCAGCCTTAAAAAGTTTATCATCGTCTACTCATTTGCTTGACATTTCACTGTTTGCATCACTTTCCTAGATTATTAATCAAAAGGCGAAAAATAAGATGTGATGTTAAAACTTGGAGGAGACTAAACTTCAACCAGCCCTTCATCTCCCCCAAGACAGTCATTTTTCATATTTGGACATAGTCAAGCAATCCGTTCTTGCTTTGTAGTCTGCATCTTTCCCCCCCACAACGTGTTCTCAGTCTGAAAAATGGTTGTGTTTTATTTATTTCTACTCTTAACTCAAAAAATGGAATCTAATATTTACTAATTGGGAATATTTAATGAAATAATCCTATCAGCAAAGATTAATCCCCTTTTCCCTGCGTTGCTGTTGAATAACTGGAAGTCTTTGGATATCATTTGGGCATTTCGAAATGACTTCTGGTCCACTTCAAGTTTTAGGGTTGATTTAGACAAGTCCAGAGAGAAATATGCTTGTATAGCTATCCTTTATACTTTTTATTTTTATTTGTTATTTAGCCATTTATGTATTTTCTTAGCTACCATCTTCCAATAGCTTACACATATGTAGAGAAGGGGCACTGCCTTTTAAACTACTCCAGGGCTAAATACATTTTAATCAAACCTTGTACAGGTGGATTGTTTACAGCTACACTAAAATAAAAAGTGCATTCATTTTATTACATTTTGAAGATTTTTATTTGAAAGAAAAACCTATTCAAATGGCAGAGTAAACATAAATAGCTGCATAATGAATCTTATTCCATCATACAGCATAATAAATGAGATTAATGTTTATACTTTCATTAAATCACTTTTACCAAGGCATAATAAAATAGAGACTTTATTAATATTGATTTTAAGCAGTGTTACATATTCAGCCTACACATTTATCCAAATTAGACAAAACCTTCTCAAAATACAAAAAACAAGTCCTCTCTCTCTCTCTCTCTCTCTCTCTATATATATATATATATATATACACACACACACACATACACACACACACACACACTCAGGAATAGGTTTTGATGAATACAATGAAATGCACATATAGATAACTATACTCCAGAAATGTTACTGCTTTCATGGATATCTATCTTTGTCTTAAGTTTTAAATTCTTCCCTAAAACAACATATTTCACGGAAAAAATGGAATGTTTTTATTCTGGTACAATCCAAATAACAATGGCTTAATGATGTCATCCAATGATAATGAGACTTGTCTAAATACCATTAAATGGGAACCAGTATAAACAAATAACTGGTTTTAATGGAATAATTAAGCACATGTTATATTTCTTCTAGTATAATAAAGGACAGATGCATGAGATAGGTTTATCTTTATTTCGATGAGCCAGATTAGCATACATATGTGACCCATTATTATAGGTCTTAAAAAGTGGCCAGCTCTTTTCAACATTTTGTAAAACTTTTATCCCAAACTATCTTTCACAACTATTTTTTTTTTTGTTCATGGTTGCTGAGCAAAGCAGTAACTGTTAACTTTACTTTCACCTTGCATGGTAGGAAAATAAGGAATTGACAGTTTTACCATGGAAAAAGATAAAACAAATTTTAGTTAATGTCTCACTGTGAAAGGAAATCCACCTCCAAATATTAATATGCCTCAATGTGGGTATGTTAAATATAGGAAAGCAGATTAAACAACTTACTTTCAGCTTTAAGTTAATGTTAAGGTTTTCCCTAGCATTAAGTCTAGTCATGCCCGACTCTGGGGTGTAGTGCTCATCTGCAATACTAAGCCGGAGAGTTGCCATTGTTCATAGACACCTCCAAAGTCATGTGGCCAGCATGACTGCATGGAGCGCTGTTATCTTCCCATAGAAGTGGTACTATTGATCTACTCACATTTGCATGTTTTCGAACTGCTAGGTTGGCAGAAGCTGGGCCTAACAGCAGGAGCTCACCCACTTCCTGGATTCGACCTGCCAACCTTTCAGTCAGCAAGTTCAGCATCTCAGTGGTTTAACCCACTGTGCTACCAGGGGAGAGTCTCAGCTTACTGTCATTTTTTGGTATCTCATAGAACACAGATCAATACCTTGATTGAAAGAAATGCTAGCATTTTAGTGAAAAAGTTTTAAAAAATATTTGTCCTGGTTACTGTGGAGATGATACAGCTAATTTTACTAGCTTTTATCCCAAAAGTCAAAGCTGGCCAAGACTTTTAACTCTAAAAACATCTGGGACTGTCACAAAAAGTTGAAAGGGCAGAGTATTCATGTTTCAGCCAAGATAAAGAGAACCAAGGAAGGACAAATTAAAAGTAGGGAGTAAATGTATGGCCTGCTTCCCAAAACTTTAGCAAACATCCCTGGGAGGAGAAACAATGTCCAATTCAATCTTGACTGAGAATACTTTGCAGCAATAAAATGTGCTCATACATACTTCCCATGCTACTCGGTTTCAGACCTGAACAGAATAAATTGAATGCACTCTGGATGTATTGGACAACAACATGTCTACAATATAAGCATGGTACTTACATTTTTGGCCTTCCTGAATTTGTTATATAGCCCTTGTCCTCCTCTTAACAACAAGGGTTTACCGTAATAACAACTGATTTGTAACCCCATTTAAAAATTGTTCCCTTTTTTGTTGTAGACTCTCTGATGCATTGCAGCTTGGGTATTACTTTAAGCTGGTTTGTGTCAAATCCTGCCACTGCTTGGCCTCAAGTCAAATGTAAAAAAATGTTTTGTTAAATAATTGATCTAAGACTATGGAATGAAGCAATTTATCACTGAGTCATGATTTTGAGTCTGTTTCCAGTAAATTGTTACAGTGTAATTTCCTTCAGTAATTCATCTTAACAGACTTCTAATATTTAATGGCACCACACAATACTGGATTTATCACATGTACATTTTTAGAAAGAAGTTGAGGCACTTGTGTGAACATTTAAGCGTATCTGAATTTGGCTCTGCAAAGAAAGAAAGAAAGAAAGAAAGAAAGAAAGAAAGAAAGAGGAAGTGTCAAGGTTTTTTTTTTTTTTGTAATATCAGAATGTTACTTTATGGTTAATGGGAAAATCTGTTTTGTCTTGGGGTGAGAGATGTTAATGCATGTGGAAAAAGACAATAAGAAATGTATTGTCAAAGGCTTTTGTGGCTGGAATCACTGGGTTGTTTTGAGTTTTCTGGGCTCTGTGGTCATGTTCCAGAAGCATTCTCTCTTGATGTTTTGCCTGCATCTATGGCAGGCATTCTCAGAGGTTGTGAGGCCTCACAAAATCTGAGGATGCCTTAGATGCAGGTAAAATGCCAGGAGAGAATGCTTCTGGAACATGGCCATATAGCCCAGAAATCTCACAACAACACAGTAAGAAATCATCATCATCATCATCATCCTGCTTTCCCTCCTAAAGGAGACTCAAGAAGCCATATGGAAAATTCCCTAACTAGGCAGAAAATATGACATCCATCATAATGTGCTCCATCCGATAATTTGAAGATAACACTGAACTCCTCACACTGGTGCATACTTTCCAGTCATACTACAACCCCTTCTAAGAGGAAGGTTACATCTCCTCTTCCATGTTACTCTAAAAATATTGTCCTAATAATGTTCTACCTTTTCTCCAATGGACTCAAGCCAGTATGTTGGAGTCTCCTTCATTGTCTTTACCCACATATAAATACTTTTGGGTAGACAAAGCTAAAAGGAAGAGAACGAAAAACCAGTTGAAAGACTTGGGGGCAAACTTTTAAGGTAAAGGTGAAGGTTTCCCCTGACATTAAGTTGTGTCTTACTCTGGGGGGTGGTGCTCATCTCCATTTCTAAACCAGCGTTGGCAATAGACACTTCCAGATCATGTGTCCAGCATGACTGCATGGAGCACCATTACCTTCCTGCAGAAGCGGTATCTATTGATCTACTCTAATTCACATGTTTTCAAACTGCTAGGTTGGCAGAAGCTGGGGCTAACAGCGGGAGCTCACCCCACTCTCTGGATTCGAACTATCAACCTCTTGGTCAGCAAGTTCAACAGCTCAGTGGTTTAGCCCGCTGCACCACCAGGGGGCCCAGACTTCCAAAAAACTATCCAGATATATTTTGTATGTGTGAAGCACTGGCTTCTTTACTTATAATGTCCCACAACATGTACACTTAAAAGTCATAAAATCCATATGTACCTTCTTCTACTTGTGTTTTAAAAAACATCATTGGTAATTATATGTGTGAATACAGAAGAAGAGAAGGAAATACATAAGTATAGATTTTAATATTTAATAGTTTATTAAATGTATTTGATAATTGTTTTCTGGTACACTAGGGATCTTGACACAGTGTATAACAACTGTATGTACATTTTCTAGAATAATGAAGATTCTTATCAGGCCAGGATTTTCAGACATTAATGGATTCTTGGGGAAGGTGAATTTAATGAAAGTATTAAAAGCTTTTTAAAAAGAACTTCAAAAGAAAGAAAGAAAAAAGGAAAAAAGAATAGAACTACAAATTAATTTCATGTTCCTTTGTAGTTATCTGATTCTTCAGAGAGAAAATTTGGAGTGACATGTGTTACAGTTGTCAGCACATGGAGAATTTACGACATAGCTGCACAGTACACAATAAGTCTGTATTTTGCAACCAAACAGACATGAAATGTATCAGATCTAAAAACCTTCAAGTGTGAGGCCTGCATGGCTCAAAGCACCATTCCTATTAAGGGTGAGTAATTCTTTTCTGAGTCTAATGTCCACCTCAATTGTAACTTGATTTGAAATACTTCTGTTAACAATTTGGAGGTGCAGAGAACACGCAGCTCCTGGTGTGAAATTCATTTATCATGAAAACTGCTATTAAATAAAAAATCCTTAGCATCGCAGAATGAAAGAGGTTATCTCTCAAGCAATTTTGCAACACTTTCCTTTCTAATGTGTAGCTCTTGCCCTTGCAAAAACAAGGTCCTGGGGAAAGAATTAGATAACACAGGCACTGATATTTCAACAAATGTTTGACAGGCACAATCCGTATACCCCCCCCCCCCCCCAAAATAGTATTTCTCATATTGTTGTTGAAGGCTTTCATGGCCTTCGACAATGGCCTTTCATGGGTTGCTGTGAGTTTTCTGAGCTGTATGGCCATGTTCCTGAAGCATTCTCTCCTGATGTTTAGCGCACACCTATGGCAGGCATCCTGAGAGGTTGTGTGGTGTATTGGAAACTAGGATAATTGGGTTTATGTATCTTTGGAATGTCCAGGGTGGGAGAAAGAACTCTTGTCTGTTGAAGGCAAGTGTGAATGTTGCAATTATCCAGCTTGGTTAGCATTGAATAGCATTGCAGCTTCAAAAGCCTGGCTGCTTCCTACCTGGGGGAATCATTTGTTGGAAGATGTTAGCTGGCCCTGATTGTTTTCTGTCTGGAATTTCCCTGTTTTCTGAGTGTTGTTCTTTATATGCAGTCCTGATTTTAGAGGGTTTTTTTAATACCAGATTTTGACCATTTTCATGGTTTCCTCCTTTCTGTTGAAATTATTTATTTATTTATTTCTGGTACTTTTACCCCGCCCTTCTCAACCCCCAGAGGGGGACTCAGGGCGGCTTACAAAAAAAAAGGCAGAATTCGATGCCTATACAGAATTACACATAATATACAAAAATATAAAAGAACAAATATACAAAAATGTAATTAAAACGATTATCACAATTAAAACATCAACAACTGGTACCTAAGACATTATATAAACATCATATTAAAACATCATATAAAAGTCATTCTTATAATCAGCGTTTCGTTTCCAGAGCTCCACATGTCCAATCCATTAGTCATTTCCTAGCCATCAATGAAGTTCTTTCTTTATGTGCCCACTTGTCCAAATGCCTGGTCCCAGATCCATGTTTTTAGTTTTTTCCTGAAAGAAAGGAACGAAGTTGCAGATCTGATTTCCCCGGGGAGAGAATTCCATGGGCGGGGGGCCACCACCGAGAAGGCCCTGCTCCCCGTCCCCGCCAATCTCACCTGTGATAGAGGCGGGGTCGAGAGCAGGACCTCCCCAGAAGATCTTAGGCTCCTGGGTGGGACGTAGAGGGAGATCCGTTCGGACAGATACACTGGGCTGGAACCGTATAGGGTTTTATAGGTCAAAACCAGCACCTTGAATTGTGCTCGGAACTGGATCGGCAGCCAGTGGAGCTGACACAACATGGGGGTGGTATGCTCCCTGTATGACGCCCCGGTGAGCAATCTGGCTGCCTCTCGCTGGACTAGTTGGAGTTTCCAAGCAGTCTTCAAAGGCAACCCTACGTAGAGTGCGTTGCAGTAATCTAATTGGGATGTAACAAGAGCGTGGACCACCGTGACCAAATCCGACTTCCCAAGGTATGGGCGCAGCTGGCGCACAAGTTTTAATTGTGCAAAAGCTCTCCCGGCCACCGCTGGGATCTGGGCTTCCAGGCTCAGCGATGAGTCCAGGATCACTCCCAAGCTGCGAACCTGCGTTTTCAGGGGGAGTGCGACCCCGTCTAACACAGCTGTAACCCTATGCCCTGTTCGGCCTTACGACTGACCAGTAGGACCTCTGTCTTGTCTGGATTCAGTTTCAATTTGTTAGCTCTCATCCAACACAGCAGCCAAGCACCGATTCAAGGTCTGGACAGCCTCCTTGGTGACAGGTGGGAAGGAGTGACAGATTTGGACATCATCTGCGTAGAGATAACATCTCATTCCGAAACTCCGAATGATCTCCCCCAGCGGCTTCATGTAGATGTTAAATAACATCGGGGACAAGATTGAACCCTGTGGGACTCCACACAACAACGGTTGTGGGGCCAAACAGGTGTCACCCAATAACACCTTCTGCGACCGTCCCTCAAGAAAGGATCGGAGCCACTGCAAAGCAGTGCCCCCGAGCCCCATGTCCATGAGGCGCCCCAGAAGGATACCGTGATCGACGGTATCGAAGGCCACTGAGAGGTCCAGCAGAACTAACAGGGACACACTCCCCCTGTCAAGCTCCTTGCGCACATTGTCCACATGCTTGTGGATTTCAATGGCTTCTCTGTGTGATCTGACATGGTGGTTGTAAGAATGGTCCAGCATTTCTGTGTTCTCGAATAATATGCTGTGTCCAGGTTGGTTTGCCAAGTGCTCTGCTATGGCTGACTTCTCTGGTTGAATTAGTCTGCAGTGCCTTTGTTGTTTCTTGATTTGTGTCTGGGCAATGCTGCATTTGGTGGTCCCTCTGTAGACTTGTCCATAGCTTCATGGTATACGGTAAACTCCTGTAGAGGAGAGAGGATCCCTCTTATCCTTTGCTGAACATAGCATTTTTTTAATTTTCTTCATTGGCCTCTAGATAGTTTGAAGGCTGTGTTTCTTCATCAGGTTCCCTATGCAGTCAATGGTTCTCTTGATGTATGGTAAGTACACTTTTCCTCTGGGTGGATTTTGGCTTGTTCTTGGTTTTGCAGCTCTTCTGATGTCTGTAGTGGGGTATTATTTGGCCTGTAGAACCCAGTTTAGGTGGTTCAGTTCACCCCGGAGGAGGTGGGGTTTGCAGATTTTTGCACCATCCACCAGGGCTTTAATTGTTCTCCATCATCCAAGTCAAAAAAGAAGCACAAATTACAACAGACCTTACAATGTCTGAGGATGCCTGCCATAGATGTGGGAGAATCCAGGGATTTAGAGTTTGATTGGACACTCTAGAGAAGAATCTAGCTGAAAATTTGAGAGATCACTCCCTCAACAAGATGGAACTATGGTAGTTAATGTAGAATCATTGCTGTATAATTGTACATTGTGAAAATGGACAAGAATTAAATAAAGGTCCCTCCCTCACTGTGGGAAGATGCAACTAGATATTTCTCTGTAGCTGGAATACTGTAGCAATGCCTCTCCCACCCCACCCCCTCCCCAAGATCAATGCATATGCCTTCTGGAGGTTGTTCAACTATTTTCCAGTAGTTGGATGTGTCTCCTTCCCACCCCCCACCCCCCAACTTTTATCACTGACATGGGATAGAAACTGTATTGGGGGGCTGCATTACTTAAAAGGGAGATTTGACGTGGTGGCCAAATATCTATGGAGACATAGGTACATACCAGGATGTACCTCTCCTGATATACAAGCTGAGCCATCAATTTGAAAATGCGAAAAGGTACCCATTTATGGATATATGTACGACTGCATCTGTTACTTTCCCCTAGAGGAAGTTAAGCTATTAATGGCAATTTGAGAACACAACATAGAACTAGGAATTGCTAGTATACCTGTGGCGTTCCACCACCGGCAACCATTTATAAATGCCATTTCTTGATAGACTGCAAGTAATTAACAGCTGAATGGCTAAACAGATTGCAGGGAAAGAAATCCATTTGTAAGCTTTGATCACAGAAAATAGTTTTTTAAAAATGCTGCTGTTAACAGTAGGTAAAAAGTTAATGAGAAACATGTAAATGTAAATGTAAATAATTAATATGCATATAAATAATTAATATATGCTTCAGATCTGAGAGATATTTGTTGCTGTTGCTGTTTAATAATCTGAATTCATTGTTTGTTACATTTTTTGACAATAGGCATTAGGTCGCTTTCTCTCTCTCTATTTTTTTAACTAAATGGTGGTACTAATTATTTGTTAAGGTAGCTCTTAACAAAGAGCCTATCTCCCAAATATCTTCTTGGTTTGCCTACAGCAAATCATTTAATAATATTATGCAAGAAAGGGCAAGCTCAGGAATTACAAACTTCAGAGAGCTGATCATTTAGCTTTAGATGCAATTGGCTGTAATTGCTGGAATTATCTTTGTTTATGTGTGTGTTGACTGAGGTAGCTGGGGCAAAGGAATATTTCGCTACTAGACATGTGTGATCAATAAAAAATGTTTCAAAAGTCTACAAAATCAGGAGGCACTGACGTTTTGCTTCTAAAGTATCGTTAATGATTTTTTTTGTTACAATAACGAAAGTAACTTTTTTGTTATAGTAAATGTGTATGTGTGGAAACTTCAGGGGCTCCTTTCTCCCTCATGTTTACAGCTATTGGAGTGAAACTTTATACAATGGTAGAACACATTCACCTCTGTTAGACCATCATGTTTCAGAACATTTCACTTATCCTCAGAGGATTGGGGAATTTCAAAGTTTTTATAAATAGCATTTTTTTAAAAAAGAAAACAACTACAAGAGCAATCTTCTTGAATTTTCTATAAAATGACATAAAATAGCAGGGGATCATTCCCCTCAACTTTCAGAAATATTCATACAACTACTAATTTTAGTGAATTTTTTTCAAAGTTTTGACAAAAACGTTTTTAAATAACCACAACAGCTATCTCATTGAATGTTTCTTATATTAAGCAATAGAACTTCCATTTAGGGATTCCTTCCCAGCCCAGTGCAGATATTTACTTGCTAGAATTACCAGTCAGTCCTCCTCTTTGCAGATTTAGCCATTTATTGAAACTCTGGCTGCTTCCAGGAGAGAAGAGACAAATCTCTCTCCTATCCTAATTGGGGCTTTCTGATGCTTAGCAGAATCTGGGGATATGTAGTTTAGGACAGGGCCTTTTGAATTCTCTGGCATAGGGCTCCTTGCCTTCCCAAACTAATTTCCCAGTATGTTGTGTTTTCTCAGTCTTTTTCCCAGTGACCTCTGCTCTCTCCCTGCTATTTTCCTCTCCTAATGGTGAGAGGCCACTAATTTAATGAGAAAATGCAGCCTTGTTGGCTTTACTTTGCTTCCTTGTGCTGAAAATGAAATTGACTTTGGGAGGCTTCTGAGATGTACAAAATACAAACAAAAAAAGTATTGGGTAACTTTTGAGTTGGATATCATGTTGCAAGTGTGAATTTAATGAAATTGATATGACTTATGAGAACTAACAAAAATTGCACACCCCTGTTACCTACCCTTGAGACCTGAAGTGAATTCTTCAGGAGACAAGCAGGACCAATGTCACATTCACTGGCTGCAACTATGAGGACAATGGGAGGGGATGGTGAGTGCTACCCATTTCCCCAGGCTGCCTGACAAGGGAACAGGAGATAGACATGTAAACAGTTGTAGCAAGTTCCATATTGAAACTGGCTCAACTATTTGCATGGACCCCAAACTGTAATTTGATCTTGATTTTGGGGGAGAAACTATGACTGGTTAATGAACTTTAAGGCCATGTTAAGCACTTACTAGAAAAGGAGCTGGATACCTCTCTGCTGAGCCACCCACTCTCTGGCAACATTGAAATTGTTGTGTATAGGAGCTGTACTTCTGAAATGGTAGGTAGCCTTGGAAAGTTTAGCCACTGAGACATAAGAACATCCCATAGCTATTTCTTTTCAAGTGCGATCTCAATGTACATTGTAATTGAATATGGTTAGGTGCTTATATTCTAGAGCTATTCACCATGCCCACCTATCTTAAATCACTTCCCAGGCGTTTGGACCTGATGCTGTCATTTTTGTTTTGATATTATGATTTGCTTCCCTCGGGTTATGCTTCCTGCCATAATTTGAAAAAAAATCCTACCCCTGCTTTGCTTCTGGGACTTTATGGTGGCCATATCTTGATATTGTCCTCTGTCCAGTCCAGGAACATCTGGTCCATTGGATTGGCATGAAAATCACATGCTTGTAGACTGAATCTTATGAGATCCTGACAGGTATGTGGGAAGTAAACATGTTCATTTTTAAGTTCTGTTAGAACAGATAGCAAAGTGACAATGTGACAGGTAGTGTTAGTGTTATGAACAACCTCCATTTGTGCTGTAGGTTGCTTGATCTCTTATGCTAAAGATAAAGCATTATAGTTCCTGATTAGATTTGAAAGAATGAAGGTTTGCCTTGCAAACTTCTTCAAATTGAGCAGAACTAAGTATTTTTTTTACGTGATATATATTTTCTGTCTGGTCATTAAGATCCATAATGTTGTGGGAGGAAGTAAAAAGGAATTAATAAGTATAATGTGATTTGTAAATAAATTCCAGAAATTATCTCTTTTATTCAGTTTTATCTTATACTTTTCAATATGTTCCTAAAACATACACATCGTCCAGTAGATGGTGGTGTTATTTCAGCAACTCTTTCATATTCTTTTTGGTAATAGTCACCCTAGAATTGTCTTTATCCCTGATGAAAGCCATAACTTGCAATGATGTCATTGAAGGATCTTGGAACACTCATTTAAAAATCAATACCATAAACCAACAAAACAAGGCTGATGATACTAATGATTAAAAAGTATATCTGAAACATATTTTTGCAATACTTCTGTTTTTATGAGTGCAATTCAAAGAATGCTTTGCAGCTCGTTGTTTTTTAAATTATCTTGTTTATACTTTTGAAACAAAAGACCTTACATGCATAGTTTTTCTCAGTCTTTGGCAAGAGGTGATGAAAATCTTGGTAATAAGTGCACAACATTAATTCTTCATAGAAATCAGAAGACTCTCTGAATATCAGTTTATAGCTATTCATTTGCCAAATGTGTGTGCAAATACTGCTCAAAATCCTCAACATTCAAATAATAGTGTAATGTAGTGTAATGCAAGTAATAATGAAATACAAAGACAAAGGAACAGGAGCATTAAACAAGATAGGCAAAATGAATTCTAAACCAGCTAAAGTCAATGATTTTCAATTCAATGTATAGGCTGACACAGGTTGTATAGGTCATTTTGAAAATTGTTCAGAAACGGAACCAAAGACAGTGATGCATATAGGTTTCAGGCTCTGCATGAGCAGCCCTGGTCAATGGTCTCTCTGTAGATCAGCTGAAGTATTTAAAGATGGTCCCATTCAAAATACATTCAGTAATCCAATAAAGATTCAACAAAGGCATGTGCTACAGTGACCAATATTTTAAAAAATGGGCACATACTGATGTCTTTGGTTTTATGGTACTCACTTTTAAAATAAATAATGCAAACTTAAATTGGGGTTTGCAAGGTTTTGCATTAAAAAACAAAAAGAGAATGGGATAATACAAATAAACAAATTTAGAGGAAAGAAGGTTAGTTTGGAAAATGTCACCAATTACACTATTTACAAAAAAACCTCATGTAAATTATCTTTATGTTCAAAGGGAGGTGTTTAGTACAGTTATGTAATTCTAACTTGGTGTTTAAATCATTGCACTAAAAAAACCTTTCTTTCTTTCTTTCTTTCTTTCTTTCTTTCTTTCCCCTCTTGTTTCTGCTTTGAACTTGGGGAAGAAGGAAACAGTTGCATAAACTTTTGAAAAGCCCCCCCCCCCTTTTTTTACCTATTTACTAGGGCTGGGCGGTTTCGTTTCGTTAATTTGTAATTCGTTAATAATTCGTTAATTTTTTCAATTACAAAACGATAACGAACCATTCTGGAGCAATTATTAAAAAAATGAATTTTCAAAAACGTTTTGTAAATGCTTTGTATTTCGATATTGTATTCGTTTCGTTATTGTTTTGAGGTCGTTTCGTTATTATTTCCGCATGTCTGGGCCAGTTTTATGGTTTAATTAGTGAAAAAAAATTATAATATCACACCAACAGTCAACAACAGAGGGAGAGGGAAGCTTCAGAAGGTTTTGGAGGTTTTTTAGCATATTTCGCGGTCGCGTCCGCCATTAACGAATCGATTCGTTATTGTTTCGGAAATCGATTCGTTAATTTTTTACCATTTACAAAATTTCGTAAATATCGAACTTTTTAAAAGGAAAATTTTGTAATTATTTTAAATATCGAAACAAAAAAACCCCCCAAATACAAATCGATTTTAGAAACAAATTTTTCCGTTGTTACCCAGGCCTACTATTGACCAATAATTGAAAAGGGAATCGATGAGATTAAAAAGAAATGCCCACCATGATCATACTCATATCTGAGTATGATTGTCTTCCAAGGGTACAGTCTTGGCAATGGGTCCATAAGTGACTGTAGAAACTTATCCTGGATCTGCATTGTCTGTCACAATGAGATCATTGATTTCCAGATGGAAGATGGTCCTGACAAGGGTTTGCTTAATGAGCTTTCCTCTTGGTATGTATCTCCCTCTATCCATTCTTCCTCAAAATCCATACCACTGTTGGTAACAGCTGACCTTCACTTAGAATGTTCAAAGGCAATGGCTTCTGAGTTCTCTGTTTAATCCACATTTCTTTAGGTTAGCTTTAATCCCATCTTTACATTTCCTTTGCTGCCCATCAACATTCCATTTTTTGTTCTTAAGCTAAAAGTAGAGTAACTGCTTTGGGAGATGGTGATCAGGTATTCCGATGATGTGTCTGGTTCAGCAAAGTTGATGGCAGAGGATCATTGCTTCAATTATGGTGGTCGTTGCTTCTTCCAGAAAACTGACGTTTGTCTGCCAAGAGATTTTTTTTCCCAAGAGATTTGCAAGATTTTTTGGAGGTAATGCTGATGGAATCTTTCCAGAAGTCAAGAGTGATATAGGTTTCACAGGCATATAAAAGAATTGGAAGGACAATAGCTTTATAAACAAGCATTTTGGTGTCCCTATGAATATCCCTGGTCAACACCGAAATCAGATTGACTACATCCTTTGCAGCCAAAGGTGGCGGACATCCATCTAGTCGGTGAAAACAAGACCTGGGGCTGACTGTAGCTCAGATCACGAACTTCTTATTGCTCAATTTAGAATAAAACTAAAGAGATCAGGGAAAATACACAGACCAGTTAGATATGATCTCACTAACATTCCTAGCGAATATACAGTGGAAGTGAAGAACAGATTTGAAGGACTAGATTTAGTAAACAGAGTCCCAGAAGAACTATGGACAGAAGTCCGCAACATTGTTCAGGAGACGGCAACAAAGTACGTTCCAAAGAAAAAGAAAACAAAGAAGGCAAAATGGTTGTCTGCTGAGACACTGGAAGTAGCCCAAGAAAGGAGGAAAGCAAAAGGAAACAGTGAAAAGGGGAGATATGCCCAGTTAAATGCACAATTCCAGAGGTTAGCCAGAAGAGATAAGGAACTATTTTTAAATAAGCAATGCATGGAAGTGGAAGAAGACAACAGAATAGGAAGGACAAGAGACCTCTTCCAGAAAATTAGAAACATTGGAGGTAAATTTCAGGCAAAAATTGGTATGATAAGAAACAAAGATGGCAGGGACCTAACAGAAGCTGAAGAGATCAAGAGAAGGTGGCAAGACTATACAGAAGATCTGTATAGGAAGGATAATAATATCGAGGATAACTTTGACAGTGTGGTGAATGAATTAGAACCAGACATCCTGAGGAGTGAGGTTGAATGGGCCTTAAGAAGCATTGCTAACAACAAGGCAGCAGGAGACGACGGGATCCCAGCTGAACTGTTTAAAATCTTAAAAGATGATGCTGTCAAGGTGATGCATGCCATTTGCCAGCAAATATGGAAAACACAAGAATGGCCATCAGACTGGAAAAAATCAACTTATATCCCCATACCAAAAAAGGGAAATGCGAAAGACTGCTCAAACTTCCGTACAGTGGCCCTTATTTCTCATGCCAGTAAGGTAATGCTCAAGATCCTGCAAGGAAGACTCCAGCAATACATGGAGCGAGAGTTGCCAGATGTTCAAGCTGGGTTTAGAAAAGGCAGAGGAACGAGAGACCAGATTGCCAATATCCGCTGGATAATGGAGAAAGGCAGGGAGTTTCAGAAAAACATCTACTTCTGCTTCATTGACTATTCTAAAGCCTTTGACTGTGTGGATCATAATAAATTGTGGCAAGTTCTTAGTGGAATGGGCATCCCAAGCCACCTTGTCTCTCTCCTGAGGAATCTGTACAAGGACCAAGCAGCAACAGTCAGAACTGACCACGGAACAACAGACTGGTTCAAGATTGGGAAAGGCGTACGGCAAGGCTGCATACTCTCACCCAACCTTTTTAACTTGTATGCAGAACACATCATGCGATGTGCGGGGCTGGATGAATGCAAAGCTGGGGTGAAAATTGCTGGAAGAAACATTAACAACCTCAGATATGCAGATGACACCACTCTGATGGCCGAAAGCGAGGAGGAGCTGAGGAGCCTTCTAATCAAGGTGAAAGAAGAAAGCGCAAAAGCCGGGTTGCAGCTAAACGTCAAAAAAACCAAGATTATGGCAACAAGAATGATTGACAACTGGAAAATAGAGGGAGAAACCGTGGAGGCCGTGACAGACTTTGGATTTCTAGGTGCAAAGATTACTGCAGATGCAGACTGTAGCCAGGAAATCAGAAGACGCTTACTTCTTGGGAGGAGAGCAATGTCCAGTCTCGATAAAATAGTGAAGAGTAGAGACATCAGACTGGCAACAAAGATCCGCCTAGTCAAAGCCATGGTATTCCCTGTAGTCACCTACGGATGTGAGAGCTGGACCTTAGGGAAGGCTGAGCGAAGGAAGATCGATGCTGTTGAGCTGTGGTGTTGGAGGAAAGTTCTGAGAGTGCCTTGGACTGCGAGAAGATCCAACCAGTCCATCCTCCAGGAAATAAAGCCCGACTGCTCACTGGAGGGAAAGATACTAGAGACAAAGTTGAAGTACTTTGGCCACATCATGAGGAGACAGGAAAGCCTAGAGAAGACAATTATGCTGGGGAAGGTGGAAGGCAAAAGGAAGAGGGGCCGACCAAGGGCAAGATGGATGGATGGCATCCTTGAAGTGACTGGACTGACCTTGAGGGAGCTGGGGGTGGTGACGGCCGACAGGGAGCTCTGGCGTGGGCTGGTCCATGAGGTCACGAAGAGTCGGAGACGACTGAACGAATGAACAACAACAATGAATATCCCAATCTTCAAACACTCTTTGCTTCATTTGAAAAAATGCTGCACTCGCAGAGCTCAGATAGTGTTGTATTTTGGCTTCAATGTCAACTTTTGTAGAGAGGTGGCTATCTAAGTAGGAGGAATGGTCAACATTTCCTGATGCTAAGCTTTATTTCTGGCATTGCAGAGGGATTGGTTGGTGCCTGCCACTTTGGTTTTCTTGATGTTCAGTGAGAGGCCCAACTTTTCATATGCTTCTGTGAATGTGTTTAAAGTGGCTTCTAGGTCTTCTTCTGAATGAGCCACAAGATGTTGGCAAATTTATCAGGGCATCCTGATCATAGATATGGAGACAGGAAACAAAATATTGATAACAGAAACTTTTAATAGTCAGATCCCCTGTCAACAATATACTATTATATTAATACAGACATGATCAAGGCTGTTAAACGCATGTTCATTTTTTTAAAAAATTATCAATTAAAAAAACTAATTCCCAGAAACAGATTGAAACTATTCAGTATCTGCTCATCTTGAAGTGAAGGGGATTAATGTCCCAATTCTTCAACTTTTGTTCTCTGTCATCTTCTACCATTGGCATCTATGATTTTCAGGAGGAATTATCTGACAGACAAAGAAAAATAAAAAAAATCTGGATAAAAAAGAAAAGAAAGGTTTTTCAACTTCACAAAACATTCCAAAGATTTAGCATATTTTTATTTGTTTTGGGATGAAAACAAAGAAATGTAAGAGAAGGCCAACACTTAAAGGAAAACTTGCCTTGAAATCTTGCCTGAGGAACTTGCAAATGCACAAAAGGCTATACATTTTACATGGCAGGAAAGTTGTACTTCATCAGAAAGTCTTACTTTTTCCTGATTACAAGCGGTACTGCTATTTCACATCTGAATAACCACATTATTCAAACTAAGGGAGAATGGTGGCTGCCCATCCTTAGTCTCATGCTTGATGTCTGGAACAAGATCAGCAGTGGCAGAAGCAGCTGGAAGAGGATAAAGAAGCAAGTTTTTTGATCTCCTTATTTCTAAATTGTAACTAATCATGATCTACTTATTTATCAAAATAAAGATTACTATATCCAGCTGTGCTTACTAAAACATCATGAAATTAATAATTAGGCTTGTACTCACATGCATATATAATTTACAAGTGGATCTATAGTATTTGAAATCCTTACTTAGATGGAATTCGTTATATCTGGAATTCCCACTAAAACATGTGTCAAACTCAAAGCCCATGGGCCAAATCTAGCTCTCCACGTCATTTTATGTGGCCTTCCAGATGCTGGAGTACAGATTGTATTCCTCATCATTAGATGACATGACTAGAACTGATGAGAGTTGTGATACTGTAACATCTGGAAGACTGCAGTTTGTTCTGTTTAGTCAGGAGAGTGGGGTCTGAATTCAGATACAAGGCTTGTGGATATGATGTTTGGCATTAAAATGTTCTTTAATTCCCCCCCCCCCCCCAAGATCAGCGAAAAGTGCTGCTGGGTTGCAATGCCCATTATGCCCAGTCCATGTGGCAGATAATCAAAAGTTGTGGGAGTTGTAATTCAATAAAATCTGAGGACCCAAACTGGTTAAAAACTAAAGAACACTGACCATTATGTAAAATATATAGTTGGCCCTCTGTCTCCACAGAGTCTCCATCCATGGGTTCAATGACCAATTGAAAGCACCTATAAGCAGAGGCAGCTTGTCCATTACGCGAAGTAAGCGGTCGCAGAACACTATTTTTTGGCAAGGGGCGCAGAGGTGCCTCTGTCAATGCCCCTCGACCGCCACTTGAGGAGCGCCCCCTCAGCTCACAACAGCCCTAGCAGTCCGGGGGGAGCCTCGGCTTTCTTGCCTTGCTGCCGGGTGATCCTCTCCCCAAAGGGGCCGGGCTCTTGAGCCTGGCTTAGCCCCTCTCGTTCCTGCTCCACCCGGCCACCGGGTGTGCGAGCAGAGCCAGCGCTCAATCGTTCTCTGCATTCAATCCCTTCCCCATGTCCGGCTCCCTTTCCCGATCCCCCCGGCGCTCCACCCGCCTCCTCTCCTCTCCCCAACCCGCGGGTGGGCCAAGGGCAAAGCCTCCGCACCTGGCCCGCTTCAGGTCTGGAGGCATGTCTGAAGATCCCAGCGTGCGTACCAAAAGTCGCCTCTTCTCCTGACTTTCTCTTCAGCCATTGGGACCAAGAGAGAGAGAGAGAGAGAGAGCCCCTCCGGCTGGAGGTATCTCCCACTTCCGCTCCCTCCTTTGTTTATGCGCCTACCTTCAGGAAAGGTGGGCATCTCCACCTCTCTCTCTCTCTCTCTTGGTCCCAATGGCTGAAGAGAAAGTCAGGAGAAGAGGTGACTTTTGGTGCATACACCAAGGTCTTCAGGCATGCCTCCGGACCCAAAGCGGGCCAGGCAAGGGAGCAAGTGTGGCAATGGTAGTTACTGGGATGTATAGTTCACCTACAATCAAAGAGCATTCTGAACTCCACCAATGATGGAATTGAACCAAATATGGCACACAGAACTCCCACAACGAACAGAAAACATATATCAATGATTGGTTGTGGGGGGGGGGGGCACCAAAATACTGTTTGCTTACCGTTGAAAATTACCTAGGGCCACCTCTGCCTATAAGGCTGATATGGCTCTTGATGAAAATGAGTTTGACACTCCTATACTAAAAGCCCTTCTTAATTTAATCAAATTGAAATACAGTTCTTTTCAGACTTCTAGATTAGGTATTTCTGTATGTTACATTATCATTATTTTTAGCATCTGGGGTTACTTGTCTGTCTTTGGGCCCTTCCAGACAGGGATAAATCCTGGGAAAAACTGGGATATTTAATTTTCAGTTTTTCCCACGATTCAGGTTTTGCACTTTCCCCAAATCACACACTTTCCTGGGGAGTTGTGGGTGGTGACTACATGCCCTCCCGGGTCCACCAGGGGAACCAGGAAGATATGTAGCCAGCCTCTCAGCTCCCCGTTTTGGCAAAAAACTTACCAGCGGGGGCTGGCTGCATGCACAGGTCCCTTGAAAACAGCTTCTGATGTGTTCAATTGACTCATTGGGAGGTTGGGGAGGATGAGGAGTAGTTTTCCTTGTCCCTCCTGATACATCATTTAGATGCATCAGAAGTTGTCTTTGAGGAGCCTGGACATGCAGCCAGGCCCCTCGGGTAAATATTTGGGTGAAAAGGGGATGTTGGGGGTGGGGTGGGGATGCCATCCTGCTCGTTTGGATTCTTAGAGCTTGAATAACAAGTATGGCAATGGAGATTGTCCCCCGGAGTCATGGGAGGCAGTCCTGGGAGTCAATCCCCACAGGTTCACACCTGGAAAGATCCAGATCCAGAACTTACATTAAGGCGTGGATCATTCCAGGTGTCAAATTAGTCTTGAGTAAACTGGGAAGTTCCACTTTACTCCAGATTAATTTGGATTTACTTGAGGTGTTGTTTGGATGCCTCAGGTAAATCCTTGACTCATCAAGGGGTTTTGGGGCCTGTCTGGAAGAGCCCTTTGTGTCTACGTCTAGATAAAAATACATTTGTTACTATCTTTCACTCCTCTGATCTTTCTTTGTCTTCCCTCATACACTTCCTCTGTTTCTTTCATATATCAATTTCCTCCTTATTCATGTATGTTTTACCATGAATCAGTTTGCCATGGATTTCCTCTTCCTGCTCCTTCATTCATTGTTTCTGTTCTTTACTGTTCATTGTTCTTTGTGTTGCTTGACACAACCTGTCATGGTGTAAAAAGATGGAAAATGGTGGAGAAAACAGCAACAAAACAAATCAGTGCATTGTTTTTACTTTCTCTAGATATTCTCTGAGTTTGGTATAGGAACATAGTATCAATGCAAGTGACCCAAAATGTCTCTTTATTTCCAAAGCCCAGAAAAGCCCCAGAACTTTTTCTCACAAAGTCCCACACACAAAGAACCCAGTAATTTCAACAATTAAAACATTAAACCCCTCAAGTAAACTCGAAAGAGAACATACAATTCTGCCACAAAGAATTTCACATTCCATTTCTTTTACAGACATAACCTGAAATCTCATTATCTAAATAAAGATGATAAGATATACATTCCAGTTCCCTAGGAAACAGCAGTTTCATTTCTCTCCATTTCCATCTCAATTTCTCTTTCTCTTTCCTCACACATGCACACACATACATATGTTTGCTTAAGTCAAAACATTAAAAGCACAGGCTCTTCTGTAAGGATTCCTCTAGATTAAACAAGTGAGTCCACCTAACCCTGGACAATTCAGATCAAGATTGAATTCAAGGGTATATTTAAAGTGCAATTCCTGGACAACTTAGACAAAATGAAGGCAGAGTTTGTGAGTGGTTTGTCTACCCAGGCAAGTTATGTACAACCTGTTTATAGTAGGCTCACTGTTTAAAGATGCTTTTTGGTCAATCTTTTCCATGTTACAGGCCATTTTATAAGGGCCACCCATGTCATTGGCTACTCTGCTACATTTCCACACCCCTCCTGATCTGATAGAAGCCAGTAGAAACTTTCTTGTTCAAAAAAAATCCTCAGACTGCACTTTTCTTGCTCTCTGTGCATAACCTACTTCAATCATCCATGCCTTGTTAACCTTCTGTTACAACCATTTCAATGTATTCTATGAAACCTTCTTGCAAGGATCATCTACACAGAGATTCACCCTGTGCAAGATGGGTTAGAGGCCAGTGTTTTCACACATTTCAAACTTGTCCACCAACTCCTTCTTTGGAAGCTTGGGCTGGATGGCCATTTGTCAGGGGTGATTTGAATGCAATATTCCTGCTTCTTGGCAGGGGGTTGGACTGGATGGCCCATGAGGTCTCTTCCAACTCTTTGATTCTATGATTCTATGAACTGTGATTGTTCCTTGTTCTGGTCATAGTGACATATGCCTTAGTTACATCCCATTTGCATTAAAGTAACTCACTCTACATGGGGTTGCCCTTGAAGAGTTTGAAACAATTGTCTGATCCAATGAGATGCAGTCAGATTGTTAACCAGGATTGGCTATAGAGAACACCCCCCCCCTCCCCTGTTGCAAGAGCTCCACTGACTTCCATTGTATTTCTGGGCACAATTCAGTGCATAAAGCCCTATATGGCTGACGTCCAGTTATTTGACAGATGATATCCCCTGCTATGAGCCTGCCTGGGCTCTGAGATCCTCAAGAGAGGCCCTCCTCTCAGTCCCACCTCCATTAAAAGCTCAGTTGGTGGGAACACAATAGAGTACCTTCTTGGTGGCTGCCCCTCAACTCTGGGATACTCATCTTCCCAGGGAAGCCAGAATGATCCCCCCATCCTGCTACATTTCTAGTGGCAGACTAAACCTTAAGGCTTTTAAAGGAAGATTTTTGAAATGAGCCAGGTGGTGCTTTGTTGTGTTTTCAGTATTTTAATAGTTTTTAGTAGTTTTATATGATTTTATCTGACATTTTAATAATTGTATGTTTTATTTTATTGCAATATTTATTTTTGTAGGTTTTAAATGGCACCTTTTTAGGGCTGTGAGTTGCTTTGGGTCTTGATCCAGAGAGGAAAGCATCACCATCATCACAATCGTCGTTGTCATCTACATAAGCTTTGAAACTGGGACTCACCCTGAGTTGCCCCCTGAATATCCCCACAAAATGTATCTACTTATGGTGAGTATCACAGATTAAACTGGGTTTATCCAGGTTGCCCCACTTTACTAAAAGTTGGGGGATGCTCCAGAGCTTGCATGAAACCAAAATATCTTTGAGACACTCATTTGGATTTGTCTACTATCTGTGCAGGTTTCCGCAATCATCACCCCTTTTCTGTGCTCATCAGCATTTGTTTAATTTTTATCCTGACATTCTTCTGACAAGGGATCCATATAGTCTACAACTAGATAAAAACAAGCTCATTTATAAATGATTTATAAAAGTATAAAATTTGTTTAAAATATAACAATAAAGATAAAGCACAATGCAAGACACTTCTGCCTAAGTAATTAATCATCAAACGATTGTCCAATTAAAAAGATTTTTGCCTGTCAGTGGCAGGACTGCAGAGAACCAACATTGCCTCCTGTGGAAGTGAACTCCACAGACTAGAAACAACCACCAAAAAGTCCTTCTTGCATGTCATCGACAAATGGGCTGTAACAATAATGGGATTTCTTTTAAGATTTTATTTATTATAGCCTGCTATTTCTGTGTTAGTTGACTTTTATTTTCTATATCTGTGTTTTTCTGCTGCATTGCATTTTATTTTACTGTTGCCTATATTGCTATAATTACTGAATTATTAACTTGTTTGATTTTATGCTGTACATTGCCCTACGATCTTTCTGTTATGAGTCTGGCAATGAACGCTGCAAATAAATACAACTGCTCTTTTACAAAAGATAATGCAAAATAAATCCTCACATTAATTGACACCTTTTGCCAGCTGTTGTCTTCTGCAGAGATAAAAAAAATAGGCCCAGGTCAGTGCCATAAGTACTAGGTACAGTTAGATGCCCAGATGTTTGACAGTACCAACATATGGAGCTCTTACAAGAGCAGTGTTGAGCACTACAAAGGTGAATTGAATAGAGGTGGTACTGGAAATGACATACAGGGTTAGTCAAAATGCATAGGCCAATAAGCCATTCAATTGAATGGCTTATTGGCCTATGCATTTTGACTAACCCTGTATATCAATGGATCTTATTGACCAAAAGAGGTAAAGTTGCATGATCATCTAAACAAGTTTAGCAAAGAGAAGTCCCCATTTTGCCCCTATATATAGTGCTTCTATGGGAGTGCTAGATTTCCCTAGAATTATCCCATTTTTCATACCCTTGAATCAAGTCCTCTCAAGAAAAAGAGTCATTTTTCAAAATTTAACTTTTAGTAGCATTGGATTAAGGTTGATCAGTTTCATGGTGTGGCTCTGACTTGTGGGTCATCTCCTGGTGGAATATAAGAGTGCAAATCTTCTAATATACATGTGTTTGTCTCTTGGCAAGAGCAAAGGTCTAGCTCAGCTAGAATAGCACTTTGCTACAGTTTGCAAGGCTTGATTTGTTGCAGTGACTTGCAAAGCTTTTCCAGTGTGGTGGTTCATTGGCGGGTCTATGACCCCTTCTACAATGCCATATAAAATCCAGATTATCTGCTTTGAATTGGATTATATGGCAGTATAGACACATATAATCCAGTTCAAAGCAAATCATGCAGATTATCTGTTTGGATAATCTGGATTGTATCACAGTGTAGAAGGGGCCTTACTTAACTTTTCCCCTTCCCTCTTAGGATGCACTTACATCATAGAATTAATGCAGTGTGACACCCCTCTTAACTGCCATGATCCAATGAGATGTAATTAGGGAGCTGTAGTTTTACAAGTTCTTTAGCCTTCTCTGCCAAAGAATGCTGATGCCTCACCAACTACAGTTCCCAGGATTCCATAGCATTGAGTTATAGCAGTTAATATGGTGTCAAACTGCATTAATTCCACAGTGTAGATATTCCCCAAGTCATGGTGGCTGCAGAGCTTTTCCTCTACTCTGCTTTGTATCCCCCTATGACTAGAACATTCCTCATCCCATATGTCTAAGTAAAGCCCCTACCATATAAAATCTAGATTATCTTCTTTAAACTGGATTATGTAGCAGTGTAAACTCATATAATCCAGTTTAAACCAGATAATGTGGATTATCTGAATTGTTAATCTGGATTATATGTCAGTGTAGAAGGGGGCTAGGTTTAAAGGATAGTTTGAGGGAGATGAGAACAGCTCTTTCAGTTAATATTTCTGTCTTAATTTCCAAACAGGAAAATATTCTCACTTTCTATCTGTATGTGCATGCCTTTGAATGAGGAGCTATAAACCACCAGAGTTGGTACTTAAGACATAATGTTTAGTTACATTTTCAGGCCTTGCTCCTATGTCTTCTGTTTGGTCTAAAAAACTCAGGGCTGGGATGATCCTGAATTGGAAACCCTACTTGATAATCCCTCTAGTCTCATGAGTTATCAAGAGTGGAAATTCAGGTAAATAGATGAATGAATGGGTTGTTGGGTGGAAAGGTAAATGGATAGATGGAGAGTGAGTGAGTGAGTGAGTGAGTGAGTGAGATTGAATGTATAGGTTCCAAATTTACCACAGAAGTTGCAGATAATAAAGTAATCAGTGCAGATTGATTATAATGTTTTCTTTAATGCTGAGCCATTCTGAAAAAAAATCATTCCCATTAGAAACCCCTGTTTCAAAATGTGCTGAATGTTCTGCCTGAACAGAAGTCTATAAATTAGCCTTCGACTTTGCATCTTTTTCTCAGACAAAATTTAGTGGCAACTCCAGATTGCCTGAGAAACAATGCAAATGTTGCATCTTGCAATGTAAGTCCCAGCAGCCACAAATTCTCTATTCCACATTGGGAGATACTAACAACAAAACAACAAACAGAAGGCATTCACATCCAGTCAATAAGGCTAGGATGGATATTAAAATGGAAAGCACATGCACATGAAGCTGCTTTAAAAATACAGAGACAATTTTTTCATAATATAAAGCAATTTATATGTAAAGCATCTGTAATCGCAAAAGTGCCTTAAATACAATATTCAAATTCCAGCAATAAGAGCTCCTATATCTGACAATGATAAATCAACATATTAAAAGGCAGGCTGCTCTCTGCAGCAGATGCTATTTGGAAAGAAAACAACAAGAGAGGTTTGTAATGTGGAGTGAAAATACTGACGGCACAAAGGGGAAAAGTAGTTGAAAGTCAGACTAAAGCCTCTTCTACTGCTGTTTGGAGGCAAAAAGACAGACTGATAGAGGGAGCAGAATGAGAAGAAGGAAGTAATGAATGCTTGAAACCCATTACCTCCCAATCTTGATTCAGGGATGGTGGCAGGCACTCCATACTTCTGCTTTTGTTCTGTTTTAACTGCTGTCAAGTCAACTTGATGATCCCATGAATGGAAATCTCTAAATCACCCCATCCTCAACTGCCCCGCTCAAGTCTTGCAAACTCAAGGCTGCTACTTTCTTGATTGAGTCTATCCATCTGGAATGTCTTCTTGCTCTTTTCTTCTATCTTTCGAGCCATTATTGTCTTTTGCCACACAACCCCCGCAAATGAAGAGGCAACAAGCATGAATGGGTTAACTAAGGGCAACTTTTATTAATGTTACTTAATTAAAAATATGTCATTCTCTCTCTCTCTCTCTCTCCCCCCTCCCCCTCCCAATGTGGATCTGGAATGCATAATGAACTAGACCATGAACTTGGCATTCAACTTGGCAATGAACTTGGTGAGGGTAATTCTGTTCCCAGAATTATTACTGTCATATCTCCAGTTCCTAGGCCATTTGCTTTGGCCCTCCCCTCATTTATTCATACCATAGAGGAAGGTTACAACTCCTGGCCTTCACAAAATTGGTGCCTTGGTAGTGCACTGTAATAAATTAGGGAAATCTACGACATAGAGAGGATCACCATTAGTTGGGACATCCCACCGCTGTGTCACCAATTGTAATGGATTATTATTTAAAATGACTTAAATGCTTGGAGGCTGCAGAGACTTTGCCACCAACACATGATATTCTGAGGAAACTTTAGAATGGAAACTGGCTACCACCCAAATTCAAAATGGGTTTACAGTTTTTGATTGACCAGAACTTTTAAGGAAGCCAGAATGTGCTGAATTCACACTCAGGGTGCAAAACACTGAGGTGAAGAACAGTGAGATTCTTTTAAAATGTTGCTGCCACCAATCTGGGAACTCTGTTTCCTAATCTGCTATGGAACTTCTTCACATAGAGGCACTCTGAGACAGTTATATGATTAACAAAGAACAAAGTTGTTTATTTGTGTGGATCTCAAAAATACAGGCACTTAAGTGTAACGGTTGCAAGATTGAGATGAAGTTTATGGTTACTTTAAAACCGTTCAGTACTTAGTTCCAATAACAACTCTTCACTCCCTCAGGAAACTAGCAGACTTCCTTCTGACTAGAATTCCTAATACTCCAAACAGTCCTTTTCCTTTGGATCTGTTTATAAACTCTATACCAGCTATTCTTCCCTAATAGCTATCAGTATTCTCTAACTAACCACTTTGGCTCAACTAACTTCTCCTCTCCTAACTCTCTCCCAAAACTTAAGTCTCTTCTTCAATCCTCAGACCCTGACTAAACTGTAAGATTTTAAAATGCACTCCTAAAGGCATTTTTTTCTGCTCTTCAATTAAGCTCTGTCCACTTTCTCCCAGCCAATCACAAAGGTTCTCCACATTTCCCTCCAGGCTGCTCCTAAGCTCCGCCTCCTCTAGGAAATGACTAACCGAATATGGATGCCTCCATGCACCATCCCACAAAATGGCTGCCAAAATACTTGGACCTACTTCCTGAGCTTTTCCCTGGCCTCGAGGTAGGCAATTCATCACATGCACCAAATTCAATTTCCTTGCTGCTTCTGGGTGTGCCTATTTATTGGTCCCTACCTCCCAATTTGCCCTGCTAGAACAGTATAGGGTAGGCAACCCCCCCCCCCCGAAAGAAGGGGGGGGAAATTCCTACCCTGAGGGTGATTATTTCAGTTATACCATTAATGGGTGGGAGAAATGGGTCTCTATTTAGCAACAAACTGTAGAGGAGGGTGGTTTACCTGCTGTGACTTCACCTTCCTCGAAAGTTCCTAAAGGACCTCTTTCAGCCTGCCACTTCTACTGAGGAGGCAGCAAAATCCTCCCTCCCCCATCTTTGCCAGGGTTAGAAAGACCCTTCTAGTGAGCTGTGCCTTCTCATGATATAGTGAAACTAGAACAGTCCATTGCTATTATACTGTACAGAGGCACAGTAAACCTCCTTTTGAAGATTTTAACATAGAAAACCCTAAAATAAAACAATCCAAAATGAAACAAGCGATGACTAGAAAATGAAAATCCTAGGTCAGATGGCACTCAGTGAGCTACTAGGTTACAACAGAGAACAACTATGAGTAGAATTGTAATTGTCTTGATATAATTCTACAACTAATGTTTTTTTATAACTTCTTCCACAAAAGCACACAAACATTTCCAAAACCGATAGCATTTTGGTTGGGCAGGAGTCCTGGGGGTTGGCTTGAGGAATACCATGTTAACTGACAGCCATTGCAAGTACATTCCATATGGCTCTTGGTGGCTTTGGAAAGTGTATAAGATCACACTTGAGCTGAAGTTTTTAGGTCTCTGAAGCATGAACTGACTGTATATTCAGTAAAGGAAAGACTGTTGTTGTTGTTGTTAGCCTGAATTTTTTTAAAAAAATTCTGTGCATCTTTCTATAAGTATATTTATAAATCACAATTATACAAGTTTGCAATATATTTTGTCTCTTGGTATTTTAAAGCTTTTGACACCATCATGTCATATTCTTCTCACTTACTGAAACATTTTTGCATCAAATCAATGCTGTTTTGAAATGTTAAACAAATGTGCATCAGAACAAACCCATCAGTATTCTCATATATTTTAACAAAGCATGCCAAGCTGTTCCATCTGTTCCCCATGTATGGCAATGTATATATTGTTCTGCTCTGTGTGCCCAGGATGGAAAACAAAAGATATCACATTGACAGGGCAAGATCCTACATTCTACAACACATGTATTGATTGGACATGAAAAGGTACAGTGGACAAGTGGACCTATCTCTGACTTTGCAAATACAAGCAATCACAGCTCCCATGTCCTTAAGATGCAGAGCAAGTGGCACTTGGAGAAATATTTATATGATAATTCCAATTTAATTGAATCACTTTGGTTTAGAGTAACTTGAATAAAACACCATTTTTGTTAGATTTTTTTAACTTAATTCAAGCAAGTGGAAAGACATTCCCTTGCCCATGGTAGTGCAGAGGTCTGACAGAAAACTTGCAGAGTGAATTTCTAGACTACAAGACAAAGATGCTGCATGAGAGGATACCCCTTTTATGGTTCCCAGGGACATAGACCAGTAATATATGCAGGAGGCACTTCACACTTGAATAAAGCCTGTGATAAGTATAAGATGTACACACCTGTAGTCCTGACCACCCTCTCGCATACCTCTTCAGAACAATATGGCTTCCCTTTCTGCCTCAATATCAGATAGGAATTCCCCGTGTCCCACTTCACTGGTGTTTTTTGCCTATTCTAATACTGTATTTTGAGGTGGGACTTGGACAATTGACTAAGATGGTGACTTTAAAAAAGTCTTCATCTGACAGGTAATGGGGCGGGGGGGGGGGGGTTAAGAGTTTAATGTTCACATTGGCACCCCTTTGGTGAAGGATATTGCCCTGGAATAGCCTATCCAAGTCACGGGGCTTGTATGGGGGGGGGGGGGGAGGTGTGAAGGAGATACCTCTTTCAGATAGGCCTGAAGAGTTTGCTGTCAATAGGACTTTGGTGGGAGTGACTATGGCTCCTTCTACGCTGTCCTATATTTCATGATCTGGTCCCAGATTATCTGATTTGTTTTTGATTATATAGATCTACACTGTCAGATAATCTGGGATAAGCAGAAAATGTGGGATCAGATCCTGGGATACAGGACAATGTAGATCCAGCCTGAGATTTACTTTCTAGGGAAACAATCCTAATATATGGATTTTCCTCTGGGAGATTTGCCCAAGGAAAGGCTGCATCAGGTTGCCCCACCACCTCTTACTCCTTCCAGTCCAAACATTTGCCACAATATGAGGTATTTGCACCAATATCCTTTAAAATTGTTAACAGTGCGACATGTGTATGTATAATGTTGCACTCAGGCATGTAGCTAGGGGGAAGGACTTGAGGGGCTTCAGCCCCCCCCCCCCCCCCAATTCTCAGGGTGGTCTGCAAGAAGGCCTTAATGGTACATTATTTAAAGTGTTATGTTTATTCATATCATGATCTGATCACCATGCTCAATATATCCCATATGCATGCGGGTATTGGGATAACAATACAAAAGGTTTGCTAGGGTAGATCCTTAACACCCCCCCCCCCGGAATCAAACTCACCCCCCCCCAATTCAAACTCAACCCCCCCCCCAAATCAAAATTCTGGCTACGGGCCTGGTTGCACTGTTAAATGTTTTTAGTGTGTTGACACAATTAGCACAAAACTAAGACCTAATGAACTCAATGGGTCTTGTTCCTAGGAAAAGAAGGCATAACATTGCAGTGGAATGTTTCCAAACACAGAAAGACACACAGTCCAAATGACTGCAAAACAATATATGAGTGGTCTGGACAGGAGTTGAAAATCCTGTAAGAAAAGTTATGATTGAGATGTTTCAGTAACTTAAAATTGACCTCTTGGGAAGTTTTCTGAGATTTATTCACTTTCAGTCTTGGAAAATCTGACATGACATTGGTAACATTAATTGCATTAAGCAAAACTAGAATGTAAATTACAAGTCTTGCATGGATGCTTGAGCAAGTTGAAATGCAGGTGCATACTTTGGCATTTCCATACTCATAGCATGCCAGTGTTTGCACCTGCATGTCAATGTTTGCTTCTGACATAGAAAAATATCCAGTTATGTTTGGCATATACTTCATTTTAGTAGTGAAGAGAATATTTTCTTAGCATGAGGGCTTTTCCAACAAGCATCAGGGGAAGATGGTAAAGCATGTTTTGTTTACAAGTCCCACTACAAGATGGAACGATGAGACAACATAAATAAGGATCCTGCTTGCCCATGAAGCAGCATGAATTGCAGGTTTCTTGCAATTCCTTTGCTCACTGATTGAGCAATCATGGCCTATAAAACTATGACACACGTCACAAACAACATGGAGGCCAATGTGGATTTGCTTCTGAGGCTAAAAAAGAAACTGCAGCCAATCATGTTTCTTGCACTTTGATATATGTTTGAAAAAAAGATATTTCAATGAACTGAAGCTAAAACAACATCAGTTTTCATATTTAAGAACAATTTTAAAAACAATTAAATAAAGTATCTTTTAAAGACCAAAATTTCACTACGTATGGAACAAGAAGTGCTAATTTCAGAAAAAGGAAGAAGCACTAGAGATCATGTTTCAAACACACACTGACTAATAGAGCACATCTAAGAATTTCTCAAGGAGATCAATCTGTGTTTTATAAATTATTGAAAAACCCTACATTATGTAGATTGCGAGAAATTGATTAAATGGGTGAAAAGAAATGGTGAAAAAGATAAATGAATGGGCCCTAGAACAAAACATAATAGAAGACATGATAGCCAAATGAAAAGTGTTCTACTTTGGATATAGTAGAATGTGACTCACAAGAAAAGCTGATAATGCTGAATAAAGTGGAAGAGAAGAAGACCACATTGGGGGTGGATTGATTAAGTTGAGGAGCCACGGTCCTGAGTTTACAATACCTGAGCAGGAAAGCTGATGCACATTCATAAGATTGATGCACATTCATAAGATTGCCATAAGCCAAAGCCATTTTGATATCAAATAACAACAAATTAAAGTGCATCACCAATGTCTAAAGATTTAGAAATGCAGTAAGGAAGGGAGGAGAAGGGAAAAGAAGCAAAATCCATTGTTAAACGATTCTTTGGTAGCAAATTTAAAACACTGTCTGAAACAAATGTTTTACTGGTAGGGGAAAATCAGGAAAGCTAATCTGCCTTTCAATAGAAGTCAATACCATAGTCTTGAAACAACTATCAAGAAAGCTGTCCCCTGGAAACCCAAAGAAAACTTTTTCACAGTTCTCAAAATTTAGGCAGGTTTATATGTGGAGGCATGCTTTTGAGATAGTCTGAACCCAAGCTGCATATAGCTCTTTGTTGATAAAAAGTAAATTTGAGGCAATCATGTTTCCCACAACAGGAATACTGTGGTATATCTCTGCAAATATGTATGTGATATATATCTAAGAAATGTTTTGTAACTAGTGATCCTTAAATTAATCTCTGATGGTGCTGTGTAGGGCAAAAGCAAATCAAACCTTTGATAATGGGTGAGAAAGGTAAACCTCTATTTCATTTGTCTTCTCCTAGAAGTATGACATTAAAGACTTGATGTTTTTTCATGTTTAGAGCTGCCAACCTTGTTGCCAAGGTTAATAACATCTTTGCCTTGGGCTCTTTCACATAGGAAGCGAATCCCAAGGTGCTTTTACCACTAATCTGGGTCGTTCTGTGTCAAATACAAACCTCACCCACCTCTTTCTCTAAAGGTGCTATCACTCTGCCCATGATACTGACTATAAGATCAGTTATACGGAGGTGAAGCAATAGTGAGAAATTACTTTCTAATTAACCAGAAGCCTTTCCTCTCATTTGAAAACTGTTATCTGCTTTTTACAGCTTGATAATACACATTTCGAGATAATGGATCATGAGGGCAGTGGCCATGAGTGTACTTCATCTCCTTGGGTTGGGAATCAGTTTCCACTCTCTACCAAGAAAAGGGACAGCAGAATTTCATCTTGTAGAAGTAACAGCACAAGTTCCTTAGCAATAGTCAAAGAAGGATGTTTTGAAAGAAAACACACACACACACATCTGCTTCTGAATAAAACAAATACTGTATAACAAGGAAAATCACAGGCAATCATATTATCACTTTCTATCACTGCTCTGTAGGAGAATGTTTATTTTCAGAATATGGTTTGGTCTATTGGATAAAACCAGTGCTGATGCCCAGCTGTGTCATGAGATAGCAGTGTAATCCATAGCATGGAAGTGAACCTCCTTTCATCTCGGCATGAAATGAATGAAACATACAACCTTTACATTGTACCCAACTATTGTCCTCCATTAAGTAAATTAATAAAAATCACATGCATCATTTTTCTCATATTCAAAGCAATATTTAACTTTCAAATGAGTTAGCAAAAACTTGTCATCCTCAAACAGTATGCTATAAATTCATGAGCCAATACTATATCTAAGGAGAAAGCAATAAGCTTAACCTAGCCTTGACTCGCTGTTTGTCCTCTAGAGTTTTGGCTCCCTATTTTGTAGTGCCAGCCTCTCTCATAATTCAAGGTAATGAAATGCAAGCAGAACATGATTATCAAAAGAAGATTCTTAGTTCCCATTATGGTGAGTCTTAAAATAGCTATTTTGTAGCACGCCATAAAGTTTAATGTAGAGGCTGAATTCAATATAAAAAAACTCTCTTCAATCTTTTTCGCATAAGGTTATGACCTCTATTCATATATGTTTCTTTTATTGGTAACAGAATATGCCACATCATTTTTTTGTAAAATATGAACTCCTCATGAATTGTACACATTTCTATGAAGTCAGTTGCTGTGCATCAATTGACAATATTGACCAATGGAGAGGGAAAGACATTCAAGGGTTCCATATTTTATTTATCATTGTTTTAAAAAGAGGTGTATCAAAGGAATAATAATAGCAGGAATATAAAAATATCTTGATTTGGTGTTTCTCGAAATTTCACCTTTATTTTATTCCTGTTGCCTCACCCACAACTGGCAATCAAAGCCTAAGGTGAGGATGGACACCTGAAGGCCCCTGTGAAGGAGGCCAGACTTGGTTGGGGCTGACTGGCTTCACTGGCCACTCATCACATGACAAGAGTGGATCAGGAGGCTATTTAAAGCTGATCCATACCTCTGATGGTTCTCCTTGTTTTCTGCTTGGTTTTTCACGCAGTCACTAGAGCCAAGCAAGCATGTTATGGTCTCTGTAGTCATTTAGAAAACTCATAGGTTCCTTTTGGTGTTAATGTATGATGTCATTTATGGCCATAAAAGTCTCAAGCACATTCTGATGTGGTTATTTGTTCACTGTTGTCTTGCAAATATCATGTCTGGATGAAGACTCCTCTGGAAGTGCTGATGGATCTAGGCTATCAGGACCGATCGAGTAGCTTGGAACTTCACTTCCTACAAACGCCGAGCATAGCTGAACCATATATAACATGATACTGGAGGGTCAGTTGTTTTTTGGGATGCAGTCGGCCTCCATCACAGAAGACTTATTAGACTGATGAGTGTCATTGACCTCTGCCCCAGATGGTGGACCAGTGAGTACTGGTGGTTTCAGCCACATGAACTGAAATAGGGGTGCCCATTCAGCTATGCTACAGGCAATGAATGGGGAGTGCAGTGGGCCTCTGCCACATATGAGGTCATTCATCTTGATGGGATGGCCATGTTTTGCTATTAAACTAACCCCATCCTCCTGTCCTGTCCTGGTCTTGCTATTCAGCAAACCCTCACCTTGTTGGCAATGATCTGGGCCTATTAAATGAGAAGGCACTGATTTTGCAAGCCCTGAGGGATATATATTACATCAGCCACCGATGGCCTGGCACATTTGAGGTGGTATGGGTTTGCAATTCCAAAATGCTCAATTTGGCTGAGCGGAAGGTCAACCGGGAGCTGACATTTGCCATAGGGCAAATTGGAGGATGGGTGATTTCCCACACATACAGATTTAGTTTAAATGGTCAGAGTTGTATAGGGCCAATGGACTACACTACTTGGAGGAGGGGCATGTGTCATTTGTTTGTGACTTAAAAAGGGGGATAAAGTGCTTCTTAGCCAGTCTGGTGGCTAGTCATAGTTGTAGGAAGCACTATGGCATCTCCTTTAAGGGGCAAAGCGTGAACTCCCATAACTGTTCCTATAAGTCTTGGGGGATGGGGTTGCAATATTAGGGGCTACCCTTAGGGCTGGAATGAGGGTTCTCACTCTTGAAAACTATGAGGCTTGAGAGAGAGCACCCTCAGGATGTCCTTCTGGAGGTGATCACCAAGAGGTGCAGCCAAAGAAATTTGGTTGTCCGTCAAGATCTATGGTGTTTGTGTGTCCTGGGGTGTGGTCAGAGGGAGTGACAGTTCTCACTAGGTGGCTAGTAACACAAGAGTTGGGTTTTTACAGGTTAATTCACCTTAACCATGTATTCGTTCACAGGTGGTTTTAGAAGTTATACATAAATAGGTCAGGAAATTGCCCTTTAGATCCATTTTCTGTATCTGGACTCTTTATTCATGCTGGGAGTTCAAGTTGTTTCATATCAGGTTATAAATTTAAATGGATTCAAATCACAGCAAAAGAGATTCCATCTAAACACTTGGAGAAACATCCTGATGGTTAGAGCTGTTAGAGTGGAACATGCTGCCTGAAAGTGGGGTGGGGTCTTCTCCTTTGGAGTTTTTTAAACAAAGAGTAGATGGCCATCTGTTGGGAGTGCTTTGATTATGTATTACTTGCAGAATGAGGTTGCAAGAGATCTCTCTTGTGGTATCTTTTAACTCTATAATTCTAATATTTTATATTTTATTTTCCTGTGACATTTTAAGAAGATTGTATAGTTTTTTTCAAAGTCCACATTTATTTATGCATTTTCCATTGACAAAATTATGCTTGCATGTGTCTCCTTTTTATACTATGTGTGCTATAACCAATCACACATTCAAGTTGTGCTTTGTTTCAGGTATACTTTACTTCCACAATATAATGTATCCTGTAAACTTTACAAATGTATCAATTTACAAGGTGATAAAATTCTTCATGGAATGAATCTTGAGAAGCGTGAAAAGGTTACTTTTTTTTTTAAGGAGCATTAGGATCCAATACATTTTTCTCCATCCCTGCATAATAGACCAGAATTCATTTAAGCTGAGTCTTCCTTGTATGATTTGAAATGCATCCAGAGATAGCAGTGAATTCATTTGACTTATAAAGTGAGGACAAGAAGGAAGACATTACCCTGATGATCACCTGAAGATGGGTGAGCACAGAAACAATGCCTAAACATCAATGACTACTATAATTTGGATGTGTATGTAAAGGGGTAATTTGTATCAGATATTTCATCCTTTTTTCCTTAGCTAACAGATATTTTATTTCTTTATGATTTCACTTATTATTCCATACTGACAGTTTGAACTTAAGCTGATAAATTTGAACTTTCTGCCATGCATTGGAGACAGCTTTAAGGGGAAAGAGACAGTACATCATCAGAAATTTGAAACACACCAAGATAATAAGAATGACGTGGGACTGTCTCTGCATGCATATGCACACACATCAGACCTAAAGGGAGAATTTGATGCACGGTGAGGATTACTACCAACATAGATAATTATCCTTAGATGAAAGGCACAATGAAGCTAGCTTAAGAAGGATTCTCTAATTAGGAAGGACCGATAGTCACAGAGATTTGTTTACCAGAAATGACTCAGATTCCCTTCTAACTTGTCCTTGACTGACGGCAAGCAAATGGGTGCACTTAGAAAATGGCAGTGAAAGGACAAACTCTGGAGCAAAGCATCGTTGTCTCTTCAATCCTGCATTTTTAAATAACTCACACCAACCATTTTAATACAATGTCACATGACATGGTTCAAATAATCCTGATCAGCAACTCTATTAGAGAGTACACATTTGTCAGCACATAGAGGCAATGCAAAAGTTATGGGCCTTTAGCTCCCGTAAATCAGCCCAGTGAAACCAATGGTGCTATGCTGATTTACAGCAGCTGGGTATTTGGCCCATTAGGTTTTGAGAAATCCTCTTTTAGCAGTTCTGCAATCCTGTTACTATTACAAGGGCCATGGGATTGCCTTTAGGCATGGAGACAAATAAGAAGAGCCTTGTCTACTGCGGCAGGTTGTTGGATTTGGTATTGGAAAGTGACCTTTCTGCTTTAAATGTAGAAGTAGCAGATTGCTTACATTTCTTTTTTTTTTTTAAATGATTTTTATTAAGGGTTTCCATCATATTACAAAAAAACTTATTGAAAGAAAAGGCTAGATATAGGGTGGGAGTGGGAGTAGTGAGGGTTAAGATGGAGGGGTGTGAGGAGGAAGACGGGGAGGGAGGGGGAGGGAAAGGATAAGGAGACAGAGAGAGTGAGGGCGGGGGGATAAAGAAAGAAAAGTAAGAAAAAGTGGAACTAAATAATAAAAAGTGTTGGAGACAGATGGTCAAAGTCTCACTCGTTGACTTCCTTCGTATCTTCCAAGTGGGGGGTTCCTTTTCCTTCTTTCACTCTTATCTTCTTTATAGTTTTCTCTTCTGTTTACTGAGCTGCGCTATCAAACAAATGGTTAGTATAATTTATCACTTTAGTCCAATCAGTTTCTTTTATAGGGGTTCCTTTACTTTTGGTGATCAAGTATGTTAACTTGTCCATGTTTTGGATATCTAGGACTTTCTCAATCCAATCCTTAGTTTCAGGAATTTCTTCCTTCTTCCATAATTTCGCGTAGCAGATTCTTGCCGCCGTTATCATTAAGAAGAGCAATTTGTCTAGATTTTTTTCCATTTTTGAGTCTAGTATTCCTAGCAGGAAAATCTCTGGTTTAAATTGTAGTTTCACATTTAAGATTTCCTGTATTGTTTTATGGATTCTTTTCCAGTATCGTTTTGCTTTTGGGCACTCCCACCACATATGGTAATATGAGCCCTCCACTCTCCCGCACTTCCAGCATTTAGGGTTTACATTTTTGTACGATTTATTTAATTTTTTGGGGGTCATGTACCATCTGTGGGCTACCTTTAGCCAATTTTCTTTTAGGTCTATTGCATAAGTATATCTGATTTTTATTCTCCAAATCTTTTCCCAATCTTCTTTTTTAATAGGTCTGCCAAAGTTTTCATTCCATCTTTTCATATATTTTTTCTCTCCCTCCTTCTCTGAACTCCATTCCAATAATTTCTTATACAGCTTGGTTATTATCTTCCTGTTTGAGTTTAAGATCTTATCCCAGAAGGTGTCTTGTTCTTGGAATCCTTGTGCATAGTCCTTTTTGTAGCATTCAGTTATTTGAATATATTGGAACCACGATATATTTTTGTTTATCCGATTCATTTCTTCTTGTGTTTTCATTACTCTTTCGCCCATCTCTTTTTTTAATATATCTTTGTACTTCGGCCAATTATTCCAGCCCATCTCTCGTCTTTGGGTAGCTTCTAGAGGAGAGAGCCATAATGGAGTTTTTTCACAAATTTTAGCTCTGTATTTCTGCCAGGTTTTTATAATTGTGGATCTAATTAGATGGTTACCGAATTTCTTTTCTTTCTTGGGGTCTCCATACCATAGGTAATGGTGCCACCCAGTTCTTAGTTCAACTCCCTCTAATGTGAGTAGTTTTTTCTTCTTTAGTTCCACCCAATCCTTGACCCACATCAGCGCACAGGCTTCGAAGTAAGCTCTTAGGTCCGGGACAGCAAAACCGCCTCTCTTTGTGTCTTCGGTCATATTTTTAAGGTTAATTCTTGCTTTTTTCCCTTGCCAGATATATTTCATTATATCCTTATTCCATTCTTTTAGTAAGTTTTGGTTCCTGATTATTGGTAAATTTTGGAAGAGGAAAATAATTTTAGGCAATATTTTCATCTTAACACAGGCAATTCTTCCCAATAGAGATAGATTTAGGTTTCTCCAACTCTCTATTTCTTTTTTCATTTTCTTCCACCCTTCTATATAATTATTCTGAATTAGTTGTATATTTTTAGCTGTCATTATTATGCCTAAGTATTTCAATTTAGTTACAATCTGGATATTCCATTTTTCCCCTAATCTCTCTTTTTCTTTCTGTGCAATATTCTTCGTTAAGGCTTTTGTTTTATCCAGGTTTAATTTAAAGCCCGCCACCTCGCCGAATTCATTTATTGTTTGTATCCATTTTCCCAGTTTTCTTTCCGGGTCTTCTATTACGCATATAACATCATCGGCATACGCCCTTACTTTAAATTCCAAACCTTGAATTTTTGCGCCCTCTAATTCTTTATCTTCTCTGATTTTGTCAAGTAGTATCTCTATGGTCATAATAAATATCAGGGGAGATAAGGGGCAGCCTTGCCTCGTACCCTTCTCTATTACGATATTCTCCGTTTCTTGCCCATTAACGCAGATTTTTGCCTCTTGTTTCTCATAGATTGCATTTATCATGTTTTGAAAGTGGTATCCAATGTCCATTTCCCTCATAAGCGCTTTGAAAAATTCCCAATTTACCCTATCGAATGCTTTCTCCGCATCAAGTGCTAATAGCATTACTTTTCTTTGGCTATTGATCTCATAGTATTCGATCAGGTCTATTATTGTTCTGACATTGTCCTTCTGCTGTCTATTAGGAAGGAAACCAGATTGTTCTTCTTGGATTCTTTTTGAAAGTAATTTTTTTAATCTCTCTGCGATTATATAGCTAAATATTTTATAGTCTTGATTTAGGAGTGAAATGGGTCTGTAATTTTTCAAATTTTCGGAGTCGGAGTTTTCTTTATGTATCACCGTTATATTTGCCTGTGTCCATGTATTTGGTATAGTTTTAGTTTCTCTAATCATATTCATAATTCTTTTTAAGTATGGTATTAATTCTTCTTGGAAGGTCCTATAGTAGATTGCGGTGAATCCGTCCGGGCCGGGGGCCTTGTCTGTTTTCAGATTCTTGATTGCCTCTTTTATTTCTATATCAGAGAACTCTTTGTTCAGCTCTTCTCTTTCCTCTTCTGAGATTCTTCCAATTTTCCTATTTCCTAGATATTCTGAGATTTTTTCATTATCTATCTCATCTCTTTTATATAGGTTTTTATAGTATTTCATAAATTGTCTTTTTATTTCCTCTTCTTTTGTATATATTTTGTCTTTATCTTTTAGTTTTGTTACAAATGTTGCTTCTCTTTTCCCTCTTAGCTTCTTCGCTAGCCATTTTCCTGGCTTGTTAGCGTTCATAAAATAGTTTTGTTTTAAGAACTTCAACTCTTTTGCTCTCTCCTCTAGTTCTAGTAGCTCTCTTTGTTTATGTAGTAATTTTAGTTTATCCGTACTCTTATTATCTCGGGGGTCTTTTTTTAAATTTTCCTCTTCTTGTTTAATTTCTTCCATGATTGCTTCCCATTTTTGTCTTCTTACTTTGTTCTTTCTGGCTTTCTGTTGAATGAAGTTGCCTCGCATTACAGCTTTGCTGGCTTCCCACACTGTATAGAGGTGTGTTCCTTCCTTATCATTTATGTCAAAGAATTCCTTAAGCTTTCTTCTGTTGTTTTCTATGTCCTCTTCTCTTTTCAGTAGGTTTTCGTCCAATCTCCATCTTCTAGTCGTTTCAGATAGATGTAATTTCATCACTAATGGTGAATGGTCTGAATCTATTCTTGGTAATATGCTTATTTCTTTAACTTTCAGTGTTAGGGAATTTGTTATCCATATCATGTCTATTCTTGACCAGCTTCTATAGCGGTTCGAGTAGAAGGTGTAATCTAATTCCTTTTCATGTTTCAATCTCCAAATATCTTGTAATCTATATTCTTGTATCCAATTTAAGATTGACTTTGGTAGGTTTCCACAGTTCGATGTTCCTTTCCCCTTTTGTTTTTGTTCTTTGCTTCTATCTAATTTATTGTTTATTACGCCGTTGAAATCCCCCAAAATTACTAATTGATCAAATGTTTGGGAGTCTATTTGTCTTTTTATTTTTTCCGCAAATGTTGTTTTAGAATCATTTGGGGCATAGATATTGCATAGTAGTAGATTTTTCCCTTGAATTGTGATGGTGACCCCTACAAATCTTCCCTCCTCATCTTTAAATGCTAGGGTTGCCGGAATATTTGCGTCTATATATATAACGACCCCTCTTTTTTTTCACTTGCTGAGGCGTAGAAGACTCTTCCCAATTTTTTGTTATTAAGGTGTGCTACATGTTTTTGTGTTATGTGCGTTTCTTGTAGGGCAATAACGTGAAACTTTTGCTTTATTAATCTATTAAATATTTTATTTCTTTTATTCGGTGAGTTAATCCCATTGATATTCTGAGAGTAAAGTTTTAATTCTCCATACATTCTTCTTTTTGCGTCTCTTCCTCCTGCTCCTCTTCCTCCTCCTCCGATTCTCCGTATCTCTCGTCCTCTTCCTCCTGTCTCGCTTCTTCTTCTTCGTTTGCTTCCTCCTTCTTTCTTGATCTTTCATCTTTTAGAATTTCATTCGATGGTATTCTTAATGACCATTCCCATTGTTCTTTCTGCCTGTCTTGTCCATTTTGCCTCTCAGGGGAGTATCTTCCTGGTTTTTTCTTCCTTTCTCTTTCTCTTTCGTGCTTGTCTCTTCTTTTTCCAGCCTCTCTTTTTATTTTGTCGTAGAAATCTTTTGCACATTCTTCATTCAAGATCCAGTGACGTTGCTCTCTGTAAGTGACCATGAGACCATCTCCTTTCTCCCAGCGGAATCTTATGTCTTGCTTCTTTAGTTCCTCGGTGAGGAAATTATACCAATAAACATAACAACAAGTGTAGAAGAAAGTACTCTTACAGCTCATAACGGCGGCATGGAGGGGGGGAGGTGTTCCACTAGCCGAGGGGCCCCCATAGAGGTCGTGGTGGGAAGGAGGAGATGCGGGAGAAGGAGACCTCGAATTCGGCCTAATTCGGACCGCTCTTCCAAATTAACTATCCCCAATAGGTCTCCTAAGGTAACTTGGTGTAACCAGGTGAGCGGGCCCTCTGGCTTGAAGGTGGTGTTGTTGAACGCCAGGTCTGTCAACGGAAAAACAACTTGGATCCAGGACTTAATCCTGGAGGAGCGGGCAGATCTGGCGTGCATCACGGAGACCTGGTTGGATGAAGCGGGGGGCGTAAACCTCTCCCAGCTTTGTCCTCCAGGTTTCTCCGTGCAACACCAACCTAGAGCCGGAGGACGGGGAGGCGGTGTCGCAGTGGTCTATAGAGATTCCATCCATCTAACCAGGAGCCCCATCCCGCAGACCACAAATTTTGAATGCGTCCACCTGAGGGTGGGTGACCGGGACAGAATAGGGATTCTTGTGGTGTACCGTCCACCTCGCTGCACTACAGTCTCCCTACCTGAGCTAGCGGGGGTGGTCTCGAGCCTGGCGGTGGAGTCCCAACGGCTTCTGGTGCTGGGGGACTTCAACATCCACGCCGAGACAACCCTCACAGGTGCGGCTCAGGACTTCATGTCCACCATGGCAACCATGGGGCTGTCCCAACAAATAACTGGCCCCACCCACTGTGCTGGACACACATTGGACTTGGTTTTCTGCCAGGGATGGGAGCAGGGTGGCGGTGTGGAGGAGCTGTCCATCTCTCCGTGGCCGTGGTCCGACCACTTCCTGATTAGATTTAGGCTCACTGCGCCCCCTAACCTCCGCAAGGGTGGAGGACCCATTAAGATGGTCCGCCCCAGGAGGCTAATGGATCCGAGTGGATTCCTGACGGCTCTTGGGGAGTTTCCCGCCGCCGCGGTAGGTGATCATGTCGAGGCCTTGGTCGCTCTCTGGAATGGGGAGATGACCAGGGCTATTGACAAGATCGCTCCGGAACGTCCCCTCTCGAGTAACCGAGCTAAACCAGCCCCTTGGTTTACTGAGGAGCTGGCAGCGATGAAGCGAAAGAAGAGGGTTCTAGAGAGCGTGTGGCGCTCAGACCCAAGCGAGTCAAACCGAACACGGTTTGTGTCCTTTTTAAGGGCATATGCCGCGGCAATAAAAGCCGCAAAGAAAACTTTCTTTGCGGCCACTATTGCGTCTGCAAAAAACCGTCCGGCGGAGTTGTTTCGGGTTGTCAGAGGTCTTTTAACTCCCCCAACGTCAGGGGGGAGCCCTGACAACTCGGCAGCACGCTGTGAAGCATTTGCTCGGTTCTTTGCAGACAAAGTCGCTTTGATCCGCTCTGGGCTGGACGCCGCATTAGATGCAGTCTCTGTGGATGTGACACAAGCACCTGCTTGTCCGATTTTGTTGGATTCTTTTCAGTTTGTGAAACCCGAGGATGTGGACAAGATACTTGGAGGAATGAGACCCACCACGTCCATCCTAGACCCCTGCCCATCCTGGCTCCTGAAAGAGGCCAGAGGGGGATTGGCCGAGTGGGTAACGGTGGTGGTTAATGCCTCCCTTCGGGAAGGCAAGATTCCAGCGAGCCTCAAACAGGCTGTTGTAAAGCCGCTGTTGAAGAAACCATCACTCGACCCCACTAAATTGGACAACTTTCGGCCTGTTTCCAATCTTCCCTTCTTGGGCAAAGTCATGGAAAGCGTGGTGGCCTCACAACTCCAGGTATTCTTGAGAGACACGGATATTCTGGATCCAGCACAGTCTGGTTTCAGACCGGGACATGGTACCGAGACGGTCTTGGTCGCCTTAGTGGATGATCTGCGCCGGGAGCTAGACAGGGGGAGTGTGTCCCTGTTGGTGCTCCTGGACCTCTCAGCGGCCTTCGATACCGTCGACCACGGTATTCTTCTGGGGCGCCTTGCAGAGATAGGTCTTGGGGGCACTGCTTTGCAGTGGCTCCGGTCATTTCTGGAGGGTCGTACTCAGAAGGTGTTGCTGGGGGACTCCTGTTCAGCGCCACAGCCGTTGATCTGTGGCGTTCCTCAGGGTTCCATCTTGTCCCCCTTGCTGTTTAACATCTACATGAAGCCGCTGGGTGAGATCATCCGGAGTTTCGGGGTGCGGTGTCACCTGTACGCAGATGACGTCCAACTCTGTCACTCCTTCCCACCTGCTACTAAGGAGGCCGTCGAAGTCCTGAACCGGTGCCTGGCCGCTGTGATGGTCTGGATGAGGGCGAACAAACTGAAACTAAATCCAGACAAGACAGAGGTACTCCTGGTCAGTCGCAAGGCCGAACAGGGTATAGGGTTACAGCCTGTGCTGGACGGGGTCGCACTCCCCTTGAAGGCGCAGGTTCGCAGCTTGGGTGTGACCCTGGACTCATCGCTGAGCCTGGAGCCCCAGGTTTCAGCGGTGACCAGGGGAGCATTTGCACAGCTTAGGCTCGTGCGCCAGCTGCGCCCGTATCTTGGGAAGTCTGACTTGGCCACGGTGGTACACGCTTTGGTCACATCCCGCCTCGACTACTGCAACGCTCTCTACGTGGGGCTGCCCTTGAAGACGGCCCGGAAGCTTCAGCTAGTCCAACGCGCGGCAGCCATGTTGTTAACGGGAGCAGGACGCAGAGAGCATACAACGCCCCTGCTGTCCCAGCTCCACTGGCTGCCGATTCGCTACCGGGCCCAATTTAAGGTGCTGGTGTTATCCTACAAAGCCCTAAACGGTTCCGGCCCAAAATACCTTGCAGACCGCATCTCGGCCTATGAGCCCACGAGGGCCTTGAGATCATCCGGGGAGACCCTCCTCTCGGTCCCGCCTGCCTCACAGGCACGCCTGGCGGGGACGAGAGAGCGGGCCTTCTCGGTGGTGGCCCCCCGGCTGTGGAACACCCTCCCTGTTGAAGTTAGACAGGCGCCCTCCTTGATGGCCTTTCGTAGGGGCCTGAAAACATGGCTCTTCGAGCAGGCCTTCAACTGAGAGTATCTTGAATGACACTGGAATGGACTAGGATTATGAATTTGGCTATGACCCCAGGACTTGACGACGCGGATTTTTAGTATTAGTATATGTTATGTTGTATTGTCCGGTCTGTATTGTCTTGACTTATTGTACACTGTCCTCCTTGTTGCTGTTCACCGCCCCGAGTCGCCCTCGGGCTGAGAGGGGCGGTCAATAAATGCAAAAAATAAATAAATAAATAAATAAATAAATTATTCAGTGTTGCTTTCGGGTATTCTCTCAGTATCGCCACTTTCTTTCCTTTGTAAAACACATTCTTATTACTATTTATTTTCAGCACTTCGTCTCGGACCGTTTTTTTCGTGAAATTCACGATCACGTCTCTTGCTGTTTTGTTCTTTTTTGCATATATAGTATTCACCCGGTATATTCTGTCCGTATGATTTATGACCTCTTGGTCCGTCCAATTCAGCATTTCTGATAAGATTTCCGTTACTTTCTCTTGAATGTTCTCTTTGGCCTCTTCCTCTATATTTCTTAGCCTAAGTTGATATTCCAGCGTCTTTGCTTCTATAGCTTCTTGTCTTTCTTCTATCCGATGACTTTTTAGGTCAAAGGTTTTCATTTTCACTGATATTTCCCCTTGTTCTTTCTTTAGCTCCTGCTTTTCCTTCTTAAGATCCTTTAGTTCTCTTTGTATAGAGGCTATGTTTCCTTTCATCACTCCCAGTTCTTCTTTCAGGCTAGCCATCTGTTCCTGTGCTATGGTTTGATAAGCATCCTGTTTTTCCTGCATTTTGTCTTGTTTATCTTGCATCGTTTGTATTTCTGCTAGTATTTTTTTCATCATCTCTTTTATGTTCATTTCTTTTGGAGGAACATCCTCAGACAGGGAGTTTTTCCTAGCTGTACCTTTCATTTCCTTCAAGTTTTCTCCTTTGCCTTTTGGTGTAGTCATCTCTCCCTTCGTCACTGTCTTATATTTCTCTTGTCTTTTATCTTGCCTTGTCTTTATATTTGCTATCTTTTCTTTATGAGGCTCTAGGGAGATAACTGAGAGGGTATAAATGAGTCGTTAGGGGGGAGGGAGGGGAGGGAGAGAGTGGGGGAAGTTCAAGTTTTCTAATTACTGCTATCTACAAATTCAATTCTTCTCTTCCCCCTCTTTTGCTCAGTCTCTCTCTGTCTTTAGATTTCAGTATTCCAATTTAAGGAGGGGGTTATTTATTTATTTATTTGATAGTTTTTTCCTTACCCTTTTCCTCTGTCCTCTGTTCCTTTCTTACTGCGTCTGTTTCTTCTCCGCTTGTCAGTTGCCTTCGTTTACTTTCTTGTCCACCGTAACGCCAATCTGCTTTTTATTCCACTCTCCTTCCTCTGCTCTCTTCAGTTTCGTCTTCTCTCACGTTGTTTTCTAATTTCTTGTAGAGTTTTTTGCTCTGTTTCACCTTATTTGCCCTTCTTCCGCTCTACTTCCGCCACACCTCGGTCACTTCACGTTTTTTCTCGCGTTATCTTCACTTATCTCAGTGTCTCACAGTCTCGGTCTCTCTCGGGCTATCTCTCGCGAGCTTACTTCCTTGTTTTCTTTCTTGCGTAGTTATGCAGCACGTTGCGTCTTCCCTTTGTTTCCCTCTGCTTCCTGGTATGTAGTTCGCGTGGGCTGCTTTATCAGCCCTTGTTCGAGGTGGCGTCCTCAAGGTCAGTTCTATGTTGTCGTGTTAACCCTTGCTTAACCTACTTGTCCAACTTGTCCTTGATTGTGGGTATTAGTGTGGGCAAATACAGATTCTCCCTCCCAAGTACTTTTAATTCTTTTTCCTCCTTCACTCTCTTCTCTTTTCTTTTTTTTCCCCTTCTCCTGTATTCTAATATCCTGCTTATGTCCTTTAATTTCTTTCTTATTCTTTTCTTTCTTACTTCTCCTTGCACTTCTCTTTCTGCTGCTCCACCACTTTCATAATTTCTTTCTTTCTCCTCTCCTCCCTCCTCTCTTCTTCAGGCTTGTAGTGGAGTTAAAAGAGTGTCCTAGAATTTTCCAACACTTCAAAATTACAGTATTTCACTTCTCCTTCCTCTCCCCCCTGAGGTTTTACCTCTTCTCTCCTCTTTTTCCTTTTAGTTCTTACCTTCTGTCCATCTATTATTCTCTGATTAGTTCAGAAGAGACTTCTTCACCCACTTTTGGATAGGTTCTCACAGCAAGCTGCTGTTTCTTTCATTCTTTCATTCTTGTCTTTCTTCCTCAATGGAGATGTGCACGCTCGAGGATATACAGGGACGTGATGCCCTGTGTGCTACTGTGGCGGCCCGCCTTACCTCGGAGATCTAGTTGCCGGACCCTTTTGGGAACCCTCCCTTGAGGGGAGAGCCCCCTTTAGGGTCGTCGGCCGATCCCCTTGCGGTTACGCAGTTTTCCCCACCTCGTTCCGTGGGGAAAAGGGAGCTGTAGCTCTACCCGGCCGCTTACAGAGCAGACTCTCCCCTTCCGAGGCTAAAGAGTCCTTCTCCTCGCCATTGCGGCACACCGGAAGATTGCTTACATTTCTGAGGATGCCTCCTGCCATCCAGTCATTCTTCCGTAGTATTCAGTCATCCACACTTCATCTGCAAAGCTGACACATGCAAGCTCTGCAGAAACACAACACAGAAAAGACTCCCTGTTTGACCTTTGGTTCACTTTGTACCCCCACTTATCATGCATTGGATACCATACACATGTATCTTCATTCAACCGGTGGCCATTGTACAATTCTTTTGCTCCACTGACATTTTCTGAGCTATGACTATTACCCTTTCTTCAGGGTCACATCTTTTTGCATTCCTGTCTTTTCTCACACACATGCATGTTATGTAGCAGCAGTGAAACAGGATTTGTGGGGAAAACTGGATTTAATAGTTCACAAGGGGATGATCTGTAGAGTACCACTTGCGTGGTGGAAGTAAATAATCTTGATGATTCTCTGTGAAAGAAACACTCTCAAGTTTAGACTGTCTTAAAAGGGAGAGGGGGGAATTGGAAGGGGGATGTTTAGCTTTTAAATGCAATGTTAATAGTATTCGTATTGTATTTTAGCTGTATTTTAAATTTTGTATCCATGACGCAAATATTTATTAATTTTTCAATGTTTGTGTTTGCCTTGTTTTTAAATTCTATTGTGTCTTATTATTGTCGAAGGCTTTCATGGCCAGACATAGTTTTTTTCGGGTTATATGGCTATGTTCTAAAGGCATTTTCTCCTGACGTTTCGCCTACATCTATGGCAAGCATCCTCAGAGGTAGTGAGGTCTGTTGGAACTAGGAAAAGGGGCTATGGAATGACCAGGATGGGACAAAGGACTCTTGTCTGTTGGAGCTAGGTGTGAATGTTTCAACTGATCACCTTGGTTAGCATTTGATTGCTTGGCAGTGCCTAGAGCAATCTTTTGTTGAGAGGTGATTAGATGTCCTTGTTTGTTTCCTCTCTGTTGTTGTGCTGTTCTAATTTTAGAGTGTTTTAATACTGGTAGCCAGATTTTGTTCATTTTCATGAACAATTTCATGTTGAAATTGTCCACATGCTTGTGGATCAATGGCTTCTCTGTGTAGTCTGACATGGTGGTTGTTGGAGTCGTCCAGCATTTCTGTTTTCTCAAATAATATGCTGTGTCCAGGCTGGTTTATCAGGTGCTCTGCTATGGCTGACTTCTTTGTTTGAAGTAGTCTGCAGTGCCTTTCATGTTCCTTGATTCGTGTTTGGGCAATGCTGCGTTTGGTGGTCTCTATGTAGACTTGTCCACAGCTGCATGGTACACGGTAGACTCCTGCAGAAGCGAGAGGATCCCTCTTGTCCTTTGCTGAACGTAGCATTTGTTGGATTTTCTTGGTGGGTCTGTAGATAGTTTGTATGTTGTGTTTCCTCATCAGCTTCCCTATGCGATCAGTGGTTCCCTTGATGTATGGCAAGAACGCTTTTCCTCTGGGTGAATCTTCATCTTTACTCTCTGAGGTGGAGTATCCATTGGCCTGTAGAGCCCAGTTTAGGTGGTTCAGTTCATCTTGGAGGAGGTGGGGTTTGCAGATTCTTTTTGTATGGTCTGCCAAGGCTTTAATGGTGCTTCTTTTTTTATTTGGGTGATGGTTGGAGTTTTTATGTAGATATCACCATGGAAAAAGAAAATGAAGGAAGACTGCCTTTTCTAGATGTCCTCGTCATCCGCAAACCAGATCAACAGTTGGGTCACACAGTTTACAGAAAACCTACACACACACATAGATAATGATATCTACATAAACTTGGCATGCATATCTGACATGCCCAAATTTGAATAATTGTGGGTTTTGAGGGGAATTGGCCTGGGCATTTTGGAGTTGTAGATACTGGAATTTATAGTTCACCTGCAATCAATGAGTACTCTGAGTACAATGAGTACTCCACCAAAGATGAAATTGGACCTGGACCAAACTTGGCACACAAAAACCCCATGAACAACTGAACTTTCTGTAGGGGTTTGAGGGGACTGACTCACCATAGTGGGAGTTGTACTTTACCCTACAGGCAGAGTACACTGAACCCCTCCAATGAGGCATCTATAGCAAACTTGCTCAGCCTAACAAACTTTAAGTACTGATGGAGTTCCTTGGGGTTAACCTGGCATGATGTCAGTTCTATTTAATCCACAACCTTATGCATTTTGTACAATTTAAAAACCCCTCACCTCCTTACATTCATTTTCAAGCATCAGGAGGATTGTACAGGGAATCCTGCATAACCTGCAGGCTCCTCAAGTAAGTTGGGGGGGGGGAGCACCCTCCCACTCTTACAGGCTCTAGGAGCCTGAAGAACCAGGATAACTATGGGGATTGTCTCCCAGGATCGCGGACTGCAGTCCTGGGAGTCAAGTCAATCCACACAGGGCCCACACCTGGAAAGATCCGGACCTTAGCTTAAGGTCCAGATTTTTCCAGGTACTTAATTAATGTGGAGTAAACTGGGAAAAGCCAGATTTCTCTGCATTAATTTGCTTTTACCTGAGGTGTCATTTGGCACGGGCAGCCTGTTCTCTCACTTATCCCTGACACCTGTTATTTTCTAATGGCTGTTGTTGAAGAGGGCTTGAGACTTTTTGTATTTTTATTCTTATTGTAAAGATGGAAAAAGCAAATGGATTAAAATAACAAAGGGTTATTATCATGTGTTCAGGGAATAATTCAACAAAACTTCTGGGAGGAAAAGAACTGGGTGCTTTAGCCATCCTCTACACAGGAAGAAGAATTGGAGGCAAGGAAACTATGGCACTAAAATGAGGGGGGGGGGGGGGAGTGTGTGAAATTTGGAAAGGCAGCAGTAGTTTGATCCCTTGAATCCCTTTGGACCTTATATAAATACATAGGAGAAAGAAATGAGGGCTCAAACTGGAAGCACTTGGAGTTACCCAATATGACAAACCATTGAAGTCCATTGAAGTTCAATGACAAACCATTGAAAGACATTTTCGTATCTTTTGCCCCAGATGTATTCTGCCTATTTTTGTGGCAGTTGGATCATCCTGAACTAAAGGATCTATAAGAGGATATCCTGTTTCAAAAGCATTGCTTAAGTGATAAGGTATTCTTCAGCACTAATGTGTTGCTGTCTCATTTATGTCCCACTTTTGGGCTAGTGCTTCACCTTGCATGCAACTTCAGCCTTTATTCTTGCTTTGCTACGCAGTCCTACTTCCTAGTTTGCTCCTTGGTTGTCTGCAGGCCTGAACTTTGGCCCTGACTTCTCACTTGTCCAATTATTTCTAGTATAGTTTTGTCTTCTTTCAATTGTCCAAGTTCATATGCATTGAACTTTACTGAGGATCTATGTTATTGAATGTTTATGAGGTCCTTTCCTTTCAAGAGGCCAAATCACACAAGGCAGTTCTATACAGCAGCGATTTTGTACATAAAGATAACAACTTTTCAAGCATTTTTGTGTTCATCTGGGAGTCAGAGACATATAATCCTGTGCTTCCATTCATGTGTTCAAAGAACATATGAATGAGGCACTTGTGCACACCACTTCCTTTATTTTCCTCTTCAATGTACATTCAAGATTATTCAATGGATGGTTTTAGGTTTCTATAGATTTAAATGAAAGAATGGATTATGCCATTTACATCATTCATCTAGAGTTATCATCAGGTAGATCCCGGCTTATCTCCTTTTTTGAGCTGCAGCTACCAAGAGATGAATACAAATTACTCCTCAGCATGGTAACTTAGACATAAAGCATTCTGTGCATGCTGCAAAAACTTCATGTGTAAATCTTTCTACTGTCGCTGTGAGTTCTTCTGGATACATGGTGGGAGTTACATGTCACGTTAAAGGTATAGCATGTACATTTCCAGCCACGCCCACAGGTACCTCTTGTGGGAATATGGGGAAAGAATTCTGGTGTGGACCAAGACTACTCCACACACAAGGGAGAGTTGTAAACTTCTCTCCCACCCACACATGAACATGACCATGATCCTATTAATATTTTGCCATCACCATATAGGGATTTAGCAGAAGAAGAAAAAATTGATGAAATTAGAAATAATTAAAGTCCCTATTTTAAAATTTTAAAACCCTATGTTGGGGTGGGATATGGGAAGTGGGTAGAGAAGGACTTATATGCAGTGGTCCTAATCTTCATCAAGAGATGGTGCACTTACTTAATTAAACAATAACAACAGCAAAGTAGCAGCAAGTGATGTCTAACATAATCTGAGCCACAAGATGTCATTTAATCTGTAATACTGCATGTTGTTCACACTGACATCTAGTTTAATAATCTCTGATATGTTGTCTGTATTGAACAAGAATGATTATGAATTGGTTTATTGTCCCCCAACTACCGAACTAACAAGACCACACAATCATGTGGGATAAATATGGGCAATCTTTATTAATGTTGCCTATTTAACTTTTATGTCACCTGCAAACCAGTTCTTAAGGGGTATGAACTTGGCATGTAATAAGCTGAGGCAGTGGCCATCCAAGATCTACTCTTCAACTAACTTGGGTGAAACACTTGGGTCCCTGGATGTAATCAAACTGTACTGTTTCCAGGGTGACCACTCGGGGAAATTTGCCCCAAGTTCAGAGGATTTGTTGTGGCCAGAACTTCACCTGCTCCAAGGCCTTTTCCATTCAACCTCACATTGGTTGTTTAAACAGCAGGTGAGCATTCCATTTCCTGGCCAACATCACAAAGGGGTTCCTAAGGTGCACACCGAGATAGGAACCCCTCCCTGATTATCACTACAGATTAAGGGCAAGCATCCACTTTGTCCCTGACACACTCTTGCAGGTCACAAAGAAATTGCTGGTTCCCTGGATCTGAGAGATGGATATCTTCAACCCAGAAGAAGTCCTTGCTGTTATGCATTATCTCCCAGGTGGTGTATGTAAATTCCTGGCCCTTATTGAAGGCTTTGTAAATTTTATGGTTGACTCTCTTTTTGGCCCCATCAAGCGTTTTGGCATCACCACCTCTTGGCCATTTTGCCATGGGATAATTGCCCACCAGACAATGTGGGCATGAGGTCATGCCTTCTTAATTTTGTGCATGTCAGCCAATGTTTGCAGGAATAGTGCTCTGCCTTTAAGCAGATCCAAGTCATTGCCATCGAGGTGGACCACCAATGCATCAGGAGTGGGTCCTCTCCCCGCACTAAACAACAGAGGGCATAGCCCATCCCAGTTTGGGGGGGGGGGGCTAACTGTAGGTCAGAAAACATCAATGCAGTCCATGGTTGATCTGCCTTGGAGCTAACCACTAACTCCCTAATTGTAAGGGGACCAAGAAGGCTGCAGAATGGAAAATAAGCTCTTTGTATAGGGAAGAGCAAGCACAGGACCCAACCTGTCCATGTCCCTTCAAACCCAGTGAAAGGGGGTTGTCGACTGTCAAGGGACTTTTGTTACTCATGTGAGCAACCTCCTAAACATCTCCAGACAGTGATGTATGTAGTATAATCTGTAAAACCCTGGGGCTTAACCAAAAGGTGAGGGAGGACAGTTTAGTCCGGATGGACTGTGGGACTAAATCTTTCTTCTTAAGAAAATAGCATATGTGAAACATGTTTAATGGGATTGGCAATATATCACTTATTGTATAATTTTGTCTGAATTCAGCGAAGTCCTGCATGGTCTCAATGTCAGACTTCATGGAACTCAGTGCCAAGGCCAACTTGATACCCCTGACTAATTCTTTGGTCCAATTCTCTATTGATGACTCACCATGGGCTCCTGCCAAATATCAGCATTGGGTGCCAGCTACCTGAAGCACTTCATCTGTATGTGGGACAGAACACCAGCTGATACATGGAAGGTTCAAAACCATACAGTGTGTTTAAATCAGTGAAATATAAGGTAACTGCCTTCATAACCGTTATGGATTTAGATGTCAAGGAATGAAAGACCTGAAGTGTGGCCATGGATTCAGATGTCAAGGGATTAATGACCTCAACTGTGGCTATGTTATTACAACCAAAATGTACAGTGGAGTTTGCAAGCTTATGATCCCATATTGTCACTGCTACCAGGATAGGAAAAGTTTCAAAAATGTGAGCTTCCCAGATATATCCTCAGCATGCCAATGTTCTGGCCATTTTCCTGAACACCAGTGGCCATTTAAATAACCAAAGCTGAGGGCACCTAGGGAGTCTGGTTCCACCAGCCGGGCATTTTTAAGCAGTAGATCTCATCTCCAAAGCCTAACCAAAACTGCAGCCAAACTGACAGGACTGACTTGATTTTCTGAGTATCTGTATGTGATTGTGGGGTAATGAAAAACCACAAATGACATCACAAATCCTATGCAGGAATCCCCTGCCTATGGCCATAACTTGGCAGGCAAAATTAACATGGCCAATTAGTACCTAAAATTCTCTTAAGTGTCTAGTTGCTATGGTCTATATCAGATCGTAACTCCAGGGTCATCAACCTTAACTTGTAGCTATCTTGAGAACCAGTGAATAGTGTCAATTTCAATAACCAAAAAGTCAACCTAGTTAATGACCCTTCCATCTTTAGGCAGTCAAAGGGGTTACCAACTGTGATGCTAATTGTTCAAATGCCCCAGTTTGATTTGAGCACCCATTCCAGGAATGTACTATATTTTTTCCAAAGCTGCACCCATTACTGAGCAGCCCAAGGTCAAGGCCCTGTCTATGTAATCAAGCCCAAATGACAGCCCAAAAGCTCAATATCAAGTTATACGGGAAGAAGGCGAAAGGCTGACTCAGTGTCACATTGGGCAAGCTCAGCAGCCTTTTTTCAGGTACGCCTTTTATCTATTGCTGGATGTATTGCTGAAGTACAATCCAGCAATACATGGAGCGAGAGTTGCCAGATGTTCAAGCTGGGTTTAGAAAAGGCAGAGGAACGAGAGACCAGATTGCCAATATCCGCTGGATAATGGAGAAAGGCAGGGAGTTTCAGAAAAACATCTACTTCTGCTTCATTGACTATTCTAAAGCCTTTGACTGTGTGGATCATAATAAATTGTGGCAAGTTCTTGGTGGGATGGGCATACCAAGCCACCTTGTCTCTCTCCTGAGGAATCTGTACAAGGACCAAGTAGCAACAGTCAGAACTGACCACGGAACAACAGACTGGTTCAAGATTGGGAAAGACGTACGGCAAGGCTGCATACTCTCACCCAACCTTTTTAACTTGCATGCAGAACACATCATGCGATGTGCGGGGCTGGATGAATGCAAAGCTGGGGTGAAAATTGCTGGAAGAAACATTAACAACCTCAGATATGCAGATGACACCACTCTGATGGCCAAAAGCGAGGAGGAGCTGAGGAGCCTTCTAATCAAGGTGAAAGAAGAAAGCGCAAAAGCCGGGTTGCAGCTAAACGTCAAAAAAACCAAGATTATGGCAACAAGAATGATTGACAACTGGAAAATAGAGGGAGAAACCGTGGAGGTCGTGACAGACTTTGTATTTCTAGGTGCAAAGATTACTGCAGATGCAGACTGTAGCCAGGAAATCAGAAGACGCTTACTTCTTGGGAGGAGAGCAATGTCCAGTCTCGATAAAATAGTGAAGAGTAGAGACATCAGACTGGCAACAAAGATCCGCCTAGTCAAAGCCATGATATTCCCTGTAGTCACCTACGGATGTGAGAGCTGGACCTTAGGGAAGGCTGAGCGAAGGAAGATCGATGCTTTTGAGCTGTGGTGTTGGAGGAAAGTGCTGAGAGTGCCTTGGACTGCGAGAAGATCCAACCAGTCCATCCTCCAGGAAATAAAGCCCAACTGCTCACTGGAGGGAAAGATACTAGAGACAAAGTTGAAGTACTTTGGCCACATCATGAGGAGACAGGAAAGCCTAGAGAAGACAATTATGCTGGGGAAAGTGGAAGGCAAAAGGAAGAGGGGCCGACCAAGGGCAAGATGAATGGATGGCATCCTTGAAGTGACTGGACTGACCTTGAGGGAGCTGGGGGTGGTAACTGCTGACAGGGAGCTCTGGCGTAGGCTGGTCCATGAGGTCACGAAGAGTCGGAGACGACTGAACGAATGAACAACAACAACTTTTATCTAACAATGGCTTCCACCCATAATTAATTGTAAGTCATGGGACCAATAGGCGATTCTCTCTTCCTGAATCAGTATGAGAAAACCCTCACTGAAACCACTATGTAAGCAGTCAGCCACGATGGCATTCAGATTATTATTTAACCAGGTAGTCAGTTGGAGTAAATTAATTGGAGTAAATTAATCCAGCAGAGGCTGGATGGCCATCTGTCAGGGATGATTTGAATGCAATATTCCTGCTTCTTGGCAGGGGGTTGGACTGGATGGCCCATGAGGTCTCTTCCAACTCTTTGATTCTATGATTCTATGATTCTATGGGCTGAGGGAAGAGCCCTGTCCCTTCTTGTGAAGTGATTGTCTCCTTGGTTACTGTTGAAAGGTTTGCCTTTGTTGCAATTCCCAGCTGAGGGTGTACTGCTGTAGACTGAGCAGAATATTGGAATCTGCATGCTTTGCAGGAACTTACTCCTTGAGCTGAGAACTTCAATGAAGCAGGCATTGTTGCTGCTATTTTTGAGCAGCCGGTTGCTGAAAAGAATGTGTCCCATTTATAGTTTTGTACTATATGGCCACTGTTGACCCTCTCATCATTGACTAGATGAGATGGTTAGCCACTTCAACCCTGAAGCATATGTCATAGAACAACCAGCCAATGCTATAAAAGCAACATATGTCGTATAATTGATGTTCAAATATGAAAGAGCAAGAATTCCCCGGTCAGGTTTGTTTTTACAACAACGTCAGCATAAGTTGGAAAAAGGTAAGCCAATCGCCTTAATTATGATCTACCTTTTCTTTTTAATCTTTTGTTTCTGATAATTGTCCAAATCATCTTTTTTTAAAAAATCCCAGAAGAACAGGAAGAATATGTCTACATATAAAGCTCTCAATGTCTTATCAATTGACTTCTGTGCCAGGTAACACCATGCACTATACTGTTAGTCTGAGGTCACCTGTGAAGGGCCAACTTAGGGTGCCCCAGTATTGTTGAGCAGGTCATACTGTAATGAGAAGTGACTGTACTGGTTCCCAAGCATGGCCACTGCTGGCAAACAGGAATAGGGTACCTTGCTAATGCTTGATGTTCAGCAGATGGTGGCTACTGAACAGAACTCCCATGTAAGTTTGGTGAACTGCAGGCCATGTGGTACCTCCGTTATTACCTATAAGGACAGTGACTTCACTGGCAGCACTGCCAATGTTCCAGTTTCAATGTGGCCACTGCTATTCCCACTGCCTCTTGTTTTACCTTGGTCATGATCACGGACTGACCTGCAACTACACCCCTCTCTGTGTTTGGCTCCACCTATAAATTGGAGACACGTGAAGAAAAGGTTTTGATCAATAAGGTTTTATTAGCTAATCAAGAAGGACTGAAACTGTAACAGGGGGGTTGAGCCCCTTCTCTCTCTCTTTTAAAATAAATTAGCTTGCATGGACCCCAAGAGCACTGAGAGCTTCAATTGTTGTGTCTACATCCTTGGAAAATGTAAGGTTTTGGGGAGGAGGCGGTGCATGCTGAAACCTAGCCACTGCTGTTGGGATCCACATGCTGTCACTAGACACCTAAATGAAGCATCATGCCAACAACCAGGGGCACAGACTGACATGGGCAAGGAAGGCTGGAGGTGGTGGCTGGTGAGCAAGCTGGAAGGCCAGTGCTTTGCCCTCTTGCCACAGACCCACTTGGACTGAGAAAGGAAAGCCAGCACCTAACTAGCCCAGATGCTTAAGGCCACTGTGCCACAGATGAGAGAAGCAGGAACATGCCACAGCCCCCCCCCCCAAATGCCGGGAAGACAGAAAAAAGGGAAAAAATGAACAAAGAGAGGCCCCGCAAGCCAGACCGAGTGCCACTGTGCTCCTGCAAGGCCTGTGGCACTGAACTCAAAGTGCAACAGAACTGAGGCTCACAACTCCGGTTTGGAAAAGAACTTGAAGCAACATGAACTTGAAGCAACAAGCATTGGAGCTGCAACCCTAAGCCAGGCCATGCCCTCCCCTCTCCTTGTCACTCACGGTCCAAAGAAAATTGGCTCCACTGCTACCTCCTTCAGCGCCAGATGGAAGAGTGAGCCTCTTGGGTGGTGCTGCTTGGCTATGTTAGGAGAGGGGAAAGCTAATCACTACGTTTTTTTCCTGACCTTGCTGCTTAGTTCTCCTTGGGACACTTACATTTTCTCTAAATGGCATCTCTAAACTCCATTGTGAGCACCGCTGAAAATAAATACACTGAACATGAAAATGATTACATTGTATGAAAAAGTCATGTGGGCATCAGCTATTTGGTGCTTCCACAATATTCCTGAAGTTCACATAACCTTACTGTTTTTTATTATTTGGGTATTCGTCTTTAATCTGGCATTAAAAAAACCTGCTCAGGTTGCATTTCATTAGTGACTTTAAAAAAATAATCCTTAAGTAGCCTTTAAAATGGATCAGTCTATATATAGAAGAAGCTAAATGTAACTTGACCATGTCCTTTAAATCCAGCGTCCCTTTCTGAAACTATTCAATAACATGATGCTGACCAAACAGGCCTCCCACCCCCTTCTCACTCTTTTCAAACTTTCTCTCCAGAGGAATGGCAATGTACAGCAAGCTTTATGGATATCAACTTGTGAAATAGAAGTTTACAATGGATTTGCTGACAGACCTTCAACTATTATAGACCTAGCCAACCAGCTATAATAAAGGGATTTATCTTGGATTAGAGTCCCTGGAATTAATCATTAATTGGATTAATGAACAGCAATTCATCATGCATGCCAAGCTTTGCCTGCTCCTGACTTCTTGCTCCAATCCCCTTGTAAAAAAAATATCAAGGGGAAACCTTCTGTTTGCAGAAAGTTCACGAAGAAATTTAAGATATCTGTAATTTTGTCAGCTGAAATACCTAGTGAAAACAACACTCACACTATTCTCTCCTTTGAGTACACCTTCAGTGTTATAATTATGGTAATTTTCCATTTACCCACATTGTTTCATCACATTGATTTCAAACAAAGAGTCTGTGAAACTAGAATCATTGTTACTTTTTAAAAGTAAAAACAAAAATAGAAATTGCTTAAGTTTGGATATTCTTCAAATGAAACACGTTCAGATGTAACATGCAGCCACAAGGTGCTTCCAGAGTGGCATCACCTTTAGCATTCTTGATCAAACACATTGTTGAAATCCTGTCCCTCTTTGGAAGATGTTTAGTGGAAAGAACAGAACTGGGGGAAGTAGTGGGCAAAACACAAGAGGAGTATAAAATGGAAAAATGTGGTCTCAATCCTATCCATGATCCCAACTAGAGTAGACTCATCAATCAATGGGCTTTCTGTTGTAATTTGTAATGCAACAATTGATTCATTGGATCTACACTTTTGAAAACTACTTAGGATTCCTAGAGGATTATGTGAACAAGACTGGAAGGTAACACAATAAAGGTCTTGTCTGAAACGCTGGTGCTTTCCAATTGTCTGCATCTCCATGACAATGTAGGGTAGGTGGAAAAAACCCTGGAAAACATGGGAGAAGGATCCATACCTGGCTCCAAAACAACCACTACAAGTTACATTGCAAAAGGAGGCAGGAGGGTTCAAAGAGGAAGATAAGGACATATGGTTATATAAGCAAACAAAACCACAGCCAATCATACCATTGCCTGACCAACTGTCAAAGACAATTGTGGTCTGCCTCCACCTCTGGATGCCAGCAAATTAATTTCCCACACTTCCACTGTTTTACTCTTTGCTAAATGGGTTTATAGAAGAATTAAGGAATTTGATCTCTGGGAATCAAACAAATTATAATTTATTTGACCAATATTGCTTTGTCCTTCGTCTTTCTCTGGCTAGATCTACACTGACCTATATCCCAGGATATGATCCCAGATTTTCTGCTTATCCTAGATTATCTGCAGTGTAGACTAATATAATACAGTTCAAAGCAAACAATTTGGGATCAGATCCTGGGATATATTTATTTATTTATTTATTTACTTTGCTTATATATCGCTGTTCTCAGCCTGGAGGCAACTCACAGCGGTTCACACACAGTAAAAACAGCAATAATTCAATGCAACACATAGCAATAGACCACTTAACACATTATTCACTTATAAACAATAAGCAATTATAATAACAGTTATTACAATAACCAAACCCAATCGTCTCATCATCAAAGCGTAGTCCAGATTCAACGTCCATTCTTCCATTCCTATGTTCAATTACCAAATATTGCACTAGATTACTCGAACGCCTGCACAAACATCCAGGTCTTCAACTTTTTTCGGAATGCCATGAGGGATGGTGCCAGCCTAATGTCCGTAGGAAGGGCATTCCACAGCCGAGGGGCCACCACCGAGAAGGCCCTATCTCTCGTCCCCGCCAACCGTGCTTGAGAAGCTGGCGGGATCGAGAGCAGGGCCTCCCCAGAAGATCTCAAAGTTCTGGTGGGTTCATAGGCCAAGATGCGGTCAGATAGGTATCTTGGGCCGGAACCGTTTAGGACTTTATAGGCCAACGCCAACACCTTGAATTGAGCCGGGTAGCAGATCGGCAGCCAGTGGAGCTGGCGCAACAGGGGGGTTGTATGCTCCCTGCGCTCCGCTCCTGTTAGAATCATGGCTGCCGCACGTTGGACTAATTGAAGCTTCCAGGCCGTCTTCAAGGGCAGCCCCACGTAGAGAGCGTTGCAGTAGTTTAGGCGGGATGTAACCAGAGCGTGGACTACCGTGGCCAAGTCAGACTTCCCAAGGTACGGGCGCAGCTGGTGCACAAGTTTTAGCTGTGCAAAAGCTCCCCTGGTCACCGCTGAAACTTGGGGTTCCAGGCTCAGCGATGAATCCAGGATCACACCCAAGCTGCGAACCTGCGTTTTCAGGGGGAGTGCGACCCCATCCAGCACAGGCTGTAACCCTATGCCTTGTTCGGCCTTACGACTGACCAGGAGTACCTCTGTCTTGTCTGGATTCAGTTTCAATTTGTTCGTCCTCATCCAGACCGTCACAGCGGCCAGGCACCGGTTCAGGACCTCGACAGCCTCCTTAGTAGCAGGTGGAAAGGAGTGACAGAGTTGGACATCATCTGCGTACAGATGACACCGTACTCCGAAACTCCGGATGATCTCTCCCAGTGGCTTCATGTAGATGTTAAACAACATGGGAGACAGTATTGAGCCCTGAGGAACCCCACAAGACAAAGGTTGTGGGGCTGAACAGGTGTCTCCCAATAACACCTTCTGGGATTGGCCCTCTAGGAATGACCGGAGCCACTGCAAAACAGTACCTCCGAGCCCCATCCCTGCGAGGCGTTCCAGAAGGATACCGTGGTCGACAGTATCGAAGGCCGCTGAGAGGTCCAGCAGCACCAACAGGGACACACTCCCCCTGTCGAGCTCCCGGCGCAGATCATCCACTAAGGCGACCAAGACTGTCTCGGTTCCATGTCCTGGTCTGAAACCAGACTGTGCCGAGTCCAGATAATCCGTATCTTCCAAGAATACCTGGAGTTGTGAGGCCACCACACGTTCCAGGACTTTGCCCAAAAAGGGGAGATTGGAAACTGGCCGAAAGTTGTCAAATTTAGTGGGATCCAGTGATGGTTTCTTCAACAGCGGTTTTATTATAGCTTGTTTTAAGCTCGCTGGAATCTTGCCTTCCCGAAGGGAGGCATTAACCACCACCTCAACCCACTCAGCCAATCCCCCTCTGGCCTCCTTTAGAAGCCAGGATGGGCAGGGGTCTAGGATGGACGTGGTCGGTCTCATTCCTCCAAGTATCTTGTCCACATCCTCGGGTTTCACCAATTGAAATGAATTCATCAAAATAGGACAAGCAGGTGCTCGTGTTACATCCTCAGAGACTGCCCTTAATATGGAATCCAGACCAGAATGGATCAAAGCGACTTTGTCTGCAAAGAACTGAGCAAAAGCTTCACAGCGAGAAGTCGAGTTGTCAGGGTTCCCACCTTGGGTGGCAGGATTTAAAAGGCCTCTGACAATTCGGAACAGCTCAGCCGGACGGTTCTTTGCAGACGCAATAGGTCAGTGTATATCCAGCCTCTGTGAAAATCGGAATGATAAACTAAAGAGCTTTGTAATATATGAGGTAGGGCTGGGCGGTTTCGTTCGTTAATTTCGTAATTCGTTATTAATTCGTTATTTTTTTTATAACGAAGCGATATTGAACCATTCAGGAGCAACTAAAAAATGAAACGAACTTTTCCAATTCGTTTCGTAATTGTTTCGTAATCGTTTCGAAATCGTTTCGTAATTGTTTCGAAATCGTTTCGTAATCGTTTCGAAATCGTTTCGTTATTATTTCCGCATGTCTGGTGTAAGTTTTAGGGTTGATGTTTGTTTTATCAGTGAAAAAAATATATAATTATCACACCAACAGTCAACAACAGAGGGAGAGGTTATTTTTAGCGTATTGCGCGATCGCGCCCGCCATTAACGAATCGATTCGTAATTGTTTCGTAATTGTTTCGTAATTGTTTTGTAATTTCGTAAATTTTGAACTTTTTTAAAGGAAAATTTCGGAATTCTTTTAAAAATCGAAACGCAAAAACCCCCTAAAAACGAATCGAGTTTAGAAACATTTTTTTCCGTGGTTGCCCAGCCCTAATATAAGGGTTATATATGAAAGATTACCTTGTCCAGGTTTTCAGTGAAAAGAGATAAAAGCACAAATACTCTCTTCTTCTCATATCTTTGGCTCCTTCTATACTGTCATATAATCCAGATTATCAAATCAGATAATCCACATTATCTGCTTTGAAATGGATTATATGAGTCTACACTGCCATATAATCCAATTCAAAGCAGTGCAGAAGGGGCCTTTGGCCATTCTTAGGAAACCAATGAATAAACCCAGCTTAAAAGATTCTATTTGTTAACTCTTTCTCTCCAAAATGTCTATAGTGATGTTTTTCTAAAATGAAACAAGCTTCATTCAGCATTAAAAGCATATGGGTGGTCTGTTGCTTTGGAATTTTGGATTACTCCTGTACATTGAACCTTGTAGACTATTTCATACATACAGACTTTGGCATTTTTACTATTTTTGCTACATTGCTTTTTCTATATCTTTAATAAACTGCTTTGCTGATTTGATTTAGAGTGGAGTGTGGTGGTGAAGTACAGATGTGTTTCCTGGCCTGGAGTGCAACAGAATAGTACTGAGCAGACAATTCCAGTTCCTATGTGTGATTAAGTCTTAGCACAAATAAATTCTGGAATGGTTCTATGTATGATATAAAATACAATAATCCCAATTGAATATAATTTTTTAGAAACAATGCTTTTTAGTAGAAGAGCCTGGTGTAATAAAGACCTAAGAAAACAGATCTTATACTGGAGTTGGCAGCCCTTTGGAAGAAATACAATATAGTACAATGCATTTTTAATTCATTCACCATAGTTTCCTGATGATGATAAATGATCCAAAATATTAAAGAACAGTTGGTAAGTGACCCCCCCCCCCCCCTCGCCCTTTCTTGGATAAGCAATTTACACCTTCAAAGGAAACCATTCACTGTCTCTGAACTTGTCAAATGAAGGGATTTCAAAATAGTAACAATAGTGCTGTTTGGTTTTCAAAGGCTAAAAATAAAATAAAATTGCAAGACATTTCATCCTTAGATGTTGCTAATCATTTTCTTCCAAGACCCTTAGTAGTTAAAATGCTTATAATGCCTCTGTTAACACAGGCCTGAATTAGAAAGGCAAATGTCTCCAACTTCAAAGTTACTACATTGTAGGTCTTCCTATTGTGCATGCACTGAATTTCAAGTTGAAATCAAAGGAGACTTTGCATGGAAATTATGTAAATCATTAAGACTGCAATCCTCCACAAATTGTGTTGGGTTTAATGGTATTTAAATGGCCTGACTCTGAGTAGGATTGTAACCTAAATCCCTTCTTCTAAGAGGAGATTAAAGCAAATGCATAAACCAGTAGTTCCAACAGATAGTCCCCATCAAAGTAAGCAGAACTTTTAAGGAGTGCTAGGTCAGCATTATTTATGTGACTGCATTACTTTCTCTTTTGAAGGAAATGCTTTGCCCAATAAAATTATGTGCCACCACAACAATGCTTTAAATAGTGTATTATAGTCTACAGAGTTTTATATGGGAATGAGTTATATCTATTCATAAGAAAAGACCTGTTAAGTAAGATCTACTGTCCTTCAAGACTAGCATCTTCCTTCCCATAATCATCAATCAGCTGCAAGCAAGTCTGGCTGGGTCACTCAGTGGTGAGGTTATGCTCAAGGGATTTTTGTAGGTACTCTTATAGGAGTAGATCACTGTGGAGAACCAACTTATTTAGCTTTGGCATTTGTTGAAGGCAATGAGGGAAAATGTTGGCTGAATTGCTCTCTCTTCTAAGCAACACTGATGTCCTACTGACAGAGGCAAAAGTCTTAGAAGTGGTTTGTCAATACCATTCTATGAAAAGCCATTTACAATACCAGATATTTATTGGCTGTCTCTCATTCAAGCACTAAACAGGGCTTTTGCTGGTTAGCATCCAAGATCAGACATTATCTGGTACTTTTAGATTAGTTAGATTACTTAGGCCTAAGTTATATAGTTATGTATATGTCAGTTTCATGCACAACTTAAGGGAAAGTTTTGGGACCAAAAATGGATTTTAATACAATTCATGGATAAATTGAGGGTTATTCCATGGAGAAAGGAAAAGGCCAGAGCTGCCTCATGACTATGTGAGATTGCCCATCCCCCCTATACATTTACAATCATGGCGAAAATGTTATCACTATATGGACAGCAACCAAAAAGCCCACAATATGGTTCAGATATGTGGATGACATCTTCACCATTTGGAGCCATGGAGAAGAAGAACTCAACAGGTTCCTGGACCATCTTAACAGCATCCACCCAAAAATCCAATTCACAATGGAAAAAGAAAATGAAGGAAGACTGCCTTTTCTAGATGTCCTAGTCATCTGCAAACCAGATCAACAATTGGGTCACACCGCCTACAGAAAACCCACACACACAGATAGATATCACATCAAAACTACAACCATCACCCAAGTCAAAAAAGAAGCACCATTAAAGCCTTGGCAGACCGTGCAAAAAAAATCTGCGAACCCCACCTCCTCCAAGATGAACTGAACCGCCTCAACTGGGCTCTCCAGGCCAATGGATACTCCAGCTCAAACATCAGAAGAGCTGCAAGACCAAGAACAAGCCACGAGAGTAAAGATGAAGATCCACCCAGAGGAAAAGTGTTCCTGCCATACATCAAGGGAACCACTAACCGCATAGGGAAGCTGATGAGGAAACACAACATACAAACAATCTACAAACCCACCAAGAAAATCCAACAAATGCTACGTTCACCTCTGCAGGAGTCTACTGTATACCATGCAGCTGTGGATAAGTCTACATAGGGACCACCAAACGCAGCACCCAAACACGAATCAAGGAACATGAAAGGCACTGCAGACTACTTCAACCAGAGAAGTCAGCCATAGCAGAGCACCTGATGAACCAGCCTGGACACAGCATATTATTTGAGAACACAGAAATGCTGGACCACTCCAACAACCACCATGTCAGACTACACAGAGAAGCCATTGAAATCCACAAGCATGTGGACAATTTCAACAGAAAGGAGGAGACCATGAAAATGAACAAAATCTGGCTATCAGTATTTAAAAACTCTAAAATTACTACAGCTAAACAGCAGAGAGGAAACAACCAGGCACATCTTAACACCTCTCAACAAAACATTTTCCCAGGCTCAGCCAAGCCTTCAAATGCTAATGAAGGTGGTCAGCTGAAACATTCACACCTAGCTTCAGCAGAGAGCTCTTTGCCCCACCCCAGTCATTCCACAGATATATAAACCCATTTTCCTATTTCCAACAGACCTCACTACCTCTGAGGATGCTTGCCATAGATGCAGGCGAAATGTCAGGAGAAATGCCTCTAGAACATGGCCCTATAGCCTGAAAAAACCTACAAGAACCTAGTGATTCCAGCCATGAAAGCCTTCGACAATACAATGTTATCACTATTTGTGAGGATGGACAACCAGGTAAGAAGGAGAAGATGGAAATGCTGATGTTGATAAAATTATATTTGAGTAAAGAATGTGAGGACATGGGAATGCAATGAAGGCATTGGCAAGGACAATCTATACTTATAGACTTCCCAAAATAGTATATTTTGTGAAGTGTATTATGACCTATCATTTATTGAGTCATTTCAGTCCAGATACTAAGAAATCAGAAGTACTATGGTGTGAAAGTAGTCTGGAACATGTATGTGTCATCTGTTGACATCCTACAAACTTTGGCAGGTTTCTCCTGTCACATGGCCACACAATGAAAAGATTGTCGTTAGTGCTAAACATGTTACAAATATTCAGGAATAGGTTCACAAAATTGGTTCTAAAAACCAATTTCTAATAGATTTCATGACAACATTTAAAGTAGAATTTCACCCATCCTCTCCCTTGTTTTGCCATTAGTATTAGCAGTAGTAGAGACGTTAGGCCAATGCTGAGCACTTCTATAAATCCCTTAAGCTTCTTAGTTGAGCCATTGTAGAGCTCTCCTTTAACACTGTTCATGCTAATATGAGTTAGATTTGTTTTTCCAGTCCCTGTGGAGGCATCAAACTGTCTTTAATTGAGTTTAGAAAACCATGTTTCTATCCTAGGCATAGCCCCAAAAATACTCTGCCCAGACAAAATGAAACAAAAATGAATTTTGAAACAACTCAAATGGATCAGTTAAAGAAATATTTATTGAGGTGGACAAAAGCCATATCATCCATCAGGTAGTTCCATACAGCCATGGAGATTGCACTTACCGCATAATGTACTCACCCTTTAAAGATGGAAGCACCTTAGCTAAGGGAATTATTATTTTTTACAACTATTTCTGTGGCTTGAATAAAATGCTTTGGCTGTGATTCCCTACAAGATAAATAACACCATGTGCTTCACAGAAGTGTGAATGCAATGACATTAAAGCAAAAGTTTATTACATATAATTGCTTGCTCTGTTTATGTGACTTCTGTAGAACTTGGACAAGCAATTTAGTTTACAGAGATTTATAACGGTTTTCATGAAGATGTATGAAACAAAAAAGCTGTGAGCATTTCCAAACCACCTATAAATCATGTTATACATTTAGTTTCTCCTGGTGGTATATAAAAACAAAATAAAATTTAAAATTAAGACTAGCTTTTTGAACTAACAGATACTTGGTATTTCTTTCCTCCATCTTCTCTGTAGCCATATATTGATTCAGTTCATAAAACATATTATGATGGTTTAATGCAGGTGTAATGGATGCTATTGCTATATTTGTAGAAATATGTTTTTTCAGAAAATAATATGTTTCATACCAGTAGGTGTACAAAAGCATTTTATATCTGTCTGGTAAACTGAATAATAGTCAGCATGATGAAAGCAAAAAGGAACCAAAGGCTTCCCAATGACAGGTATAATTAGAGTATGTTTGTCTTCTAAGGAGCCCAAGAACTTTGCTAATCATTTGGGGGCATTTTCTCTCCACCAACATTTCCCAGATGAAAACAAGAGACTGCCTTATATGCTTGCAATATCACTGTTCTCACATCACAGATAACTACTTGAGTGTCCTTCACCACATTGTTGAAGGTTCTTCCACATCTCCTGTGTACTTTAATTCATGGCTGATCCAAGTATGAGCAAAGTTTATTGAAGTCTAAGCAAGTCATTGGTCTTGAGAGACAATTGCTCACATCTCGCAAAATATCTCAAGAACCAAGAGTCCTATCCATTGCAAGACTCTTTATACAAAAATCCTGCCACTTCCTGCTTTTATGCAAAGGCAGATAGATAGCTTAGATGCTAAACTGGGGCAGGAATAGATGAAACTATGCAGATATTAGAGAAAGTAGATAGTGCTTGTGCTGGTACGACTGTACCAGGAGCTCCAACTTTATTTGCTTTGTATTAAATGTTTGCTTGCAGTCCAAGGTTTCTGGGATTCTGCAGATAGATGGCTTCCTTTGGTTGCAGTCATAGGGCAAGTCACTGTCCATCATCGTTACGTTTTGGTCCCGCCCCTTGCTCAGGGCAATTGGGAAGGGAAGGGAGCCATTTTTTAGTTAGTCTCAGTAAGGAAAGCTAATGTACAGGACGTGTGCACGCTTCCCCTGTACAAAAGCTTCAACTCTTAAGAATTTCCGGGGGAGAACAGTCTTAAGAGTCTCCAAAGACATTCCAGGGAAACAGCCCTAAAAACCCTGAGTCTCCAAAACCTGAACAGGGATATTAATTAAAAGGTGAATTTGAGATCTTTTATTTATAAGATCACCGTAAGTTATCATTTACTTGATGACAGTTTATAGCAAAATTGATATGTATGAGTGTGCACACTAACATTTTGGGGAAAAAAAGATATGCATTCTCTGAAATTGTTTCATCAATGGAGGGCCAAGTTTTTTCAATACAAAACAGTTGGCTTAGATGAAAATCAGGTTTGATAGGGCCTAGCTGCTAGCTGTAATCACCCTTTCAAGTCTACTATTCTTATCATTAGAAGACAAGAAAAGATTACTGGGTGTGAAGTTGGCTGGCCATGCTGTAGAAGCTCCTCCTTATCCCAAGTCATAAGTTATAAAAGCCGGACTTCCTTCACTTGATCCCGATATGATTTCCCACACTATTTATTTTATTCTGTCCTATTGTTGTTATGGTTTCCTCTTTGCTCAAGAGCGACAGCACAGTTCTGTGTTAATTACCCTGAAAGGCATATAGCATATATAGCAAAAGTATTGGATAACTACGGAAGCCCCCCGAAAAGACCTTGGAGGGCCACACAAACTGCCCCACGCATCCTCCCAATAGGTTACTCTTTTTCTGCGAGGATTTATATCACACATTCTTATAACAGTATTATTTGAAGGGTCTTCATAGGCCACTGAGTCCAACATCATGCTGAATCCAACATGCTGTTAGAGAATCCCTAACAGATAGCTAATAAGCCTCTTCTTTGAGACATTCAGAAAAGGAGACCCCTCTCCCATCTCTTCTCTAGATAATTTACCTCATTGAACTGGCCTGCTCTCATCATTTATATGTTCCCCAATGGTAAGAGTAATTCAGCAATTGAAATATAGTCTCTTGTAACTTAAAGCCATTAGACCTGGTCCTGCCCTCTGGGGCAGCACAGAACAGCCTTGACTTCCCTCTCTGCGATAGTCCTTACGGTATTTAAAGAGGGCAATCATATTACCTCTCTGAACTGTTGTTCTTTTGATTTATTCGCTATACTTCTTATCAACCTTTTTGCCCTTCTCTGAACTTGCTCCTACTTGTGTCAATTGTAAGTTAAGTTTTCCTCACTAAGACAATGCTGGGATTTACAATTTCTGTCAGTATCTCAACCTCATTGACAAAGCATATTTGGGGAAATGGTATTCTGCTTATTTCTGTACTTACTTCTGAGAGTTATCATTATTCTTCTCCCCTTAATCTAACACTTCAAAATCCAACAGTGATGGCCAGAGTAGGTATACAAATGTTTTGATTAGAAACAGAGACTTGCAAATACTTAAACCCGTTTGAGGTTTGATCAGTTTGCTTTCTATCTGCACAGAGCTGATGGAATTGTACCAGTGTTTTTGTAAACATTGAATTTTTAATTAATACATTCATTTCCTTGTGCTGAAATTGCTCTGTTTCACAGAAAGAAAAGGGGCAATGGAAAGTGGATTTAGGAGAAAGTGGTACTGCTAGTACATGCATTCTAGGGTTATCTAAAGCATTTGCATTCGAGTTCAAATTGAAATGACCAGCATGAAGTACTATACATAGTGTTGCCAAGGTGAGTGAGTCTATTGTTCCCTATTGAGTATGTGCAAATTACTTTTTCTGCTGCTGATAATATGGCCTGCATTTTACAAAAGACTTCACACATCCTGGGTTAGTTGTTACTGAAAATGTAGCACAGGGAATTCTAAAGGTTTTTAAGTCAATGTTACTGAAAGTATTTTGGTACATTAACAGTGTTGCCCATATGTGTGCACATGTTTGCTTGTGTAAGCATAATATTTTTGGTAGGTATAGTGCTATTCAAATTCTGCCAGTGAGAGATGTAAAGAGAGATAGGCGAACAAGGAGATTTTTGGTTTTAACTTTTCACAATGAACAGTTCTTCTAAGCTTTTTATATTCCAGCATTTAGGGGGAAAATATCAAATACAAGCTGATTCAGCCATGTAGTCGGGGCAAAAATGAACCACTTAGGCTTTGTTCATAGGAACAAAGGCAAAAAATGACACACCATTGTAGGGATTTGGGGATATGACAGAAAAGTCACAGCTACTTTCTGTTCCCTGAGTTTAGTGCATATTTTACAGAAAGTTGTTTCTCTATCTTTAGTGTCTTTGTTGTAAAACTCATTGAAAAGAAAAAGAAGGGAGATACTAGGAAGTTGGCAGTTGGGGCGAGAGAGACACTACCGCACACACTCCAAATCTTCTGGCTGCTGTAGTAGCATTATTTGAACTCAGAGGAGCTCCTCTACACCTTGTAATAGCCTTGCAGTAATTCAAAGAATTATTTTAGAAATCTAATTTGGAGCTTTAGTGAGCAAAAATAAGTTTTAAATATTAGAGGACAGTATTGTCTGGCATCCTGTTGGTAACTTATAGAATCATAGAATCAAAGAATCAAAGAGTTGGAAGAGACCTCATGGGCCATTCCAAGAAGCAGGAATATTGCATTCAAATCACCCCTGACAAATGGCCATCCAGCCTCTGCTTAAAAGCTTCCAAAGAAGGAGCCTCCACCACACTCCGGGGCAGAGAGTTCCACTGCTGAACGGCTCTCACAGTCAGGAAGTTCTTCCTAATGTTCAGATGGAATCTCCTCTCTTGTAGTTTGAAGCCATTGTTCCGCGTCCTAGTCTCCAAGGAAGCAGAAAACAAGCTTGCTCCCTCCACCCTGTGGCTTCCTCTCACATATTTATACATGGCTATCATATCTCCTCTCAGCCTTCTCTTCTTCAGGCTAAACATGCCCAGTTCCCTAAGCCGCTCCTCATAGGGCTTGTTCTCCAGACCCTTGATCATTTTAGTCGCCCTCCTCTGGACACATTCCAGCTTGTCAATATCTCTCTTGAATTGTGGTGCCCAGAATTGGACTCAATATTCCAGGTGTGGTCTAACCAAAGCAGAATAGAGGGGTAGCATTACTTCCCTAGATCTAGACACTATGCTCCTATTGATGCAGGCCAAAATCCCATTGGCTTTTTTTGCCGCCACATCACATTGCTGGCTCATGTTTAACTTGTTGTCCACGAGGACTCCAAGATCTTTTTCACACGTACTGCTCTCGAGCCAGGCGTCACCCATTCTGTATCTTTGCATTTCATTTTTTCTGCCAAAGTGGAGTATCTTATGATGGTATAAATTGTAAGACACCATTGTTATTGTGATGGAGATCGGAATTCTTTAGGCACCTTTTTTTCAGCTGAAGACCTCCAAAGGTGGGCAGTCTGTTGTGAATGGGAGAAGCAGCAAACAAGCATTCAAAAGAGCAGCATCATATGGAAAGATCTCTAAAGGCCTCTTTTTGTGCAGGAAAAAATCTTGATGTTTCTCTACACAAACATCATCAACAAAATAAAAACTGCTCAAGTTCAGCAAGCTAGCAATGACAAAAATGGATTTTGTGTTGTTGGATGGGAGACCAAACCTCAACAGATAGGCAGGGGAAAAGTGGGGAAAAGCAGAGGGAACTGTCCTCCTTTGTTCCCTACCATCTTTCCCATGCGAGTGTGGAGAAGAACAAACCACAGACCACCTGCTGCAATGCAACCTGAGCCCTGCCACATGCACAATGGAGGACCTCCTTGCAGCAACACCAGAGGCACTCCAAGTGGCCAGATACTGGTCAAAGGACATTTAATCAACTACCAAGTTTGCAAAATTTGTGTTTTTTTATCTGTTTGTTTGTTTTGTTCTGTTAGAAATGTACTACAATGGTCTGGTTGCTGATGACACAATAAATATACCATTTCCCCCCATCATTTCCAGTATTTGTCAGGCTTTTCCCACTTCCTTCCAGTTATCTGCAGTTAGGAACCAGGTAGTACCTGACTCCTGAAAACTGAGTCTTATTCCCGTTTTCAGGTGATAACAACACGGATTCCCACGGTCAGCCACCAGAAGTGGGATGGCCTTCTTGGGACTCCATTTTGTCAGCACTTGAAAATGGAGAGCAGATGCAGAGAATACTGTATCTGATGAGGTACTATGTCTTATATCAATAACTTCTGTTGTATTGTATTCCTCAGTTGGGTTATTCTCTTTCTTGTTTTCTGCTCCACTCAGACCTGAAAAGCTACCTCAAGAAAGAGAATGCTGGAAAGGAAAGAGAAACATAGTGCACAGTGATCTCATAGGTTTTCAGTGGATGGAAATTACTCAGATCTCTGTGTCATCCAAAATACCAGTAGTCCTTTTATTCTACATTTCTTCTTCAAGACTGATATTTTGATAATTATAACAACCTGCCTTTCTACAACATGTCCTTAAATCCGAAGGTAACTTTTTGACCCAGAGTTCCCAGAAAATGCTTTTCTGTTATTTTTGCCAGCATGAACATGTGCCATTATACAAAAAGGGCAACTAATGCTGGAAAATGTGTTGAGTTAGACTAAAACATTGAAAAGATCTCTGCAGATTTTTTTAAAAAAAATCCCAAATGTTTGTAGCACAATAACCGTGGTGCCTATTTGTATCAAATATTTAACTTTAATTGTACGGTGTCTAGACTTGGGTGGACCATATTTTGGATTTTTGAATCCAGAATATGATCTGAGTCAAAGCATGGTGGTTTCAGCATGAATCAAGCTGTTTTCTAAAATGAATATTGGGGGCTAAACTGAATCTTGTAATTAGGGTACAGCCCTTATTTCAGTTAAGGTACATCCCTTAGGAATTGTACTTTTCAATAGATTTGGCAGAGATCTGACCCAATTATGTTGAACTATGTCCACAAATCCCTAGGACTTTACATAGCAGGTCACTGAGGGGGGAGGACATTATTTATTTATTTATTTCCTATATTTATACCCTGCCCTTCTCTCCCCCCCCCCCCCCGATGGGGGACTCAGGGTGGCCTAACAAAAGCATCATATGCTGCTAACATCATAAAACAAACACAGTACAATGGAAATGTTAAAAATTAAAACAACAATTAACACAATTAATTAAGACACATTAATTAAAATTGAAATCCAAAAAACCAGTCCAGGTCAATTCATTGCCATAAGTTCCATTTGCTGCTCACTGATCAAACACTTGGTCCCATAACCAGGTCTTGATTTTCCTTCTAAAAGACAAGAGGGAGGTAGCCAATCTGATATCTCTAGGGAGGGCGTTCCATAGGCGGGGGGGGGGGGGCACTGCTGAGGAGGCCCTGTCTCTCGTTCCCATCAACCATGTTTGCGATAGTGGTGGGATCAAGAGCAGGGCCTCTCCTGAAGATCTTAAACTTTGTGATGCTTTGTGGCAGGAGATACGTTTGGACAGGTAATCTGGCCCAGAACCGTTTAGGGCTTCAAATATTAAAAAAGGCCCTTTGAATTGTGCTCGGAAGCTGATCGGTAGCCAGTGGAGTTGGCGTAACAAAGGAGTTGTATGTTCCCTGTACGTCTAGTGGATAGGATGGGAGTACTGTTTCTATGTGACCTCATGCCATAGCGCCTGCTTTTTTTCTTGCCTTCATCTTAGCCTTTGCTCTTTCCTGGAGTGTTGCTGCACTGTTACACCCAACATTTTCCTAGATGCCAGAACATTTGCAATAAATAGCCATGCAGTGGTCTTGACAAGGTTAGTGGGGGGGGGGGGGGACAGCCATGCTGCTCCCTTTAGAACTACTATAGCTTGTCTTATAGGTTGTAAGTAATAATTTTAAGTCAGATGACTATCTATCTATTATCTATCTCTATCAGCAGTGGTCTGCTTCTTCCTAGTCAGGTCCAAGATGGAGAATAGGTTGTAATTCTGTTATGATGAACTGTGAGATGCGGGAAATAATGTGAGCTAGAAGTACTAACAAGAGGCATTCTGTCTTGTCACTTACGTTGTTTATATTGAAGCAGTTGTACTCTAGGAATAATAATAGGTAATTACCATTTCCAAATTCTGGATCAAATTAATTTGAAAAACCATTTACGTAAGTGGAAGATTATACACATCTCTCTGTATGTTAGATTGTGCCACAATATATTAGAGAGTGTTTTTAATAATTCATCTCTTGCTTGTGATAGTTTGTTTGTATATTAGTCCAAAACTTTTATAATTAAGTCAGACAATTTTCTTTCTTTGCATTTTGTCTGGTAATTAGGAAATATATTCTGACTTCAAAAATTAAATGACCCACTCGTTAAAGTTCTCTTTTAATCACTGTTAGCTTGTTCATCATAATTAGGGATGTACTGGGATTATGACATTCGGATTTTACATATATGTTTATGCAAAACAAACAGAAAGTGAAATGCAGACATGCTGCTAAGAGAGTTCATTGTTAGAGAAGAATAGATGTAAATATCCTTACTGTCTCGTATATTTCAGCCCAATTCACATGTCTGGAAGGGTGGAGAATGGATCGTTTTATGGCCAAAAAAGAAAATTATGATTATTTCCTGTCACTTGGGAAATCTAGTTGGAAAGAATAACATGCTAACAAGAAATTGGTTCATTTTCACCTGATAATTGTATGTCCAGAAGGCTTTGTTAAAAAGTATTTTACTTAGAAATACAAATATGTTCTTTGTGTGGCAATTAAGTTATTTTTTCTGCAAAACCCACATTATTTGCAGTAACACAACCCCACTGTTTCCAGAGAACCATGTGTGTACTTGCATGCTGTGCACACACAATTTTATGCAAGATTGTTGATTCTTACATAAAATTGAGGAGAAAAAAACTTGCATAAAGACAAGTAGCTGTAAGAATGCGGCCACCCTCCCCCTCCCTTACACACACACACACACACACACACACATACACACACACACAAAGAAAATGTGCACAAAAATATATCTGGCTATTTGAAAACGGGGGGGGGGGGTGTGCACAAAATCATGTTTCTCATACAAAAAAACCAAATACCAACATGTTTATCTGTTTAGAATAACCAACATTACATGGTTACACTATCTACAAATCAAAGAGTATTATAATTAGGACAAGAAATTAGGTTTCCATAATAAGGAAGAAGTTTGGGAAAAAATTTTAAAAACAGAAAAAAAGAGTATAACAAAAATTTATGATGAACTGTTAGAATGGTCAACAGAAGGAGAGGTAGCAAAAAACTGTATGTTGAAATGGGCATAAAACCTAAAAAGATGGATACTGTTGGCAGACTGGGTCATAATATGGAACAAAAAACTAAAGTATACATACACAGCTGACCTGAAAGAAAATTGGTTAAAAATGTTCCACCGGTGGTACATTACACCGATAAAATTAAACCAAATCATAGAATCATAGAATCATAGAATCAAAGAGTTGGAAGAGACCTCATGGGCCATGCAGTCCAACCTCCTGCCAAGAAGCAGGAATATTGCATTCAAATCACCCCTGACAGATGGCCATCCAGTCTCTGTTTAAAAGCTTCCAAAGAAGGAGCCTCCACCACACTCCGGGGCAGAGAGTTCCACTGCTGAACGGCTCTCACAGTCAGGAAGTTCTTCCTCATGTTCAGATGGAATCTCCTCTCTTGTAGTTTGAAGCCATTGTTCCGCGTCCTAGTCTCCAGGGAAACAGAAAACAAGCTTGCTCCCTCCTCCCTTTGGCTTCCTCTCACATATTTATACATGGCTATCATATCCCCTCTCAGCCTTCTCTTCTTCAGGCTAAATATGCCCAGCTCCTTAAGCCGCTCCTCATAGGGCTTGTTCTCCAGACTCTTTATCATTTTAGTCGCTCTCCTCTGGACACATTCCAGCTTGTCAATATCTCTTTTGAATTGTGGTGTCCAGATTTGGACACAATATTCCAGATGTGGTCTAACCAAAGCAGAATAGAGGGGTAGCATTACTTCCCTAGATCTAGACAGTATGCTCCTATTGATGCAGGAAAAAATCCCATTGGCTTTTTTTGCCGCCACATCACATTGTTGGCTCATGTTTAACTTGTTGTCTACGAGGACTCCAAGATCTTTTTCACACATACTGCTCTCAAGCCAGGCATCCCCCATTGTGTATCTTTGCATTTCGTTTTTCCTGCCAAAGTGGAGTATTTTGCATTTGTCACTGTTGAACTTCATTTTGTTAGTTTTGGCCCATCTCTCTAATCTGTCAAGATCGTTTTGAATCCTGCTCCTGTCCTCTGGAGTATTGGCTATCCCTCCCAATTTGGTGTCGTCTGCAAACTTGATGATCCTGCCTTCTAACCCTTCATCTAAGTCATTAATAAAGATGTTGAACAGGACCAGGCCTAGGACGGAACCCTGCGGCACTCCGCTCGTCACTTCTTTCCAGGATGAAGAGGAAGCATTAGTGAGCACTCTCTATGTTCGTCCACTTAACCAATTACAGATCCATCTCACCATAGTTTTGCCTAGCCCACATTGGACTAGTTTCCTTGCCAGAAGGTCAGGGGGGACCTTGTCGAAGGCCTTACTGAAATCCAGGTGCGCTACATCCACGGCATTCCCCGCATCTACCCAGCTTGTAACTCTATTGAAAAAAGAGATCAGATTAGTCTGGCAATGTATAAAAATGCTTCCAAATGTTGTTGGAAATGTAATGACCACGAAGGGAGCTTCTATCACCTTTGGTGGACATGCAGGGAAGCCAAGAAATATTGGAGACTGATTCATGAAGAGTGCCTACAAATTATTACAAAAAAATATTCCCAAAAAAAATCAATATTATTTACTAGGAATCACAGATGGGGATATAAAATTAGACTTGAATGAGGACATCCTGTTTATGTATATGACGACAGCCGCCAGAATTATATTTGCGAAACAGAAGGAAATACTGGAATATCTATCTAATCTATATCTCTCATCTACCCATCTATACATCTGTACCTCTATCTATCATCTATCTATACATTTGTATCTCTGTGTATATTTTTTAATCTCTATTCAGGAAATAACATGTGGAGAATCAAGGAAAAAAATAACGGAGGAGCTTCTCAAATGTTAATAATGTCAGTGAGGAGAATCTTTTCCAAGGCAATTACTTTCCCCACGTGTATTAGAGTCCACCTAATACTGCATTTATTTCCCACAGTAGTCAATTGAATGCCCAAGTCATGAATGGACCTGCAACCTCACCACACATCTCACCATCAAATGGTGTTGAGAGGCATACGGCAGCCAATATTTTCGGCAATTTAATGCCATCATGAGTGGTAGTCATTGATCGTACTGTCCTGCATGAACTTGTCTTATCTTGCCCCCTCTTAAAGCACTCAGACTTGGTCACCATCTAGGCATCTTGTACATTCCATCCTTTAGGTATGCAGTGTTTGAAGTGTCTGTGAATCCTACATATTACACTGGATGCTGTGGTGTTTTGTACTTTCATTTCATACAAGGGTTGTGTAGCAACACTTTGGAATGTCATCTGCAACAATGACTTCCAAACCCAGATGGGCAAATGTTGAACTTTAGCTCCCAGAATCTCCAGCCATTCTAGTAAGATTGAAGTAGTCTAAGTGTAATCACCCTGCTACATCCGGGTCTCACATGTTTTGGAAGCACAGCCTCAGAGCATGGCCAGCCTTCAAACAAAGCCTACACATTGTTGGTAAATATGAGTAATGATGGGAAAATTTATTTTCAGTGAGCTTGTATGTCATTACCAAATTTTTCATTGTGGAACTACTGACATCCTTAATTATTTCTTCATAGTACCATATTTCTAGAAAGATGATATACAAAATTATATTTTAGATATTCTAGAACAAAAGCTAGTGGGACAGTTGGCTCGTGCTTTGTAATAAAATTAGCTATATTCATGATAATACCATTGTATTTATGGGGAGGTATAAAAAAGAGAAAAAGATGGAATACGACAAATTGAGTGAGTGTGTGGGGTTGAAAGGAATGAGAGACTTTTCTCTCATTCCTTTCATCCCCACACACTCAGTCAATTTGAACAATGTGAATTTTCAGTCTGTAACAGTTTCAACCTTTGTTGAACCAGACTCAGAAAAAAAAAATATCATCCCCTTCTCCTCTTCTAAGGTAAAAGACAAAGACCATCTCAGTACTGCTGGTTGTTACTAAAGGTGAAAAAAATTAAGAACTACTGCTCTAGGGAAATGAGTATTGCGAACAATGACATTCTCTTTACTCATTCTTTTATCATATCTTAGAATAAAATCTCAGGTTTTCTGTTGTTATGTAACAAGCCTCGCCTGTTCAATTCCACACTAGTTGTTTATGTGGCATGCTTCCAAGAAGAAACAACAGTAAACAAATTATGTGTTCCTGCTCTGCTTTACAAAGAGTTCAATGTCTTTTCATTACCGCTGCAAAATTTACCTGTTGGGACATTTAGATAAAAAATACATTTCTGCTCTGTGCTTAAAATGGCACCACTGTGGAGTATCAACTTGCATTTTAAAGCAGTAAATCCACAAAATTACATTATGCTTATAGTTGTCATCAAAATATAAAAGGGAGCATTAATCTTGCAGAATTTAATTTTGCCTGAATTTTAATTCCTCTCTTTATTACCAGGGGGATTTATAGATTTTTTTCTCCCTTAATGTATCTGGCTTCCCAAAGTTTATGCTTGAGTAAATGATATGCTACAGTACTAAAGTAATTTTCTAGCCAATAGTTTTAGCATTGTCCTCTTATTTTCTAATATTTTACATACAACTATGATGATACCAAATTTATGTCTCAATTCCACACAAGTATTATGCTTGCAATATTTCCATACTTGGTTGATCTCTACATCTAGATATGCCTTTGCCTAGGGAGAAGGTTGGATATGCTGCTTGCAATTTGCATAGTATATAGTGGTTTCAAAAGACTGTCCCTTCTATAACTTTATAGAGAAAGGAAGTCCAAGGAGCATGACTCTACCATATTTTTGCCTGTGAGACAGCCCCTATTCATAGAGAAAGTCTATGGTGAGATATCCTATGTATACAAAATGGATGAAAAAGGTAGTCTTATCTGGAAATGCTTTTGCATAGACATATACAACACTATGTAACAAAATTTGTAAAAAAAATGTTCCTGGTTTGAAAGTCTTAATCCTGTTTAATTGTTTATTGCTTACTTTGAAAGTAGTTGTTATACTACAGAAACTTCTTTTTTGTGGCTGCCACAAACTATGTTGAATTGGTTGAGACTCAATTAGATATTCATTGAAAAATTATAGAAAAAAGTGCTGCAGGATATCCCGCAAAAACATTTTTTTTGGAGTTAAAAAAACCCTTTTCTATGTTTTTATGATAGAACCAATTAGGAAATGACATTTATAACCCAGGAATAAAAATTGTGTTATATAGTGTAATTGTTATAGGCCATTCTGCCTAATGTCTAACAGATAAAATTACAATCAACAATAAATAAAAACAAGTGAACAGTAGGGCTGGGCGGTTTCGTTTCGTTAATTCGTAATTCGTTAATAATTCGTTAATTTTTTCAATTACAAAACGATAACGAACCATTCTGGAGCAATTATTTAAAAAAACGAATTTTCAAAAACGTTTTGTAAATGCTTCGTATTTCGTTATTGTATTCGTTTCGTTATTGGTTTGAGGTCGTTTTGTTATTATTTCCGCATGTCTGGGCCAGTTTTATGGTTTAATTAATGAAAAAAATTATAATATCACACCAACAGTCAACAACAGAGGGAGAAGGAAGCTTCAGAAGGTTTTGGAGGTTTTTTAGCGTATTTCGCGGTCGCGTCCGCCATTAACGAATCGATTCGTTATTGTTTCGGAAATCGATTCGTTAATTTTTTACCATTTACGAAATTTCGTAAATATCGAACTTTTTAAAAGGAAAATTTTGTAATTATTTTAAATATCGAAACAAAAAAACCCCCCAAATACAAATCGATTTTAGAAACAAATTTTTCCGTTGTTACCCAGGCCTAGTGAACAGCACTATCAAACCACAAGCTGGTAAAGAGGTAACTAGGGAAACATTTGTATTTTTAGTGGTCCATGATATCTGTAAAAAATCCTTTCTAGCACTACATTAAAATAATTTTATTTCTATCAGCTATCTTTATTATCCAGCTTTAAAAAGTATACACAGGAATGGGAAATATGATGGGGTGGAAAATTCTAACTTTAATATTCAATCTTATGATTTTACACTTCAAGATCTTGTCTGTTTCCTTCATGGCTTCCAAGACTTAGTCTTCTTCTGATTACATGACTATAGTTTCCATTCTGATAAATGACTGAGTCAAGGTGTGAAAAATCTTGAACTGTTTCACTGTTTTCTTTAAAGTTATGTAAATGTTCTGTGATAATTATTTTTGGTTTCTTAATGTTCAGCTCTTGATCTACCTTTGCACTTTCTTCCTTGATTTTCTTCAGTAATTGCTCCAAATACTTGCTTTTTCTGCTAGAAGCATGGTGCCACCTGCATATTTTAAATTGTTGATGTTCCTTCTTCTAGTTTTCACAACTTCTTCACCCATATTTATTTCTGCTTTATATATGATACGTTCGGCACACAAGTTAAACAGATAGGATGATAAAATACAGCCTTGCCTGGCATCTTGAATTGGAAGTCATTCCATTTTTCCACATTCTCTTCTGATTTGTAGACTCTTGTCCTGATTACAGATTAGGACAAGAACATTGTGTCACAATTCACATATTTAATAGCTATCTATAGTTTTTCATGATTCACAGAATCAAGGGATTTGCTATAATCTATAAAGCACAGCCTAACTTTCTTTTGAAATTCCTTGGTGTTCTCCGTTATCCAATAGCTGTTTATAATATGATCCCTAGAGCTTCTTCCTTTCCTGAACCCAACTTGGACTGGCATTTTTTCCTCTGTAAAGGTAAAGGTTTTTGTTGTAGAATTTTGATTACTTTACTTGCATGGAAAATTAATGCAATGGGCCTCTGGTTACTGCAATCTCTAGGGTTCCTTTCTTTTGGATTGAACTATAAATTGAGTGCTTCCAACATGTAGGCCATTGTTTTGTTTTTCATATTTGCTGACAGATTTTAGCTAGAGTTATTATGATTTATGTTTCTAAAGTTTGGAGCAGCTTCATTGGTATACCATCTGTTTCTTGTAATTTATTTCTCCCTAGCACTCTAAGTGCAAAGGGTGAGATTGAAGTGTTTAACTAACTAAATAAATGAAATATGATCTTGATAGTAGAGTGTTTAAGCTTATAACTTGTATTGAAGAATTATATTCAACCATAGTTCAGAAACTGTATTATTTTAGAATTCTGGTTGGTGAAGAGAAAGATGGATCATTTGCCATCAAGAAACAAAACAGCCTCTCCTTAAATGGTAATAGTAAAATAGGAAATACTTTCTACAAGCAGGGAGCCATGCCACTTGCCACCTATTTCTGAAGCAGACCTGACTCAGAAGGATTGTATACAAAGTTTGGAGCAGCTACATTTTGCACTATGGTTCCCCAATTCTCTGAACATGTCAATTGGCTGTGTTAGAAGTGAGAGTTCGTGAGATGTGGTTAAAAAAGGATTTTCCTCAAAACTCTAGCTGTATCACTTTTTTCTGAATCCCTTGGAACCACATTTCACAACATTCAGAAGAGTAGTGGCCAAACAAGATGAAAAAAATAATAGTGTTCTACTGAATGTTCTATTTCCTAAGGCTCATGTTCTGATGGAGGAAATAGGAAAAGTTTAAGTGAAGATATATTCATTTAGATTATGCCTTTAGCACTCTTTGAGCGAAGACAGCGAATAACTTATAAATATTTAAATGTAGAAATATGACATAACTGTGTTAATTCACAATATAAATATTCTATGGACTGCCTTAGATTGTATATTATACTTTCTTACTGTTTCTGAAGTTCTACTGCTTATTTTTAGGATTCAATTATCATAATAGGAGAAATGTTACCATTGCTTTAAGCTAGAAAACCTGTAGATTTAATCAGGATATAGTTTTATTCAGATGAAGTAAAGAACATTTCTAATGATTTGTGGAAGTATTTTTAAAATAGTTTGCAAAAAAAAGAAGAAGATTATGCACATTCAACCAATTAGTACTGAGAATCCAGTATGAATACTATTATGTTAATCAGAAAATTGAACTGAACCTGATTTTTAATCCTGGTTTAGAGGACTAAAAAAACAACTAGAAATAATTACAAGGCTAAATTTTTCAAATCCTGAGAGTCACTGGTATTTTCACTCATACAGATGCAGACACAGACATGGAAACACACAAATACATACTCCTTTTTTCAGACAGAATAATGTACTGCTGGTTTATCCCAATTCCCAAATGCAAGACTTGAGTGGGTTCTTTAGAATGTGAAATTAATGTATGAAAACTGCACATTTAAAATGTTTTTTTCTTCAATTAAATATGTATCACAGTAGCATCCTTTGCACTGCAATTGGAAAGTATTAATAATTCTACAGATCTTATTCCCAGCCCAGTTTAGATGCATAGGGATTGCTGGAGAGGGAGTTTAAAACCTCTATCAGTGACCTGATGAAGATTGAACTGATCTCCATCTGCTTGTAAATGGACAGAAATTATTCTTTAAGACCTCCAACACATTTTGGACTGTACCCAAATAGTTTGGCCATCTTCAGGGGATATATCAAAATAAACAGAAATACATATATTTACTTTTTTGTGTGTCAGGAGCGACTTGAGGAACTGCAAGTCGCATCTGGTATGAGATAGTTGGCTGTCTGCAAGGACGTTGTCCTGGGGATGCCTGGATTTTTTTATATTTTACCATCCTTGTGGGAGGCTTCTTTTATGTCCTCGCATGGGGAGCTAGAGCTGATAGAGGGAGTTCATCCACATTCTCCCCAGATTCAAAACTCCGACCTGTCGGTCTTTCAGTCTGCCAGCACAAGGGTTTAGCCCATTGCACCACTGGGGTTCCTATATATTTACTTAAAATATTTATGTGTTGTTTCTTCAAATAAGGATATATTTACTTAAAATCCTTATTTGAAGAAACACCACAGAAATACCATGATTTATCTACAAATATTAAGTTAATTAAATTTAAATATATACCATTCATTAAACTAATATGAATTTCTGAAACATTTGTGATGTGATTAATGGTTGTGTGAGTTCTTGTTTTGACATCAGCAGAGGTGTCCATGACAGTCAGGGGCTCAGTTTGAACTTTATGGCTGCCTAGGAGCATCGATGAAGACATGGGCAAGCCCTTCCCTTTCTCCTGTGCTATTCAGCACAAGAAAAGGGTGATGGTGTGCTTTCTGTTTGGACAGTGGATCAGGCCAAAATGTACCTATCTAGCTGTCCAAACAACCACCCACATTTGGGATACTTTGGAGTTTCTAATATTCTCTGTAGTATTCCCTGATTTTGCCAAAAGTGGGCACTGTCAGAATAAAGCAAGAAACCCCCATGATACTCCCTAGACACTGGTGAACATCACAAGGACAGGAAGCAGTGGATCTGAGGCAAGTTCATTTTTTCATGCCCATGTAAACTTGCCCTCAATCTGCTGAATCCAGTATGTTGAAGCACAAAACTAGTGCTCTTCTGACAGAAACAAAATAAGGGGCTTTTCACAAAGGGACTCTAGTTTGGAGTTCTTCCAGAATACCAACCACATCAAACCCCACATGATTCAGAATAGTAATTTACAGGGCAAGAGACAAAATCCATAAAGGCTCTTAGGCCATGCAGAGAGTAGCAGAAATTTATTATTTATTTACTGTATTTGTATACCGCCCTTCTCAGCCCTCAGGCGACGATTCGATGCCCAGTACACCATAAAACATTTAAAAGCATGGACACATAATATAAAACCATAGCAATAGTATTAAAAACATACATCAATGATGTCTCCTAATAAAAACTTTGTCCAATCTCGTTATCCAGTCGTTCCAATTCCTATGTCACTTACCTTGCATTTTCAAATGCTTGTTCAAACAACCAAGTCTTGACTCTTTTCTGAAATGTTAAGAGATAAATCTTTTTATCTCTTCTACAAATTCTACATCTTTTCTTTTTTTTAAAAAAAATATAATTTTTATTTTGAAGAAAAAAATCTGTAGTGATACAATAAAAGAGGGAGGACATTTCATGAGTATAGAAAAGTGGGAAATAAAGTAAGAAATAAAGAAATAAAACTAATTTATAAAAGAAGAAGAGAAAAAGAAGAAAACATAAATTCCTAAAATAGAGCAAGAGTGGAACAGAAATTTGGTACTTCCTATCTTCACCTTGAAGAATTATTATCTAAGGTAATGGTTAAAAAAAGAGTTATTTATATAGTGCTAGTCCTTTTAAAGTTTGAATTCAGTCTACATCTTTTCTAAAGGAACTTATTAACTGCATTTTATTGGAACGATTGCTCCCAAACCAAGAGCACCTCCCTCCCAAAATTCTTCATTGTTCACATTCCCTTCAGACACTCTGAATAAATAATAGCCAGACATTTTTTTCACTGCATTCATAAAGATGGGCTTCCCCTCATATGCTTTACTCTCCAGGAAACCATTGTACCTTCCATCCATGCCATGCTTTACTAATTTTTTGAAAAGGTTAACACAGTTTCTACTATAATAGCCACTTGATCACTATAGAAGTCATGCTGGAAGCATTACTCATGCAGACCGAGGAATATATCTATGTCTCATCCAATTATACAGAGGGTTTTTCTTCAACTGAGTTCTCTGTATTAGCACAGCTGGGATTGAACAGACATGTTTATTAGGGAAAAGGGCAGTGGGTTCAATGAGTTTTGGGTGTCTGCCAATCCTGAGGTATTTGCCTAGACACTCACCATCTGGTCAGTTAGTTATTTTGACTGCAGAGCCCATCCAGATAATGCATGGCACTAACATGCCACTGATGGTATGCTATTTTCCTCCTTAGAATAGTTCTTTCACAAAGCTCGATGGTAAAGCATAATCACAAAAAGAACAGAGATGTCACTACTTGAATTTATTTTTTTAATTGAATGATCAACACCTTTCTTTGTGGTAGAAATATAAATCAATCCATCTTTAAATTGGTTTCACAAATCCCTGGGATCCCTTCTTGTACAAATTCCTTTTACAAGGTTCAATATTCGACTTCTTCTAAGCCCGGGTCCTCTTCAGCTCGTCCCAACTCCTTCACCTTTGAGAGCTCAAAGGGAACTGGGCTGTGAGAGCTGACCGCATTCCATTTATGCACAATAGGCAGACCAGAAGAAAGTCTTCCCTCTGGTCCACCTGCTGCAGCCAATCTGAGCACAGGGATGAGCTTGCCCCCTGATTGGCTGGACAGATGCAGGGTGCAATATGAACGTGCACAGCAAAGGACTCTCTAAAAGGAAGGAGCACTGTAGGGAAATGGTGGGTGTAGGAGAGCGCCCACTGCCACAACATCCCTACCCAGTAAGTCAGGCAGGGTATTTTCAGTATTGTCTTCTTGGGACCAAAGCATAGTCTGACTGACTGGGTAGCTCCACACTGGCCACTTTTCCTGAGCTTGATCTTGCATCAGTTCTGAAATGGTTTACCATGCCACTCCCTCCCCTAAACTCCAGATTCTGAAGAGGCAAGAGGGAGTCCTGAGCATTCCCATTTTCCTTGTTGTAGCAACCAGTGGATATGACATGAATCGCTCATTGCCTAGAGTCAGTTGGAATTCCAGAGTGATGAGGGAGGGGAAAAGGAGGAATCAGCCCCTGCTCTCTCTTCTTCTCCAATCACCATTGTATTGAGAATGGGAGGGGACAGTAAGTCTTGTCCCATGTATCTGGGCCACCCAGGTCCTGGAAACATGGAATGCTCATTTAAACGATTGTGGCTAGCTCTGTCTGAGAACTGTCCCAACTGGTTACATGGGCCCACATTCATGGGCTGCTTTGCCTTCTAGGGCAGAATTCAGAGAAACTTGTGACTTTGGTTAACATGGTTCAAGGCCACATTAAGTAGTTTTGTCCCATCTTAACCAGAATCAGCACAACATGGTGCGTAGCCAACCTGGAGCTGATTAACCTACCCTTCACACTAAATGGTCAGTGTAGATGTGCCCTATGTGTGAACGTCTGTTGATGCTATGAGATTATGAAAGCAATATGTATCTATCTTTAGCAAAATGGGGAGGGGTGACACCCCTCTCTCCATTTTGCTAAAGGTATACAGAAGGAGTTATTACATGTGCTGCCTCAAGCAGTTGGAAAACTTGGGCCAGCTATAGTAGATCCATGTTGACACCGCAGTTCCCCCTCCTAGCCCTCTTAACCTTATATTCCCTTGTTGGCTCTGGTTCTACAGTTCCAGGATGACATTTAAGATAAATCAGCAGATCTGTTCATTAGTGAGTTCAGTGTGGTAATGTGTGACTGGTTTTCCTTATCAGTTCTTTAATGAAAACAGACGGAGATGTTTAAAATAAACCAGTAATGATTTATGATATAACAAGCATGTTAAACATGAACTCCCTGAACTCTTTTCAGATATGAACTCCCTCAAACCCAAGAAAACCTTTCAAACCTTATCAGTTCCTCTCTTCCTAACTGGCCATAATTTCTGCTCCACTCAAAATTTAATCTGTTCCTATCTGTTCCATCTCTGGGACACCTACACTCTAGAATGAATACAGGTTGACATGATTATAATTGTTGTGTCACAATGCCATGAAATCCTGAGATTTCTGAGGCCCTATCACTCACTGTTGCCTATGGCATTCATCACACTGACAGCATCCTCTTTCAAGATTTTTAATGGTTCAGCTGGGATCCCGTCGTCCCCTTGTTATTAGCAGGGCTGTATACTCTCACCCTACCTATTCAGCTTGTATGCAGAACACATCATGCAACATTTATTTTATTATTTATTTACTTTATTTGTATACCGCACTCTCTCAGCCCGTAGGCGACTCAGTGCGGTTTACAGCCAGGTCAATATACAAAGTGCACAACATTAGCATTTAAAACAGTAACTAAGGCAACTACATCAACTACATCAATATACAATACATCAATACATCAATATGACATCAATACATCCATATAACTAATCCATCACGTCTCATCAGTAAAGTCATAATCCGAATTTCCTGTGGGACTTGACGAATTCAAGGCTGGAATTAAAATTTCTGGATGAAACATTAACAACCTTAAATAGTGAGTTGACTAGGGCAATAGACACGATTGCTCCAGAGCGCCCCCTCTTAAGTCGCTGAGCTAAAACATCTCCTTGGTTCAACGAGGAGTTGGTGGAGTTGAAGCGAACAAAGAGGTGGCTAGAGAGCATGTGGTGGAAAGAGTCCAACGAGCCAAATCGAACACTCCTATGCCTCTATCTAAGGGCGTATGGTGCAGCAATAGAGGCCGCTCAAAATGCTTTCTATTCGGCCAATATTGCGTCTGCAAGGAACTGTCCGGCAGAGCTGTTTCGAGTAATCAAAGGGTTGTTGAATCCCACCTCGCGAGATGGGTCCCCTGACGACTCAGCAGCCCGCTGTGAAGCCTTTGCTCAGTACTTTGTGGACAAAGTCGCTTTGATCCCTTCGGGCTTTGACACCACATTAACAGCAGTCTCTGAGGATGTAACACAAGCATCTGCTTGTCCAGTTTTGATGGATTTGTTTTGATCTGTTCAACTCGATGAGGTCATCAGGGTTCTTGGAGAGGCGAGGCCTACCACATGCATCCTAGACCCCTGCCCTTCCTGGCTGGTAAAAGAAGCCAGAGGGGGTTTGGCAGAGTGGGTAAAGGTGGTGGTTAATGCCTCCCTTTGGGAAGGCAATATTCCAGCCAGCTTAAAACAAGCTGTTATAAAACCGCTGTAGAAAAAACCATCACTGGACCCCACTCAATTTGTCAACTTTCGGCCAGTTTCCAATCTCCCCTATTTGGGCAAAGTCCTGGAACGTGTGGTGGCCTCGCAACTCCAGGAGTTCCTGGTAGACACAGACTATCTAGACCTGTTGCAGTCTAGCTTTAGGCCGGGACATCCTTGGTCGCCTTAGTGGATGATCTTCCCCGGGAATTGGACAGGGGGAGTGTGTCCCTGTTGGTTCTGCTGGACCTCTCTTCGGCCTTCGATACTGCCGACCACGGTATCCTTCTGGGATGTCTCACGGGAATGGGTCTCGGGGGTACTGCTTTGCAGTGGCTCCGGTCCTTCCTCAAGGGTCGCTCCCAGAAGGTGTCACTAGGGGACTCCTGCTCGACCCCTCGGCCATTGTACTGTGGAGTCCCGCAGGGTTCAGTATTGTCCCCTATATGGTTTAACATATACATGAAGCCGTTGGGAGAGATCATCCGGAGTTTCGGGGTACGGTGTCATCTGTACATAGATGATGTCCAACTCTGTCACTCCTTTCCACCTGCTACTAAGGAGACTGTCCAAGTCCTGAACCGGTGCTTGGCCGCTGTGACGGACTGGATGAGGGACAACAGATTGAAACTAAATCCAGACAAGACAGAGGTACTTCTGGTCAGTCAAAAGGCCAAACAGGGCATAGGGTTACAGCCTGTGCTGGACGGGGTTACACTCCCCCTGAAGGCACAGGTTCGCAGTTTGGGAGTTCTCCTAGATTCATCACTGAGCCTGGAGCCCCAGGTTTCGGCGGTGGTCAGGGGAGCTTTTGCACAATTAAAACTTGTGCGCCAGCTGCGCCCGTACCTTGGGAAGTCTGACTTGGCCACGGTGGTCCACGCTTTGGTTACATCCCGTTTAGACTACTGCAATGCTGTCTACGTGGGGTTGCCTCTGAAGACTGCCTGGAAGCTGCAACTAGTCCAATGCTCGGCAGCCAGATTACTAATGGGTGCTGGGTACAGGGAGCACACCACTCCGCTGTTACACCAGCTCCACTGGCTGCCAATTAGCTTCCGAGCACAATTCAAAGTGCTGGTGTTAACCTATAAAGCCCTAAACGACTCTGGCCGTGTTTACCTCTACGAACGTATTCTCCCTTATGAACCATCAAGATTATTAAGATCATCTGGAGAGGCCCTGCTCTCGGTCCCACCGGCCTCGCAAGCACGTCTGGTGGGGACGAGGGACAGTGCCTTCTTGGTGGTGGCCCCTCGGCTCTGGAACTCTCTCCCACTGGAGATCAGAACCGCCCCTTCTATCCTGACGTTTAGGAAACAGGTGAAGACTTGGCTATGGAGACAGGCATTCGACGAGTGAGCCAATACCCTGAGATATGGAAGGAGGATGATGAACAACGATTTTAGTGTGACAACTGACCATTGTAGTTATTGATTGTAATTGCTGTTTTAATGTTTTACTGTAATATGAATTATGATGTTTTATTGATTGTCTGTGATATTATGGTTGGAAACCGGCCTGAGTCCCTCAAGAGAGGTGAGAAGGCCGGTATATAAAACTTTTAAATAAATAAATAAAATATACAGATGATACTACTTTGATGGCTGAAAGTGAGGAGGAGCTGAGGAGCCTGGTAACCAAGGTGAAAGAAGAAAGTGCTAAATCTGGATTGCAGTTAAACATTAAAAAAAAACCCATGATTATGGCAACTAGACTGCTTGATAATTGGCAAATAGAGCCCCCGGTGGTGAAGTGGGCTAAACTGCTGAGCTGCTGAACTTGCTTACTGAAAGGTCACAGGTTTGAATCAGGGGAGCGGGGTGAGCTCCCACTGTTAGCCCCAGCTTCTGCCAACCTAGCAGTTTAAAAACATGCAAATGTGAGTTGATCCAGCAGGAAGGTAATGGCGCTCCATTGAGTCCATTCAGTCATGCTGGCCACATGACGTTGGAGGTGTCTACAGACAATGCCGGCTCTTTGGCTTAAAAATGGAGATGAGCACCAACCCCCAGAGTCGGATATGACTGGAGTTAATGTCAGGGAAAAACCTTTACCTTTTTAAATAGAGGGAGAAAACAAGTGACAGGCTTTGTATTTCTAGGCGCAAAGATTACTGCAGTTGCAGACTGCAGCCAGGAAATCAGAAGACGCTCACTTCTTGGGAGGGGAGCAATGATGAATCTTGATAAAATAGTGAAGAGGAGAAACATCACACTGGCAACAAAGATCCGTATATTTAAAGCAATGGTATTGCCCATAGCGACCTATGGATGTGAGAGCTGGACCATAAGGAAGGCTTAGCAAAGGAAGACACTTTTGAACTGTGGTATTGGAGGAAAATTCTGAGAGTGCCTTGGACCACAAGAAAATCAAACCAGTCCATACTCCAGAAAATAATTCCCGGCTGCTTACTGGAGGGAAGGATATTAGAGGAAAAGATGAAGTACTTTGGCTACATAATGAGAAGACAGGAAAGCTTAGAGAAGATAATGATGCTGGGGAAAATGGAAGGTAAAAGGAAGAAGGGGTGACCAAGGACAAGATGAATGGATGTTATCCATGAAGTGACTGGCTTGACTTTGAGGGAGCTGGGGGTGGTGACAGTCGACAGGGAGCTCTGGTGTGGGCTGGTCCATTAGGTCCATTAGGTCATGAAGATTTGGAAATGACTGAATGAATGAACCACAAATCACTCACAGAGATTTCATAGCATTGAAACATGGCTGGTAAACTGGTATCAGACTGTATTTATTCTACGGTATAGATGCACCTTCCTGTCTGATTTTTTGTGTTTTCACAATACAAAGTGGAAAGGGGGCAATTTAATGAACAAAACATAGGGAACAAGGAATTTGTCAGCCATATTGAGTCTAGGTTTTCAAGGGAAAGGTGGAGTATAAATAAAGTTCATCAATGTGAATATTATCCTCTGCCTAGCAACTGGAATTAACACTAGGTAATCAAGTTTCTGGAGTATAACTACTTTCAAAGTAAGTACCACACAATTAAACTTTCATACCAGGAACAAAAAATTTCAATACATACCATCTTTTAGTACACATGATTGCCTTCCTAAGATGCTAAGACTTTTCGTTCACTTCAAATGAGGTCCATCCTTCTTTCCAGGACCCAGTTCTTATCCTGTTCTTGTTCTTTTTTACAATGCATGTCTCATTCAAAAAACATTGCCTTGGACAGTCTACCTGCTGCCTTTATATCTCTTATATGTGACACTCTCATGGAACTTCAAACTCTTTGATTCTTTTTGTCCAGTTTTACCACGTACTTCATAGGATTGATGTCTTCCTTACTTTACAGTCTTAGACTGACTTCAAAAGATTTTCCAGTTTCCAGCTCAGCAATTCTGGATTTCACTCTGTTTCTTAATATTTATGAGACCTGTCCCATGGTCCAGTTTTCTCTCATTGCCATGATGCGTCTGCCCTGCTGAACTGCTGTTGCTGTTTTTCATTATGCAGATTGCAATGCATCTACTTCAAATGAGACAGTAGATTATGGCAGTTGTCTCTCCATATGGAACCCATCACAAAATCATAATTTTTATTTCTTGGCTTGGGCATTTCTATAATGCATTTTTATATAAAATAGTTGACTTCTTCAAAGATGGAAATGTTCAACACAATTGTAGTAACTCCTTCTGTTTTTATGTCTGATACTCACCTATCCACAAATTATAGATGAAAGAAACAATACCTTCTTTCCTATGAGAAAAGGTCTACGACTAAATAAATATTTCTTGTTTACATTCAGAGATAGCATTTTTTTATTCAAAAGTGTTCCGAACATCCTCAGAGCAATAAAAAGCTTGAAAAAAATCAGACTGAAGATTGGTAGTCTAGAAAACAGCACTTTAAAAATGATAATGTCTATTCCATTCATCCATTACTGGTAAAAATTGAGTCTGACATTCGATGATATTGAAATATATTTAAAGATTCTTCTGAGTCAAGCATGGCATTAAATAAATGACGGCCTTAACATCATATGAAAGAGAGTGGGACTCCTGCCTCTGTTTTCACTATATTATGATTCTGAAATTAGGTAATTTATATATAGATAGGTATTCAGTGAAGCAAACTGATAACTTTTTGTTTATTTCCCAAACAGTTGGTTGAGAGATATTCAGAAAAACTGTGCCAAATGTTCTTCTGCTCTGATTAGTGGGTCGAATTTCAGACTGGGTGGTAAAATAAATTGCTTTTAACAATCTTCGCTACACAAATTTCCAAAGCCATTGTTTTTCCTGCCAGATGCTACTTTGACAGCCTTTCCTCCTCCTGTTCTAATTGTTATCTTCATCTTCCATCTCAGCCAATCCCAGATTATATGGCAAATAAGTAGTTATTAAAAATGTAATCTACACAATTTAACTGTGTGATAATATCACTGCGATCATTCAGGAATGAGTCTTCTTAGATCACATCATGCAAGCAGTCCTGGCCAATTAGCAATCATGATGCAACAAGGATGGCCCCACAATGTTATGTAATCAGTCCAATTTTATTATCTGCAGATGATATGAAGGTCAAATTAAGGCAATACAGAGGAGTCAAACATATTTGAAACAATCATTTCTAAAAGATTTCTTAAATATTTCAAAACAGACAATAATACCCCGCCATGGTAGAAATTATATCGTCTAGGCCTGTGCTGATGCAGAAATCTTACATATAATAAAGTGCAGCTTTCAGACACTTATAAAGTAAGCTTGCATTTCAGCAAAGTAGGTCTTATATGATACCTTTAACCCATTGACTTGCAAGAGACATATGATTTGACAAGGACAGTTCCAAGTAAGTTTTATCATTCCTTTCTTTTCACCTGCTTTGTAAATGTCACAGGACTTTATCATAGTAGCAATTGTCTCACCAAAATTGTATTAGTGTAGAGAATGGATACATATTGATTTCACAGTGTTCAGTATAATAGCTGACTGCATTTATGTTTCTTTGGAAAACTGTGGTCCCACAATAGGTCTTCTGCATAGCCTCCATAATCCTTCTTCCTGCCCTATGCTCTAATCAGTGTCTTTTATTTTTATATGTTCATATGTTTATTTTAGTGCAATGTTGACATTATTGCAATAAAAAAGAAGATCAGAAAGGAAATAGGAAAAATCAGTAAGCTTTGGAATAGCAAAAGAAGGGCAGAATAGGTAGAGAAGAGAAGAATCCCATGTCAGTCAGCAAATTGGCACAGAAGCAGAAGGGACCTATTTCACTGGGGTAGATAATGGGAAGATAGCAAGATCAGGAGGTACAGATGGGTTTTACTTGTCATTTAAAATAGGTACTACATTAATGGCAAACTGATAGCCGGAGGCACACAATGTCACATTATTGTTGTAAATATGCTTGCTCTGCTGCAATTCTGCTCCTCCAACCTTGTGTGATAAAGTCTTCATCTCCTTCTATAATTTTCTCATTTTGTTCTCAGCTTACCTTAATTGTTGTAAACTAAGCTCCAAGTACAAAAGTAGTTTACATCAATTTACTCAGCATTAAAGAGAGGAGATCATAGTGCAGAATAATAGACTGATGAAAAAGCAAACTGCTGCAGTCTCTCCTAGCTTGGATGTTCTTCCTCACGAATGCAACCTTGGTCACACTCTGATGTTCTTTGACTGCATATGTCCCAGTTTTAATATGTGATAGGTTGGAAGATACAAAATATTGATCACTCAGTTAAGACCTAAGGCGATCTATCCCATTTCTGGCTTTGCATAGCTACATTCCCTGTGTTCTAGCTAGGTGTTGATGGAAAGATGAGGAATGGTCTTGATCATAAATAAATGGTCTTATCAGCTCGCAACATGCTCTAAAAAATCAACAGTTTTAGAAGGCAGCTTAGAGGATGGCTTATCATTGGGAGATCCAAGCATTTAAGAAGTTGTGATTCAAAAGAAGTGAATGCATTTTTGTTTTCAGTAGTATTTATTTACTTTATTTATATACCGCTTTTCTCAGCCCTCAGGCGACTCAAAGCAGTTGTATAGCTTTTTAAAAAATAAAATACTCCAAAACAATTCATTTTCTTTTTTGGAAGGGTTGGCAACATATTGCTCATCAGCAAGTTGTCACAGGCAGTAATGAGAACAAGATCTAATTTTAAATGGTCTAGAAATATGTACTCTTTAATTAAAACATTATTCAATTGCTTCATTACAAAAAAGGCTCTAGTTTAAAGTTCACTTAAACATTGTTCAGGTAGCAGTTCAAGCATAAGTAACAGAAATGTGATTGGGATCTGAAAATAGCTGGCACATGGGAGCATATCGTAAATGAGGTGCATAGAAGTCTGCATGAATTAAATTGAGAAACATATAATTATGTACTAAATGCCTCAATAAGTCAATATTGACCCACATATTCTCAGAGAAACATGTGGCAATTATTCCAGTTACTTATTGTTTATAATATTCTATACTCTGTGTGTGTGTTTTTTAAAAAATCTTGGAGTAGTCCTTCATAACTACATGAAAAACAAGTCAGAAATAGAAAGAACAAAAGAAAAGCCATCAACATACACTAAAGTATACGGTTGCAGAGTCAATGCTAATCGTCCTATAATGCTGCTACAAAGAGACTGAAAACCTTTCAGAAGCCTGTGGGTTATGGCAAGGCTAAAATGAATTACAAGTAGCTGCACATATACTTCCAATTTTCTTAAAAACACATTAGTAGATAAGAACAAGACATGAAATTGTATACGTGTGTGTTTGTGTGTATGCTTTCAAGTTCCTTGTTGAATTATGGCGATCCCATGAATTTCATAAGATTTTCTTAGGCAAGGAATACTCAGAGATAGTTTGGCCAGTTCCTTCCTCTGAAATATAGCCTTATGAACCTGGTATTTCTTTGTGGTCCCCCATCCAAATACTAACCAGGGCTGATCCTACTTAGCTTCCAAAATCAGACAGGATGTGCTTTTAAAATGCAGTATTAAAGTTGTGTATCTTGTTTAACAGGGAATTGCTCTTCCTGGAAACGTCTTAGTTTTTAGTTGTTGGGGTTTTTTGATGTGTTGCTGGCCAAAACCAATTTTTACTGAGAGACACTTTGAGGTATCAATTTTAAAAACCCTGAAGTAAATAGAAAACAGTTATATATTCATTTAAATAAATACTTTATACATGGTTTCAAAATCCTGAATCCAGAGCCACTTTATAAATAAGATCAATCTGCTCCGCGAAGGGCTACCTCCCACAGAGGACACATCGAGGGAATTAGAGACCTTCTGGCCATCTAGTGGTCAACTTCTAGAACACTTTGTGCCATTAGAAATGGAAGACCTGGAAAAGACTCTAGCTGCAGCAAGACCAACCATCTGCTCCCTCGATCCTTGCCCCTCCCGGTTGGTTAAGGAGTGCTGGGAGGGACTGTGAGATCCCTTAAGGAGCATCATTAACAGTTTCTTGGAGCAAGGAATTTTTCCAGATTGCCTTAAAGAAGCAGTGGTCCACCATCTCTTGAAAAAACCAAGCCTAGATCCCGCCATACCTAGTAACTATCACCCAGTTTCAAACCTTCCATTTTTGGGCAAGGTGATTGAACGGACAGTGGCGGGGCAGCTACAGCAATTCTTAGATGAGACTGCGGGTTTGGACCCCTTTCAATCAGGCTTTCATTCAGGTCATGGGACAGAGACTGTCTTGGTAGCTATTACTAACGAAATTCGTCGTCAGTTAGACCGAGGCAGATCAGCGCTATTGGTACTCTTGGACCTCACAGCTGCATTTGACACCATGGACCATGACTTGCTGATTCATCGATGTCTGGTGTATGAGGTTTAGCCCTGAAATGGTTCAATTCATTCCTCTGGGACCGGAGACAGAGGGTGGAGTGGTTAGGCCAAAGCTCTGAGAGCTCCTGCCTTTGCTGTGGAGTTCCCCAGGGTGCTATCGTCTCGCCCCTGTTATTTAACATCTACGTCCGGCCACTTGCTGGACTGGTGCGGAGCTTTGGCATAGAGTGCTACCAGTATGCAGATGATACCCAGCTACTCTTGCGTCTCGAACCTGGGACAACCGCGATTCCTGAGAACTTTAGGCTCTGTTTGGAAGCAGTGATGAGTTGGCTGCGAGCGAGCAGACTAAAAGTGAATCCTGCAAAAACTGAGATACTCTGGCCCGGCCAGCCGCCAGAATTAATCCAGTCTCTGCCTGATTTCGATGGGGAAGCTCTGGTTCTATCTGCCACTGTTAAAAGCCTTGGGGTTGTGTTGGACTCATCACTGACGATGGAGGCCCAGATCACTGCCATAAGTAAGCAGGCCTTTTTTCATCTTCGCCAGGCAAGGAAATTGGCATCCTACCTTTCGGTAGAAGCATTGGCGACAGTAATCCATGCAACAGTCACCACGAGGTTGGACTATTGCAACACCTTATATGCTGGCCTCCCCAAGGCAACAACCCAGAAGATTCGGATGGTCCAAAATGCAGCGGCCAGGCTGCTAGCGGGATCATCTATAACAGTGGTTCTCAACCTGGGGTCCCCAGATGTTTTTGGCCTACAACTCCCAGAAATCCCAGCCAGTTTACCAGCTGTTAGGATTTATGTGAGTTGAAGGCCAAAAACATCTGGGGACCCCAGGTTGAGAACCACTGATCTATAAGATCCCATATTACACCGATTCTGCAACAACTGGATTGGCTACCAATAGAACATCGGATCTCTTACAAGATACTGATCCTGACATTTAGAGCTCAAAATGGCCAAGGACCTTCATATCTTAGGGACCGCCTCATTCCTTTTCTCCATCAGTGGTCCCCTCGATCCACCCAGGAAAATCTCCTATACATACCGGGCCCTAGGGAGGTACACTTGGAAGCTACAAGGTGTAGAGCTTTTTTGACCTGTGCTCCAATTCTGTAGAACTCATTGCCTCCATACATTAGAGCAATGTCGGAGTTGCGAGCTTTTGTAAAGGCACTGAAGACTTGGCTGTTTGGTTGTGCATTTAAGTAATCAGATCTAATTTGCCGAATAGTCACCATTGAATGTTTTTATGTTGAATGTTTTTATATTGTATAAATACTATTTTAGATTGTAAGTCGCTCGGAGCACCTTGGTGGAGAGTGGCTAATTAAGAAATAAAGTGAAGTTAAGTGAAGTGAAGTTAAGTTAAGTGAATAACAATGGACATTATCACAAGTGATTTGGGTGTTAGAAACTTGTCTTGGATTTCAGCTGGGCATATCAGAAAAGCCGTAGAGTTCCATTGCTCAACCCAAATATTCCACACTGAATCCAAGACTTTATTTACTGAAATGCCTTAATTTTGTTTGTTGCTTTTACATACATAATATTTAGTTATTTTATTATAGAAATACTAATGTTCTATGCTGAGATTTCAGAGTGAGGTGCACCAAGTAGCACTAGGGAAAATAATTTGAAACAATGCACCATAATCAAAATAGAGTTTGCAGTCCAACAGTCTGTAAATCCAGCCATAAGTGCTATGCCCCAAATGTATGGGTTTTAACCTAACACTAAAACGAGGTTGCAATGTACCTATCAGGTCTCAAAGACAATGATATTCTACAACCTACAACAAGTATGGAAATAATGGTCTCATCCAATAACTTGCCTTTCTGAAAATGTTTGTTTACGTAATTCTTTTATTTAGTACATGCAAGTGAGGATGGTTGAGTTCAAGGAGGGATTACACATGTACATTGGTTTGGATTCTTTACTGGCACTTTGTAATTTGTCTGCTAACTTCATTTTGAGAATAATAGTACAAGAATCTTAGGTGAAATTCAAAGGAATAGCAGCTACCAGATAAATAACATAGTGGCTGCTGCTGTTCACCTCACAGGGACATTTATAATGAAGCACAGACTTACCCAAGAGGAACTATCAAAGGGCTGAACTAGAGTTTAATATCTGACATACTGAAAAATATAGTCCAAAGAATCGTGTGATTACCATTACAAGAATTTCTTTAGATGGTTTGATTCACAAAGCTGATGGCACAGAGGGAGCCCATTATAACTACATGTAGCGAGGACAGCAGAATGTACAAACTCTGTAATAAACATAAACATGCCATTATGGTGGTGCCTGTTGATCACTAATTTGCAAAATCAGGTACTTTTTCAACAGTGCAATTGCACATGTATAAAAGCTGAGGCAAAGGTCAGTTGTTACCTATAAATATGCTTTATAGCAAAAAAAAAGTGACTTTTCTCAGAGGATGACTTCATACGCTAGTTACCAAGCACGCCATGTACCAAATGGATTTGTCTTCTTTAATATACATCTCAACATAGCCTTTGAAAATGTAGGGCGAGTGATATGGTTTGCATCTTTCTAGATCCCAATTCATTTTCTCCTACTCCCACAACTGTATTAATATCCTTTATAACCCAAGGCTTTAATATCATTCCGTACTTCAGCTGAAGAAGTGAGTTTATATCTCTGAAAACTCATGTTAATTTTTTAAAGAAAGTTAGTCTTAAAGATGTTGCCAGTTTCCTGTCTTTTCTCCACCTTTACTTCTTTTCATATCTCAAAACAAACAAATCTTGGCTCAACAGTTCCTTGTTTGTTTACTGGGGATTATCAATTATACCCTCCAAGTGGCAGCAGAGCTGCGATGGCATCTATCTTGCCATGATGGTGGTATTTCCTCCTTGGGAGATTGCTTGCTTTTTGTATGATGGTGGTGTTTTCTTTTTGTTTGTTTTTTCCTGATGAGATCATAAGATATTAGTTGTATATTTCTTTTTTTTTTTTTTTTTTTTTTTTTTTTTTTTTTAAAAATTTTTTATTTTTTATTAAATTTTATTTTGAAAAGATAATACACCAACCATATATGTTGCAAAAATGTACACATACACAAACAAACACACATACACAAACAACCCTCCATACAGTTTCCCCTCCACCCACCCCCAGTGCTACCCACCACCTTGACTTCCGTCACTAATCCACGCAGGATTTATGCACAACTTATTTAACCCTCTATACTTCTAATTCAATAAATTCCTCTTGTTTTTATTTCTTTAGCTCTCCCGTCAAGTATGCTAAGGCCAGCTTCCAGTTTCTTTCAAATATTTCATTATTTTCATATTTCAAATTGCTTGAAATCTTAGCCATCTGTGCATAATCCCACAATTTATCCTTCCAGTCTTTGATGCTTAATGTTTTCTCCCCTTTCCAATTTTTGGCAATTGTAATGCGTGCAGCCGCAAAGCTGTACAAGCAGATTTCTCTCTCTGGCTGTTCTAAGCTGTCTCTGAATATCCCTAATAGGCACATCCCTGGGTTCTTTTTTACTTTGTTGTAAATCATTTTATTTGTTTCCTTTATTATTCTTTTCCAATAGATCTGCACCAGTTCACACGACCACCATACGTGAAAGAAAGTCCCTTTCTTTCTTTTGCATCTCCAACAGGATCCTGTTTGTGACTTGTCCATTTTGGCTAGGAGGGCTGGAGTTATGTAGCATCTGTAGAACATTTTATATACATTATCTCTAATTGAAGCTGCCACTGTAAATTTAAATCCATTGTTCCACAGGTTTTCCCAGGTGTCAAAATCTATGCTTCTCCCTAAATCTTTTGCCCATGAGATCATGGGGGTTTTAACACGATTATCTTCCAAATTATAGTGTAAAATATATTTGTATAATCTGGCTATTAATCCTTTTTCCCCTTTATCTAATATAGTTTCCAGATCTGATTTTTTGGAAGCAAATCCCCTCTTCTCGTCTTTTTTGAATCTATCGTATAATTGATGATATCGGAACCAATCTTTAATACCCAATTCGTCTTTTCCCCTCAGTGCCCATTGGCCATTGGACCTGATAAGTAGTTCCCCGTATGTTCTGACATCATCCTTGCAGGTGGGTCTCCCAATGGCTTCTATTGGCCTCAGCCACAGGGGTGTTTTGGATTCCATCCCTAATTTGTATCTTTTCCAAACATCTATTAAGCTTCCCCTAATTACATGTTTATTGAATGCCTTATTTAATCTCTCTCCTTCATACCAGAGGTAAGAATGCCATCCATATCTGATTCCATGTCCTTCTAAATTTAGTAGATTTATGTTCCGGAATTGTATCCAATCTTTGACCCAGCTCATGCAGGCAGCCTCATAGTAGGTTTTTAAATCTGGTAAATTTAGTCCTCCCCTCTCTTTGGTATCAATTAAATTTTTGTAAGCAATCCTGGCTTTTTTCCATTAGTTGTATATTTCAATAACTTTTCTTTGTCATAACTTTCTGTGCTACCATTAGACAATAGGAGTGTGTGCAACTAAAAAAAAACCTGTTTAGTTTTTATTGAAATTTGAAAATTTCAATTTGGTTTGATTTTTGGTTTGATGCTGAAGTGTTTTGAAAAAAAATGTAAGGGGTCCATGTCAGACCTATTATGGAGTTCCAAAAAGTCACTAATTTTTTATTGTGTTATTCGCCTATTAGCATGAATGGGGACACTAACAAGGCTCTTCCCACTCTCAGATTTAGGGCAATCATGATGAAATTTGCTACAATTGTAGCACACATTTTCCACTCTAAGCTCCCCAAGTTTCAGAATGTTTCACTTATCCACTGATTTTTGGATTTTTGAAATCCAAAAATTGAAATTTTGTGCAATTAGAATGTGGGGGAAAAGAAAAAACACCAACACCTCCCCCCCCCAACCCCCCCCCCCCCCACACACACACAAACACACAAATAAAATGAACCTAAAAGAATCCTAATCCTGGCTGAGGGAATTCTAAAAGGAATCCCTTGCAAGAAAAGCCTTTCTAAACAGACAAATTCACCTGCTAGTCTTGTGCTACACATGCTATCAGTAAACTTAAAGCTATTCATTCACTTACCTGCCTAGTACCTGCTAGCTGCCCTTGTGGCTGCTGTACTTATTGGCAACACCAGGTGTAACTCAACCCTTTTCCTCAACCCTGATAGGCTGAGGGACTGAGGGTAGCATGTGACCTACTAAATTTGCCTGCACTGCCCAGTAGAGTTTGCTGACTCACAGGGAGTTATGACAATTACGGAGATCTTACAAAAGCTGTGTTTTTCATTTGTTTGTATGAGCCCCTACCCCGCACTGCGTGGTCTTCATAAATCCAGTCATAGGTACAGATCTAATGAAACTCTTATGAGTTACAATCCTCTTATGATTTTTTTGCACAGCATTTAGATTTGATGGTGCTTAAAATCCCAATCTCTAACCTAGGACATGCCTACATGAATAATCATCACAATCACAACTTCAATCAGTGCTGGCAGTCTCCATGGTTGTTCCATGGCCAGGCCAGAGCACAATGGTCCAGGCTGTCCCCAGATTAAGTGACAAGTGTATGCATAACTCTATACATTGCATTTTGTGCTAGCTGTAGCTTCAAAGGGCCTACACAGAGTGTTAACAATATTTAAGTCTTGAACTCATATAAGAGAACTACTCCATGTGTATGCACTGAGGAATTGTTTCTCGTAATTGTAACTGTTTGGGCTTAGTTCACCCACCTCTCTCAAACTTCCCCCATGTCTTTTGATCTTTCTTTTCATGTCATATCTGAATTATATCGCAGCCTGCAGGCAGGGACTCATCATTTTTAGTATTCTACCATTTTGGCATTCTGATTAAATGACAAAGAAAAGAGGAAAGCTGTGAAAGATTTATAAATTTGTAATAAATATATAGGCATAACAAAGCAAGGTCAAAGAATCAAGTGGGAAAGCATATTTCAAAAGGCTTCATCAATTAAGTTAAAATACTGTTGTTTGTGCCAAAGAACAAGGAACCAAACTGTACAAGTTTTTGCATCATTACCAGAGAGCCCCCTTTTGTTCAATCAAATTCAAAGGCTTTGTCTTCTTCTAGGGCCTTTTATGAGATTAATAAGGTCATAGAGCTATCTAAAAAATTATTCCAAAATAACTTTCTCAATTAGTTAATAGGACTGAGCAAGTCAGTACTCATTAGGATTGGTTATTGTCTTCCCCACCCCTCAAGGTAGGTCAATATAACACATTGAACCATTAAAAATGCAGTAGCTCAGATAAAATCTGCATGCAGAAGCAAACTACTAATGACACTGAAGCATGTCCTCCCCTGATGTCAGCCTACTGAAAATCCTGCTTCCCAAGTTGTTCTTTACACTGGGAGGCCTAATGAAAGTCTCACCTCCCTACATAGGAGTGGCAGTGTTGGTGGCACATTTGTTAGTACTCATTAGGATTGCTTATGGTCTTCCCCTTCCCCTTGTGTCATATCAGTATAACATATATCTAACCATTACAAATTTAGAATCCTATTGATTGAATGAATCTATTGTACATGATTCTAAAAAAAGAGTGAAGACCAAAATGTCCAGAATTTTCACCATAGTTTTAGAATGTGGTGGAGGGGAGGGAATTGAGGCTTTTGGGATCCATTTTGCTTTTCACTAAATACACTGAGTCCCACCAACTGGAGCCAGGTAGAAAAGTGTCCCAGAAAGGAAGACAAAATCTGGAAACAAATTCTTTGTTTCAAGCTCAGATATTGTTTTCATTGTACCTTACATATTAATCTTTTCACACAGAAAATCTACTTCTGGGCCCCATCTACACTGATCAGACAACAAATTCCCACAAAAGTGCATGAAAGAAAGCCCTTAATACACATCAGTGCTCTGTGGTTTGTATCATTACTATCCGGGCCTCAAACTGGTTCCAGGATTTCCTATGTAATCATCTGCATCAGCTAAACCACTTTATTCACTATCGGTTTGAAACTGACTTAAGTAGCCAGTGTAGATATGCTCCTGGTTTCACCCACATTTTTTTGAGTTTAATAGTCAAACTTAAAAGTGGGTAATGGCTTTTTAATATTCCTCCTGTTAAACAGTAAGATGTGGATGTCCTTTTCAAACAACAAATGATCTTGTGGTGTACCACTAAAACCCAATCTAACTTCTGTCTCCTCTATTTTAGAGGATTGATATATGGGAAGGTTCATGTGCTGATTAATCTACAGCAGGATGTGCTTCATCATGGATGGATTTGCAAATTAATGCCCATTTTCTGTGCATGCACATCCTAAGTCAGAGCCTTGATGGCTAGGGGATTCCGGAAGTTGTAGACCAAACCATTGGCTTTTCACATCTCTGTCCTTAGCATATTAGCATAAACACAGAGAAATGTTTGTTGTGCAGTGTCCTCATATGAAATGTGGAGGTACATTAATTACTGCTTAAAGTTAAAGTGCATTTCAAGGAGCAGAGGATACGGTGACATTGTACATGCAAATGAACCAAATTGTTCAAATCTCTCTTGATCTAAATCAGGACTTTGGATTTAGTCCAAAACATGCTAGTTAGGTAGTGATTCATGGGAGTTAAAGCAAAAAGGCTGAGCTACATTTCCTACCATATCTCATATACCAAGCCATCGTAAGAAAATTGGATTAGAATATCTTTGATTGTGTTTTTGAATAGTATATAAATATTAAAATGAACAAAGAAATGAATTGAATTATTCTTTTTCAGGTAATGCATTTAGTCACTTTCCTCGCAGTTTTGAAGGCACAAAGCAAGTTTATTTCAGTAAAGTTAGAAAGCATAACCCTTTCCAGATGTTTTATTGAATTATTTAAATACATGAGTCTATTAGCACCAATTCATGTCGCTGCTACACTTCAGGTGTGAAATGATCGTAGATGAATATCAGATAAAGGATGGACCTGTTGCAGCAATAGATTTACTGTTATGGATTTAAGAGGTCTCCACTGTATTCCCATTATTTTATTGCCATTTAGTGCACTCTAATTAAAAATAAAAAGACTTCTCCTTGCCTTTTCCCTCTTGTGCATTTCTGAAGTGATTTAGCTTTAAAGGGAAAGAGCAAATGACAGATCACAAGAAAATGTTAAACTATAAATCACTTCCTTTTCTGGACATACTGACTATTTATGAGGTTGGAGGGTGAATTTTAGTTAAGTTTCCAGGCATTTGGATAGCATTAATTCACCTAGATCATTATACAAGCGTGCATAGTACTTCTGTGGCTTTTAGTAACTGCCTTACATTTAAGGGAAAACTGCAAATACAGAGTAAGTGTATGTGTACCCTTTGAGCCAGATTGCAACCTGACACAATGACAGCAGGGAATCATTTAAACATAGTACTCTCCCATGTAACACACCAGTAGATCAGTTCAGCTGAGCATGGTATTGCCACATAAAGAGCAGCAGATATAATCTGACAGAAAGACATTCCCAGCAATCCAAACCTGAAGGGCTGTTTTGGTTTCAGTTATGTCTAAAAATTAAGTATGGTGAAATCTTCAGAAGAAGGTTATCCAACATTGGTCCTTAGCAAAGCAAGAGCTGTAATCCCATTCCTATCCTTTCCGAGCTGCATATAACTGCCAGACATTTCAGAGCAGATGGTCTCATTTTCCCCATACATTTCTTCAAGGTTCAGCTCCCATACCTTCATTTGGCATGCTGTGAGCTCAGCTGCAGCTGAACTAAAATATGCCTCTCCCCCTGTCCCAGTTTCTCATCACCCATGAGCAAAGCCTATTTTTGGCAAAGTTGACAATTAAGGGAAACCAATTCCTGACCACCCTGAACTAACAGCCATTCCTCGCTGTGCTCCAAGACCCCAACATTCTGGACTCATGAAAGTGACAGCTACTACAATTATATTTTAAGAAGCATGAGCAGAGGGATATGTCTTGCCCAGATTTTTGCACATAGAACAGCCCTGAACAATGCTACATGGCAGTCATATTAAGGAGTGTGTGGCTGCCAAGATGAAATCTACTATGGGCAGGAAACAGGGAGAAAGCTCATCCAGGATGGATGTTGCTTCCTACCCAACTAGAGATTTTTATTATTTGTTTATTTATGACATTTATAAAAGACTTTTCCTTTTAACCAATTCTGCCACCTGCATTTTTCAAAGGACTGAATGTTTTCACAGTGCCTCTTAACTATATGCAGTGGGAGCTTTCTCTCTGGAACTATGAAGCTCATACAGTTGGCTTTAACCTATAATATTCCTGACCTCTCTTATATAGATCAGAGAGTAGAACAAGGTAGAAGGAGTAGGTTCATAGATACTTAGGCCCCATCCACACACCACATAATGTGGCATGGGTTACAGATTAGCCTGTGCCATCCAAATGAGCTATCCAGCTCCATCGTTTCATTTTCAAGCCCAAGAAGGAAACTCATGCCTCAGGTGGAAATTTTGTCTTTTCTTTTAAAGGCTAAACAGGGCAGGGCGGGAAGGGGGCCAATTTCCATGTGCACCCATGCCCATCATGAATTGGCACAGGTGGGTATCTGACTAACCCCAGACAAAAGGGCAGAGTTTTGTCCCCCAGTGCGACCAAGAAATGCAGAGTAAACTGGCATTTTAAATGTCATTTTAGGCAGTGTGTGGAAGGACCCATAGACATTGAAAACTGTGTGTGTGGGAGTTAATCAGCAGCCAGCACAGGATGTTCCCCTCCTCCCACCTGCTATCCACATGTTTAGAAGGCATGCAAATGAATGTTTTAATGGAGGGCCTTTACATGCAAGGCACTCTTTTATACATCAGCCAAAAGAGCAAGTAAGTGATCAGGATCTTGTAGCTCCTTATATTTGCCATGGAGCAGAGCTATCCTTGTGTGATCACCCATCTTTTATCTCAAGGAATTAGCGAGAATCATTGTAGGTAAAGTGGATGGTGGGAAGTGAAATAATTTTACACTTTGAAAGGTTTAGAAGTAACTCTCCTATACCTGTCAGTGCTGGGGAGAGGTGAACCTGAAGCCTCCTATTCACTTCAACCGTTGTATGAAATGCCCATGCTTTTTTTTTAGTGTGTCATTGAATACACAGGCTATAAACAGCTAAAAACAAGGGGGTCTAATGTCTTTCATACTCTGGAGCCATTATAATGCTTAGAAGTTCACCCACACCATTTTTCCCCCACACAGTTCCAGTATTATAGCACCAAAGGCAGTTCCTGTCAGCTTTTATCTAGAATTCAAGCTCTCTCTTCCTCTCTGTTTCTTTTGTGTACATATTGAACTCACCTTTGATGCACATGAATTTTAAGCCAAATGCATGGTACCATCTTATTTTCTATCTTGGTTGATCTGTTTGTGTTTAAGCAGCTTGGATAGAAGAGGGCTGCACATATTTCAATTTCCAGATATGTACACAATATGCAAATAAATTGGATTTTACTATTAAAACTATAATGCTCAGACTTCTCCACTCTATCTATGAGCAGAGAAACGGTGAATAGTATTTCAGCAATTTTTCCAGGATGAAAGGAAATTATCTGACAGCTTATCAGAAATTAGGTTCTCCAAAATGAGGAGAACCACCACAACAACTCTACTGGCATGCAAAATAAAATAAAATAAAATGGTGTAGAAAAGAATTAGAAATTTTTGTAAAGTCATCTGCTTTTAAGGAGAAAAGAAAAAGAAGAGTTTCAGAATAAGCCTTCAGAAAACTGTTATTGGAGAAATTTCAGCTCAGCTCTAGTTGACATCCACAATTTGTCTCTATTGCAGAAGTTTACAAAATAATTCCTTTGCTCTAAGTCCAACAGCAACTATGAAGGAGGGCATTATTGGATACTGCTTCTGGAAAAAGGTTGAGCTAGTGCTATATCAAATTGGAGCCAGTACAACACAGGAGCTTTCCTGTGTTAGGAGGGAAGCATCCTACAAATGCTTCCACTCCGGTTGGGGGCAGTAACATTGTGTGATGGGCAATGTGCTCCTCCATTGCTGGACTATCCCTTTAGTGTCCTAGGATGCTAAAAAAGGTAAGTGTGATGTGGTCCTAAATGTGGATAAAATTTATTGCATTTGTTGTTTTAAAATAAAAATCAAACCTTACTAACCTCGTTTTTATATTGATTACGGTAATTCTGGAGTTGCTGCTTTAAAAACACTAATTTGCCTTTCTACCTTATCATGTGTATGAAGCTGGAAGTATTTTCTTAATGTTCTTAAATGGCAAAATAAGCTAGGAAAGTTCTCTTGCTTCTAGAATATGGCATTTCAAAGCAAATGCTGAATATATCCGCAATGAAGTGAGTTGCTATAAGAGCTTCTGCCCATTGTGGAAAACATTTGTGTTTGTTTTTCATTATCTCCCTTGTAGCAGCTGATTTTTCAATATTCATAAAAATAAAAAAGCCATTGTGCAGTGCATAGGGATCCACAGGCCTGCCAAAAACTGCCTAGTTTCCGCCCTAAAAGCTGAATGAATCCTGCTTGGAATTACATTGCTGTCCTTAGACCACTTTTTAGCAGTCACTGCCAAATAGTTTGGAATTACTTGCTGTCTTTGTAATTTTCACATATGCCCACAGGGGACTGAGATTAATACCAATTCAATATAAAGCCTTTTCCTTCTGGCCTGACTGTTACTGACATTCTTTCCCCAGCAAGACACTGGAGAAAACGAGGATGATTTTCCTGGCCATAGGTTGCCTGGTTTTTTTTTAATTTCCAGAGCTGTTGCATTGCTTGTTGTTTCCTTTCTCTTTTTTGTTGATCCAGCTGCCTTTACAAGTTCCAACTGTTGCCTGGCTAGATTATGGATGACTGAACTGAGAAATTCTAAAATACGAACATCTCTGATGAATGCTCTGCCAGCTTCCATTCCAACTGGTTTGAGCATGCCAGTGCCTGGGGGTATCCACCACCACGAACTAAGCCAAAAAAGGTAGTAAGGATGTGGAGTAAATCATTATAAACATTTTCTTATGCAGTATAAAAAGAGAGAAATTTCCAGTAGCCATTAATTTTCCCTTCAAGATCTTCCACATCAGTCTTCAACTCCACCTATTCAGCAATTGTGACAGGTGTTTAATAATGCATAGTGAAGTGTTAAATTATATGTATATGAAGCCATTTTTCTTAATTGCTGGAATTCTAAAAACCTGTACCAGCTGTGTGTTAAATTCTGCAGATGACATTTCTAGAAACAAATAATTCTTAGCCCCTATAGAGTGCCATTCATGTAACAATTTAAATGAATTTTCCTGGATGATGGAATTATGTAACTACTCAGAGAGTGAAAAGCAGTAGGAAGAATACCTTATCTGATCTTTGCAAAGGCACAGAAGTGGACATAATAAAATAATTATCCTGAAGTTGGTCTGGGGCCTTAGATTTGTTACTCATGGGGAAAAAAGCAGGCCTTATTTTTGTAAATATGCAGGTTTAGGGTGGTTCGCTATTTTTGCTAAATAATTTTGTACCTGTCTACTCAAGTGTTTGCTTCAACAAGTTCAGTAGGGCTCCCTCCCAAGTAATTTAATATCCAAAAGCAGTCCTAAGTAACTTTAATATTCCTTATCACCTTGAACTATTTAGAAGAAGGGAATTAAAAGCTTTATTGAAAAATATGGCCCCTGAGTTTTTATTTCCCTAAGTCTGTATGTGTGGAAGCTCTGTAGGACTGTTTGTCATAAAACATAATCATCTTCATTGACAGTGTGAAGGGGGTCATGTACACATCATTTTAGAAGTATTTTAGTTAATTGAATTTTATATACTTAAAGTTGAATGATGCTATGGAGCATCTTAACCAAGTCTAAATTTTTATGGAATCCTAGAGTTGGGGGAGACCTTCAAGGGCCATCTAGTCCAACTCCCTTCTTCCAGGCAGAAGGGCACCTTCAAAACTCTCCTGACAGATGGCCATCCAGTCTCTAAACTAATTAATATGCTTCCCCTATTGAGTTGGTAGGGACCCTCAAAGGCCATCCATTCAGGGATTTCTTCCCAGCCCAGTACTTATTTATTTACTTATTTTATTTACTGCTGCTACAAAGGGACAAATCTATCTTCTCTCCTGATTGGGGCTTTCTGATGTGAGCAGAATTCAGGGAAATGTAGTTTAGGGCAGGGCCTTTTGCATTATCTGGCATTGGGCTCCTCACCTTCCTAAACGACATTCCCCACAGTTCTGTGCTTTCTTTCCCAGTAAACTCTACTTTCTCAGTGCTTTCCTTCTCCTAATGGTAAGAGGTCATTAATCTAAAGAAGAAAGGCAGCCTTTTTGGCTTTGCTTCACTTGCTTGTGCTAAAATGAAAACTTACTCTGGGAGACTTCCAAGATATATAAAATGCAAATGAAAAAGTATCGGGTAAACTTCATTTTTAAGTTTGTCCATGTATCAGATATTGCCTCGTAAGTACAAATTTAACAAATTGCATCGTAAGTACAAATTACAACAATAATTATGCACACCTCGAATAGCTATAGAAGACATACTTCAGGTTGGATTCTTGGCCTGACATGTGTTTTAAGACTGATAGGGATGCAATTCTTCACTTAATTAGTTCTTTAACTAAAAAAAGTCAAATATTACCATGTCCCGGAAAACTGTACAGCTTTCAATTATTATTCTCACTTTGAGGACCTATTCCACACAGAATTCACTCCTGCCCCTCCCCCACCAGAAAATAGCATTTACTCCTCAGTAAACAGAAAATGCTGGAGTTGGGACTTACTGATGCGTTTTCACAGAAAACACCATTTTCTGAATATATAATAACATTTGGCAAGCTGCAATAAGTTAGGATGGTGTAAAACATACACCATCACCACTGACAAAGCAGACATGCTGCAAGGATATAACCTCCAAAGGCGTACCAAGGTCTCACCAAGGTCTCACTACACCTAGCTAATGAAAAACAGCTGAATGTGTCACTATTGTTCTTTTCATCCTCAACGACACAAAAGTGAATAGAGGTCTATTTCTGATGAGGTGAGTTTGGGAGTGGCATTGGGAGATGTTGTTATGGAGACATAACTATGTAAGACGTGTACATCTCCTGATACAGGTTCTAAGACAACATTTGTATGCAGAAAGGTTATTTTTGGAATAGAAAGAGCTATTCACAAGGGGCCAACTGTAGAATTAATACAGTTTGACATCACTTTAGCTGCAATTGTTCAGTGTTATGGGATCATGGGAGTTGTAGCTTTACATGATCTTTAGCCTGTTCTCCTGAAGAGGGCTGGTGCCTCACCAAACTGCAAATTACAGAGTTCCATAGTACTGAGCCATGGCAGTAAAAAAAATAATTAATTCTACAGTGTAGATGTAGTCTATGTAGTACATTCTGCTTTCTGTACCAAAAAGACACATGGCAAGTTTGTACACAATAAGACCCAAACTACAAGGATTCTTGGCAATCCATGCTTCTTTCCATCTGGCCTTCCCACACCAAAGAAACTTGGACACAACAGCTTTTTTTCAAATATTTTAAAATATTTCTTCCTTTCTTAAAGCTGTGAGCTTATTTTCTTTTTATTCTTCTGCAGTTCTCTTCGACATATTTTTAATGTGTTGTATTACATTTCCAATAACGTTAAACAGATTTTCTATACCTCCCAGTGTTGGGTTATTTGCACTCTATTCTAAGTATATCTATCCATTAAATATTCTCTTTATAGATGATAATGAAAGTGTATTCCTATTTGCTCACATATACTCCTCCATCCCAAGGAAAAATTGCATTTTCTATCACAAGAGAGTCTAGTGGCAACACACTTGCTCAAAATATAAAAGCTTCTGCTTCAGTAGTCATAGCAGCAGATTGTGGGAGAAAGAAGATAAGCTAAGTAAAGTATATATAAATGATATGATGATAGAAAGAACAGCAATACATTTCAGTTTTACTTTACTGTGAAAGCAGCTAAGCATGTTGGTCGATATTGTGCTCATTTCTAGCACTTAAAATATTGCGACTAAGAGCCTACTGTTGACCCTCAGATCTGCTACTTAAAGTGGATGTGGACTAGAGGTTTTGAAAAGTAGTCAGTTGATTAATATATTGGCGGATCCAGAATGCTGCAACTACACTGCAGACTAAGGTCAGGGGGAAGGAATGTCTGACTCTTTTATTAGGATTTGTTGACTGTCAACCAGTCAGTTTCTTCAAACAATTCAAACTATGGGCTATAATGTAACATTCCGTAAAAAATGAGGAGTGAGCTTTTTTTCTTATGAGATTTTCAATACATTGAAAGGGAGAGGGCATTCTCATATCCTTGCCATCCCGATAAACCTACTAGAAAATTATACAATGCAGGATTTTTTTGATAACTTTTCCAAGTCTCTAGAATTCATTTTGATGGCAGCCTGGGATGAGTTCCTCTTTCTGCTGGTGGGCAAAGACTTCAGAGATGCCTAGGTCATTGTGAAAGAGGGATGTAATTTCTTTGTTTACTGTTTAATTTTAATATGTTCTTCAGTTGATTGTTTATTATTTATATGCTATTTTTGTTAGCCTCTATGAGTACAATTTCTGGGTAAAAAGACAAAATGTAGAATGAATAATTACAACAAAAACATTTTTTTCTGTAATGAGTTTAACAATTAAGTCAATAACTATATAATTGCATTTCTCTTTTATGGAAATATATATTTTATGTACTTAGCACACTTTTATCTCACCCAATATCCCATCATTTTGAGGGGAGGTACCAAGAAAAACAATTAAAATTGAAATCATATGAAAAATGATGAATTAAAAGCAATTTAAAAGATCAAGAGTGCGGCAGCATTTTGAGACAGATATAAATGAATTAATAAATGAATGAGCCAGAAATTATTATCAGATGTAATGTTGAAATATCCATCTATAATGGATGTGAACTCACAGTCCTTATATAATCAAAATTGTGTCAGTATTGCCACAATCATAACTCACCCCAGGACCTACTAATCAGACATCAACAATGCAAGAGGAGTTGCTCTATTCTGCTGGCAACTGGGAAGATGATATTTCCACCCTGCTCTTGCTAGCCAGCAAGGTTATGACAATCAGAAGCAAGATCCTTCTCATACCTCCCTACACATATTCATTGGATGATGGGAAAAGTTAGAAACATAATCTGCTCACAGCAAAATGGCAACCAGCAAAATGGACCCCCTTCTCTCTAGATGAATAATGAGTGGTAAAATAGTTGGTGGGGGGATGTGGGCTGGGAGATGTTATGCAACTATTCTGGTTATATAACTAACCACTTCATCACATTGAAGCTCAGAAGTGTTTATTAGAGAAGAGCTTAGTCTGATTCAGTTTTGAAATCAAACGGATAATTTCCCTATCTTCATCACACTGTTAATCTATCTGTGTTATTCAAGATTCTTTCAGTACAGTTCTCATCATACTGCAGACTGTTAGCACCACCCACCAAACCTTCTCTGTTGTCTTCATTGTGGGGAAAAAACCTTCTCTCTTTGGAATGTCAGTTGTCATGTGTCTTCAATTCTGGAAACAAGGAAGCAGACAGGCAGGGAGAGAAAACGGTGATGCTCTCTCTCTACCCCTCTTTTCCCCTCCCTCCCCATTCTCCCCCCCCCCCCGCCCCACAGAGAAGGGTATTGACCTTGGAAAATTACAACTCCCAGGGCAACATAGAATGGAGGAATGACATAATCATCATCATCATCATCATCCATCTCTCCTGGCTTTCCCATTTCCTCACTGAGGAGGGAGGGAAGGAGGGACAGCTGTGAAGCAGCCATCCTTCTCCCCTCTCCCTCAACTCCCCATCTCTCTCTCTTTCCCTCCCTCCCTCTCCCCTCCCTCCCTTTCAGCTGCCCCGCCTGGGAAGGAAGCAAGGAAAGAGGGAGGGAAAGCCCTAATTGGCATCCTTCTCTCTCTCTCTCTCTCTCTCTCTCTCTCTCTCGGCTTTCCAATGCAACACAAAGCACAGATATATTACAGAAGGAAGAGAAGGGAAGGAAATGACCCAGAAAAGCTATTTTTTAAAAAAGAAATTGTTCTAGCAAAGTAAAAATCTAGTGAGCAAAAGGTAATGATGTAGATTGCCCTAAGAAGGGTATTTTGGCTCCTCCCACAATTTCTCCTCCCACAAATTTGGTAACCCTCCACCCGAGAGCAACAAATCCTATCACATTACAGATCTGGCAAAAACATCTGGATTGAGAAAAATCAATTTCTACACCTTCTCTTGATATGTTTGAAAAGAATTCTGTCCCTTATGTTTAAAAAACTCAAAGAATGTTATACTCTACACTTTAACCAAAACGAATATGATGAACACAGTGGATTACCAGATTTTAAGTGTAGGACTCAGTGAAATTTAACAAATATGATGAAGTGGTATGTAGTGCATATGGATTTATAATCAAAATACATGTATAAGTACAGTAGAATTGAAAATATACCTAACACCAAAATCTTGGTCAGGATCCTTCAAGGTAGTGGTTCTCAACCTGGGGTCCCCAGATGTTTTTGGCCTTCAACTCCCAGAAATCCTAACAGCTGGTAAACTGGCTGGGATTTCTGGGAGTTGTAGGCCAACATCTGGGGACCCCAGGTTGAGAACCACTGCTTCAAGGGGACATGGCGTGCACATTTCCATCCATGCTGCACTTACCATATTTGTGAAATGGCAGAGGAAGGATGTGGGTGACTGACAAGCATATGGCTATGTAACAATAGATGCCTCTTCCAGAATCTCCCAAGGGTCTTCAGAAGGTCCTAGATAGTAGCATAATTGTTGTGTGCTCAGTGCTACGGGGATATAGATGCTTCCTAGTTGTCCCCATCTCACTACATGACTGTACAGGAGGAACTTCCCAATAAGTGAGTTTAAGATTGCAGTCTTAAAGCACCACCAGCATAAAGCCAGAACATGAAAGATATTATATGGCACATTTAAACAACCACAGCAAAAATAATCTTTCTCCCTTTCTCTTTCCGTTTTTCTCTCAACATGCACACACACATATATATTTAAAGAGTTCATACTCTCTGTCCTAAGTATATGCAGCCTGGAAAAATACAAGAAATGGGACCTAATTAAAGCTAATAAAAATCAGCCGAGAAAAGAGTATACAAATCAGTGATGAATAAATACCAGCATATTTTTCAAGACAGCTTAAATTAACAGAAACTGTTAAGTTCCTGACACTTCTGCATCTGTCACTAAATGCCTCTCTTGGTTAAATCTTCTATTTTAAGATTGACTAAAATGCAAACAATCTACACTTCCAAGAAGCACATTTGGATCCAATGAGCCAAATCATGAAATAACTCCATCTGCCTTAAATACTTACAATAACACATGAGCAAGACATCTGACAGTAGTCAAGTTGGGATTTTCTGCCAATTCACATTGTCACATTCTGAAGGCAGACGATTTCTTCTCCTCGCAGATTTCTTATGCCTTTACCAGCCAAATGATGACTAAAAATTCAGATGCAAAAGGTCTTTATTGCCATTAAGATTCAGTTGCTTTTCTCCTCATCCCAGTGCCTTAAGAAGCACTATAGCAACTTTTTGCATATTCAGTTTCTTTTTGAGGGGTACTGGAGGTCTTTTATAGGATTTACATTGCTGTAGTGGTGTGGAAAGCTGGAGGTGGGATGTAGAAGAAACTATATAAACAGTCTGTCCACTTAGTAAAATATTGAGATTGAAATTACAACTTGCATAGGCAAAGGAAATCAAACTTGTGTACTTTTCGTCACTGAGAAAGCAGAAATCTGTGCAATTTTTAACTTGAAAAATGTATGCAGTTTCCATACTTATAACTATCATTTACCACATGTATTTTGAGAAGGATGAGGGGGAGTATAAAAACAGAAAAAAACTGGTCCTCAGTATCATATAACACAGGCTCACAATCTTTTCAGTTCTGAAGGCCACATCCCTAATTTCTGCATACTTCTGAACATAGAAACACACACCCACACAATAAAGAAAAAGAAAATTCAAAGCCATACCAGATCTTTTTTTGCCACAATTTAAAAATCAATTTAAATTTATCCACACTGATACCTTATCACTTTAAAAGACACTCTTTACTATTTATAACATCATAAGCTATACTTACAACCTTGTAATTTTTACAATTTGCATTCACAGTTATTGCATCATTGCAATAAGGCTTCCTCCTTATCTCATCTTAGGAGTTAGTTGTCTTGAATCCCTAAATCAGGAGAAAGACAGCATAAAAATAAAGTACCGGTACATTTTAAAATAAAATAAAAGGCACACAGCTACAGAAATGAGGGAATGTTGAGATGCTGGTGAGTAAGGTGATGAAGGATGACATATCTATCTCCATCCTGCTAGTGAGCCATGGTATCCCTACCCCTGTATATGGCTTGCGACTGTATGGGCTGTTGAAGGCTAATGTGTGAGCTTAGTGGTAAAAATTAAAATGTGAACCTAATCTTAAAAGTCTTAGTTTTTTCAAGTATTAATTACCACTTTAGACTATTTTTTCTTTCAGCTGACCCTTTGGATAAAGGGGTTATGATAAGGTTGTGTATTGTCTGTATTTGAATCTGTTGCAGCTTTTTAGTGGATATGTTTTAAACTACATTTAGCTTCTTCTGTTTAACTTTTTATGCCATTATTAAGTAGAATTTTATCTGTATTTCTTATAACCATCTAAGCTGTTTTGTGAGGGAAAAGATGGGATATAAGTTAAAAAAAATCACCATCATTCAAAACAATTTATGAAAATTTATAGTGTGGAATGTTTTTAGAGATACAGATATTTATTATTATTATTATTATTAACTTTATTTGTACCCCGCTAGCATCTCCCGAAGGACTCGATGCGGCTTACACAGGCTGAAGCCTCAAAACACAATACAATAGAGAAACATAACACAACAATAGCAAAGCAAATCAAAACAATAAGCAAAATAACGACAGTGGCAGTACATCAAGACATTATTAAAAACTGGTTCGGCCGGCGCACTGGGGTACAAGGGTTAAAAGTGCTGAAATGGCAGGAGGCACGTAGGATAAAAGTGCGGTGTGCAGCGACGATTAGTTATGCTAAGGTGCTACTAGGACTTGGGGTGGGGATTCCTAGTCTGAGAAGGCACAACGGAACAGCCAAGTTTTTAAATTCCTTCTGAAAACGGCTAGAGTAGGGGCCTGTCTGAGATCTTTTGGGAGGGCGTTCCAAAGTCGGGGGGCCGCCACAGAAAAGGCCCTGTCCCGTGTCCCCACCAAGCGCGCTTGCGACGTGGGTGGGATCACGAGCAGGGCCTCTCCAGATGACCGAAGCGAGCGTGTGGGTTCGTAGATGGTGATGCGGTCACGCAGGTAGGGTGGTCCCAAACCGTTTAGGGCTTTGTAGGTGAGCACCTGCACCTTGAATTGGGCTCGGAAAATAAATGGCAGCCAGTGGAGCTCCTTAAACAGAGGGGTAGACCTCTCCTGATAATGAGCCCCGGTTAGCATCCTGGCTGCTGCCCGCTGGACCAATTGAAGTTTCCGAGCCGTCTTCAAGGGCAGCCCCACGTAGAGCGCATTGCAGTAATCCATTCTAGAGGTGACCAAGGCGTGGACCACCCCGGCCAGATCAGCCTTCACGAGGTATGGTCGCAGTTGGCGCACAAGTCTCAGTTGCGCAAAGGCCCTCCCGGATACCGCCGACACCTGAGCCTCAAGTGTAAGCGAAGAATCCAAGAGGACGCCCAAACTGCGGACCTGTGGCTTTAGGGGGAGTGTAACCCCGTCCAACACAGTTGACCACCCTATACCCCGATCCGGTTTACGATCGACCAGGAGGACCTCTGTCTTATCGGGATTGATCTTCAGCTTGTTCTTCCTCATCCAGATCAACACAGCGGCCAGGCACTCGTCTAGCACCTGAGAAGCCTCCTTGGAATTAGGTGGAAAAGAGTAGTAGAGTTGTGTGTCATCCACGTAGAGATGGCACCCAACTCCAAAACTCCGGATGACCTCTCCCAGCGGTTTCATGTAGATGTTAAAAAGCATGGGCGACAAAATAGAGCCTTGCGGGACCCCACAGGTCAAAGGCCAGGGGTCAGAGCAGGCGTCTCCCAGCTTCACCATCTGAGTTCGTCCCTCCAGGAAGGACTGGAGCCACAACAAAACTGTGCCCCCAAGGCCCATCCCGGAGAGACGACCCAGAAGGATACCATGATCGATGGTATCGAAAGCCGCTGAGATGTCCAAGAGAACCAGCAGAGTCACACTCCCCCTGTCCAGCTCTCTGCGGAGGTCATCCACCAAGGCGACCAAGGCTGTCTCGGTGCCATGACCAGGCCTGAAACCAGACTGTGACTGATCTAGGTAGTTGGTGTCGTCTAGGAAACTCTGGAGCTGGGAGGCGACCACCCGCTCCAGCACCTTGCCCAGAAAGGGGAGGTTGGAGATCGGTCTGTAGTTACTCAGCACCGTGGAGTCAATGGAAGCTTTTTTGAGGAGTGGACGAACCACAGCCTGCTTCAAGTTAGATGGAAAAATTCCTTGCTCCAACGATGCATTGATAATCGGTACAAACCAGTCAAGCAACCCCCCTCTGGCTGATTTAATGAGCCAAGATGGGCATGGGTCCAGAGATGAGGTGGTCGCTCTCACAGCCCCAAGAGTCTCCTCTACGGTTTCAGGAAGAACAAGCCTAAAAGAATCCCACAAGGTTGGACAAGCAGGTTCCTCCGTCACCTCTCCTGGCACTGCGATGGAATTGGAGTCGAGCTCAAGACGTATCTGGGCGACTTTACCTGCAAAATGGTGTGCGAAATCGCGACACCGAGCTGCAGGGTCATCAGCGACCTCCTCCACCACAGGTGGGTGGAGGAGTTCTCCCACGACCCGGAACAGCTCCGATGATCTATTTGCTGCAGATGCTATACGAGTGGTCGTGAATGATTTCCTGGCCACCCGTATAGCCACGGAGTATGCCTTAAGAGAGGCTTTAGCCCGTGCACGATCAGATACATCTCGAGATTTCCTCCATTTGCGCTTTAGCCCCCTTCTCGTATGCTTCACCACAGCCAGCTCCTCGGTGAACCAAGGAGATGGCCTGTCACGATGCAACGAGATGGGGCGTTCAGGTGCGATCGTATCTAATGCCCTGGACATCTCCCCATTATAGAGAGCCACCAAGGCGTCGATAGAATCGCCAGGCTCCAAGGCAGGAAGAACCCCAAGATTCCTCAGGAATCCGTCCGGATCCATCAGTCTCCTAGGGCGGACCATCTTAATTTGTCCTCCACCCCTGCGGAGGTTTAGGGTCGCAGCAAGTCTAAAAGTGATCAGATGATGGTCAGACCATGACACTGGAAGGATGTTTTGATCTTCCACTCTGATCATTTCGTTGTCCGCCACAAAGACAAGGTCGAGAGTATGTCCAGCTTGATGAGTGGGGCCAGATATTATCTGTGACAGTCCTATGGTCGCCATGGTGGCCATAAAGTCCTGAGCTGTGCCAGATAGAGTGGTCTCAGCGTGGATGTTAAAGTCTCCCAGCACCACCAGGCGCTGGGAGACCAAGGCCGAATTAGAGACCACCTCCGCTAGCTCAGAGATAGAAAGGGCAGTTTATAAGAACTGACTCTAGAGCAGAGCTTTCCAAATTTTTCATGTTGGTGAAACATTTTTGCAACACAGTCATTCAGTTTTATTAGCAAAGTTGAGGTTAAATCATTTATAAGAGATATGGGCACATTCATAAAATGCAATAGCAAAATGTATGGGGACACACAACAAACCTGAAGGTACTCAAATTAATAAAGATAAATCAAATGGATTACATTACAATAGCAAGGATTAAAATAATTAAATGACTTAAAATAGCAGTAGGATTAATACATGAATTAAAAGGAAAAGTAAACTGTGTGCAGAAGGCTAATATCAAACTGGGGGTGCTGCTGTGACCTGGGAGAAGCTACTACCTTTGCTGCAAGATGCCTACATCCTGAAGACAACACACTAATGTGATGTGATATATAGCTTGGAAAGCTCTGTCTAGAGGCAATGAATCTACCCTTAAACATTTTAGGGAGTAACAAACATTGCAGTGCACGAGAATTATGAAATAAATGCAGATAATATCCAGCTGTTGTTTACAGAATATTTTAGAAAAGCCAAGCTATATGCAGCAAAGGATAATAAATATATTTGTCTGAAGGTTTCTTCTTGTATTTTTGAAGATTTTTTTAATCTTTGCTAAATAATGAAACAGTCAAAAAAGAGCAATTTGATGACTATCACTATAATGAAAGACCAGTGATTAAGAGGGCAGTGATAGTTATGTGTTCTGATTTAGGGAAATAGCTTTCCTTCCCTAAAATTTCCATGATATTTTATTCTTGCACCAAGTAGAATAATTAATCCTCATTTATAGACAGGTAAATGTTTTCTTGTAGCTTCAGGTACAGCTGTGATAAATCCAGTTAGTCTGATTGGATATCTGCTAAGTTAAATTTATGGATAACTCTACAAACCAGGTATTGGTTCCTGAAAAGCCTCAGCATGCTGCCCTAAAATGCTGATTCTGGTTTTTATTTGGTTGTGTCAGGAGCAACTTGAGAAACTGCAAATCACTTCTGGTGTGAGAGAATTGGCCGTCTGCACATTGCCCAGGGGATGCCCAGATATTTTTGACATTTTTACTATCCTTGTGGGAGGCTTCTCTCATGTCCCTGCATGGGGAGCTGGAGCTGATAGAGGGAGCTCATCCACACTCTCCCCAGATATGAACCTGTGACCTGTCAGTCTTCAGTCCTGCCAGCACAGGAGTTTAACCCACTGCACCATCGGGGCTATGAGATATATACTTGTATGTGATTAATGAAGCACATTAAAGCAGTTTAACCTTTGAATGCCTATGTTACACAGAAGCCTCTCAAAGTTGTCAAATTCTTCAGGCAGGTGAAAATGTCTACACATATGATAAGAGGATAAGACCATGAATATGTAAAAGCCTTTTGGAATTGTCTATATAATGATTTAGCAGACATTATGGATAATGATGTGATTAGGGAGAACTGATTATGATGCTACAAAGAGAACATTACATGATAACTTGTTTTAAAGGCTGATATTCCTACCTGCCAAGCCTATTAAAGAGTTGAATAGAAAGAAACTCCCTATGAATGTCCCAATGAATATGATATGATGGCTATATGACTCAGTATACGTAATGCAATGGAATGATCATGTCTTACATATAATTTATGGAATACAAGTATGCTGTACCTAGGAAAGTCTGTGATTCTCCTTGAAGGGAATGTATGTATGTATGTATGTATGTATGTATGTATGAATGAATACTTATAATACACAGCATAAAAGAGTATTAAAGAATCCCATATAAACATCCTGGAACTCAAAGACTTCAAATTATTTAAGAGAAGGGTTGATGGCAATCTGGCTGTCTGATTTAAAATAATAATAATAATAATAATAATCATAATCATCATCATCATCATCATCATCTTTATTTATACCCCGCCACCATCTCCCCAGATGGGACTCGGAGTGACTTACCCTGCAATACATTACAGCAAAATAAAATACAGAACAACAAAAATAACATGACAAAATAAATAAAACAATCAAGTAAAATAAACAGTGCAAAATAATATAATAGAAAATCAATGGAAAAAACAAACACAGTGGGCGGGCCAAATGCATGACATAAAATGATAAAACTTTGGATGAGATAGCAATGAAAAAGGTATATTTGGGGGGAAGGAGCTCGCAGGGGATGGAAAAGCGGTTAGCCTTCAATAAGGTAGGGGAAAAGTGCAGTATGAAGACAACCCTGTGGGTAGATGGAATATAGGAATATAATATATGGTCACTTTCAAAAGGCACATCGGAAAAGCCAAGTTTTTATATCTTTCTTAAAGTCTGCTAGCGTGAGGGCTTGCCTAATCTCACCAGGCACTATTAGGAGCACTATTAGGAGCTTTGCTAACCAAAAGCTGATAGAGATTATTCCAAACAGTACCTAGAATAAGCTTGCAAGTGGAACAATATTCAATCCTTCAGTCTAAAGCAAGGTTCCTCAGACTGTCCCGGGAAAGGGGGGGGGGGGTGATTCCTTTGCACACTGCACATACCTTATTTGTAGTGCAAAAATTATGAAAGAACAGCACAATATTTAAAATGAACAACAGTTTAACCAGCATAAACTTATCAATATTTCAATGGGAAATGTGAGCCTACTATTGGCTGATGAGATAGACAAGTTAATTAGGATTGGTGTTGCTCTGTGCCTTTAAGCCTTAGGGTGACCCTCAGTCTAAAGCTGTGTTTCTCAAACATTGGTCTTCCAGGTGTTTCGGACTTCAGCTCACAGAAATCCCAGCAATTTACTAGCTGTTAGAAAATTGTGGGAACTGAAATCTAAAACATCTGGAAGGGAAGAAATTGGATGGAAAGGGAGAAAGGCTAGCTAATGTTTGGTAAGAAATAAAAACAAGGGAAGAAAGGAGGTGGGAGGTTAATTACTGGTGATAACCAACTATGGAATAAAGAGATTAGGCACAAAGACAGGATTGAATAGGGGCCACTTTGAATAAGTCTATGTCTTATTTAACTTATTCAGGAGTTGGAAGGCGCATGCGGAGAAGCAATCTGATGCAGGTTCAGTTGAGGCCAGGTATCTACATAATGACCACCACTGCCAGTGTCTTCTCTTGGGTGAAGCACCTGAGTCCAGAGGGTAATCCTAATATTTGAATTGCTCCCATCTAGCCACTTACTTGAAAGTAAACATCAGGCACTCCCACATGAATGTCATGAAGTCCAGGTGAGAATGAAATACCCCCAGATTTGCTTTAAGAGTATTCTCCTTTTTACCCCTCTCCCCAAGCCACATGCTTTCCAGAAGCTGTTGCAGAGCTATATCCTACACCAAAATGGGTACCAAGGTAAATACTGAAGTCTTAAATTCTCCTCCATCACCTACCTAATTATAAAGAGTAGGCCATATTTAGAAACTGAAGAGGCACATAAGGAGATGACCAAGTCCTAAATAACCTAAACATCCCACCCTCCTCATCTACCGCATGTGGACACTTGGTGCCTTATCACAAAACATCCTGATTTCTAACCATCAAAGGCCATCAAAGTGGTTTCTTCCCATATAGTATCTTTGCTGCACTGTTCAGAAATGCATTGCTGTGAAAAGAAGAATAGAAATAGAGAGGCCCGTAGCCAGGATTTCGTTTGGGGGGGGGGGGGACTAAAAAAATTCAGGGGGGGGGTTCAGGGGGGGCTGAGTTTCGGGGGGGGGGGCTGAGTCTGAGTGAAAGAGGGTCTACCCTAGCAAACCTTTTGTATCATTACCCCAATACCCCCATGCATATGGGATATATTGATAATGGTGATCAGATCATGATATGAATAAACATAACAGTTTAAATAATGCACCAGTAAGGCCTTTTCGCGAACCACCATGAGAATTTCGGGGGGGGGGGGGGGTGAAGCCCCTCAAGGCCCCCCCCCCCCCCCCCGACTACATGCCTGGAAATAGATTAAATAAATACATAAAATAAAAAGACAGAGTCTGAGGGAAAGAGAAGAAAGAAGTGCCCTGGGGCTGCTCCTGCACATTCTGACAAAAGAAGATCTGCAATGCAAAAAATGACCCAGATGATCTCGTGATTAGCTCACTTTCCAAAGTTTCTTCAGATATTTCATTGGGGGTACATGCTTCAAAGTGTTCCCTGTAAAAGCCCCACACATAAATCTCAGTAAGCTCATCCATGGGCCATCTCACACTTTCCCTGCTATTTGGTGGGGACAACTTAAGGTGAACCTACATTGAAGCATTAATGCAGTTTGACAACACTTTGACTGTCATGGCTCAATGATATGGAATCATTAAAGCTGGAAAGGCCAGGATTCATTGGAATAGTTTGTTACCCACTGAACTCCCTTCCAAGCGACATAAGGCAGGCCCCATCCTTTCTGGGCTTTAGGCAAAAGCTGAATACTTGGCTCTGTACACAAGCATTCAAAGAACAAGCTGCTATGGTTTTGATACTGTCTGGATTAAGGATTATGAGCAGGGTTATGGATGAATTGAACTATGCACTTTATATGCTTTTTAAATTTGTATATTGATGTATTTTATTATTGCTTAATGTTAATCATTTTAACCGTTTAGTTTTTATTCTTAGTACTGTTTTTATTTTTACCGGCATTGAATTTTTGCCAGAATTATAAGCCGCCTTGAGTCCCTTCAGGTGAGAAAGCCAGGGTAGAAATGGAATAAATAAATAAATAAAACAAATATTAGAATGGTTTATTTATTTTCATAAAAAGGCTGAGATATGTGTTTCTGAAAATTGCAACATCCCTAAATAAATACGACTAAATGATAATTAGTAGCACATGCACCTTAATACAATAAACAATAATCACACTGAATTTTATAAGGATATTATTAACTTATTATTTTATCTATAACTTTTCACTTTTTTATCCTCTTTAAAGAAGTCCAATCCACTCAAGACACTTTCTCAGAATCAGAAATGATTTCCACATCAAATGAATTGGCCCTGTAATAGGGATGTAAGGATGGATAGATAGACAGGATGTTCTTCCAGAGAAAAATAGAATTCATTCACTGATATACTCATTCATTATAAGCTGTTGGAAGGGAGTGGAGAGTGTTAATTCATTTTTGAGGCTTTGAGAAAGCTGCTACTTAAGAGACTTCAAGAATATTCTTCATATTCTTTTTCTTCATATCACTATTTTCCCCTTGGATTCTTCATTGTGTAATTGCGCATGTGCTTCATATGTCCTGACATCTTTTTGTTCTTTCCATAAAATTGCTCCCATTTAATTTTAATGTCTTCAGTCTCATTTGCTTTAAAAAGAACAAACTGTTCTGAAGGTAATTTTTTTCCAGAAAATTTGATCCTTTTTGTATTTCCTTCATGTTTCTTTCGCTCTCTGTGTTTGTGCATGCACATGCATTTATCACTCTGTGTGCATCTATATAGACTTACTTTCTGAAGTTGCTGTTGATAGATGACACTTTCACACAGGTTTATAAATTAATTTCAAAGTAATTTATGCATAATTTTAGTTGACAAAAAGAAAAGACCCTTCTAGTTGCAATCAGAAATATAAATGTTGTAGTAAAATCCAAATTCAATGCTACGGTTACTTCAGATTATTTATTTAAGAACAGCTATGGTACAAAATGTTAAGCCAAACTTGAATTATCATAAATTTTATTTCTTAATTTTTATTCTGATCTATATTCCTGGAAGAGAAGATAGAAAAGACATACAATTGTACAGTGTGTGCTTTGGTTCAGTACCCAGGTAGGGCTTGGAAATGAAGCTCATCAGAAATCCTGGGATACTGGTACTAATCCACTCAGAAGTCACCTAGAAAGATTGGCAAATGACTGACAACCTCTAGGTATGCAATACTGATGACAAGGAACTGCTAGGGCAGAGTTCCTTGTAACAGGATTCATGCCACACTGAGCTGTTCAGAGTGATGCCCTTTTCCCCAAAGCCATTGCTAGAACTGCCAGTAGCTCACTGTGATGCTTTTAATAACCATTTTGCAGATAAAATCTCTTGCATAAGACTTAGATGCTGTCATTGGAGCAGAGGCCAACAACAAGGTGTTCAGGAACTCTGTAAATGGGATTTACACTAGATTAGTTTCAATTGGTGAGAATTGTTGATGTGGACAAGCTGCAAATAAAGAAGGCAACCTGCTTTCTTGATCCCTGTCCATCTTGGCAGATTGTCTAGGGAGGCAATGCAATTCAATCTCAAATACAGCAAGGGAGGGAAGCTTTTCATCCTATTTAAAAGAAGCAGTAGTTAGACCACTTCTGAAAAAGCCCTCCTTGGATCCTTTGGACCTTAATAATTAGAGACCAGTGTCTTAATAATTACAGACCAGTGTCTTAATAATTACAGACCAGTGTTTATTCCACATGTACAAGGCTTCCAGATTCCTCTTGGTCAAACCACTGTGACCAGTCAGTGAACAATGGGAGGGTCTATGCTGTTGTGCATCTGGAAGCAGAAGCATTCCATGGGAAAGTGAAAAAGATTTTGTGTGGTTTTCCTCCAGTGCTCATAATGCTTTAAAATGCCTTCTGGCAGTGTTTTTGATTCCCTCCTTTTTCTGTTCTATATTTGTTCATTGTTCCACAAACTCTTAAGCTGCCCATATGTCCTGGTCTCACAAAGCCAATTGTGAGGAATTTCCTCATGATGTCTTTCCTTAGGCTTTAAATTGAGATGTGGGCACCTGGAAGCAATAAAGGTGGATAGACTGATGAGTATATAATGAAAGACTACACACACCCCTTGACTATCTCATAACTGAGGAGAAGGCAAGGATATTGAACATTCCCACAAATAGGTCAACTAAAATATCTTCTCCTGTCGAGTATATTTTCCCCCAAAACAATTTGTTTTCCATAGACGAATTTTTTAAAAAATGATTTTTTTTGGCACAACAATGTGCCCTAGGTAAAGAACGAAAAAATGGCCACTCATGTTCCATGTATAAAAGTTGAATGGGCTGATGGTTGAAACTATCTTTCACACTGATATCTCAGCATCCCACATCACATCTGAAAGTCACAGGCTATCTAGGCAGAACTGGACAGGACAGAGCACATTCTACATCTATCTTTCTGCAAACTTTTTTGGCATCTCTTAGCATTTGACATCTGAAGAGAATTTCTCAGGGCAAAAAAATAATAGTTCTTAATTCTTTTTTGTTTCTCAAATCCATGTCTCCTCAAAGGTTCGTGAGATAAACACAAGAAAAATTATGTGCATTTTCCTCTGATTTTCCCCATATTTTGTGTTTGGATCTGAACAGAATCTAAGAAATTGTGTAAGAATAAATATGTTTATAATTTAAACTAGTTTTAAATACATTGCCTGGTTGGTACTATGTTGACTTTGTCAAGTTTCCAGCAGCGTACACAATTTCTCGTGACAGTTAAGAAAAATCATTCCTCACTTTTCAAACAGTTTTGAGATGTATAAATTTGCCTCAAGTGATTTTGGGAACAAGGGGAATAAACATGTTTGCCTCTATTTATCACTCTACTTTAGGATAGGTCTGGCCCTGAGCAGACTCTGGAAAAACTGGGCTGAATGCATGGAGCACATGTTTGTGCACTGGTATCCACAGTCTTTAAATTATGCAAATAGTGTTGATGCATGAAGATTCTCAACTTCATACAACCCCACTGGACATGTAATCATTTATTAGTGGTATAAGATTTTTTCTATCTCACCATCTTCTCACACTAATTTGGTGGGAACAAGGGAGAGGGTCTCCGTGGTAGCTGATCACAGACTTTGGAACCCTTTTTCTAGAGAGGCTAAAAGGGCTACCTCATTGTTTTGCACAAGCCATTCTTGTGCAAAAAGGCTTTTAGAAATTTAATAGAATGGGCTCTTAATGAGTTCATGGTTTTCATAGTCTTTAATGAGCTTTAATGTCCTAAATACTTTAAGTTTTAACTTTACAAAATGCTTAATTGTTTTTATATTTATGCGTTAATTGAAATTTTGATGTTTTTAAATCAATACAGTGATAGCTTGACTTAAGAGTTTAATTTGTTCCATGACTGAGCACTGAACTCAAAATGCTCTTATCTAAAAGTAAATTTCCCTTTGAAAAGCATTGAAATGCGATTAATCCATTCTGCCCCTTGAACCTTCCTCCATTTTTGTTACATGTTTTTAAATAAGAAATGGACTTTATAAATAACAAATAATGGTATAAATGCACATTCACATGGAACAATAAAAAAGATCAACTTTAAAATGGTAGAAGCGCAAAGTTGTGGCAAGGAAGTACAAAGTGAAGAGGAAAAAGCATCATTTTCTTCATACTGTGCTCATTCCAGCCTCCCTCCCTCTCTTGCTTTCTCTCCCTCTCTTTCTTCATTAAGTCAAACATGTCAGGAATAAATACCAAACAAAATCAACTTACCCACAGTTTCTAAAAGTGGACAAGAGCAAATTGGACTTTTTATTTTATTTTATAAAAAAGGAAGAAAGTAATATGGGTGAAAATATAATAGATAGAATATTGAAAGAATGATCCAGTGAAAAGCAAAAAGGGTTAGGTAAAATAGATGGAAAAATGTTAGAAGACAGGGAATATATGTATAAAAGGATGGAAAATAGATGGGAAAAGGAAGGAGGCATAGGGAAAGAAAAAATAGATAGAATAAAGAATGGATTAAATAAAATAAAGATGGAAAAATATAGGGATCTGGAGCAGAAAGTAATAACAAAATGGTATAGGACACCGATTCAATTGGCTCATATGATCCAGGGTCTAAATCCGAAATGTTGACACTGTGGGCATAAAGAAGCCTGGTACTCACATCTATGGCGGGAATGTAAGCAGACACAAAAGTTCTGGAATCAAATCTTCATGAAAATTGAATTATATACAAAAATAAAAAATGAGTTAAATATGGAGATTCTCTTAAAAGTGATTTGTGGGGATAGCAAAATAAAAGCGCATGAACAAAAATTAGTTATGATGATGTTTAGAGCAGCACATGCTGTGATTGCCTGGGGGGTGAAAAGAAAAAAAGAAATGGACCCTGGGAAAATGGTATGAATGTGTGTGGGAACAAGTACAATTAGAAATTATGGACATTATAAGAAATGAAAAACTATGGACAGAAAAGCAGAAGGAAATCAAAGAAATATGGTCACCCTTTAAAAATTGGATACAAGAAGCTAAACCAGAAGACGATCATTGCAAAAAAAAACCTAGATAGAATGCAACGATGGCGCGAATAAATGAAAAAGGACCAACTTGTCAATGGGGGGAGGGGGAAGGGTTAAGGGGTGGAAAGAAAAAATGTATTGAAACTAAAGCAATGTAAAGATAAATGTATTAGAAATAGTTGTTAACAATACAATAAAGAAATTTTTTAAAAAGAGCAAATTGGACAGCAATCTCCTAAGGAGGACAAGAGCATGAGGCACAAATGCTACTCTCACACTAGCTCTCCCTCTGGCGCTTTCTCTTAACTCTAAACAATGCTCTTATGTCAAAGTGAAATCTGGGTTGAACGATGGTGCTCAAGTCAAAATGCACTTAAGTTGGGATGCTGTTAAGTTGAGGTTTCACTGTATTGTTTTTGAATATGTTATTATCAACCTGGAATAATGGTGGGAGAAAGATAGAGCGATTATAAAAATTGAACTATCTGTCTATCTATCTGTCGTGCATCAGATATTCAGAATACAGTGACATTCATCTATCATTTTATGCTCTGTCTTTTACCTGAATTAGGACTCACAACGCCATGTGAATTTTACTACAGCATCAATAGAGGCATCCCCACAATCACAATGGTAAATCTCATTTTTTTCCAAGTTCCAGAGCATTTTGTCTCATGCCATTGGGTTTCCTCATGATTCCTTGATTTTTCATGGAAGCTATACAACTTGCCTAGAAAACTCCATAGTTGTCCAGTGATGTTTTGTGCAAGATTGCTGTTTTATTATGTGGAAAATACTAACGTTACACAACATAAATGTTGCACACAAGAATTGCATAATACGTAAAACTATGTGTTTATTTTCTGTTCAGCATTGTTGGGTTTTGCATAACACTTTCCTGCAAAATATAGAAAAGAACAATACTGCACTACAAAAAGTTTTTAAAAATCTGCTGTGCTGGAAACTATGTGCTTATTTTTTGTGCAGTATTACTCATTTTTGTGAAAAATGTTTATTATTGCTGTTTTTTTTTACACAAATATGTTGCACTACAGAAATGCTGCACAACATTTTTTTCCCCAAATTCCATCCATGTTGCACAACAAAGCCACCTGTAGCTGCCATTTCAAGTGGTATGGGTTCCTTTTCCTGGTCTGGGTTTCTTTGGATTTCACAACTCGCAATCTGTAAAATGCTATAACCACAATATCAGACCATTCACTATGTTGTTTGTACATGGTACACTATGATTTAATTTTGTATTTGGTGCTCTTTTCCCAAGTATATAGTGAAAAACAATACAAGCTAATAAGGGTTTTCTTTTCCTCTCAGAAAACTGCAATTTTCTGTGTGTCGTAAAACATGCCAGTGATTCTACGTTTCTTGAGGACTGGCAACTCCAAATTCAACTCCAGTCAGGAAATAAATGAATTTCTATTTTATCCTACTCCACAAAAATCTGAAAGCAATTCCAGCCTTAAATTATGAAAAAGGATTAGTTTATTATAAACAGGTTATTCATAATATAGAATCAGATAGCACAAAAGAGAAATTTCTTGATATTGTGGAGTTATAAAAGTTGTGCTTTTCTTATAAATTAGGCCAGATGAGAAAAAACACCAGGGCTCTTTTACCTTTAGGGCAAGTTGACATGATTCAATAGAGCGCCAAATTGCAGCAATGAAAAGTAACTCTGCCTGTATAACTTTCAGATTATATTTACAATGCTATAGAACAAGATTTGTAATAATATAAAGAAAAATAAATCCTTGACCTACTGTTTTTGGCTACAGGGTATCAAACTCAATTCCTTTTCAGGGCCATCCAGACTCTAAGGCCCCTCAGCAGCTACACTCTTAGTAACTTTTGACTGACTATTATTTTGAAGTAGTATCTGTTACTAAAAAGAAAACAAAAGTTTAAATAATTTATTACCAGATATTGGGAGATATTGCCATCTTAAGAAAAATGAGGAGAATCCAAGATGTGTCATTGAAAAAGAGTATTGGTTCCCAGTGCCTAATTTTGATAAGCACCACTTCTCAAGATAGCATATGGGACCAAAATTCAAGAAATAAAAGAAGCGGATAAACTGACCTTCGCCCTAAAAGATTCTCATGGAAAACCGATCCAGAAGACAAACTGGAAAACAGTAGATCAATACATCACGGAAGAACTCAGTTCAGAACACCAACAAATATGAGGAGGAATTAAGAAGAATGAGAAATAAAAACAACAATAAACAAACAAACAAAGAAAAAAATGATACTAAGGGAGGGGGGAAAAAGAAGGAACAAAGTAAACAAACAAAAATTAAGAGACCAAGGTTAAGAGCAACGAAGAAGAGAAAGAAATGTAAAAGAAAGATATTATGAGTTCAAGACAAAATACAAGTGTTAGGGGAAGACGCTATACAAACAAGAAATTCATACCGGTTTCCGAAAGAAGAGGTTTGGAAGTCGAAGAAACTGTACTTTTTATTACCCCTTTCCCCTACTTTCGCTCTCTATTCTTCTCCTACACTACCACCCCCCCTCCACCTTTCCCATTCTCTCGGTAACGCTATCCCCTTTGCTATGTTTTTTCCCCTCTCACCTACCTCCCCCCCCCACCCTCCAAATCCCTTTCCCCAGATTTCTATACTTTTATAGAATGTTTTTATGTACAATTAAAGAGAAAATGTATTTAATAAAAAATATTTATTTTATTTTTTTTAAAAAGATAGCATATGGGAGAATAACTGTTTGTCTCCATGATTCTGGGCCACCTGCAGAAGGAGGGGAAAAAACCAATGTAACCATGTCATACCACTTTCAAAATGATCCTTCTAAGATCAAAGTCCTACTGAGTGCTGATGGAGTGAAACACATTGCTTTCATAGGGTGACCTAATGTTATCCAGACTTTGAAGGGTCCTCATAAACAAGGCATTATGGGAATAATAGCTTATGAAGTCATCTGTGCATTTTTGATTAATGATTTCTTGCCTCTTCTCCCCCCTTCATGGTTTCATAGCTTTAACCCCCCCCCCCCCAGCTTATCACTGAAGTAATGGACAGCTTTGAATACAGCCACCCTCCTTCCTCTTACCCATCTCCCCTTGACACCCCTGCCACTTGTCTTTCCATGGTACTTCTGCCATTTGCCTCTATCCAGTTATATAGAAACAACGTATTAAAGGTCTCTGAGTTTAAATGAAAAGAAGTAAAATTCTTTCTGCCATTTCAAGAGCTATTGATCAGGTTACAACTGTGGTTTACAATAATAGATGCTATGATTCTAGATACCAGTCAGTTGTAACTATGAATTTTAATATCATGTCTTGTGTCCATTATATTTAAATCTTCACTCTGTGTATTTTCATATATGTATTTTGTAGAAATACATTTTAATATGTGTATTAATATAATGTTTATGATTACTGGTATGTGTTTTTAGCTATGTTGTGCCTTGAGCCACAAGAAGTGGCAGGTAAGAAATAAAATAATAATAATAATAATAATAATAATTATAATTATTATTATTATTATTATTACTACTACTATTATTATTTATTTTAGATACCAGTTAAGTCTGTCCCCTATGATATACCCTCCCAAGCTAAATCTCTTCCACCTAGGTCCTTCTTTCAACATATCTAGAGGAATGGTTGTGTTAACAGAATGTTATACTGATATATTGAAGATGAACTGGCAGCCTAGCTGTCATATCACCAACACATCTGGCAAGCTGTCGGCATAGCAAGACTTTCAGCAAATCCTACTATATAGTTCACAATAGGCAAAATGCAGACACAATAGGCAAAATACAGACACGATAGGCAAAATGCATCCACCAAGACTAATTTTGGGCCCATACACATGAAAAATTGAAGATTTGAACCAAAGAGCAAATAACACTCCCTATTCTTGCAGAGCAGTATTGGATATTTTAAGGTGCTTGTTACCTTCTGTTTATTCAGGTCTCTTTTTTGTTCATAATAGGACATGTACAGACCATAAAAAAATTGAAAGAATCCAAAATTTCTAAAACATGATGAAATAACATCCCAGAGATTTGAATGGGCATTGTTGGTTATTTTGGTGTAAAAGCATTATTTTTCATTCTGATTTTTTTAATGAGGAGGCATGGAAATAGCAGTGAAGTGGCTTTTGCATCCTTTAATTATGAGACGGTTAACCTCTGACATATTCCAACTTTTGGTATAGTCCCCAGGTTGGCAGATTTTGAGTACAGAATTGTGATATGTAGGATTTGCTTCTAAGCAGACTGGCTTGATGTAAGCTCTCTGGAATATAATAAAATGTACTTCTGAATAGAATGCAGAAGATTGTGCATTATAGCAGGGATTTTTAACAGGCTTCAATAGACTTGATTAAGGTAAAGGTAGAATATCTATTATTAAAATATCTTATTCTCCTTCAGTTTTATCTCCATTGACATATCATGGAGACAGATAAGAATTTAGATCCACCTGCTACTTTCTAATAGCATAGGTAATTTCAGTAACATTATAATTATTTCTGAAGAATCTATAGTAAGTAATCCCATTGCAACCATTTCTTTTCCTGGTAAATCCATATATACTTCAAAGTGGCTGATGAATTTGTCGTTTTATAGAGGTCTTTCTAATGATCTAATTTTCTCCTCTCATTTCTCACCTTTGTAACTCTTCAGAGGCTTATCTGCTCAATTTCAAGTTTTTTTAAAAAAAAATAATCCACATGTAGACTGGTAGATCACAAATAACATGCTTAAAAAATCCACCTGCAGAACATCCACCTCTTGGAAAGGAAATAAATTACTGACTCTCAGTATTTTAACACCTAACTGAAAGAAGGATTGTAAAACTATTCTCTGAGAGAAAACTCCAAGTATCATTTCAAGATGGTATTCATTCTGAGAAATTATAATTATTGCATCTATCTTAAACTAGAAAGCCTAACACTATTCAAAAAGGCAAGTGACATAATCTCTACAGCTCATATTTTAATAACTTTTTTATAAATCAGAAGAAACCCCTTAACCTATGTATTTTCCACATAATTCATTTTCAGCTTACAGGAGCTCACATCCCTTTCAAACAATTTTCTGTTATTTTTTCCATATTGGTATCAGAAAAATTGCTCTAAGACACAGAAAGAGCATGAGAACAGGAATCAGAATGCTTTGAACATGAAGACTATTAGCAAGTTTCTAATATAGGTAGTTCCCAAGTTATGAACAAGTTAGGTTCTGTAGGTTTTTTCTTAAGCTAAATTTGTTTGTAAGTTGGAACAGGTACATTTCTAAAATGTAATACCATATATGTGTGTGTGTGTGTGTGTAGGATTGCAAAGGAAAGGGTTAACAACCCTGTGGTGTTTGTTTTGCTCTCTGTGCCCCTGTTTAGAAGATTTCACCTCACTTTCTGTTCCTGTGATAATTGGATTTTGAGAAATGTGGCTTGTTGTGGAAACAAGGATTGGAGATAAAGCTTCAGTAGAGACACCTTTTCCCCATGAAAACTCTTTTCGGGAGTGAATTTCCCTTCCTAAGAGTATGTTTTATCTCACTTTCTCTTATCTCACCACTGTTTGTAACGATTAGTAATTTGTAAGTCAGATGTTTGTAACTTGGGGGGGGGTGTGGTATACGGTGTGTGTTCAAGTCAAACTAGGACTTTTAATTTTACAGAAATAAAAATATATAATAATATGGCAGTACTACACACAGTAGTAAGTGATTAGTGTGTCCTATGACTGATAAGTAGCTTACATATTATGGAAACTTGTCTTGAGACTGTTAATCAATATGACAGGCAACAGTGATAGTGTATGCATGAAATATGGATTGCATGGATGAAATTCCTTGTGAATGAAGGCATAAAAGCTGCAGATAGCTACAGAAGACTTAAAAGTGATGAGATGCTCAGCTGCACAAAGATATTTTAATGATGTAAACATTTCAAAGGTGGCCATATGTCTATCTGTGATGATTCTGTATATGGTGGGATCATTCCTGTGAACATTAAGGGCATGGAACACCTGATCCTGGACAATCAACACATAACATGTCATGATATCACACAAGAGATTTATCTTTCTGTAGGAACAATCAACACAACCAGGCCCGTAGCCAGGATTTTGTTTCGGGGGGGGGGGGGACGACAACTGAGTTTGTTTCAGGGGGGGCTGAGTCTGAGTGAAAGAGGGTCTACCCTAGCAAACCTTTTGTATCGTTACCCCAATACCCCCATGCATATGGGATATATTGAATATGGTGATCAGATGATTATATGAATAAACATAACAGTTTAAATAATGCACCATTAAGGCCTTTTCGCGAACCACTATGAGAATTTCGGGGGGGGGGAGCTGAAGCCCCTCAAGCCCCCCCCCCCCCCGTCTACATGCCTGAACACAACAATTCACAAAGATTTTGGAAAACTTAGCACACACCAAGACAGCTTTCCATTTTTGACCAGCACAGAAAAACTTAAGTATTGAGTTGAAGGAGCGTTTTGATAGGGAGGTCCAGAATTTTCTGTACCACATCATTATATGTGATGAAATCTCAACATCATTTCACTCTGAAATCAAAACATGCAACAAAGTGGTAGAAGCATTGACTCACATCACCAAAATTTTTCCTTAGAGGTCAGCATTTCAGCACCAATGACAGAGTGAAGCAGGCTTCGAGGATGCTTTTGGGATAATGAAAAATCTTTATATGACAAAACTTTCCAGGCATTAGTTACACACTGGGATAAGTGTATAAATGTAGCAGGGGGATATGTTGAAAAATAAATGCAGTTTCCACTCCTTGGAATTTGTTCATTTATTTTATAGATTCTGTATTTATGATTTCAAACATCCATAGCTTGAATATATCCCTCCTTCAAAACATATCTGAAAATGAAACCTGGATATTGCGATTTTATAGAAGGGATACCATTTTACAATGCCATTGTAAATAATTGCCTTTGAGTATCCATAGATTTTGGTATCCACAGGGGATCTTGGAACCAAGCCTAGAGAATACCAAAGATCCACTGAACAATAGAGCAAAAGTATGCATAACTGGGTAAATAATACATTGGGATGTTCTTGTAGATCCATGCATGAAGTAGAGTATGTTTGATCACCTTGTAATTGTTTTTTTAAAAAAGAAATAAATCACCTTATCTTAAATTTGGAGATGTGTAGATCTATATAGACTACATACACCATCCAGTCTGTCCCCAGGGGTGTGAAGTTATTGTGATGGAATGAGATCTGTCTGTTTCTTAATTTCTTTTTTGATGCTTGCGTGCCTGTTTTATTGCTTGAATATATCCATCCCTTTTCAAACTGTTTCCTGTATACAGCTGAGATATGTTCACTTTTCTATGTACACTATTATAATGTTTGTAACCTTTTCTATGTATACTATTATAATGTGTGTGATCAATGAAATGCATCAGCATGAGGATTCCAGAGTACCCAAAAGGTAATAACATACCTGAAGGTGCAGACTGATGTTAACTAAATGAACTTTGGATGTCATTTGGATTGTCAACATATCTCCATTATACTCCTGGAATGGAAAAGGCTTGGGATGTTCAATGAGGAGTGTTTATGTGTAAGCTTAATTCAGTTTTGATAATTAAAATAAACACCTGAGCTCAGAATTCCTTTTGGTTAGTCTCAAGAGTTCTAGTTAATAAAGAAAATATTGTTTTTATTAATAACAACAACTTTATTTTTGTACCCCGCCTCCATCTCCCCAAAGGAACTTGGGGCAGCTTACAAGAGTCAAGGCCAAACAACATAGTTAAAATAGCACATTAAAATTCAAATAACATGATAACACAGCATATAGATCAAATAATACAAACAGTAAGACTAATAATACTTTATTCATATCCCACCCTATTTCAGGGTGGTTGATGAATAAATAGATGCATAAATAAATGAATAAATGAATGGATAACATTTTGAGGACCTGGCATATTCTTGTGCACACCAGGGCTAACTGTCCAGATGTAGTAATCAAATTTCAATGTACAAATGGTGGGACACCGCTAGTTAGACACTGAAGAATTTGGGTAATGTTCTTAACCCTTGGACTGATTTGTATAGCAGCTTTAGTATGCAGGTGAGTTCACAGAAATGGCTATAGAAAGTATTAGTCATGGGCCCGGTTAGCGTTTCACCCATTTATTGTTTGCATTCTATTTGTTTCATTCGGATGGCACAAAATGGTTCAACTCCCCCCCCCCCCCCCACACACACACAGAGTACGAAGATAATAGTGAAACAAAAAGGAAAGTAGCACAGGTAACTGTGTGGTTGCCTGCTTTACCTCTGAGCCCGGTTGGTCCAATCAGAGGAGAAGAAAATAGTGACATGGGCACGCATTGCTCAGGATATTGGGGCAACTGCTCATTGCATGGCACCCATTTGTCGATGCTGGAGCTCACTCCTGTGTCTGCTTGCCTTGCTGCCAGCCAGCCACTGATTTTTGCCTTAGCTTGGCTGCTTGTGCTTGGTTTCTGGCATATTTTTGATTTCTTTATTTTGAATGGGTGGGGTTATGCCGGGTGTCACACCTTGGTGCCGGTGTGCACACAGGGCTTTGGGGAGAAGGGCCTCTCTTTGCTCGCTGCTAAAATTCTTTCTTTTCTTCTCTTTCCTTTACTTTTAAAACATTTTAAAATCTTTGGGTGGCTCACAGAGCCTTAGTCACGGTCATCCTAATTTTGTTTTCTCCTCCCTCTCCTATCCCTAAAAAGCCTTTGTGAAAGATATTAATTATAATTATATTACTGTAATAACCATTCAGCCAGAAGGAAAACCCTCCAAAACCGCTTTCTTTACCTCCCCCTCTAGTACCATATTTGCATTTCTTACTTCTGCTTCTGATATATTTCTCTCTGTGGGTATTCTGCCTCCTAATTTTTTTTAAAAAATTTTTTTTCAAAGGAAAGTAATTGTTGGCCGTTAGTAGAATAATTTCTCCACCTTTGAAAACCAATATCTCTCTATGAAACCTTCAATCTCTCTATCTCTCTATGAAACCTTCAGTCTCTCTTTATCTCTTTGCCTGTACTTGGCTCTGTACCTGATAGCTATGCCCTCCATGTGTGGCAATTTTCACCCCTCTATCCCTAAAACTGAGGGAAGGGGGAGCCTGGGAAGCCCTCCCATTGCTGCCAATGATCAAAAAATGTTCATTCTTTTGGATGCGGAACAAAAACGCTCATTTAGAAAGGTGCCCATTTTCAGAAGCAGCACTCGAAAACTAAAATGGGGCCATACAAATGAAACAAACAGAAATGGATAGTGATTCTGTACAAATGCACAAGACTAGAAAGTATTGCTTTCACAAAAGCTTGACAGTGCCTCTTCTTGTTCTCCACTTTGAATAGGATACATTGTAAAAAATATCTATACGTGTTTGCCAGAAAGCAAAATTACAATCCAAATGTTGAAAACACTTGCCAAAGGATTTGTTTTATGTTGGGATTTTTAGTAGCAAGTCACTTAAGTACCTATACCAAAAAGCTCTTCAGAACTTCAGTGAATGGGAAATTCTGCCCAGTAGTAATGAAACTGCAGCTGGCATTGGAGCTTAGTGGAAGTCACACTAATCTTTGATATAATGGCTCTGACAGCTTCAGAACAATTATAGTCACAAGGACCGGAGCATTATTTGTGTCTTGCTCAGTGATTACAGATATGCATATATCATATATATATATATGTAGAGAAATGTTTATTATAGAGTGTTTATTATACTGTATTTAAACTGTATTTATGTATTACATTTATTGCCATGGCCTAGCTGTGAGGGATAGGTTGCCATAGTGACAAGACAAGGCAGCAGAGGAGGTGGGCGGAGCTTAAGGAGGAAAAGGTTTGAAAGTGGCAGTTAAGCTTCAGTCCGGTGGATGAGACCCGGGGAAGAGGAGAGCCAGTTAGGGCTCTGTTGTGAAGCTGTGAGAATTCAGTAGTTCCTAGAATTTGTGAATATTTCTTCAGCAAGAGAGCTGAAGGTGTTACCTTGTTAGATTGCTTAGGTTAAAAGAATCTAACAGAGGGGGTTTTCAGGATTGCCAGTAAGGAAAGACTGGTGATCAGTGGTTTGTTCCGAGTATAGGGCAAACAGTGTGGACATTCACAATAGGGAACTCTGAAGTAGTATAAGCACTTCACTAAAGAAGAAGTTTGTAGAATTGTATCATCAGAAGCATGTATCTCAAACCAGCCATTTTGTAACATCAAGCCTTGTGCCAAGTTCAAATTCTCAAAACTGCAACAATTACGTTCTGTTAACAATAAATCTTGTTCTCTTTGTATTTCAAACCTGCCTCCTCCATTGCTTTTATGCTTGGTGCATTCCACACTACCAAAGTCACCTCACAACACGACTAAAGAATATTGGTGGCATTAAAGAAGATTAATACTTCCTCACATAATTTTTGGTGGCATCTAGTGAGATTAGCGCTGCTTCTTTACATTTTTGTTGACAAGCGGTGGGATTAACGCTTCTTTACATTATATATATATATATATATATATATATATATATGAATGATCCTGCAGGATATTATTCAATGGCTTCCTCAAGAAAAGGATATCACATTAATACAAGAAATCCAGGGTGATGTTGCATGTCCATTTTTTGACAGAGACAGAGGGCTGGTATATGTATTACTTTATTATGCAAATACGTGCCTACTTTCATTGCCATAAAATATTTTGCCTTTTTGATAAAAGTCATTCCAGTAGCAAGAGTTTTGAGAATGTGCTTGAAATAGGGATGGTAACACTGCAATTCTTACTTAAAATTCACAGAAAGAGCTCAAGGAGCTATTTGCAACTTTTTTCTATACACAAAGTTAATTCAATTTGCTAGTGGTTTGATTTTCATGGGAGAATGAGGAGACATCTGACATGGTACTCTTTTTGTAATTTAAATTGTATCTACCAGTTCAAATGCTATTGTTTGTTTTAGTAGTCTTCACGGTTCACCTAACATATCATGCAACAAAGAGCGAAGCTTTCTATTCCTTAAAAAATATGCAGGAATAATTAACCTCTAAAGTATGTCTGCATGCTGGTTATAAAAGAGTCATTAAACAAATGCAGAAACAAAAGAGTTCTATAATTAAACTTTCCTGAAGGACATTTCTGATAAATGTTAAGTTTGTCTGAATACTTTTTGGCATACTTTGGTATATCCTATGAGACAGTCTGTCTTACTTAAAGTAGGAATTAACTGAAAGCTACATACAGTTCCAACTAAGCTATCCCATGGTTTCGAGTAAAGCTCGACAGCAAATGGTTCGTGACTCATAATCATCTCTCCAAAGGTTTCTCTTCTGTCCCCATGCAGTCACCACACACTGTGAAATTCAATACTAGATGGTAGTTCCAGGTGAAAGGATAAGGCAACAGTTTCAAGGAAGATTTGCTGCCGTTACTGTGTGAAGATTTACTCACATCAAACATGAGTTTACAGATTGGGGTCTAAAAAACAGGGCTATGATCCATCAAAGAGATATTCATTTATTTAGACTAACAGGTATGACAAACTTGCAGGGAACTTTCCCCAAATTCTCTTTTATCTGATTATAAGAGATTTTTTCATTCATTTTCTGATCTTTCTTGTAGAAGATCACAAATGGTCCCAATGACACAAAAGTAAGATTTAGTGTATAACATTCTTCATTCTGGCTATTATGTCCAGCAGTCACCCAGAGGCCAAAATTCACATAGGGACATACACATGCATGTTATGCTGTGCGTGCAGGATCAAGAAGTCAACTCTGTGATATAGACATATTCTGTTGATGCCAATGGAAGCAGAGTTACACAACAGTATGCTAATTTGTGCCTTGCCCTTCCAAGTTGCACACTATGAATGGTGGTCATACCTTCAATACTTTGTGCTGTGGTTGTTCATAGTGTGTTGTGCTTTGACATGGGGTGATCATGTTGTTATTCTTCATGAGTGTTACTATGATGCATTATTATTATTATTATTATTATTATTATTATTATTATTATTGACAAAACAAGATGAGTCCACAGAAGACACTCTGCTGGCTGTTGTATTGGATCACGTTGGACACTTCCCAAGTGTCTAGGACTATGTGATGTATCAGCGAATAATGTGTGCAGATCCCAGTAAGGTGGCCTTCTGCAGATGGTAATTTTGTCAGCGTTGCTTGTGTTTAAGTGCAGGCCAAGGTCTTTAGGCACTGTACCTAGTGTGCCAATCACCACTGGGACCACCTTGACTGGCTTGTGCCAGAGTCTTTGCAGTTCGATCACAAGCCAGTCAAGGTGGTCCCAGTGATGATTGGCACAGCACTGACTGTTGTTGTTGTTGTTGTTGTTGTTGTTGTTGTTGTTATTATTATTATTATTATCTTTATTTATATCCCGCCTTTTCCCCCAAAGGGACCCAAGGGAGCTAATAACCACACAATATAATAAACAGTTTAAACAAACCAAATACAACCCCCCCAAAAAAACCAATTAAATACTAGTTAAAATAAAGTTGAAGTTAAAGTTAAAATACAATTAAAATACAATTAAAATTACCTTTAAACCTCTATATCCACCCAAAGCTCCACCCACAACCTCCTCAGCAGCATGCCTCTCATTGTCCCCTAATTGCCTTCACAGCAATATTTTCACCTGATTGTGAAAGGAAATCATGGGTGGATTCATCCTGGTCTCTCTTGGAAGGAAGTTCTAAAGTCTGAGAGTAGCCAGTAAAATTGCTCTCTTCCTTGTTCCCACCAACCACACTTGAGTAGTGTATATCAGTCTATGGTATTTAAATTATGCTCTGCTAAGAGGAAAAGGCAAAGAAATGTAGAGGCTAGCCCCCCTCCACCACAAAAAAAAAACCCACAAAAAAAAAAAACCCAGGCCATTATGCCCAGCTAAATCAAAGTCATGAAATGGGAGTTATAACCAAGACTTCATCAAACCAGACTCAAGCATATTGAAAAGCTGTCAGATATCTGCATACATTTAGAAGGAACATGGTGGCTCTGTTTAAATATTTGAAAATATGTCATACTGAGGAGAGCAATCTCACTATGGACACATTTTCTTGGGACTGATCCAGAGTGTTGAACTGGTTTCCATACCACCCATCCCTAGGTATCTGCTAGGCCTGGGTAACAACGGAAAAATTTGTTTCTAAAATCGATTTGTATTTGGGGGTTTTTTCTGTTTCGATATTTAAAATAATTACAAAATTTTCCTTTTAAAAAGTTCGATATTTACGAAATTTCGTAAATGGTAAAAAATTAACGAATCGATTTCCGAAACAATAACGAATCGATTCGTTAATGGCGGACGCGACTGCGAAATACGCTAAAAAACCTCCAAAACCTTCTGAAGCTTCCCTCTACCTCTGTTGTTGACTGTTGGTGTGATATTATATTTTTTTTTCACTAATTAAACCATAAAACTGGCCCAGACATGCGGAAATAATAACGAAACGACCTCAAAACAATAACGAAACGAATACAATATCGAAATACGAAGCATTTACAAAACGTTTTTGAAAATTCGTTTTTTTAAATTATTGCTCCAGAATGGTTAGTTATCGTTTTGTAATTGAAAAAATTAACGAATTATTAACGAATTACGAATTAACGAAACGAAACCGCCCAGCCCTAGTATCTGCCATAGACAGGTAGGAGTCCTGAGTACCCGATGGCATTGAACCCAGTTCGGTACATCTAGCAGCCTTCCTGCTGTCAGAGCCACTAGCAACAACATGGCAGGTTTTTTGCTTGTCACTTGGGACAGTATATCACAGATGGGAGGGATGTGGGGGAAAGAGTTTGAAAGACTGGGGATTCATCCATCTACAGGGATGGCCAGCCATCCCATGTCCTTTCCCCATCTTCCTCCTCCTTCCCTTTGCTCCCTCCCCCTTTTTTCAGTCAGGAGGTGGATTCTCACAGGCAGCCACTGGAACATTAGGAAGAATCTGCTCTTGGTAAGAGCTGTTCGACAATGGAATATACTGCCTCAGAGTGTGGTGGAGTCTCCCTCCCATCTCCCAGGATTGTGTGTTCTTGCATGGCAAGGGGTTGGATTGGATGGCCCTTGTGGTCTCTTCTAACTCTATGGTTCTTTGAAATTCCAGTGCTGGGACAATGAGCTATAAGTTTGGTTTACAGTTTGATCCATTGGCCAATCAAAACCAATTATTATTAGAGATGTGTGAAATAGCTGAAATCCAATTAGTAATTAGTTTCAGAGATTTGGATGCCCCCCGCTTCAATTCATAAAGATTTGGAGGGACATCATTCCAATTTGTAATCTGAATCTCTGAAGTGTTGTAATTGTTTTGTTAAGATTTTTTCCATTAGTGGCACTAGGGAAAATTTGAGGCTCATTTCTCTGTCATTTTTAGGAGTCTCTGCACAGAGCCGTAACCCTTCAATTCCAGGGTGTGGCCATGGATCACCTTCTGTTGCTCCACCAGCCATTGGAGCATCAGGATGATGGAGTTACAGCAGGTGGGGATGTCCTGTAAGAGTTTGTGTTGGGGGACCCCCTCCATAGCCTGTCTCTTCCACAGCAGTTTTCCAGCCTTGACACTGTGGTGGAAGTGGCCCATGATCTTGCAGCACTGTTCAATCCATTTAGAAGGCATGTGCAATCCAAACACTTGGTTCTAAATTGTGTTCGAAAATCGGGGGGGGGGGGGGGGGGACCTGGCACTTCATTTTTAAAGTTCTTACTGAATTTTTGGGCTAAAGGTTTAGAAATTTTATGAAACTTCCAAACCTTTGTAAGCACTTTGTTAATGGCAGTTACGCATGCTCAATAGGGAAAACATCACTGGCAATGGGGAAACTTCAGGGGTCTCTCCCCCCCCCCTCAGTTTTTGAGCTATCCTAATGAAACGTGCCACAGTGGTAGAAAACATTTATAATGGTTAGCCCACCAGATTTCAGAACATTCCCACCAACTTTCAGAAATATTCATACATAGTATCTATTTATGGTATTTTTAAAAAGTTTTGAAAAAACCTTTTTAAAGGTACAACATTGAATGTCTCTCATATTAACCAATAGAAGAAACCAATATCAACCAATCAGGTATTTTCTTGTCACAGTGCCATTTCATCCAAACCACACTCATCCTTGTGGTGTTTTTGTCAAAAAAAGGTGTCATCTGAAGTTATCATCAATCCAAGACACCTGAAGGTGTTGACTTTTGGGAAATCCACCCCATTCACCTGGATGATACCAGTCTCCTCCTTGTTGGTTGTCAAATACTAGTAACTGCATGCATTACAACAATGAAAAAGAGGGGAGAGAGTGCTGAGCCATGATGCACACCAACAATTTGCTAGCAGCAGCCTGAACCCTGCTTTTTGGGTCACTGTACAGAATCCAGACCCAGTTGACCAGTTCCTCAAGAACAGCATGTTGTCATAATGTGTACCAAATAACTTCATGATGGAAGCAATCAAATGCTTTCTCCAAATGACGGAATACAACATGAAGTGGCTTTAGTTACAGTGTTTCTCGACCAAGAGCTGAGTGGCATGAACTGCATCGATGGTACCGCAACTGGAGATGAAACTGAATTGGTTGCCAGAAAGATGGACAATTTTGCAAATTCTGTGGTCAATGACACATTCAAAGATCTTCATAGTATCTTCATAGCTGATAAGTTGTACAGTCCGCAGGGCTGCCTTTCTTCTTCCAGATTGGTATAGTTGTGCATCTCGATTTCCACAGCTCTGCTGCTACCTCATCAAGTCCGGTCACTTTACCTGGCTTCATGTATTTCAGTACTGCCGCAACTTCTTCCACAGTGATCTACTATATGGGGCCATAGGTTAGTGTAGTTTGAGGGATGGGTGAATGATCAAATTCCTCGGTGGGTATTTTCTCAAAATAATTGTGTCACTGGTTCATCACTCTCTTTCAGTCCATCAGAAGCTAACTATTTTCATCATTAATGCTGTAGAATCTATCCACATCTTTGGCTTAACACTGCCAGAATTTTGCCAGTCGGTAGATAAGGTGTTCACCATCTCAAGAATCAAGCTTTTTATTTTGATCATCATAGTGAGTGGCTTTCATTATGGCCATAATTCATTTAGAAGCTCTCTTCACTTCATAACATGTCTGCAAGTTCTCAGTTGTCTTATTGTCAAGGAGGACATGATAGCCTCTTCTTCTCACTAATCTTCTCCTTGACATCATCCGTCCATAGCCACACCTGCCTGTCGATCTTGTGGAAATCAAGCCTTGTCATATCTAGCTTGGAGCATGCTCTCTCAATGATTGTCATAGTTGCAATTTACCACATTTCGTCAACGGTCGTAACTTGGGGCAACTTGATGGGCGACACCATACTATGTTTGTGTTCTTTCAGTCACCACTACTTCACACCATTATTTTGTTTATAAAACCAAAAAAACCTGAATGCTCCAGGAGATGGTTATTACAGAAATGTGGTTGGCATCATCAGATTTTAATACGAAATAAAATATTTATTAAAAGAAACTTACCAGAAGCATTTTAGATAATTGCTCTTAAAGGAAGAATTTAATATAATACTGTTGTGTATGATTGGCAGAAAGCATTAAGGAGTGAAGTTATGGAGAGCTCAAGAAACAGGCATTTAAATGAAAAACAATTTAGGATAGTGATTACAGTTTAAACCAATATTCCTCGACATTGTGTACTTTTTAATGTTAATCATTTGCTTATTTTCTTGTTGGTGCCTCCTGTGTAACCTGTCTGAGGCACAGAGAAAAGCAGATAAATGGCAGGTGAATACATCTCTCTTTTAGTATTATGTTTGTACATACCATGTCAGGAAAAAGCACCTATTTGGTTGTTCTGATGGATGCTTTTTAAAAGGGATGTTTTGCTAAAATTAGCCATTTCTTCCCTCTATGCACGTGCAACTCTCTGCATGAGAGGAAGTACAACAGAGAGAGAAAATAAGCCCTCCATGTGTGAAGCTATAAAGAAAGAATTGTAGCATTAGAAGATCTCTTTTTGTGAAATTGAGGTTATGTTTGAGAAATAACAAGGTTACTCTTAGTGAGGCAGTCATGGATATTTATTGGGAAGAGGTTTGCATAGCTTATTCGTACTGCGAAAACTGACACATTCATAATTACCTAACCCATTTCCGAAACTGGTGGCAGCTGCCCAGAGAGCAGGAATGGCAATGACTACAAAGGATTTCAAAATTGCATCGGGGTTTAAAATTACATCAAAGGGAGTGAAAAAGAAGGGAAAAAGAGCTGAGAACATAGTCTTGGTAATTTGGGGGGGGGGGGGCAGATTGGCTGGGGAGGATTCCAAATGGAGAAGAATGGAAAAATGAAGGCTTTATGGTCTACTCCATGATATTGTGAGCAAACTGTCAGTAGGGCAAGCAGCAGTGAAAGAAAAGTGAGGGCACAGATAAAATAAAGGAGTGATTGTGTAGCTATAGTTTTTCCTCTTTGCCACTGCAGAACTAAAATGTCATAATGTATTTAGATTTTTGGACAGAAATTAATGAATATTATTTTACAAGGACAACGAACCCATAGTGGCTTCTGTGTTTGTTTGCAAAACTCTAAGGAATATGAGCAGTGGAGGATAAGCCTTGCCAGCAACCAAAGGCCAACATTTGGTTGGGGGCAAGCAATTGAAACCCTCATGAAAAGACCAGGGTAGTCATTGAGAAAGTGGCAAAGGGTTAAAGCAGTCGACCCCTCCTCACTGCCTTAGACATGCTTCCAGTGAGCTATGATGAATTCCTTGTCTGATTAGGGATGCTTAGGGATCTGGCCCTTTGCCCCCCCCCCCCCCCCCCGATAGTTCCTCTCTTCTGCCTGCATTTGAGTAGTGTGGACTTTTTTGCATCTCCCATGGCCTCATGATTTTGCTCCCTCCCCAACTTGCCAGCCCCCCAGTCAGTGATGCAGTGCCCCCTCCTTTCCTTCTCCTTCAGGTGGTCTTCCTTCCAAGCAGATTTTGTCATGCTGCGTGGCCACCACGGGTAAAAGCCTCATCGCTGCACCACTCACATTGGTCTTCAGACAGCCTTTAGCATGCCGTTCTGCCTCTAAGGGGTCTCTTCCCGACTCCATGAGCCATTTTGCACTGTGGTTGAGCTCTGCATTGTGACTTCTCTGAGGTTGTCCCCCACCTGATGGGCTGCCACTTTGAGTGGCTGTATTTGTGCCCGCTTTGCCTCTTCTTTGGATGGCTGCTTAACATATCCCCTTAGCTTCCCCACCATGGCCTGCAGACCTGGTCAGCAGTAGTGGAGCCTTTTGGTCACTCATAACTGGGCCTTCTGGGTATTGGCACATTGTGTGCTGTTTAAGTAGGTTTTGGGGTCCCAGTTTCCTGGTCTTGGCAGAAACTGCAGAGCTTGGCTGAAGACAAGGTCTCATAAAGTGGCCATATTAGTCATATGATAATGACATGCCTGTGGAGCACCATTTTGCTACTGGCAGCCATCTTGGCCACATGAAGATAGCATTGTCATAGCATGCCATCTTTCCTCAGTGGCTATTTTGTTTTTCTAGAGGCTATTTTGATTCTGTTGTGTTTGTCCCTGGTCTAATATTCTCCTCAAATGGGTCAACGCTGGTCACACATTACAGTTTTGGTGGTGGTGGTGGGGATTATGTAGGTTGTAGATTTATAAACAAGCCTGATTTACACATATTGCATATATTTTCTGCGTTCTCTCCATTGAGGCAATACGAGTTCAGCTTTGTTTCCTGGTGTATGCAGGATTTAAAACAGGATAATTAACATATTGCATATATTTGCAGTGTCTTTACAGGTGTGGACCATGACAGACAACATGCCACCAAAAAAGATTGTGGCGGTCCAAAGGGAAAGGTGCCATCCCCCAAACCCACAAACCCATGTGTCCAGAGCATTCTAGTTCTAATTCAGAACAGGTGGAGTAGAGGACCAAGACAGCCTTCATCTTGGCAAAGATGGAAGAGTTTGAAAAGTAGCATGAAATTCCAGCAGGAGTGCAGGGACAGCAGTTTCAGGTGGAGACCAAGTGGCCTTTAAATAAATCTGTATAATCCCCCTTAGGGGCCAGTGAAGAGTGATTACATACTGAGGAGGTCAGTGAACCCAGGAGTGCTCACTATGATGAATCACATACAGCTGCTGCAGGGCCAGCCTCCCTTACAATCACGTGAGATTAGAGCATTCAAAGTTGACAATGCCGGTTCAGGGCCAGTAATTTGACAACAGCAGCCTCTTGACCCTGGTGAGTCTGGGCACACGAAGGTCCTTTTGGAACTTTCTTTATCCCTCCGGATAGTGTGGGAGCAGGCATGGAGGGGGGGGGGGGTGCAGTGGTATCTTTTACTGGGCAGCAGATGCTGGCAAGAATAGCATTATGGCTAGGACAAATGGGCACATGTAAATGCCATGTAAATGGGGTTTCACACCTCATCCAATGTTTGTGCTCATGGTACCTCCCCCTTCTCTGAGTGCAGCTTATACTAATTCAAAAGCTGAGACATGGTTATGTTTAAAAGCAGTCAAACTCCACAAAAAGGAAAAATAACCTGTTATGCTGGGGAAAGTGGAAGGCAAAAGGAAGAGGGGCCGACCAAGGGCAAAATGGATGGATGGCATCCTTGAAGCAACTGGACTGACCTTGAAGGAGCTGGGGGTGGTGACGGCCGACAGGGAGCTCTGGCGTGGACTGGTCCATGAGGTCACGAAGAGTCGGAGACGACTGAATGAATGAACAATAACAACAAGCAAGCTATAGCAGTGTTTGGGGCTATGACAAAGTTGATAGAAATTATGAAGCAGTTCTAATGTGGGCTGACAATAGTAAAATGAGCCTCCTCCATAACAGCAAAATCCTTGAGGCTCTCAATTCCTAGATGCTGTCACACAAGCTACCTATCAAGCCTAAATGAAGAATTATTAAACCAGCAGAGGAATATCTCAGATTATTTCAAGAGAATCCATACAGCAATGAGACTATAGCAGCAGGGCAAAAATTATCTACAGCCATAGCTAATGCTAAGAAAAGACCACTGGACAGAGCTGCTTGAGAATCTTGATATGTCCAAGAGTAGCCAAAGAGCTTGGAAATTGTTGAGACACCGGGATAGTGACCCTCTGGTCAACCGTCAACATTCAAACATAACACCAGACCAGATAGTATACCAGCTAATTCAGAATGGGAAAACCAACAGCAGCAGAGTAAAGGTAAAAATCAACAGGATGCCAGAACTTGAAATCTCCACTAAACCTGAAAGCACTCATGGAAGCTATTAAGCAATGTAAAATTGGTAAAGCACCTGGCCCAGATTACCTGATCATGGAGCAAATCAAACAATTGGGCCCCAAAGCTGAAAACTGGCTTTTACAATCAATGCTTGGCACACAAACAGATTCCCGGACTATGGATGAAAACTAAGATAATTGCCATTTTAAAAGTTGGTAGAGACACCGCCAATGCCAGGAACTACAGACTAATCTCCTTCCTATGTCATCTATATAAAGCATATGAGAGGATGCTATTAAATCTATTAGATCTGTTATTGATTCCCAGCTTATTGCACAACAAGCACATTTCAAACCACGGAAAAAACTGTACAGCCCAAATGCTCAATCTGACTGAGTATACAAGGACGGACACGAGAAAGGTAGCATTATGGGAACAGTTTTTGTGGACCTTACGGCAGCCTATGACACAGTGCAACATAGGAAAATGTTGCATAAAGTCTACCATATTGCCCAGGACTATGATTTTACAAAGACTGTTCAGACCCTTCTAGAAAACCGCAGCTTCTATGTGGAGTTTCAAGGCAGGAAAACTAGTACTTACTTACTTAGGTTATTCCTTGTTGTCTAAATATGATGGCCTTCCAAGTGTGGTGTCTTGGCAGTAGATAGGTAGGTGACTGTAGAGCCCTATTCTTGACCACATGTTCTTCCAGAGTGAGGACATCGGTTTCCAGGTGGAAGGCAGTTCTGGTCAGAGTTGGCTTGACACACCTTCCTTTTGGCATGCTTCTCCCTTTCACCCTCCATTCATGCCTTTTCAAATTCCACAGCACTGCTTGAGTTGGGAGTATAGTAACTGCTTCGGGAGATGGCATTCAGACAACGTGGCCAGTCCAGCAGAGTTGATGGTGTAGGAACATCACTCCAATGCTAGTGTTCGTTGCTTCTTCAAGCATGCTGACATTTGTTTTTCCATCTTACCAAGAAATTTGAAGGATTTTCCGGAAGCAACTCTGATGGAATCGTTCCAGGAGTTGAGCATAACGTCTACAGATAGTCAACGTTTTGCAGGCACATAACAGGGTTGGGAGAACAATAGTTTTGCAAACAAGCATCTTGGTATCCCTACAGATCACTGTGTAAAATGCCATATACACGGTTGATTTCCCCCCCCCCCCCTACATTTTTCTTGGAGCTGTCATGCAGTGAAGATAATGTTCACTGTTCTTCTGGAGGGGCGGAAGTAAAAGTAGATGGAGGAAAAGTAGGTGGAGGAGGCAAAATAATTGTTTATTCCAAGGCAACATTCTTTCACCGACCTTGATTAACATTTTTACTAACGATCAGCTACAGCCACTACTCACAACAGCTTTATATATGCTAATGGCCTTGGCCTAATAACACAAGCAAAAGACTTTGAAACAGTCGAAAACCAACTTACTAATGCCTTGAAAGATCTCTCCAGCTACTGCAAAGATAACCACCTGAAGCCTAACCCTGCCAAGACACAAGTGTGTGCTTTCTACCTATGTAATCATGAAGCCAACAGGAAATTGAGTTACCCGGGAAGGCCAAGAGCTCAAACACCATTTTCATCCTAAATATCTTGGTGTCACCTTAAGTAGTGAGATACTCGCATTTGATATTTTGAATTTCACAGCAAAATCTCATGAGTCCTTCTTGGGACTCATTGGTGGTATCTTGACTTCAAAAGGAAGACTGATCTAAAGGTTCAAAACCAATGTCTGCATAAATAACAAAATGAAGATATCAATCTATTAGAATATTAGGAAATGGTTTGGTGGTGGTGGTTGTTTAAGGAAAGGAATGTGCACTTACATTCCTGGCTGGTTTTCTTCAGAGAAATCCCAAGACAGACCATTAAAAACATTGAAATCATAATCCTAAACATTTGCATCACAGCAATGAAAGCAGGTCATTTCATTTAAGACTCAAAATTCATCCTTTAGTTTCCTGGTGTGCCTGGATATTGCAGCACATTAGTTAAAGTCGCATAATTTATAGACAAGAAAATAACGGCTTGTTCTTTAGCTGCAGCACATTATGGGCTCCTTTAAACAGCAAGAAATATGGGGCTTGATTCTTACACAGCTTTTTGCACAGCTTTGCCTGTATAAAATACTTGAACGTGCATCTGGTAGCAATAATTTTGTTCTGTGTGAAGGGACAATCAATGAACTGAATGCTAGAGTGCTGTTTACATACCGAGCCCCGGATTACTGTCTCTGCCTGGCCAAATAATGCATTTGATGGGTTCTATAAAATGGAAGTGTCTCAGTGAAGTTTTGTAACTCACAATTTCCTGGACTGATAAAAGACAATGAGAAGATCATTGCTTTTTTTAAACCACATATTGGCACAGTATATACATTGCAGAGATTTACAAACGTTTCTGTAGTGGTGGCAGCAGGTACATCTTGCTTTCGTGACTATTCACAAATATGTAGAACTTGTGTCCTGATGGTTATATAGCTATATGACACTATGACTTGAATTGTCATTCAATCTGATGTCCTATATTATATTAACTAATCCTGTTAATTTGCTCTGTTTCCATGATTTTTCCTATGCCATTATACATTGTCATCTACCTTACTAAACCACTTTATCCTTTAACTAGTTCACATAGTGGTTTTCCTCCCCCCTCCAAAATTAGTCTGCTGTTATTGTTGTTGCTAGCTATTTTTGTTATGTTGTTTTATGCTGTTTTTATGCTGTTTTAATTGTTATTGCTTTATTTTGATTGTATTCTGCCTGGGCTTGAGCCCCATGTAAGCCACCCCGAGTCCCTTTGGGGAGATGGAGGCAGGGTAGAAAAAAAAGTTCTTCTTCTTCTTCTATATAAAACTTTTGAGCACACTTGAACTCTCTCTTTCTTTTTCTATATATATGAAATTTAGAATACAGTGGGCTTTTCTAGGCCTTGCTTTGAAGTATCAATATATCAAAGTTATCAAAGTAGAAATTTTGGGACCAGAGGTAGAATTAGCATGGAAAGAACAGAAACAAGATTCTTTATCGCAATAGAAAAAAGCAGGTCAACATATTTCAGGAAGTATTTTATACAAAACTAATATTATGAAATTGAATGATCGACTAAGATAAATCTTGTATAAATTAACATAAACAAGTTGAATCTTCTAGAGACCACTTGAAAGTTTCTTCCAAAATGCATTGTGAGATACACTCCCCCCCCCCCATCCCTTGCTTTCAACAGCCTTCAATTTTCTTATTATTTTCATTTTAGTGGCAAAGCATATAAATCAATGTTTTTTCAACTTCCCAGGATTGATGAAAGCTAGACTAATCTGCTTCTCCCACAGACATACACACACTCTAAATAAGTGATTCCTTGTCTGTAAACACATATAGCTACTGTGGGATCATCAACATCTGAACCCCAGTCTTTCTCTGATCGACCTTTATTGTACTGATTACTGCCTACACACTGCTAAAATCCAACACTGAAAGTCTGCCTTTCTGCAACCCTCCCTTACCATCATCCCAATGGCAATGCTCCAAACAAACAAAAAACAAAAAACAAAAAAAACCAACAAAAATGCAGCTACACTTTATTTCAAGAAAGCTTTTTATCAGAGGTTCTGTTAATTGAAGTATCTCTGTATGTGAATACTGTAAAATGTGCATTCAGTGCCCATCCAAATTCTTCTGAATGCTTAGAAACCAAAACATTCCCTTAGTGCAATTAAAACCTTGAGACATATCTCTAAACATGTTGGATCCATGAAATCACAGAATTAAGACTTAAATAAAAGACCACATTAATATGCAGAGTCAATGAACAGCTTGGAAAGCAAGCTCTCAAACTGAGCTATATCCTCAGGGCAAATTCAGAAGTTACCAACTTTTCAGATGTTACCAACCTTTTAATAAAATGTTGATTAGTATAGTCATAGGCAAAGAATCCAATTGAAGTCCAAGATTCAAAGTGTTTGTCTCACTCCATTCACCCTGGATCGTCCATGGGATGGAGGCAATTTAATTCTAGAATCCTCACATTGATGAACATTTCACATAAACCAGAAGAAAATGTGCACAAGTATGCTTTTAAAATATGAAAAAACACATACTAAGAACCTCATCACATGAGCTGTGGGAAGTGAGAGGAATCATCTGAAATCGTAGTGCTCCATCCCAAAACTAATAATAATAATAATAATAATAATAATAATAATAATAATTATTATTATTATTTATTTGTACCCCGCTACCCTCTCCCCAAGGGACTTGGTGCGGCTTACATGAGTCCAAGCCCACAGCACATCAATAAACAAAGGCAATAACAAATAGTCAATACAAAACAGTTAAAATAGACTCAAAAACAGAAAATAAACAATAAGCTATAAACAATAACAAATAATTACATTTCAAGGCTTATCATCACCTGGCTATGTTCCTTTCCCCTGTTGTGTCCCACATTCATACCCATCACACAGGAATGTTCTGTCCCCAACCACTCTGTATTCCTTTTTTAAAAAATGGGAAAAAACTTCAGAATCCCAGAACTCTAAAACTTTTCAGTACTTCAAAGGAGGAAATTCTGATAGTTTAAAGTATGTAGACAAAAAGAGCGCTCCAAAGTTCTAAGACTAATGTGGGAATGAAATAAAAGGTTGTGAGTAGTGATTGAACTTTGAAGTGACAGCAATAGGGTTTTTTTTTTTAAAAAAAAAAATAACAAGTTTAAAATAGCGATATTGTGAAAGCACAACACACTGCAGAGGGAGAAAATTAATTTCTCATGCTAGTGATATCTTTCCATTGCATAATTTCTGTTAGTGACATTAAAAACAATAAAAAAGGAACCAGGCTCAAACAGAAGGACATGGGACAAGGATCAGAGCATCCATGCTTACCAGAAGACCTCCCATAGGATTTCCCATTGTTCCATGTTGCTGAAGCAAAACAACACTGGCAAATTTATCAGATCCCATTCCATGTGTTTTTGAGTGCTTTCTTCTGTTTTCAAGTGCTTCAGGGGCCCTGAGAACAATTTATCCACATCTGTGGCATTTTGTCCTTGAAATGAATTAGAAGTGTATAGAAATGTGGAGAGGACTGCATCTGATAAGATCCTTGAACACACTTCTGTCATGGGTGGTTGCGGGATGCACTGGGGACACTTAATTTAATTTAAAACAAGGGAAAAGGGGAATTAATTTGATACTGTTAATAGACCCTATCAGGATTAAAGTAATTGTAGGTAGTAATAGGAAGAAATCTACAGATGCATAATTTATGAGTGTCTTACAAAATCCTCATATAAGGAAATGTCTTAAAACTACAAACTTGCATTATCTATTCCAACATTTTTCTTTTTCTGTTTGCAATGGGAGACTCTGGTAGGACCATCACTTGTTCTACTCCTAATGTAATGTAAGGATTTCCACATATCTCAGTTCTGTAGCATTCCCGCTATCAGCTCCTTTGAATAACTGCTGCTACCTTCACAGATGCCATGTGTCTGGATTCAGGTGCTTAAGCAACAAAGAACACTTGCTTTATTGCATATAATACACATCACATACATAGTCATATTTCTCCTTAATCTCTCAAATGAACAAAAGGAAAACTTAAAAAAAAATAAACCTTCACAGGGTCACTGTTACTTTAACTGGTTCTTTACATATGCACCTAACTCTTTATTAGACAAAGCTCTCCTCCTCTTCTTCCTCTTCCTCCTTCTTTTCCAAAGAGTCCCTGTAATCTGTTGTTGTTGTTTTAAATTACCATATATAAATTACCATATATAAGTTGCCATCCCATTTATGAGACTTCCGTTTTGGAAGGGGGGAACCAATATTCTTTAAAAAATTTAGAATTTCCTTTGCACTAACAATACTGAAGAAACCCACAAGTCATCGATCCACATGCGACTGTATTAGAAAGTCTATGGCCATGGTTGAAGAGGTAGTGGAATCAGGAAGCATGCCTTAAAGAATAAGTAACCATATTTTCAAATTACTGTTTGAAGGTTGTAATTGTCTTCCACAAGGAATGCCACATAACTGGTGAACACAGAACAGATATCTGAATTCATCTTTTGCAGGTTAACTTGGTTAACTTCCATGATAACTAGTTACAAAGGAAGAAAAGTCTTCTTCAATTACCATCAGACAAGTGAAACAGAATCCCATCACTGCCAAGTGGATTGATAAAATGCAAAGAAAATCAATTGATAAAATGCTAAAGGAAGAGAAAGGAAGGAAGGAAGGAAGGAAGGAAGGAAGGAAGGAAGGAAGGAAGGAAGGAAGGAAAAATTCTACTCACTTCAGCCAGTTTGAGAATGCAGGATACCCGTTAGCAAAGCTACGAATTTTGGCTGGAGGATACAAAGCCAGGTCCTTCTGTGAATTTATTTCAGTACTTGGACATCTACATTTTGGAGAGTGTATCTGCCAGTATACTCATGATGGCTGGGGGATTCTTGGAGCTTTAATCTCAAAAAATAACAGCTCTAAACTCGGGTTTATTTCTGTTTTCTAAAAGCGTAGTATTGACTGCTTCAAATTCCTGTGCTCAAATTGTTAATCACTGTTAATCAATCAGTCAACCCAGAAAGACATTCATCTCCTTATAGACTGCTTGTCTAGTAAAATCCTTCTAAACCTTGCAGTATCCATTTCTTTCTCATCTCCAATCACAAAGATCCAGATGTCACTGGAACTTTTCTATTGGAGCCGAGCCAGATCCTTACCATTGTCAATATGTACTTTGGTAAAGGTTTGGAAGAAATTCCTTAAGAGGTTTTGGACGATTCTAATTTGTATTTTTATATGGCTCATTGTTATGCTAATGAAATCACAGTGAAACAGCACCAGATGCAGTTTTAGTATCATGTACAAGGTTCCTATTTCAAAAATACCCCATTGTGCTGAGTGGCTAATTGACTTACAATATGAATGATGACTGCAGTATGCTTTATACCCATTCCCTGCAGTTTCAGCTGTTATCATACCATATTTATAGATATTCTGGAATATAGAAAAATAAATGCCTGATGAATTATTTGCATCTTACTTGCTATTGTGGTGGAGTCAATATCTGATAAAACAGTCTCCCCAAGGCCCAGAAGAAAATCTAAATTTGCTAGCGGGGATGCATTCATTCCTAGCTTAGCTCAAAGTATCCTGCTAGAAAACCCTACAGCTCATTCCCCATAAGCCATTCCTTATCTCCCTTCCTTTGTGGTGGTAAATGGGAATAATGTACACATGTGAGATTCTTGTAGAGTAATGTTGCTGCATGTTTTCCAGCTGGAAAGCAAAGACATAACAAAACAACAATGCATTACCTAGCAACAAGGCCTTGTGTCAACACTTTTTCTCCTTCTTGCTTCCTCACTGCAGGGAAAGAACGCAGAAAAAGATAGAATGGAAGCACAAAAAAGGATAAGGAATGATAAATTTTCTTTCATTTCCTTCTCTCATCTACTTATTCACAGTTCTCCAGTTCTTTCTTATATCCCATAACTTTGCAGATGATTGATGTTTTTATCTCTACTGCAAGAAATTAGGGAACTAAAATCTTTATAAATCTTTTTTCCAAGATGGCTAGAACAGTAATTTGTCAACACACACATATAAGCAAAAAATAGTCTAATACTATGCTTACAAAACAATAGTTTTGTTCTCATGTGCAGAGACAAATAATGATTGTAGGTTCTCTCAACTTTCAGGAGAAAATGAATATTCTTCCTAAAGTATTCCCCCTATATTTGAATGTATTAAAATATTGCAAATCCATGGGAAAGGCGTGGGTAATCCTTGCCCCATTTTTTGTACAAATAACATGTTGCTGATGTTTACATAGAATAATTCCTCTGCAATATTTTAGAATGTTCAAATACCAGGGGGAAAAATGGTGATTTTCTTGCAAGTCTGTTATTCTTTCAGAATATTCTGAATACTCTTTCCATTCCTAGCACACTGTGCTCATGAGAAACAAGCATATAAAATGGGATGGAAGAGGTAAGGAGAAAGAGTTGGTAGCAGAGGGTAAACATGTCTTCATTTGACTGCACATCTTTCTGTGCTTTGTATCTCCCAAAACTTTTCAAGCAGCCAGGATACTTCTCCTGTATTCACTAAGGAAAGAAGAGTTGGGGAGGTAGTGAACAAAGATTTTAAACAAGGAGGGGAAAGTCAATATTTTTTTTTTTAAAAAAAATACTATAGAAAATAATGAATTGCTGGCTTTGTCATGCCCATTTTCACCTGATAGCATGTGAAGTCCCACAATGAAAATAATGAGGATAGACACAGATGTATGGATAAATAATTGGCCATTTTATTGAACTAACTTGCAAACTGATCATACCAATTATTTGAGGGGAAGCAACATAATTTGGGTGTTTTGCTAAGGGACAGATGTCAAATCCAATTACCATCTCCTCTGCACCCTAGGCGAATCACCAGATCCTGAATGTAAATCCAACTCAAAATCCAGCTTTTCTCTTCTTTTCAGAGGGATTGTTCACTCAGGCATGATCATACTAGAAGGCCCTTCTGGAGGGTCCTTTCCCTAGGTCCTGGAGATTGGGGAAAGAGAGACAACCACCCACTCAAGCCCCAGAAGTAGCCCCTTTTCCAGCCCCCAAGCCCCACAACCTAGAGAGACCATTCCAAGAACTCACCCTTCATCTCAAATTGGGCACGAAGAAGAACACCAGTTGTTACTTCCCCCAAATATTAGCCAAAGTAAACCTAACTATAAGACACTATCATCATAAATCCCTTCCTCCAACAGATGCAGTATGGGGTAGGCTAACCTCTTCTCCTCTCCTCTTTTTCTTTTCTTTTAAGAGGGGAAAATTCCTGTCTGGTCATCAAGCCAACCAGCATATTGCTCATACTGCACAGAGGGTGGACCGCAAAGTCGAAAAGAAGCTGGGAGGGCCAGGCTACCTCAAATAGGCTAAACCATGGCTCTTTCTTAGGTGGAGACTGGCAAGTATGCCAGCTGCATGCAGTCCCCATAGAAGCTTCTTTTCATAGAAGCTTCAAAATCTTCCCCTTGAGTAGGCCTTGACTTTTGTCTTGGAGCAGCCTCCCCATAACATTTGATGGGGAACTGGGGATGGTTTCATTTAAATTTTAACTTTTCTATCTTTCTTTTGCAAATTTTCATCAAAATGCTGCAGGAAGTCTTGCCAACCAGCAAGTACATTTGCTGGGGAAATGCCTCTAATATCACTCAAAGAATGTCTTTATCAAATCTTCCCACTGCAAAAAAGACTTTAACCACAGTTTTCAAAGGCCAAAAACTTTTTTTGTGCAATATAGTAGTTATGCATAGAAAACAAAAATGTCTAAATAGAAAATAATAGTCAGTATTTTATATTATTTGTTAAATCACTATAAACATGATAGAAATGTCATGCATCTATGACTTGAATGACATCTGAATTGATCTCTTTGTCCCCATGCAGTCGATGGATGGTAAAGCAGGTTGAGGAGAATCCACAACAGTCATGACTAGGTAGCAATTGTAAATATGGAAAACCTAATTATATCTACTTATCTGAAGCTATTAGCACTCATCTACAGAAGGCAGTTTAGCCTAGTGTAAATGTAGCCCAGAACTACCCGTTGGTCAGGTGTCGGCATCTGCATCTGTTCTGCTGGACCATGACTTTCTTCATGTTGCTTCTGCCACTGGTATCTGGCCATGGAGCTCCATCCAAACTCTTGGCTGTCATGAGCACCTCTGCTAATGTCAGGTGGGACACCTGTATAACCAGCAAGGAGCAGGAGAGATTCGTTCTGTTAACATTCTGAACACAGATGAATGATGGGAGATCAGTCAGGAAAGGTTACTTAGTTAAGTATACTTAACTAAACGCCTGAAAGAGAATAGTGGCAAATATTTTTGCACAGAATTTTTTTCAAATGTTTTTTTTTCTACACACCCATTTGTGAATTTTGTGCAGAATAATTCCTCAACAACATTTTAAATGTTGTAGGCATTTTTCCCTATCATGGTAGATTTTTTCATAAAATGATACTATTTTTACCTGTATTATCCATTTGTGAACATCTATACATTTGGTTACTTATCTGCAGGAGGTAGTGGTACAGGTTATTTGAAGGAAACTAAGAAGACTGACCTAGGTTTTTCTTAACATTCTTCACACTGTGAGCAAGAGAAAGTAAGACAGACAACCCACGTGCTGTCTTTTTATGAGAAAAAAGTCATCTTCTAATAAAGTCTTTTAATAAACTCTTGTTCGACTACATTCCTTCTACTGTAGGCATATTAAAACTACAGCAGAATTTGCTCTTGCAGGGCAACCAGTGTGCCAGACACTTTAGAAACTATTGCCTTTTGCTGTTGATATGTAAGCACTTTTGTGCCTGGCTCTTGAAAGCCAAGACACATTGATATGCAATTCATACAAGTTCAATTATGCCTCTGATGAAAACAATTACTGCTAGAATTTAAGAGTACAGATTAAAAGGTTTGAATACTTGGCAAAAGTGATTTTAAAGAAATATTAAAAGCAAATGGCTTTTTAATTCTATGAATTCATCAATTTGTAAGTTAATGAAATTAATGAAGCAAGAAATGAAATGGAAATTCTGGAAGTTTGCAGGCCCGTACTTAGTTTACTTTCTCTGAGTGATTCTAGAATAGGCCTTTACCACTGCATAGAACTAAAGGTAATGAATGGCTTCATTTGAACACTAATTCAATTATACAACTCTGTTCTCTCCATTTCACTCCCAAGAAGCAATTCACAACTGTCTGAAGCAAATGTTTAATACACACACACACAACACCAAACTTAGTTTTACTTACCAAGTTTCATGAAAACCAATGGACATAGAGTGGGTGAGGCTGACTTACACATTATTTAAAAAGCAATATATTTGCAATGCACAACTTATGCATTCCTTTTTTTAAAAAAAACAAACACATACATCATAAAATGCAAAATAATTGCTGCAAACTAAAATTCCCCATAATGATTCTTCCAGAGACTGAAAATATATTGGTAAATATAATAAAACAACCTTACCATCCATTATAGGTTGTATTTCATTTATCTGAATTTAGTGTGTGTGTGTGTGTATGTAATACATATAAGCATTTCACAGGTAACATTTAGGTACAACTAACTTTCGTTGGAGAAGAATGACATTCAGTAGAGTGGTTGAAAAAAATGAAAAGAGTGAGAGGGCATGGCATGTTGAGGTTCCTTTCTAGGTTTCTAAATATTTGGAATATTGTTCTTCTCCTGATTGTAAGTATACGGTCAGTTTTGTGTTTTATTTTCATCTTGCAATGTATCCTGCATTATGTACTCTGAATGAGTGCTGGACCACAGATTGACAGATCAGCACAATTGTGTGAATGAAGAAACATGCAATAATGAGGATGCATATGCTGGCATGTCAGAGATTATGTGACTGCCATAGAATAGTGGCTTCATGGCATCCATTGTTGTATGTCTTCAAGTTATTTCCAACTTATGGCAGCCTTAATGTGAACCTATTGCAGGATTTTCTTGGCAATAATTTGTTCAGAAGGGGTTGCCTTTGCCTTCTTCAGAGGATGAAATAATGTGATTTGTCCATGGTCACCCAATGGGTTTCTATGGCCAAGCAGGAATTCAACTCCCCTAGTGTCCTACTACCCCAACACTCAAACCCTTGCACCACACTAGATTAATACCCAAAGAAAAAGATTTTTTTTGTAATACATTCATTTAAAAATAGGGAGTGACTGGGCTGGGGCGGGGGGAAGGTGATGGCACCTGTTATATTTTCTGATTCTTTTTTTTTTACCATAGGGCAATCAAGAAAGAACACATCAGATTCATAAAACCTTGTACCTGGAAGTTTATTTGTATGTTCTAGCACAAAACATACAGATATTTTTGCAGGTTTTTTTTATTCTTCACAATGAATGATACCTGCATCTACCACTTACCATCCACTTCACAAATTGTAACATTATCTCCACAGATATCAGAGAGACAGTATCCTGTATCAAATATCTGTTTACAGAATTCTTTCCCTGGTAACAATTCTTGTAACTCTCATTGTGGTAAAGGATTATCTCTGGGGAGGATTGAAAGCATTCCTCACTTGGATTTGACTCATGTTTTTCTCAATGCTTTTAAAAACAATATTTAACTCTTTATTAATACCAAACTTATTAGTTCCAAATTTATCTTATACTGCTTATACTTGCCATTTAAAACATATGAACTACTGATAAATAATAATAATAATAATAATAATAATTATTATTATTATTATTATTATTATTACCCCACTGTATCTCCCCAAATGGGACTCATACAAATATAACATACAAATATAAACAAATATGCAGAGACTGCTTGTTATGTTGGAAAACAATTCTGCATGTTCTACACTGCAGTCTATGTAGATATACTTTTGTGTACAGAACAACAACTTTATCCATAAGGGATATATTCCAAAATCTGCAGTGGATAACTGAAATGATGAATTACAGAAGACCTTATATTTTGATTATACTTAGAATGGAAGCATGCTATAGAATTGCGTTCTAGGACCTAGAAGCCCACAACCGCTTCTTGAGGGCAAGGAGAAATATTTTTGGAGTTTGGGTAAGAAAACTATAGATTTCAAATCTATGGATCTGAACGTTCCCTGAGGATAGGTAATCATATCTCATCAGCTCTCACTCTCAACATTGGGAGACCACAGGGCTGTGTGTTGAGTCCTCTGCTTTACACTTTGCACACTTATGATTGTACCCCAGTCCACTATAGCAATAGCATTACCAAATTTGCAGATGATACAGCAGTGGTGGGGCTTATCTCTGAAGGGGATGAATCTGCCTATCAGGATGAGATGGATCGGCTGCTCTTGTGATGCAAGGACATTAGTCTGGTTCTTAACATCATTGAGATCAAGGAGCTTATAGTGGACTACAGAAAGAATAGACCAGAAATCCATGCCTTGGTCATAAATGGAGACCAAGTGGAGCGGGTGGCCAGTTCTAAGTTTCTATCAGAGACTTCTAAGGAACTAACAACTGAATGAAAAAATGCTGGTGACTTTCTACTGCTGTGTTATTGAGTGTGTCCTAACCTACTGCAACTGCACAGTGGCAGACGGAAAGGCACTCCAAAGGGTTACCACTTCTGCACAGAGAATCACTGATTGCCCTCTCCCCTCTTTTGAAGAGCTTTATAAGTCCCACAGCTTTAAGAAAGCTCAGAGCATTCTTGGGGATGCATCTCACCTGACATATTCTTTTTCTTTTTTCTTTTCTTTCTTTCTTTCTTTTTTCTTTTTCTTTTCTTCTTTTTTTTTTTTTTGCAATTATTGCCATCCGGAAGACAGTATAGGGTGACAAATACAAGGACAAACAGACTGAGAAGTAGCTTTTATTTTAGAGCTGTGACTATGTTGAACTCCATGGCTTTACATTGATGTGGCATTGGGGGCTGTGTGATGGTGGTTGGGATGTGGAGGAATGGGCGTGTTTTGTGGTGTGTGCTGGGGAAGGCATTTAACTTCATTGTGAAATAGTACAATGACAAAAAAACTATTCTATTCTATTTGTACTGCATTCTTTCAATTTTATTGAATAATCCTAAAAAGATAACACTAGATGACACCAAATGGATGCCAAACAATCTGCTGAGAATATATAATAACTAGGGCATGAAGTATATCACAAGTAGATTATGGATTCATTACAGCTTGACAGCCAATGTTTGTAGAGACAGAATCCAGTGGTAAGATGTCAGTGGAAAAGTCCCCAAGAGTCTCATAGAGAATCTTCAACGTTCTTGGTAGAGAAATGTATGGCCTTGCAGATATTTGTAGACTCTACTGCCCATAAGTTTTCTCAACATTGACAATGAGCATGGCTTACAAAATTGCAGAACAGCAAACTTTGGAAGTCTACTTATGCTCTGTAGATTGGTGTTAAATACATCTAAAAACATAGACTCTGACCCTCCTGTCCTGCTCTCTTAGATGATAGTAATGATTTGCATCAAGGTCAAATAAAACTCAGCACACAAACAAACATTGAATCTATTACTGTTTTGTTCCATATGGCCTCTGTCATTTTGCATGCCAATGAAAGAAATATTGACATTTGATCAGATGATATTCACTTGAAGCTGTCTTATACTAATATTGTCTACATTGAGTAGCAGGGGAGATAGAGACAAAAACTTTTTTTGACTCAAAAAATGTTTTTAAGCTAGGGATAACTCCTGAAAAGCATAGCATTATAGAGTGCCAATAAATTATATTATTTGGAAAAAAAGGTGGTTGAATTTGCAGGAAAAAGGGGCAGCATTATGTGTTTAGGAAACAAGCCTAACTACAGCCTTGAGTATGACAGAATTCCTTTTAAAAATTCTAAAAGGCAAGTACTTTTTCTTGCTAAGTGATGAATACCCATGCCCCTGATACCTGGTGATATTTTGGGAAAGGACTAAAATACCATAATGGAGGAAAGCCCTGTCAATTTTACCATTATTATTTACATGTATAGCTTGCCTTTCCCCCAATAAGGTCAAGGTGGCAAACATGGTTCTCCCTTTCCCTGATTTATTTTTGCAGCACTGTCATGTAGGTCAAGCAGAGAGAGGGGGGGGGAGAGAAAGAGGGGGGTTTAAACCCCAGCGGGGTTTAGGCTTCAATGGGGATTCTAACTTGAATCTTCCAAGTCCCAATAAAAGAATCATTACACCACAATTTTAGAAACCCCATGAATCTGTCTACTTTTCTGAAAATGTATACAAGTTTCAATTTGAGTTGCTGTGCATTTTCCCAGCTGTATGGTCATGTTCCAGAAGCATTCTCTCCTGACATTTCACCCACATCTATTGCAGGCATCCTCAGAGATTGAGGGTTCTGTTGAGGCCTCTGAAGATGCCTGCCATAGATGTGGGTGAAACATCAGGAGAGAATGCTTCTGAAACATGACCATACAGCCCAGAAATCTCACAGCAATCCAGTGATTCTGGCCATGAAAGCCTTTGACAACAAGTTTCAATTTGTTTGCCCAACAAGTAAGAACGCCCCCCCCCATGCTTTGACCAAATTTTGCCTCAGATGATTTGACCAAATTTTGCCTCACTTCAACCTGTTTTCCTAATATTGATTTATCTCCTCCTGTACTATGATGCCCATGTGCTATACTAGGGCTATGGTATATGAATATAATAAAACCATTGCATCACTACTACAAAATGTAAGGGGGCAGGCTTCTGTGATTACTTCTGCATTTTTGCGATACAATAAAACATCTCAGAAATCACAATGCTTTACACCTTCTCATTCGGAGCTATCTTGAAAGGAGAAAGATATTTTGTTGACATAAAGATCAACAAACCTTCTGTTCTCACAAGACTAGAGATTATTAAACACTCTCCTGTTTTTATGAGGGGAAAAGTGCGTTAAATTTTATATGCTGCAGGCTGTAAGCTAGGCTGCTGAAAAGCCTGATTTGTGGGTGGCTACCAGAGATTCTCCAAAGACTGTGTGTTCTTCTCCTTATTTTCTTTGAAGCCAATAGCATGCAAACCTCAGCTTGATGTCTAAGCTGCACCTGCTCCCTTCTTTTTTTCTCTGCACACACCCACTCCGTATCTCCTCCCCTTTGAAGCTGACTCCATGCTGAACTCAACAAAACGCCTAAGCTATGCTTTCTCCCTCACTGCTTTTCCTCTCTTCTCCTCTCTCTTGCCTTGAGCCAAAGCAGACAACAAATTATTAATGTTGTTGCCACTCTTTTGTCTTGCTGCCATAACATCATCACTGCAGCTTTTCTCATTTCTTGGATGTCAAGCAGGTCAGGGTTCATCTACGCTGTAGAATTATAGCAGTTTGACACCACTTTAATTACCTTAGATCAGTGTTATGGAATCCTAGGAGTTGTCATTTTGCAAGGTCTTCAGTCTCCTCTGCCAAATAATGCTTGTGCCTCACCAAACTACAAATCCCAGAATTCTATAGCATTGAGCCATATCAGTTAAAGTGGTGTCAAACTGCATTAATTCTACAGTCTAGGTGTACCCTCAGTTGATGTACTGGGGACAAGCTTTCTAAGAAATGCCATGTGGAGCCTGAAGGGTATTGAAACCCCCTTAAATTAATTTAATTTAAATAATTACATTTAATTTAATTATTAAATTGAATTAAATTTATTTCATTTAAATTATTAGATTTAATTTAACATATGTTCTGAAAATGGCCTTTTTATGACATTTACATGTTGATGTTTTAGAGGCACATAAAAGGAATCAGAAATCTACACAACTGCCTTTTTATATATCTGTGAGGCTTTTTGTTCATGGAGAGCTTCTAGACCTCCTCCTGTATTTTCACCATCACCTAGATTCCCAATAATGCTAATGTAAGAACTTCCTTTGCATCCTAGTGTCAGAAATGACAATGAAAATGTCATTTTCTTTCTCTCCCTCTCTCTGACATCTTGAAATCCATCCTTCAAATCTAGTGAGTCATAATGGAGTAAAAACTTAGGTTTTTCTTTATTTTAACCACCATATCCTTAAAGAAAGGATAAGACAAGCCAAAATCTCTAGATTTAGGATTTTTTTCAATCAATGTAGGACACGGATGCCTCTTGCTTGAAAGTGCAGTTCTCAATTCTTCACTTCCTAGTTTCCTTTCTTGTTAGTGAAGGCCATCAGAGTTTCCAGTGCACATGTGTATGTTAACCATACTTTTCAGTGAGTCTTATTTTTCTACTCTAATTGAGTTGGGAGCCAATTTGTTTCCTTTCTATCTTCCTTGATTTTCCACCCCATCTCCAATGCATGCATTTATACATCTAGAATGGAACATTCTCTTTTTTCCCCCAACAATTTGCCCTGTCTATTTTCTTCCCCCTTTTCTTCTCTCTAGTTTGCTTTGTTATCAAACTGTTCCTTGTTAAGATATTAAGGTGTTCTAAGGTTTCTGTAGTTTTTAGTGCATTTCAGAGTCCCAAACAAAGGTACTACTGGTTTTGAAGTTTCTTCTTGTTCTTTTAAAAATTCTTCCCCTCCAAAACCTTCCTCTGCCCATAGATCACACATGTTTGCAAAGTCCCCATGTTGTGATCTGGTCATCAACTGTAATAAACTTTACTTACTTACTGCAAAGTTCCAAATATTGTAAAATTAATTAATACATAAAATCCATAATAATAAATGAAGTGTTCCTTTCACCATTCAAATCTATCTAAGACAGAAACCACCAATTGAAGAGCTATCAGCAAACTACATTATGTTAATTTTATTTCAGCCAAATTGACAGTTCTGGGGTTTTCATGAATTTTGTTACTAGTATTGTCTTTCCATAATTTTCTTAAAGAAAACTTCACAGCTACATAATTACAGTGTAGTCATATACATGGTTATTTAAAAATGTGCCTATCAAAGTCAACTGAGCTGGTAAGTATGCAGAAAATTGCAGCCCACATATGGTTGTAAATTGATGGAAAAGTTGTGTGTTCCATCAATTTCCCCTTTGAGTGCAGAGGGATTCTTGTTTGAATTTTATATTATAATGGACCACTTTTTAAAGACATAGGGAATCTAGGATCTAGAATTTTAACCTTGAGATGGAGTCACCAATATACAATATTTGTTTACTTTGAGCTATAAGAGCTGTAGCAAAGGAAAGGGTGTTATTGTCATGATGAAATATGATATATGGTTTGAAAGGAATTGAATGAAAGGTGTATGAATGGGACCTAATTGGGCTAAAGACACAATTCTAAGGAGACAAGGTCTGGAAAGCAGCTACACTCAGGAACTGTAATTAAAAGTTGCTGATTAGAACTGTGACAAATGTTTAACTGTTGAACTTTTGGGGAAAACAAATGTGTTTGAATTAATCAGAGACAATGGCTCTTTAAGTTAAGGAAATGTTTACAAGGTTTCTTTACTTAAGAAGGAAGTCAACACAAGGCTTACGACATTTACCAACACCGATAACACAGAGTCAACATCTGCCAAGAAACTGAGATGGAGCTAAGATGCTTCAGGCTGGAAAAAAAATCTATCATTTACAACTTTGGAACAACATAGGCAAAATATTGCTTATAAGAGTCCTTATTACAATTCAATAAGTGTGACAGACAACAGTGCTGTTCATCCACCATGCTCTTGCTACAATTTGGAAATAGTCCTTTATATATTAGACTCAAATCACTAGTTTTGACATTATTCAATCAATTATGCCTCTGAGAAGGGAGTTCAAGGAGCCAGAAGCAGCCATTGAGAAAGCCTTCTGCCATTTTCCTTCCAAATGTACCTGTGAAGCCGAAGGGATTTTTTTTGCCTAGTCTGATTGAAAAAAGTTATTAGCTTTTTCAAAAATACATTTAGACAAGGACATTCAAATATGATTACTGTTTTTGAATACACTATCTTGTTGTTGAAATACTAAGGGAACCTCTGGTCAGCTTTCCACTGCCCTCACAGGGCAGTTCCTGGCAGGAGTGTACAAAATTTGGCTAGTCAATTCACATTTCAGATAATTTTGGAGATCCAGCAGCCAAGCTAGCAGAAACAGACCTCTTCAGAGTCTTCCCAGAACAAAAAAAATGGACCATCTAATCGATCAGCTAAACATTTGGGAAAGATTTGTTGATACGGACTTATTTTTCACATTAGTATTCTGGCTGTTTGTTTTGCAAGCACAATCAGCAATCTCTCCATGGTGGGGGAGATGGGGCTGAGCAGCGAGTGCAGCCACACTTGCTGCATCATGTTTCTCTGCCAGACACCGGCCTGATTCTGTCCATTCTCCTCTCCTCTTGTGAGCTGTTTTGGACTTCAAATCCCAGAAACCCCTCTTTTTTTGCTTTTTAAAAAAGAAAATATTATTGGTAAAAACTTTTTCAAAAATCCCCAAAATCAGAGGATTAGCAAAATGATCTGAAACTTGGTATGCTTGCAGTCATAAATGTATTCTACAAGTGTGGCAGGTTTCATCCTGATAGCAATAAACATGATGGAAAGACATAAAGATGATGGAAGTTTCCCCCATTGGCACCAATGGACCAAATCTTACCAAAATGAAAACAGAACTCAGATACATTAATTAAATACTACAATAAACCACTTAGTGTCAAGCAATTTCTTGATCAGATTTTTGTTTTTTGCTACATCCAAAAGTACTAAAAATATTCTGTTTCTGTGTACTCTCTTGGCTTCAGAGGGAAATGGTGATCATCTTTCTCACACATCCACACATTTATGCTCCATGATGTATAAGTGGGTGACCTTGGAACCATAGAACTAAGAATCATATAATCCTAGAGTAGGGAGTGACCATCTAATTTAATACCCTGCAATGTAGGAAAAATCAAAGTACCCCTGACAGGTGGCCATCCAGCCTCTGTTTAAAAGCCTCCAAAAAGGAGCTTCAACTACATTCTGAGGCAGAGATTTCCACTGCTGAACAGCTATTACAGTCAGAAAGTTCTTCCTAATGTTCTGTTGAAATCTCCTTTCCTGTAATTTGAACCCATTGCTCTGAGTCCTAGTTTCCATGGCAGCAAAAAACAAGCCTGCTGCCTCTTTCTTAAGCCAGCCTTTCAAATATTTATACATGGCTATCATGTCTCCTCTCAACCTTCTCATCTGCAGGCTAAACATACCCAGTTCTTTAGGACACTCCTAATAGGGATCCATGGTTTCCAGATCATTGATAATTTCAGTCACCTTCTTCTGGACATGTTCAATATCCCTCTTGGATTGTGGTGCCCAGAATTGGACACAGTATTCCAGGTGAGGTCTAACCAAGGCAGAATAGTACCATCACTTCCCTTGATCTAGATATTCCTTTTGATGCAGCCCAAAATCCCATTGGCTTTGTTAGCTGCTGCATCATATTGTTGGCTCATGTTCAATTTGTTGTCCACTAAGACTAAGATTTTTTTCACATGGACTGTTGTCCCCACTCTCCGGAACCATTTTTGCTTTTCTCAGAATTCACTACTCCAATTATCAGAAATCTCCATACTGCCTGTAGCATTTTTACTCTAGGCTAAATTGAGCCGTGACTCCAGTTAAAACATGTCACATTGCCAGCCTTCAGGTCCTTCTGAAAGGCAGCAATTGTTGCCTTTCCAATTAAAGCATCACTGTGGAAATGAGAGCGCTTGTTCAAGTAAATGTTAATTCCATATAATGAAAGTTATAATAATCTTTGCATTTCTGAAAAGGAAGCCACAGTGATTAAATATGTAATCATTATAGCAGCATGATCTTAAAACACTGAATAAAATGCCAGCTGGACCCACCTCAGGTGCTTACTTCTTATGGAGAATGTGAGCCCAGTGAGCAATTTAATTTCAAAATTAATACATGGTTTGCAAGAAACAAGGGACAAGAAAAAACCATGAACTGTTGTACATCACTAGGAGGAAAGGGCTAACATGCTGGGAGTCTGGTACCATAATCTATGTTATTTCTGTGTAAGAGTGAATATCTTAATCCATAACACAATGTAGATGAACATATTGTGATAAATTAGAGTTGTAAGGTTTAAGTTTTGTTTAATTAGGCCAAAGGTGAAGAATTTTAAAAGTTATCCCAAGTAGATTGATACATTAATTCAACATAACATATAGAGAGATCTTTTGATTCCTTGTTTTTCAAAAGAAAGGAAAAAACAGTGATGAAAATCTGCACTCATTCATTGTGATCTAAGGGTGATAAATGACTTGGTTAAATCTCATTTGAATTGTGATGCGTTCTATGTAGAGTTGCCTTGAGAAACTATTCAGCAAGTATAGCAGGTCCAAAATCTTGTGACCAGGCAATTGACTGGATCTTGTTACAGGAAATATGTAACTCCCCCTTTGAACCAGCTTCATGGGCTACTGGTTCATTTTTGAATACAAGTCAAAGCGTAGGCCATGACCCATAAAATATTTAAAAGCTTGTCTCCAGGCTACTTGAAATACTCTTATATGAGCTTCCCTGTGTTTTAAGATATTGGTTTGAGGAGGATTTTATCATTCCTACCACCATCACAGGCAGATTTCATGAGGACATCAGAGAGCCTGTTGAGTGGCTGCTCTCAGACTGTGGAATTCCTTGATATGGGAAGGAAAGTTGACTCCCTCTCTGCTCTCTCTGATGGCAGGAAAAAGACTTTTCTGTTTACTCAGGCCTCTGTTAACCATCTGATACAGAAAGTATTTTAATTGTGTGAGTTTTGTGATTTTATCATTTTAACAACTTTTAAAAACTTTCATTTTAACATTAATATGAATATTTGTGTTAGCTTTTTCTAATATTCAATTTTTTGACTGAATTTACTTTAAAATCATTGTGAACCACTAAGCAAACAAATATCAGAATATTTCATCTTTGATTTAAGGGAAATATCCTATGCAACTGCTCAGATGTATATTTGTGGCTCAAAGAAAACACTACATTTAATCTGCCTTCATATTTAACATACTGTTTTTTCTGAAAAGCGAATTTCAGCTATTAGATCAGCAGGGAGAGCTAATAACAACTAAGATTGCCAAAAGGCAAAAGTCTGACTTCTTCTTCCCCTGCTGTGGTCCTGTTCTTCAATAGCCACTGTCTTCTAAGGGATTCTCTCTTAATGCAAATAACAGTACAATGGAGGTGATGGGGAAAAGGCCATATGGGGCAGTTCTGTTCCCTGGCATGAAATTTTGTGAATAAAGAATTTCAGAGTTAAGGATGCACTTTCTTAAAATGAGGTTAATGTCCCCGTTAACAGGTACAGCATTTTTGTTGTTGTGTTCAGTTGTGAATGTAAAGTATATTCTGTTATATCATGATATGATGGCAGTTTCAGTTTAGTCATCTTGGCTTCTAAGGAGAGTTCGGGCTTGATTTATTCTAAAACACATTTGTGTTTTTGGCAGTCTTCAGCAGCACATTTCAAATGACTTTATTTTTATCCTATCAGCATTCTTTAGTGTTTAGCTTTCACAACTATACACAGAAATTGGAAATACAGTAGCATGGACAGTTATAACCTTAATATTCAGTGATATAATTTTACACTTCAATAACTTGTCCAGTTGCCTCATAGATGCTCTTCCAAGCCCTAATCTTTTTTCTCATTTCTTGACTGCAGTCTCCATTCCGAATAATGATTGAGCCAAGGCATAGTAAATCTTGAACTATTTCAAAGTCTTCAACATCTACCTTAATGTTATGTAAACCACCTGTGGTCATTATTTTTGGAGTTTTTTTATTCCAGTTGTAAACTTGCCTATGTGCTTTCTTCCTTGACCTAATCTATACTTTTCACAAACCCAGGTGTCAACTCTGTCTCCACATATAGGGACCAATAGCATCAACAATATCAGAGATGCATTTACTAGGGCTGTCCAACCACGGAAAAAATTGTTTCTAAACTCGATTCGTTTTTAGGGGTTTTTTTTGATATTTTAATTCCTCATAGCATAATAAATGGAATATAATCTGTTCTATATTACAATATCTGAAAATCTCCCTAAGTAAGCTTAGGGGTGTTTTTCTTTGTTTTGGGGTGGGTTCCTTCCATCTTGAACAATTTATTATTGGCATATTCCTCCCTGTGGCATATTATCTATAGAAACAAATTGTATTGGGTCTACTCAGTTCTTACTGCCTTTAAATCATATTAACATAGGATTTTGTTAACTGAAAGTAGCTGAATCAGAAGAGGCATCTTGCCATACAGAAACTCTACAAAATTCATTGGATTGCCCAGGAGCATGATTAGGTAAGAAAATTGATATTGGGCTTTTGTCTTATTTTAAAATCTAGTTCTGAGCCAGTTAATGGGGAAGGAAAACCATATCTACTTGTCCCCTTTCTATTTGCATCCATCCTTAACTCAAAATGAGCTGTCTAATCCTCAGCACTTATGGTTTTTTAGCATTTATTTAATTATTTCTCTGTGGTATTTTTATCCATTTTGCTTTATTCTCTTTGCACATTTGAGGGCAAGATGAGAAAACTTGGCACTAGAGTAGCTCGTTGGGATATTTATGCTTGTATTGTGATATAGAAGCCCACAGACCATCTATGTACTGAGCTATTCCAGGCATGTTTACCAATTCTAAGATTGCCTCCTAACATCTGTTCAGAATTTGTTCATCTTGATAGCCTAGCCATCCTTTGTGCTTCGCTGAACATAGTAACTTATGATTACTCCATTTATGCCAGTTAAAATCTAAATAAGTGAATCAATATGCACTCTGGATTGTTTTTTTTCTGTATGAATAGATAGATTCCAACATTTTGGTGACTTCTGGAGTTTCTGTCTGATGTAAGTAACTCATTTTGACAGCTGCAGAAGCATCAGCACAAAACAAACAAGTTGTTTTCTAAGTGCCAACCCTCCTACATAGAATTTCTTGTTACTATGTTGTTTCATCAGTGAAAGTTTGTGATAGTTCTTAGCGAAGGTGCCTGCCCACAGGCACCTTCAGTTAAAAAAAAAAAGTTAAAACTGGCAATTATATTGTCTGGGCATAATACCGCCTGATGGGTTTCTTTTTTTTTTTTACACTGTTTTTTGTATTTAATCTCCTGAACAACAAAAGCAACAGATGCTGCTACTAAACCACGTATTAACTCAGTATTATAGTATTGTAGCTGTCAATAGACACCATCATGTCCTATATTAACCATGCAAGATAAGGATGAGTGATTACAGTCCTCTAGATATATATTTTTTTACTATTAACTCACATTACTCCTAGAGAACTGACTATAGTTGAATGATCAAGAGAGTTTGCACAACTTCTGGAAGACTACAGTTGTCCATACCTAATGTAAATAAGTTATGTTATTTCTATTTTATAAACTATTCAATGTTAGGTTATTTTAGGTTATTTCCCATACACAAAGTCCACATGTATAGGTCTAGGAAGGGGGCTGTGGCTAAGAGACAGTTTATCATAGTCCTCCCATGTAATACAGCATTACTATTTAATGTTATTGTGTATTCAGTAATATCTAATATATCTAGAATTTTGCAAATATAGCTTTCCAGATGTTATTTGAATGTGGCTCCCATTGTTCCTTGTCAAGTGAGTCATCATTCTCGCACCAAGATACTTGCACTAGTATATGATGTGGTGGGAAAAGGAGGCATTTTACCTTTAAAAATCTTTATACACTTTCCTACTTGCTTCAGTTGGTATACAACCACTTCTCAGGGTCTCCCCCCTTGCCCCACCTGCTATATGATTCTCTGATTCCAACCTCAAGAGTATCTCAACTCCCATGTAAATATACCTTTTTGGGAAACTTGTAGTTATGAACTAGCTCCCACTCTGTACTGCTTACTCCATAGGAGTCAACTCTGCTATCATAGACACAAAGTTATCAGAAAACATACTAGTAGAACAAATCAAGAAATGTATGTATCTGAAACTTTATTTTCATTATAACAATTGTAAGACAGAAGGTTTAAGGTTGAAGTATACAGAAATACCACTATATTGTTTTGGTTGAGCACATCTTAATAGCTATTATTCAAATAAACAGCTACCTGTCTATCCTACAACTCTCACCTTTTAAGTAAAATGAGGAAACAAAGCTGATTTTTCAATCCTCCCTCTCATGTACACCTTCACATCCAAGCTCAAATAGAATCCAGCTGCTTTCCAACTAATAACTAACTCCTGACTGACTTTGTCACACATCAGTTTTTGAATGTTTTTTCCACACACCCAATCACCAGCCACTTCCAACTTCTCAAGCATATTCATTCCCTTCTCCCAACAGAACAGTTACTATAAACTTATTATAAATCATCTAATATGAACACCTGCTGAAAGTCTCTTCTACACACCATTAAAGCTGCAGGAGCCCTTATATCACCTGCCAAGCCTCCTAGTCTATAACATTCAGCAGTGACTTTTGATTGTTGTAACAACAATGGCATCCATTTTACAATGTTCAGAGAAATTAATAATGTTAACTTAGTATTTCTGAACATTACTTGGAAGTCATTTGGAAACATTTTGGCCATTTCAAAATGTCCTAAAACTAATTTTTCAAAGTAGCAAATGAATAACATCACATATTTCATCACTGGTTCTTCTGGACAGGCCTAGTGTTACAGTAGAGTCTCACTTATCCAACCTTCACTCATCCGACATTTTGTATTATCCAACACAGACTACCTCCCACCCGGATTCACAGCTGTTTCTATACATTGCAATGTTTTGGGGCTAAATTAGTAAAAACAGTAATTACTACATAACGTTACTGTGTATTGAACTGCTTTTTCTGTCGATTTCGTGTAAAACATTATGTTTTGGTGCGTAATTTGTAAAATCATAACATAATTTGATGTTTCATGGGCTTTTTCTTAATCCCTCCTTATTATCCAACAAGACTCTACTGTAGTTGCAATACAATATGCATGGAACATCATCCCCAAACCTGCAATATATTATCCCATCTTTTCCCATAGTAATCATGTTCCAACACCACTTACCATCAAAAAATATGTTATGGTTCAAAACAGTGCATAACTAATGTCTTTTAAATTATGGTTAAAGTCAATCCATTAGCATTTAAGAAAAGTTTCTAATTACTAGAAAATGCTTTAAAAGGCTAGTATCAAAGCCAAAATATTATCTGCTTGGTTTCAGTAACTAGTCATTCTCTCTCAATGACTGGTACAAACTTTCAGAAATAATACTTTTATAGAACACACTTTGAGAATCTATAGCTCCCCCCCCCCTTTGACCATGTTTTTTTAACCTGTCGTACACTGTATGTGGTGGATGTACTTCTCTATATGTGGGATCTATTAATAAGTGGTCAGTTTGCAGGTTGTGGTGTTAGAAAGGTATAAGATATGATGAACACATTTACACCCTTTAAATAAAGGGAAGGGTCCTGGATTTCCTCCTTTAAATCCTGAGAGCAGAGGGGCAGAGAAGGAGACAAGCCTGGGGATTTTGTTCTCACAGTTTTGTGACTTGGAGGGAGGTGTCCCTATGATCTGCCTCCCGGGAGATGGTTGGATGAAGACCAACTCAGCTATTGGATTGCCCTCAGGGCTCAAGTGTTTTGCCCAGGGAAAATCTGAGGATGAAGTCAGTAACTAATACCTGCTTCAGTTTGTTCCCCCTTTGTTCTCCTTTACAGGTTCAATGCTATTTAAATAGGCCCTAGGCTAAATGAAATGACCCTTATTTAATCCAGCTTTCTGTGTCTGGTCTCATTATTCTGTGGTTGGTCAGAAATAAATTTTCCCAACTACAAAACAGCTTCCATTTAATTTTCAGTAGCAGCATAGAAACAGCTAAATTCTTTACATGCTGCAATTATATCATTGTCAATCATTCTCATTTTTAAATTGCACATTATATGCAAATATACCTTTAATGTCATGCCTAATTTGCTGCAAATATCAGTGTCGTCAAACTGTCCTGTCCAAACACATTACATCCTGTGTTATTGACATTCAGCTGCTGTATTCCCCTAACATGGCTGATATAAGATGTTTTGATACCCAAGGCAGAAAATAGGGCAATAAACACTCCTCAATGCCACATTCAGAAGATGACCAGACTGCCGCTTAAATCTTACCTCAACCATAATCTCCAACTCACCTGAGAGTAGCAGACTTGCTTAAGAAATAAAGGCAGGGTTTGGCGCTCATCTAATTCTGTCCTTTTAGACAGGAATTACAATAGCTAGAGGTCCAGGAGACACAACCTCCAGACTGCAAATGTTCCTCTTTAAGCATTTGCTGCCTGAGATGTTTGCTTCTTTCTGCCTGTTGGTAGGACTAGTTCTACTTATATGCAGATGCATTGCACTTTTGCACATGAATAGTCCAAGTAAATTGAAAGTAGCTCTAGCTCAAGTCAAATATCTGTGACTCTACCTTTCCCTTTCTATGATTCAGTCCAGTCCATCTTCTATCTTGTTATATTTCCTGATTCATAGCAAAATGTTTCATATTAGCAACACTATTGGTTCAGTCAGGCAGGTTATTTTTTTCAGAACTGCAATATGGTAACATAAATAGAACTTTTAGACAGTACTCAGTATTGCATTATTGATGACAGAACAACAGTAGTGAAGTAGGCTTAAGTTAAATTAATTTTTAGATGATCTACCATGAAATAATTAGACCAGGTACAGAATCCTGAGTAAAACATGGGCCACTTATATCATAGAATCAAAGAGTTGGAAGAGACCTCATGGGCCATCCAGTCCAACCCCTTGCCAAGAAGCAGGAATATTGCATTCAAAGCACCCCTGACAGATGGCCATCCAGCCTCTGTTTAAAAGCCTCCAAAGAAGGAGCCTCCACCACACTCCAGGGCAGAGAGTTCCACTGCTGAATGGCTCTCACAGTCAGGAAGTTCTTCCTAATGTTCAGATGGAATCTCCATTCTTGTAGTTTGAAGCCATTGTTCCGTGTCCTAGTCTCCGGGCCCTTCCACACAGAACTATATCCCAGTATATCAAGGCAGGAAATCCCACATTATCTGAATGTGGAAACAGATGACCCAGTTCAAAGCAGATATTGTGGGACTTCTGCCTTGATATTCTGGGATGTAGGGCTGTGTAGAAGGGCCCTTATTGGACCTATAACCTACTTAAGTGAGTTGTGTCTGGGGATGAGCAAACATATGAAGGAGGAACCTGATGTGACCTGGTGTTCAGTGGAAAAACATTTTCCCATCCTTGTTGCAATGTCAATATATCTGCATGAATGCAGATCTCTGTCAAATATTTTGAACCACTAGTCATTCATAGCGCTTTTTTTAACATGCAGCTTTAAGATGAGCTAACAGATATTCTCTTATCAAAGCATTTGAACTAATTCACATATGAATGCTTTAAAGAAAGGGATATATTTATATAATAGAAGGTGATTCCTGGATGTTACAAGTGCACATAAGCTGAGCCTCTATTTTTATGATTGCCATTTCCAGAAACTGCAATTGTAACACAGCTTCTAGCAGTATCTTGTAAATAAAAGGCAAGGAAGATTTCATAGCGATAAAACTGAGGTTTCATTTGTATGCCGGAAAGTATCTGATAAGGCTTGTGCCCATCAAATTCTATTTATATTCAGAGTTTACAGTGTGTTTCATTTAACTTTTTGTGGCTAGAATGTGCTGAGTTTTAAATGTTAGATATCAATTCTGGCAGTCTTGACCAAGATTCAGAAATCTTTAGAAGAATGGAAATGGTTTATAGGCACGTCAAGGCTTTCCTGCTGCAATCTGTGCTACAATAGAGACCGTCCTTGAAATTCTGCTTCTCTTCATTTATTTTTATCCCACCTTTCTCCCAAAATGATTTTTGATAGGATGGGGAAGGTAGCTGCCTGGGAAAGCGAGCCTCAACATAAGCATCTGGTGTGCTGTAAGGCTGGTTAGGGAACCACTTGCTTTTCAGACATCTCTCTGTGCAGGCATAATTTTGACATTTCACATTAAGACTTTTGATTACATATTATTTTTGCAAAGATACTAAAGTACTATGCTTCCAGCATTATGCATGCCAAGGACTATTTGAGTAACTCTGTAAAGTGTAACTATCTAGAGCATTGGAACTTTTATGTGCTTAGGTGACATGCAGATGTTTACAATTAACAGCTATGAGTGTATCTGTAGAATGACTGTAGAATGAATGCAGTTTAACACCACATAAACTGCCATGGTCCAATGATTTTGGATCTCAAAATCATTGTAGTTTTACAAGATTTTTGTGTTATCTGTCCAAGAGTGCTGGTGCTTCAACAAACTACAACTCTCAGGATCTCATAGCATTTAGCCATATCAGTTAACGGTATCAAACTGCATTCATTCTACAGTGTAGATGTATCTAACATCCAAACTGGCTGCGATTTCTGGGAGTTGTTGGCCAAAGCATCTGGGAACCCACAGGTTGAGAATCTCTGCTGTAGACCCATGGGTGAAGATAGAATGGGAAATGATAGTGGTTTGCTTGTTTGTTGCTTAAATTTATTTTCCATCTTTATGCCAACTCTTCTGTGGGACTTAGATGAATTAATGAAGGAGACATTAAATTGGGAATTAGTGGGATCAAAAAGAGGCAAGAAGGAATAGAGAGAAGGAGATTAAAGTCCAGTAAAATTAAAAATCTAGCCAGCAGGAATTTTCTTCAAGAGGAAAGCAGGTCATTAGACAGAATTATTAGGTCTTATAATTATAAAATAATATAGTACATTATGCTTCATTATGTGAATAATCTGAATATATTATAACAACAGAAACCTATATTTTACTTTTGAATTAGAAAGATGAGACTCCATCAGCTCTCTATAAATAGGTCATGGTAGCATATGGTATCAACCACCTATGACTGGCGTAATTCTTCAGCAAACAGTAGGACCATTCTCTGAGGTAGGCTTTATGTGCTCCAATTTAAACAATGCTATAATGATGACAGATGCAGTGTCTCTTAATTGTAGCTAACATTTAAATATCTATTTTACCTGATATTGTATCTGAAAGTACTCCACTTTTTATTTACCAAAAGGTTGTCACTGAAATTGATGGTGGGCTGTTCCTTTGTTGATTGAGAAGCATCTGACTGACAGTCCCATGCAGCCACACAAGCTATCTTTGGGTCATGCACAGAAAGGAATGCTCTTTCTTAGGCCACTTCTACACTGCCATATGAAATCCAGATTATCTGCTTTGAACCTGGATTATATGGCAGTTTAGCCACAGTCAACAGGGAACTGATCTGCATCAATCATAGTAGCTGCTTCCCAGTACACGAGGATGGGAGTGGAGAATGGGAGAAGTTTACAGCATTTATACCCCACCCTTCTCACCCCAAAGGGGACTCAGAGCAGCTTACAGAAGAGTTTTTCCCATTTTATTTCCGGCATCTTGGAAGCTGTGCTTAATTCCAGCTACCGGGGGTGACCGGGGGGGGGGGGGGGGGGGAGAGAGACTCTCCATTTTCCATGCTGAGGAGCTTTCCTCCAATCAATGTCCTTTTAAGGGCACTTTTTATTACTTCCCTGATAAAAGCAGTACCTATTTTATTTACTTGCATTTATGCTTTCGATCTGCTAGATGGATAGGTGAGCTGGGACTAACAGCGGGTACTCACCCCTCCCGGGCTCAAACTGCTGATCTTCCAATCAGCAGGATTTTTTTTCCAGCACAGCAGTTTAGCCTGCTGTGCTAAGCCCAGCTCCTGAGTAGCACTGCAACTATGGTATTTAGACATACACAAATCACTAACAGGATTCTAGCCAATGCTTTTCAGCTGTGTTCACACAGTGAATTATGAGTCATGAAATGATGGTAAATTGTAGTAAGTAGAGGATCTAATCTAAGGGGACACAGAGCACATCTACATTGACCACTTGATGCAAAAAGCTCCTAAATCAGTTCTGTGGCAGCCAAACTATGCATAGAGCTGATCTTAACATGACTTTAACCCACATTAACTTTAACCCACATTAGCCAAAGGTTCACGTTGCTCCAAATTCTGCCTCAGAATTCATAGCAACAGACTTTATACTCATGTAAATATTTCAGACAACTCTGAGATGGAACTGATAACAACTGTTTGAGCAGTCATTCTATGTTCTCCTGACCCTTATTGTCCCTTCCCATTCTTCTTGTTGCAGTGGTCTTTGGGCACAACATGGATCCTGCCAATTACTCATCAGTTGCAATGACATTGGCCAGGAAATGGAATGATCAGGGAAGGAAGTGGGATGGGACAATTTCTTCTCTCCCCCTCCCTAATTGCCCCAGCCAACATCACTGCAGGTGATAAGTGACTATCAGGCTCATGTCATGCCTAAAAACCACCACAAGAATGGAAGAGGATGGTAAAGGTGGCCATCTGGTGGTTCTGAAGACTCCCTCACACTTCTGCAGCAGTTGAGGAGTGGAGTGGCTATGTAAACCATTCTGGAGCTGGTTCAGTATATACCATATCAAATCAACCCTGGGATAATGAGTCACTGTAGATCCACCCTCAGGTTCAAATAGCTTCTCAGCAACTCCATGGGTAACTTTTATCTTAATTTGTCTCAGAATTGTAAGGATAAAATGGAGAACAGCTGACAGTCACAAGCTCCTTGCAGGAACAATACACCTATTTATTAAACCAAGCAAAAACACTTATAATCACATGTGCATACCAAAGACAATTGCCACACGGTAAAGAAAAGTACATTGTGATGATAAAAGGAAATGTACATTTTGTCCAAGATCGAGTTCCTGTGATAAATCAAACAGTGGCCAAATCAAATCCTTTATATATGACATATCTACCAAATGCCTATAGGGTTGTCAAAATCATTGGATTAAAGTTGGTAACATAAGATAGTTCTTCTCCATGATAATTTCCATTTACTCAGAATAGTATCCTCATTACTGAACACAGTATTTTTATGATCTTCTACAATTGTTCATTTACTTTGCCTGCGTTGATTGTAAACCCCATTAAAGTAAGTTTTTAAAGTAAAACTCTGAAGGTAGACACAAAATCTAATTATCTTTTGTTGCAAAATACCATATGTTTCTTTTAACATCAAACAATGAAGTAGAGCACATTCATATTTCAAGAAAGTCTTTGATAGTAATGAAGGAGGAGATAAGGCATTCTCTTGGCCTATATACTGTGCATATGTTAAATTTTTATTGCTTGCTTTTATCTTGTCCAAATATTTATTTTTCATGATACAGAAGAGTAAAAGAAAACAGGTGATGTGCCTTGTCACTTCCATGGTAAACATAATTTTGGATCCAATTATGGACCTGTATGGAGTTTTGTCAGTATGTTGATCTTTTTACAAAAGGACCAGATGTTTTTTGTGACAGTATGAATAAGGGAGAAAGAATATGAAATAAAACTTGCATTGATATTGTCAAGAATGACCCAATTCTTTCGAACAAATGCAATGTTTCCAAAATGTAAATAAATTGATTGGTTTTAATAGTGGAAAAAATGTGGATCCCCAACTAGAAAAAAGGAATACCATTACTGGTTTCCAAAATACTCCATTAGTATTTTTTAGGAAACAGTTACCAGAGTTGATATACTTTAAATAAACAGGAAACAAAGTATACTTTCTCTTTCACAGCATAAAAGTATGCTATGTCCATGGGCAGATGCTTGATAATTATCTGCTTCTGGTTGACATAAAACAATATCTCAGAATGGTTAATGACCATCTCTTAATACACCCATGGTTGGCGAATCTCAAATAGGGAGGAATTTTAAAAGAACATGGATTTGTATACTTTCCTCTAACAAAAATAAATAAATATTGAACCGGTTTGCTATGGGTTTTTTGAGCTGTATGGCCATGCTCAAAGAAAAAAAAACTCCCAGCAACCTAGTGATTCCAGCCATGAAAGCCTTCAAAAATACAAAAATGGAATCATTCCACAAGATTTTAATATGTATAGGATTTAGATAGAATTTAACCTTCCCTATTAACAGCATTTTCTAGGGACATACATATAGTATTAAAGTTGAGGCTGCAATTATAGAGCGAAGTTGCATCCACACTATAGCAGTTTTATACCATGGCAGTTAAATGGTTCCAAATTGCTATAATTCTGCAATGCGAGTGTCTCTGAGTCTGCATTCCTACACACACTTTGGGTGGAATAAAGTCTTATTGAACTATATGAGACTTGCATCTGTGAGTCTCAAATATAGCCCTTTGCTGTAAAATATCAAAAGAGCCCATAGCACTGACATGTGTCACTTTTAGTCCACATAAGCACATTTAAGTTTGTCCCTTCTGTTGTGGAACAAAATGCTGCTTGAATCCTGGTGTCTTCACAGGAAAAAACGCCTTGATGAGCTTTTGTCATTGGCAATCATGAGATAATGAAAGGTTTTCAGTGTTCAATCAGTCCATATTGCCCTGTGTTAGTGTTGTGGCTCAGTTGGAGCTTCAAGAAGAGCAGGAGGAGGATGATGGGTTTCAGATTCCTGAACATGTTCCTATTGTTGATACATTCTATGTTGATGTTGAAGACGAGGAGTTCCAGTTTCCCAAAGGGAAGGGATGTCTTAGAAGATTTTCTGATCTTAGTAAAACTTCACAGGTGCAGGTGGAGGAGTTGAGCTAGCCTGTGAGCACTCTGCCTGCTGATTCTCAGGCTGGCGATTCCCAGCTTCAAGATGAATTATTTGACCTTGAAGGCTCTGCAGATCTAGGTAGGGAGGATCGTTTGCAATTCAAGGTTTGTCGTAGTACAAGGCTTGCAAACAAGAGATAGGTTAGAGGTCAAATGAGTGCTTTCATGCTGGGAAAGTATATTTAGTGAGCTGATTGAAGGCAACCTCTTGTCAGTGCAACTTCAGCAAACACCCTGATAACTTCTTGGGATTGCCTGGGCTTTTGGGCAATGCTTTTGGCTACTTGGGACTTTGATTTGGATCTTGGCTTTTTCGGACTCTGTCATGCTGCCATGGAATCTTGTTTGATCAATGCTTATGTATTATGCTTCATGTTATTTGCCTTTGGATTTTGGAAAGTCTGCCTTTGCATTTAAGACTCTGTTTGGCTGTTAAACTTTTGCAACCTTACTTTTGTGTTTAAGACTTTGCCTTTTCTTTAATAAACTACAAAACCTACAGCCTTGGTGTGTGTGGTGTTCTGAGCAAGGTGAAGCTATCCTGAGGTGCAACAGTTATATGCCTACTGCCAGCTTTCATTGAAAGTATATAATAAAACCAAGTTCAAGAGCAACCCTGTGACACAATTATTAGATTAACTAGAATTATTATTCAAGAGGAATAATGACAGCCTCAGTGATACCATTAGCAGGAAGTTGTTCTGATTAGCCTATTTTAAACATTGTTTTCTGTAGCAGATTCTTCCAGTCAAGGAGAGAACTAACCTTAGTTTGCTTTAGAGTTTATTAGGAGAAAAATCCCCTGTCAGCCAAACAACTGTTGTTTAAGACAGAAGAGAAGTAAGGTGTGGCTACCGCTGCCGCCTCCTCTGCAGGAGATAAGCACACAGAACCCGCTGAGCTCTCTGCTCCAGAGAGTCCAACATTATATTTTGTTCTATTTTTAAAGAAATGTTCTGTGCACAGGTGAGACTCATGCTGGGATTCTGATGGATTTAAGGTCTTAGTATGCAGATTAGTATGGAAACAGGAAAAAGAGGAGGGAGCAAAATGTATTGTTCTCAACACTGCAGAAGTCTGCTCACATCGGGGGCTTCTCAAATTAGCATTGTTTAGAGATTAGTTTCCACTAACAAAGCTAAAAAGTGCATGCTACAGCACATCTCATATTTTTGAGAAAAATAGATACTTGACAATACATATCTGTTTATATTTACCATGGAGTAATTTTAAATATATTGAATGGGATTTACTGCCATTCAATCATGTATAGAATTGCAGCAAAAGTATGTAAGGAGGAAACATATTTGTCGAGTCCATTTTCTTCTTTGCCTAGACTTGGAGACTTTTTTCACATAATAAAAGCATTTTGAGATTAGCTGTTATTGGTCAAAGGTCATGCATTGCTTTATAGTAAAGCATTAGTAACACATTTCTCTTATGCTGTTTTGCCTTTATTTTTAACCAGCATTTGTATTTTTTAATTATTAGAAATAGCAGGATCCTAAATCTACTCCATATTAACATCCTAGAAGAGATTTTTTTTAAAAAAAAAATGGTTGTAAAAATGTTACTCATCTTGTTTAAAACTAGCCGCATTAAAGACTGTTCTGATACTTCACACACATATGACATGTTCTCATTGTCACAAAATGTAACACGTGAAGGTAGAATAATAACTTATGAATGATAGTTCCAGTTCTTTATTATGAAAGACACTCCCCTCTTGCAATGCCCTAGAATGATATAACATCCACTGCATTCTGAGAAAATAAAAGGGTGGTCACTAGCACTTTGGGTGAATTCGGTTGCCAAATATATATTATTTTGTTGTTACAATGTGGTATGTTACTTTCCTGATCTGAACTTGAAGCAGCAGTTTCTGGTGGTAAATTCTATTCTGTTACATTTCATACCCAAGAGCTCAGCATCCTCGCTCCAGCGCCGCCATGAGCAGCATGGCACAGCATGTAGGGATCCGTGCCAAGAATATTAGAAAGAAAGGGTGGGATTGTAGTTCCATGATTTGCATTTGTTTATATGTTTTATTTCAAAAGGCCCCCGGTGGTGCAGTGGGTTAAACCCCTGTGCCGGCAGGACTGAAGACCGACAGGTCACAGGTTCAAATCCGGGGAGAGGTGGATGAGCTTCCTCTATCAGCTCCAGCTCCTCATGCAGGAACCTGAGAGAAGCCTCCCACAAGGATGATAAAAACATCAAAAATCATCCGGGCGTCCCCTGGGCAACGTCCTTGCAGACGGCCAATTCTCTCACACCAGAAGTGACTTGCAGTTTCTCAAGTCGCTCCTGACACGACAAAAAAAAAATTCAAAAGGTAACCACATTTATTGCCTGTTTTTGAAAAGTAATAAATTTTATTTCCAATTTTTACTTTTTAATGTCTAGTGCTAGAAGACTCAGTGGTGCTACTTTTAGATGTCAGGCTCAGATTGGAATGTGATGAAAGAGGACATATGACATTACTGGATAGTAAAATGCCTCTGGCCACAAGCAAACCTGTCCTTGTTAATTTTATTTCAAACCCATTAGTGATTTGTCACTGCCTCTGAATTCTTCAATCCATAAAAATGCCGTAATGTCTCTTAAATTCATGTATGCCATTGGCTTTTATGACCTTCCTTGAAATCATACTTTTTCTTATTTTCTGGCCTGAGTGAAACAGCTCTCCCTCAACAAATTCCCAGCTTGCCCTTAATTTCCTAAATTTAGTTCTGTGGCTGTGTGTGCGTAGTTACCAATGGGAACTTTTAGTGCAATGGTTTTTTTTTTACCTGACTTGACACAAACTTTCTCTCCACTGTGTTGAAATCTTTTATCAATTCATTGTTTACCCCCAAAGGATTAAATCCAAAAACAAGACAACCCAATCACAGACTATAACAAAACTCAAACACAAGATCATTCCAGTTAATTTTCAAATGTCTGTTTAAACAGAAAGATAGTAAAAGTGAGAAGTCACCAAAAAATCCATCTCACATGTTCTCATCAGTTTGACTGTGAAAGTGGTGAAAGTGGGCAAAACTCCTCCCCTATAGATTTTAAAACTGAGAAAGGCTCTTATAGGGTGGTTCCACACACAAATTTAACCAGTGCGCAATTGGGATTCGTAAACCCGACTGGGCGCTGGTTAAAATCCAGACACCTCCCCTCAACATCCGTGCTTTCCTGGTGGAAGGGAGCTCTCCTGGTGTGTAGGAGAAGGGGGTGGGAATTATTTTCTTTCTCCCCCCTCCCATTATCCTAGTATGTCTTTTCTACACACCAGGAGAGCTTTGGAGAAGGGGGGATGGTGGCCAGGTAAGTTATTGTTGACTTTTATGGCTTCTTGGGTTTTTTGGGGGAGGGGGTTACAGCCCTCTGAGTTTTCTGGGCTAATTCAGCCTGGAAAATGCAAGAAAGCTTTGCGGACATTCCCCTTGGAAGTCCCAGAACTTCCAAGGGGGCAGCCCAGACACATCCCATATCCAAATCTTTACAGTATCAAATCACTACAGGATAAAGCAGGTTTTTCCTACTTTGTACCAATTGAATTCACTTTTACCTGAGGCATTATTTGGATGCCCCAGGCAAGAATCCAGGAGGGCACACATTTTCCACCCTGAGTGGATGTCCCCATAGAGAGACACAGTATTTAAGATAGTTTGAACTCAAACCTTTAGTATTCATTTCATAACACTTGTTGTATTGATCAACAACAACAACAACAGCAAAATCTTGTTCCTGGAATGGTATTCAACTTGGTTGTTACCCTCTCCTACATATTTTACTAGGATGTTCCACTGGCTGAGTCAAAATTCCTATAGTTGCTTAAGTTATGATCCAACAGATGTGGGAAAATAGTTTCTGAGTCTGTTCTACTGGACTAATAGTGAACTATCTAACATGAAGTCAAACAGTGTTTCAGGTTTAAACGCTAGTCACTTTTATCCTAGAACCTTTATATTCTTGGATTTTATTAACAGCAGCAGTCACCAGCCAATCCCTCTCTAATGCCAAAAATAAAGCTTAATGGTATAACATTAGAAAATGTTGACCATTTCTGCTACTTTGGCAGCCATTTCTCCACAAAAGTTAACATTGACACTGCAATACAACACCACCTGAGCTCTGTGAGTGCAGCAATTTTCCAAATGAAGCACAGAGTGTTTGAGGACCAGGACATCCGTAAGGAGGGATACCAAGGTGCTTGTTTATAAAGCTATTGTCCTCCTAATCCTGCTATACACCTGCAAGATGTGGACGGTCTACAGATGTCACATGCAACTCCTGGAATGATTCCATCAGCGCTGCCTCTGAAAAATCCTGCAAATCTCTTGGGAAGACAGGTGGACAAATGTAAGCATGCTAGAAGAAGCCAAGACTACCAGCATTGAAGTGATGGTCCTCCGCCATCAACTCTGCTGGGCAGGCCACATTGTCTGAATGACTGACCACCATCTCCCAAAGCAGTTGCTCTACTCCGAACTCAAGAATGGAAAATGGAATGTTGGAGGACAGGAAAAGAGATTTAAAGATGGGTTTAAAGCTAACCTTAAGAACGCTGGCATAGACACTGAGAACTGGGAAGCCCTGGCCCTTGAGTGCTCCAGCTGGAGGTCAGCTGTGACCAGCAGTGCTGCAGAATTTGAAGAGGCACGAATGGAGGGTGAAAGCGAGAAACATGCCAAAAGGAAGGCGCATCAAGTCAACCCCGACCAGGACAACCTTCCATCTGGAAACCAATGCCCTCACTGCGGGAGAACATGCAGGTCAAGAATAGGGCTCCACAGTCATCTTCGAACCCAACACCAGTACACCGACCCTGGAGGAGAATCTTACTCGGACAACAAGGGGTCACCTAAGTACGTAAGTTTATTAACTATTTGAAAGGACATATATTGTTGGACCAAAAATGCTAAAAATCAAAGTGAGATCAATTCACCAAGTCTTACTACCAGATCTAGGCATATCATATATAAAAACATATTTCAAAATTAATAAATGTCTTGAGATATCAAATCTGTAGACATGTCAGCTAAATTTTCAAATAATTGTTTGATACTTAATTGCTTGTTTGTTCATGATACACAGCATAAATCAAGGTTTTTCTGCACTCAATGAGACTTCTAAATGCAATAGCCATACTGCTGTAAATTAATGTCTGTGGTTATAAAGAAACAAATATAAATAAATTAAAGTTCAGAGCCAAGATACCCTGAGAAATAAATCAGCCTTTGAGTTCACTTTCTAAAATATACATATTTATATGAGTAAGGGAAACAAGTAGAATAAAAATAAAATTAAATACAAGACTCCATGGCTAATAATGTCAGGCAAATAATAAATTTACAAAACTAATCTGTTCTACACAAGCTGAGCTAATGAGTGTCATATGGGTCACATCCTCAAATTGCAAATAAATGTTATCATTTATCAAATGAACATGTTATTCAATAAATCTTCACCAACACTGTTTGCCCTTATCTTCTGTATCATTTCATATTCTTTCTGATTTAAGTAACCATTTCCTATGCCTGACCTCATATAATGGAAAAGTACAGAAATCAGACAGTAGCTTATTCATAAACTATATGATTTAAAGCAAAACAGAGCCAGAGACTACTGTTGATGTACCTCTTTTTTCATTGTGCTGCACATATGCACAGATCTTATGCTGTGAGTAATTCAGAAGACAAAACACTGCTCCTTTTTAAAGACTTCCAAATACACCCAGCTCACACAGAAAGGGCACAATGAGGGGTAATGCTCTGTTTCCCCTAAAGCAAGGTTATGCAAGTATAGGACACTTTTAATTTCTATTGTTATATAAACATTTAATTGGATCTACTGTGTTTTGTTTCATTTTAATGACTCTTAACCATTCTTGACGCTTAGTGTGGAAACAAGGAAATAAATGAAAGGGCTATCACACAAAGTCTGAGATAAAAGAACCAAGATCAAAAACAGTCTCCCACTGGGATCCCTCAGTTTTGCCTCAGACAGCATTTTGCCAAGGGTATTATTTGACAGCATCTATGGCGTGCACATTAGGGATGAACAAACCTGTCGTTTTTCCTCTGTCACTTTTTAAAAAAATGTCCAATTCTCTCCATGCTCTTTATGAAGACATCTGCAAATTTCAGGCAGTTTTTTTCAAAATTAATTAACCCATTTGCCTCGGCTAAAAGTGATACGAATATTCTATGGTTGATGCACAGAAAGGACACCATTATAGCTGCTAAAGATAACTAGGGAAGGGGGAAAATATTATATTCATATTTCCACACAGAGGTAACCACTTTTTAGGTCCTGTGACTAGAATGAAACAAAATTGTGAATAACTTTTGAAAACTTTGTGTGTGTGTTTTTTAAAACTTTCTCACAATGAAAAGAAAACTGATGAGAATACTCATTGCTGCCTTTGAGATGGAACTAAGTGAAGGATTGTATTCCTACCATGAAGCAGCCTTGTTTTCTTCAGGCTCCATGGGCTGCACCCTCAGAAGTGGAAAGCAATTTTGTAAAACTCTACAGTGTCAACAGAAAAAAAACTGTTTTTTATCTTTTGACACATAATGTAAGAACACATGTCAAAAGCACACATACATTTGTGAAGGTTAGAGGGTAATTCTGAAAAATAAAGTGTAGATTAAAAATGCACATAATTTAAAATATGAATGACTAAAATGCACAGAAACACAATTTACTCATATATCAGGGGAAACTGAACAAAGGGGAGTTTCCCACTCCTGTGCAGCTGGGGAGGAAAGCAATTTGCCTCCACCCCCACAGCCAGAGATGGAAGGTTCCATTGGAACCTTCCTGAAGAATGGGAGGAAGCAGCCTCCCAATTTGGCCTGCCTTCCTCCCTTATTTGGTTCCTGACCATCATCCCACCACACCCGCCCATTTCAACAGTATAATTATTGGTCACCAGTTGGGGCTGAGTAGGAATTTTTCCTCTTATGTTCTAGGAAGGTATTTGCCTACCCTATACTGTTTAGGGGCTAGATGGCCTGGTGGTTATAAATAAGTCTTAGCGAAAAATAGATAGGGAAAAAGATCAGAGTTGGTAAACACCCAAGGCACCCCCTTCAGGGGTGAAGGCCTTAACCAAATTACTCACCTGTCAACCTTTCTTCAAGGTGAGGGGAAATCAAATGGCCTTAAAAGGGAGAAAGTCAAGCCTCAATAAATTTGAGGGAGACTTCTCCACACTTTTCCCTTAGAGGTTGGCCCGGGTTTGGAGTGCCAGGGGACCCAGGTATTTTTGCCCAAACAGTCGAGGGGTAGGACAAATAAGGATGCTACCTCGGCTTAGACATCAAGTTCTATACACACATTAGTTAGAGATAGTTGCAAGTTAGGTAACAATTTAATAAAGTTGCCCTCAATTTAATCCAATTATACCTTTTTGTGTCTCATTATTTCGGGGGTTGGAAGGCAAAAGGTGCCATGCAAATAAATACACACTGGAAAAATGTGAAAATTTCATTGCAGAAATGAAACACAATGATGCACCTACATTGTAGAGGTAATGCAGTTTGACCACACATTCACTGCTATGGAATGATGGGAGTTGTAGTTTACAAGACATTTAACCTTACCTGTCAAAGAGTGCTGGTGCTCCAAACTACAAACCTCAAGATATTGAGCCATGGCATTTAAAATATCAAATTGCATTCATTCTACAGCACCCTTAGAGATCTGTAGCATTTATAAATGAAAAATTCCACTAGTATTCATAAAATATGTTCAGATATTATTAAGAAGGTGTAGCTATATGATTCTTAACTGCTGAGATGCGTAGATGAGAAAGTTAACACAGTTGGATATGCACGTTACCCAACATGTGAATGCAGACACTTATTTTTAAAGAAGTAAATACCAGATACATCCTAAGGTGGCATATTTTTATGTGAGGGAAGAGAACAGACTCTCAGAGGATGTCAAAGCACGGGCAAGCTAATTTTAGCTTCCTAAATACTAAATTCATTGGTAAGTAGACTTAAAGTAGTAAACACCTATCCCAGCATTTATCTAAATTTGTCTAGGTAGAGCCACTGCAAACTGTGAACAGCAATCAACGACAGAAAGTGCAACACATTACTTGTGCTGGTGGTGATAGTCTCAGCTCTCCACATATCCATAACTGGCAACTGGCTTCTTGCACCTTTTCACATCTTCATAGTATTGTCTGCAGCACTTCCCCACAACCAACCTATGGTATTTCTGTTTGGTGTTAGGGATGCAAATTTCTTCCCCTTTAGACATTGTGGTATAGCAGTTGATAGTGTTACTGTTATTACTGTTACTGCTTTCAAGTTGACTTCAACTTATGGCTACCCTGCCTTAGGGTTTTCTTGGCATGACTTAATCAGAGTGGGCTTGGCATTGCCTTGCTCTTCAGCTGAGAATGTGACTTGCCAAGGTCATCAAAGAAGTTTGTATAACTGAGAACGGACTTGAATCCTGGTCTCCTGGAGTCCTGGTGTTAACAAAATCACTCACATCTGCTCTAACCTGGATGCTGTAGTTGATTTATTCCCACTGGATGTGAACTTGACACTTACCTATCATGCACTATCAGAGACTTGTTTGTGAGGACATGGGAAATAACCTTTTTAGTGGCTTATCGCACCTTGTGAGATAAGCCACATCATTCTCTTCTATGGGAAGTCAGGCTGATCCACCCCATGCTCATTTTCTTTAGCCAAATTTGCTTTACTGTTTGTGAACCAAGCCCTCCATGGGAGAACAGCAACATAAAATGCAATAAATAAATAAATAGGACAAGACTCAAACTGCTACACAGTGCTGGCATTGGTCAGACTGTCTCATGACTATTGTACTTAGCTCAGATATTTGGGACTCCAAAATGTTATATTCAAGCTGAAGAATCTGTCTGCATACAATGTGAGTCACATTTATATTTTAGTTTGTTAAGCTTTGGAGTATTTGAGTGTTCTTATTATTATTCCAAAATTACTGAATAAAGGTTGCAGCATAAAATTTGCCATTACAATTATGATTTCCAGAATAATTCCCTATCATTCTACTAATATGTTGCTATCTGGCAGGAAAGATTCCCTAAAGAAAATGGAGTTGCCCTAGGTCTGGAAGAAGCCATTGGGATCCTGGTCGTACCCCAGGTTTTCTGAACATCTGGCTCTAAAAACTGTCCTATGGTGACAGTAATATATTTCCAGACTAAGACCCTCTTAGGACTAATGACATAATGTGTCTAGTGTGCTGTGTAGCAGTAATAATGCAGGACAGGCTAATAGCAATCTGCAATGTCACCTTCCTGAATGAAGCTTTCACATTACATCACAACCTCTGTTTCATAAAATATGCAACACTTGTTGACCAATCTCGGGTATGGATTGTTGATTGTGGTTCTGCAATGCAAATAATATTTTGCCCACTGGCATAAGAATGAAAGGGCAAAAGGGTATGAGAATGTAGTCATGCTAAGAAAATTGTTTTTAGGATGTATGCACTTTTTGTCTTCCAGTACAGGAAAAACAAAGTAGGTTTTCCAGCCAAGACTATTGGCCCAGTCACCCCATTAACTACACCTAATGAGGCTCAGTTTCAGAGCTTATTTATAATGAAGCAGTTAATTAGAATTTACTTGAAAGCAATCCAGCAGAATTATCATTTTGACTCCTGCATATGACAAAAATCTTTGGTTAAGGTAGAGAATTACAATTGTGCATCCTACATATGAATATATAGTCAGCTTTCCATAACCACAAATTCTGTATCCATTGATTCATCCACTGCTTGAAAATGCTAAAACAAAAACCTAAAAGGAAACTTTAATTTTGTATCAGGGAAAAATTGGTCCTAGAACCAAATGGCAGCAACCACCAAGGACACACTGTACAAAAATTACGATACTCACAGATGCTATAAGGCTAATTCCAGTGGAAGTAAAGGGTTAAACTGCATTACCTAATCAGTGCTTTGAATTGTGTGAAGCCACACTACACTATGATAGCTATTTGATATCACTTTAACTTCCGTGGCTTTTGTCTCATATAATCCAGAGATTTATAGTTTGGTGATGTACTCATACTGCTCTATTAAACTCCCCTAACTATAGCAGTAGAATTTTCTGACAGTCAATTTAAAGATTGCAAGGAAGAAAACTCTGGCAGTTAAAGTGGTATTGAAGCACTGTAATTGTGTAGTGTAGATACCACCCAAGGAAAAAAAGAGATGGGAGAGAACACTGGTGAATTAATGAGAGAAAAATTGTGTTCCAAATTGCAAGACTTCTTGGAGGTGGGTGAGAGAAGCTTAAAGAAGTGATAAATTATCTGGGGGGGGGGGGTGGTCTGGTTGCACTGAAACACTGTAGGGCATGTACCAGTACTTGGAAATCTTCCATACAACATGGGCAGCATGAGAATGAGCAATGATAAAACAAGAGTGGGCTCGTTCAAACAGTACCTTTATCCCAGGAGCTCCTGCAGAGGGTGGCCAGACACTGTTCCCTGTATACATAGAAGCAATCACTACAAACGTCAAAAAATGAGAGATTTTTAAGTGGAGGAATATCCTGGTTCTGAGCCAAAATTCCACATCTTTGAATGTCTGTATGTCCCTGCACTTGGAAATAATGGGAATTTTTTTGTCTAGGTTTGTTCCTAGGTTTGTTCCTGAATGGTTGGTTCCTTAAAAGAAGGTAGAAGTTGAATACAACATGAAAACTTTGTTTTTGTGCTGGAAACTTCATGAAACATGTGGAGGGCATATTTTCTCTGGCCAGGACAAAGTTGTGGCCCCCTAGTCAATGTTGTACATCTTTTCACAATAAGAGCAATCAAGAACAGACATGTATAACCCAGGAACAACACCCTGTCTGCACAGATGGCCCTACAGCTTATATAAACCAGGAATGGAGCTTATACAATGATTCACTTCTTTGTATGTTCACATCTTGATATTTTTAAAAAGCCAAAATTTCTGGCGGAAGTCCCATGGTGGCCATCTTGGGAGCCTCTAAGTCCCACAATGAAGCAGCAAGTGTGGACAATGGAGGCAGAAATCCCAGGACCAACAGGTCTGTATATGGACCTCTTCTGAAGTCCCAGGATTTTTGTCCCTGATTAAAATCCCATGATTTGCTGCTGTCTAGAAGCACCCTGGGTTCAATATTTGTACAGCAGCATGTCTACAGGACACCTCTGGAAGGAGCAATCCCATGGTTCATTACTTCTGTATTAAGTGTGATGTCCTTACAATTTGTACAATAAATTCTATATGGAAAGAACCTCTGACTTGGTAGAATTGTAGTTTTTGAATGAACCAGCAGTGTTCTGATTTGGAAGAGTTGCTTTCTAGTAAAAAGGAATGGGATAAGAATCGGGAATATTTGTTTGACTTAGTGTGGTAAGATGACAGAGTAACCCAGTGGTTCTCAACCTGGGGTCCCCAGATGTTTTTTGCCTACAACTCCCAGAAATCCCAGCCAATTTACCAGCTGCTAGGATTTCTGGGAGTTGAAGGCCAAAAACATCTGGGGACCCCAGGTTGAGAACCACTGGAGTAACCAGTCAACTTTCATCTGAGATGAGGGAGAAGATAATCCTCTGTTGTGAACACACCAGTTTAATATCATTCCCTGACTGGTAATAAATATTTTTCTTGGCACAGAAAAATCTGTGGCAGTCTTGCTTGGCATTTGTTTTATTTGCATCCAGCAACCCAAATTGCTCAAAAGGAGAAGCTGAGCTGAAGAGGCATAAGCGCTGGAAGACAAGCCTATGTGCAATCAGAAAAGTCGGTAGGATTGACAAAAACAGTACGCTTAGCAGGTTTTAATTAAGATAACTCTTTGAAAAGTACCTCTGTTTCACATTCCTGTCTGCTGGTCATTTTTTCACCCTTCTAATACTCTTCTTTCAGTTCATCTGGTTTTGTGAGTAAAAAACCTCTTCTACAAAAAAAAAATGGCAAGAATTTAAAATGGAATTATTCAAGTCTCTAAATAATTACTGGGGAAGGGGGACCTCTCTCCAAGATGAGATCATTGTGCTACTTTAGAACCTTAAAACTAACCATCCTTAAGAAATGGGATGTTGGAACTACATGACGGGTTAAGAATACTGTTTCCGGAGTTGTTATCACCTAGCCAAAACAGAATGGCGCCAGAGGAAAGATTTGGCCTTGCTTGCCAGATTTACTTATTAAATTGCTTAGCAACCATTGCTTAGCAACTGTCTGTCTACCAGTTGAAAGCTTATCTAATCTATTGGAAAAGACATACTAAAGTGACACCTGGTGTTTGACTGGATTAATACAGTATATTACGATTATTGGTAAGGACACACTTTAGAGACACCTAGTTTTTGACTGGATTGCTACAGCCTATATAATGTCGAGACAAATTATGTGTTGTGCCTCTGAAGATATGCCTAAGCCATTAGAACTAACACAAATTTTGAAGAAATGAAACTTATGAGATGATATTTCCTCTGAATTTAAGGAGTTAATAAATTGTATGGATAAAATGATAAGAGAACTAAATAAAGGAAATGAGAAAGCTGCTCAGTTGGATTCAGAAAGCTGGAAACTAGAATATTCTTCAGATAAGATGGATCAAGACAATGAGAAAATGTTAGATGTACTGGCCTTAACTGATTTTCAGCAGAGAGGAAATACAATAATAATCAGAGGTATTATGGAAGAACAGAATGAAGATGTCCATAATAAAATCATTAATACCCTTGCTGATTTTCTGAAAATTCTCTGCAAAAAAACACAGTGAAAATATGTATAAGATCTTTCATCAAGTCTTATATTGCAAGACAAATAAACCTCCCTAGAGATATGGTTATCACCTTTGCAAGATCCTATCTATGAGATGTACTCCTACAACATTATCAAACAACTTGATTATTGAGGGTCAAAGGGTGCTATTATTTAAAGATATTTTTCCTAAAATCCTTCAGAAAAGACAAGACTATGTATTTTTGACACAAAAGTTGAAAATCAAACTTATCACATTCAGATGCGAGAAGTTGGAAGGATCCAAAGAGGATCAAAACGAAAAACAGCTAATACAAGACAAAACTGCAAAATGTAAATAAATAAATAGCCAATGAAATTATAAACACACATTTTGAACAATTGTTAAAAGCAAATTTTAAAGGAGTCTTTTCTCTATACATTTAGACATTTGTTGAAGATTATTTATTTATTTATTTATTTATTTATTTATTTATTTATGGTATTTGTACCCTGTCTCTTCTCTACCCCCAAAGGGGGACTCAGGACGGCTCACATTAGTAATGGTACAAGGCCTCTACATCACAATTACAATAATATAATCACAATCAAATACATAAACAATCATTAAAACCAGTCCATATAGCATTAATTAATCAATAAAACAAAATCACAATGTCATCTGTCGCAACGCCGTTCGAGTCAATGTCCACTAAGGTGCAAATTACATCTGCTGCCCAAAGGCCTGGTCCCAAAACCAAGATTTTAATTTTTTTCTGAAAGCCAGGATGGATGGAGTCGAGCTTATCTCATTTCGGAGTGCATTCCATAGGCGGGGGGCCACAGCCAAGAAGGCCCTGTCTCTCGTCCCCGCCAAACACGTTTACAATGTTGACGGAACGAGAGCAGGCCTCCTCGGATGATCTTAGGTTGTGAGATGAGACATAGAGGCAGATGAGTTCAGACAAGTAAGCTGGGCCAGAACCGTATAGAGCTTTATAGGTCAAAACCAGCACTTTGAATTGGGCTCAGAGGTGGACCGGCAGCCAGTGGAGCTGACATAACAGGGGGGGTGGTATATTCCCTGTATGTCACCCCAGTTAGTAATCTGGCTGCTGCCCATTGAACTAGCTGTAATTTCCTAGCCATCTTCAAAGGCAGCCCCACGTAGAGCGTGTTGCAGTAAGCTATTCGGGATGTAACTAGAGCGTGGACGATCCACTTTGTACTCCAAAGCTCATCCCCATAGAGTATACTTTCTTATTTGCCAGTTCTTTGTAGACAAGTATCCTTTTTTGTATCTTGATCGGACCTAATATCCTGATTCCCACCATACAAAGCTAACAAGTGCATATCTGATGAAGTGCTTTCAGATCTCAGCCTCTTTCCTATTAAGACAATGATGTACTATAATGCTTTCCTCTAAAAACAAAATCTAGTAAAGTATAGATGTCTTACAAATAATTTACATATAATTGATGTCACAGAACCTTCACAGTGCAGAGCCCAATGGCTGAAAATGTATTTATCTAACATTAACTGTTGTGTTTTCTACTATAATAGCTTAGATATGTTTAGTCAGCTATTTCTAATGTAGCATGAACCATTAAAGAACAAGTAAATGTGTTTACGACTGCTGCCTGCTTAAACCAGCCTAATATACCATTCATAACAAGCAAGATGTACATAAGAAGGTTAAGCAGTTTTATAAATCATTGGTATAACTATCACATGGAATAAAACCCGGAAGATAGTGTGGTGTATGCTACCAAGGTTCATAATTTGTTTTTGTTTTTAAGGGTAGCCCCATGACTGGCTTGTGACCCACTCATAAAACTCAGTTTTGCCTGCCTTTCCAATGCATGTAGAATCAAAAACAACAGATAAAAAGAAAGGTATGAAACATAAACAAGCAAGATGGTCCTCTGTGCATGACAAACATCTAAAGGAGGATTTAAAAGCTAACTCATAGCAATAACTCTTAAATGGAAACAGATGGTTTGCCTTGGTTGCTTTACTGATCTGGACTGTAAACACACTGTTGTAAAGTGCTTTTAAAATCCAGATTTTATGAACCCAGTGAGACACAGCATTAGGGCATTATTACTGTACAGTTCTTCTGCATATGGACAAACAGATTTTATCTCTTAATATAGTTTGTCTGGCCTGTTGCAATGCTTATTCAGAATTAAATTGGAAACTAAGCTAACTATCAACAGACTATGCTGATGAACTAGCAGTGTGGAGATGGGAAAATTGCATAAAGCAATTAGAAAGAGGAAGCTCGCACAAAGCAATGTGCGTGCATATGTGCTTGAATGTAATGATATGCTTTTGGCCACTGAATGGGTCTCTGAATGCTCCTGCTGGATATAGTTACTTTGTTTGTTCTAACAAAATATTTGTGCAAGGGTTGGTTCTTGTATCATGTGGGACTTTTCACATCATATACAGTAGAGTCTTGCTTATCCAATATAAATGGGCCAGCAGTATGTTGGATAAGCAAAAAGGTTGGATAATAAGGAGGGATTTTTTAAAAGCCTATTAAACGTTAAATTACATTATGACTTTACAAATTAAGCGCCAAAACATCATGTTTTACAAGAAATCGACAGAAAAAACAGTTCAATACACTGTAATGTTATGTAGTAATTACTGTATTTACAAATTCAGCACCAAAACATCGCTATGTATTGAAAAGCTGTGGATCCGGGCAGGAAGCAGACTGCATTGGATAATACAGAATGCTGGGTGAGCAAAGGTTGAATAAACAAAACTCTACTGTATTTCCTAGCATTTGGAGATGGGTGTTCTCTGTGATATTTTCCATTCCTCACATGGTTGGTTATTTTATAATTTGACATGATCTGAAAATAGCTACTAATAATTAGCAATTGTCCAGAGGTGGTAACTTGTTTATCACATCACAAGAGTAGCTGTAGAGCATTTGCCAAATTAAGAACTGGACCTCTGTTGAAGAGGTCAGTACTTTGAACATTTTATCCTCGGAGAGAAAGAACTCATTTATTTCCATGTAAAAGGCAAAAATCATATCTGTATAAGTGTACATTATTTTTAACCCTAATTATCATTAGCTATTGAATCTACACAAGTGTGCTAAATATTTTTGGAACTTATATGCACCGAAGGGCCTCCTGGTGGTGCAGCAGCATTGAAAGCTAACGATGATTCCTTTTGGGCTATACCAGGAGTGGTGTCAAGGGTGGCACATGGTCTACAGGAACCTCAAGGGGATTTTTCTGCCCAGATCTCTCTCAAAACCATGACACTCCCTATTTTTTTAAAAAAGGCAGACACCTGCTCCTGGTGTAGATGTTTACCAGTAGTTTCGTATGATTCACACCCTTTAGACCCCATATGTGTGTGGCCTTTGGAGATAGAGAAAACCAGCTTTTCTAGAATTAAAAAGTTTTGAACCAAATGTTCCAATTCTGTTTCTCAGCCATTGCAGATTCCTGGAAGGGGGGGGGGGGGGAGGAGAAGATTGAAAAATTTGCCTGAATCACAGTTGCACACCCCAGCTCTTTGTCTGTTCATTTGTTTTCTGCACCCATTCTTTCTGAAACCATTCTGGATCCAATCTTTCAGCTCATTAAGCCATTGAAAGCTTTGTTGATTCTTCCCTTAAGTCTGATCTAAAGTCTTTTGGAAAGTTTCAAGAGTTCATCCCCATAGGGTACAAATGTCTATTTGCTCAAGGTAATTTGGCTCAAAGTGATGTAGCAAATGATGCTTTCCCCCATTTTAGTAGAGGTGCATAATTGATAGTGAACCATGAAATAATGAGACCAGATAAATAAATTGGATTAAGCAGAGACCATTTATTGCTCTATACCTTATGTAAATTGTCAACCTCTTGCCACTTCCTCAACCTTTTTTGTGTGTGTCAGAAGCAACTTGAGAAACTACAAGTTGCTTCTGGTGTAAGAGAATTGGTCGTCTGCCCAGGGAATGCCCAGAAGTTTTTGATGTTTTACCATCCTTGTGGGAGGCGTCTCTCATGTCCCCACATGAGGAACTGGAGCTGATAGAGGGAGCTCATCTGCGCTCTCCCCAGATTTGAACCTGCAACCTGTCGGTCTTCAGTCCTGCCAGTACAGGGGTTTAACCCACTGCAGCACCGGGGGCTCCACCTCCTCAACCTGATCTTGAGGATGATAAACCACAATGGATTGCTCATCTTGACCAGTCATTTTACTGGCAGACCAGACCAGAGCACTCTCTCCCAAGTCCCACAAGTTCACAGAAATGAATAAGACCCCAAGTCTTGCCCCAAAGGTTGGCTCCTTCATGACCCCCAGGTCACATGTCCCTGCTGGTCACTATTTGAGTTATGACACATTCCCAGTGCCAGCACTGCTTTGAATGAACATATGAAATTGTATGAATATAATCACAGACTTTTGAAGGGACCAGAAAATATTCAAACCATTAAACTACAATATCTCATTTGACCACTAATTGGACAAAGTGACATTTGGGTTGTCTATTTGAAGTTCAAATATCATCACCTATACAGGAAAATTACAAACAAGTTACAGTGTGACACCAGAATAAAGTTATTAATTAGCTCTCCATATGTGTGGGTTTCACTTTTTCACTTTTGCAGATTTCATCCAAATTAGATCAATATGCACACTCTAAGAATTTCTTGGTCCTTCAGTAGACGATATGATCTACTTCTGCCATAGAGTTACACTAAAGGAGCTAGAAATCCCTAGAGAGAACATTTTTTCTAGGAATGAGCACATCATGCCTGTACTACATTAACTCCACTGTTTGCCAGTTACTTTCCAGGCAAAATACAAATACCTCACAACTTCTAAGGATGCCTGCCATATATGTGGGCGAAATGTAAGGTGAGAATGCTTCTGGAACATGACCATATAGCCTTAAAGCTCTAAAGATTTGGGTCCAGGTTACCTACAGGATTGTCTTCTCCCGTATAATGCACTCAGGATACTTAGATCCCAGAGCTCAACTGGTCATTATCATGCATAGGACCATTCCATCAGCTGCCTGAAGAATATGGAATAACCTGCTTGAAGAGATTTGACAGCTAAATCAGCTATTGAAATTTAAGACACAATTTAAGATCCATCTCTTTCTGCTGGCCTACTCAGTCCATTTTAAGTCACAAATGTCAATCTACATTTCATCATTGGATGAAATTGGATTGTATGTTATTGTATGTGTTTTAATAGTGCTTTATATCTTGTTTGAATTATGTTTCATCCCTCCTTGAACTGCCAATGTTGAGAATAGACACTTTACACTATGAATTATTATTATTAGAGGTGTGCACAATGCCAAAAACCATACTGTTTTCAGCTGTCCCAACTCCTGATATTGGGAGTGGGGTGCTGTTCTCGTTCTGGTAAGAATTTGTCCATTGGCACCAATGGGGACACTTTAGAGATTCGTTTATTATCCCATTTTTCTCTCTGAAAGGATACTCAGTGAAGAAGCTAGGCCCGTGGCATTAACTTTTCCTCCAAAAGTGTATATGACTTTATAATTTTTAACACTGGTGAAGTTTTGTCTTGCTTATAGCAAGGGTGGGCAAGTATGACACATCTGGGGCCCACTGTTCTGTGGCCTTACAGGACTCATGCTGACCTCCCAAAATGCCCAACACAAAAGTGGAATTTCTGATTTTTGAAACTGGTGTTTTTTAACAGAGGAGCTTGCACAACCATACACGCACACACACTTTCTCCAGAGGCATCTCAAAGAGATACTTCACGTTTTGCTATAACATGAGCTATCTGGTGGAGCTAGAGGAGTAAAGGATAATAAGAGCCGCATTGGAGATGACATATGGCTCAACAGTCTCACCTTTTCTATCACTAACATAGAAAAAAGGATTCATTCGTGTAATATATATGTATATATACCTGATATACATATCAGGAGAAGAAACCACATGGGCCTATTTAATAATGCACCTCTGTCCAGTTTTTCATCATATTCTATCCTTGCACTTCAGAGTAAGATGTGTTCCAAAACAAGTAAGTGGAAACTAATCCAGTGCTGGATAGCTGGCATGATTCATCTGCACTTTTCCTATGCCCATTGGCATAGAAAGAGAGGAATGGGCTGTCTGCCTCTGTGTTTACTGGTAGGATGAACCGTGACTAAAATGGGAAGAAAGGTTACTCAACAGTACATCTCTGAACATAGCTCTGTTATCCTGTTTCCCTATACTTTCCTATCCATTCTCCTTAAAAGTGGCAGTTATTCTTTGTTTTCAGTTCTACATCATGGCAGCCATTGTTTGCATGTATTGTAATGAATCCTTTCCTGTATATTCTGCAGCTCCAGCATTTACCCGTGGCTAACAATAGCTATTATTTTCATTGGGCACAATTCAGAAATAGAAGAGTAGAATGCCAGCAATAGCCAGTCAAGCACATGTTCCCTTTGGCATACTATCTATGAATGACTGCCAGGCCTTTAAAAAAATTTCAATACCCCAAACATGTTAAGTGTACCGATTGCCAGTTCATTTTCATTCAGAGCTGACAATCCTACCCCTCGATAGAGAATTCTGGTCATGTCATTCTTTGCAACTAAATTGGACACAAGGTTGCCCAGATAATTAATCACACTCTGAGCTTATTGTATATCATCCTCATTACGATGTGTGGGCAGGTTTTGCACAGCTTGCGTTTTGCTCATATCTGATTGTGTGAAAGCAGCCAGTTATCTCTCCTCCCATATAATCATCTCATCAGCACCTCCAGCTTCCTTTCTCTCTTTATTCTCTCAAGAATGTGAAACATTACTGGAGATAATACCAAAGGGCCTGTTGGGAAACAGGGCTCTAAAGAACATGAAATAATGCTTCCGATTACCCGACCTTAGTTACCACTGTGTAGCATTGTGCTGTTAACAGCCACCCAATATTTCCCTTTTCTTTCAGGTGGAAAATAGAGATGTAGTATTGTATTGTCACATTTTAGATTGTGAGATCTTACTCAGCTATGTGCTGCCCTTGCTGATAATCATACAATTATAGTACAGTTAACAGAAGTTACAAGAAAAGGATTTGATTCACTAACACAGAGCCTCAACTTGTATAACCAATGTACATTGTATATGCCTCTACAAAGGTTATCTAGGCATACGAATACACATATATATTGTATTTTAAAAATATGCTTTCCACAACCCAGCATTTTGGTTTTTCTGTAAATTAAAGATTGAGGCAGTCTCTCCTTTGCATTACTTTTGTCTTCCATATTTTCTTTGGGCTTTTAACCATAACATAGCATTTTGCAATCAGCATTAATCATTTCCTCATAATCGAAGTTTAGCAATTGACATTAAGCCTGATTTCAAATTCTGTATAAACCACAAATCAGGTTAACAGTAATCATGCAGAAATTCAGGCATAATATTACACTGTATTGAACCAAAGTTGTTAAGTTTGAACTTTGATTCTGTTCTTAAGAAATGCAATTTGCATTGAACAAACTATATTCCTACAAATTGAGATGTCAATGCTCATTCAAAAACCAACAGAAATAGATTAGGCAAAATTAACGCACCTCATAATCCTCACCTAAATCCAATTATTACTCACAACTGAATTATATCTCCTGCGATTTACTTGCCATTCAGCAATTGATTGTTTGGATATACTCCAAAAGAGGAAGATGGAGGCTGGGGGATTCCAAGTTTAGAAGTCTATCATGATGCGTTTCAAATCCAAAGATTGTTGGAAATACAGTATACAGGGGGAAAGAGTAACTATGGAAAAGATAATAAATAATACTAAAGGAAAAGAAATAAGATTTAGGGAATAGATGAGGAGAGAGGAAACAGAATTTAAGGAACCCTTTAAAGGAACAATAAAAGTGTGGAAAAAGAAAGAAGAAGTGAAGTCCAGACAGTGGGAATAAGATGGCAACTATTTGACAAATTAATTATCATAATGAAGAAATTATAGGCAGAACATTGAGATTAATTGAAAGTAGAGGGAAAAGGTTAGTGGAGGATTGTATTCAGAAGATCGGAACTCTGTAGAACAAAAAGACATTCACAACTGGATAGGGCCAGGGAACTGGATTCAAAGCTGGGCTATAAGACAGGAAATCTTTAGACAGAGGAGCGAAATGGAGAACAGGATAGTCCATTTGAGAAGATGATTAGGAAATGTTTGAGAGAGGAGAAGAAGGTGGTAGGAGATCTGTACGAAAAAATCATAACAGTAAAAGAAGAAATAATAGAGGAAATTTTCCAAACATGGAGAATGGACATGGGAATTGAGAGGGAAAACATCCAAAGGGAAATAAGTAATATAGCAAAAGAAAAGTACAATGTATTAAGGGAAGCAAGAAGTCAAATGTTACAAAAACGGTACAGTACTCCGTATGTTGAGATGGTAAGTATCTCTCTCTCTGTGTTTCTAGCTATACGATGCAACAGTAACAAAATAAATCACTATGAATTTTCTACCCTCATTATGATATTCAAAATCTCTCTGAGACAACTGTCTTGCTTTGCCTTATATAGTCTAGCCACCCTCTTGATAATATGCTGGCTCTTGTCACAATAAGAATCCTTACCACTATGCTATACTTGTGCCCATATTTATTCAGGACTTTAATTTTTCTCCTCTCCTTTCTTATGTCTTCCTCATCTCTATTCCCCACCATTTCATCTGTTCCAGTCATAGCCTAAGGGGAAAAAGGTACAATTACTACTGAATAAACTGGTGTATTTTTAAAAATTCAAAATTAGGCACATAGGCTTCCATGTCTTGCTGGCTTGTTGGGAGATCCACAACTCCTGTGAACTTGGCCAAGTTGTTCAGTTATTTATATGGAGAAAGATAGATGGAAATGGGGGAAGTTAGTAAGTCATAACAACAACAATTCTTTATTGATTAGTCAATTTTGACCATATCAAAACATGCAAAACATACAAAACACACACATACAGTAAAACCATATATGAATACAAGGCATCATGGCCTACTGGCCTGTCGACCCACTCCTAAATAATTGAGCAATTACAAGATAAAGAGGTCAAAAGATTAAACTTTGATTAATTCCTTAAAATAGGGTTAGGGTGGGGGGCATGGGTAGGTAAAACTAGTGGCGTGTCCATATTAAGTTTTTAAGTTTGAGTTTTGTTGATGGCAGCAAGGTCGCCTCTCTCTGCTTCCATCTTCTCATGGATGGCCAGCGCTTTTTTGGGTAAAAAGGGTCAATTTTAAAATAGAGTTTTTATCTGAACCCTGAAGAAGGATGTGCAATTTCTCCTTATTCTCTGAATAAGTATGGTTCTCCAGCAGAGGCTCTAGGTAGTAAGACCGGATCCTGTTGTAGTAGCGACATTTTAAGAAAAAATGTTCGGAGTCCTCCACTTCTGCATCTACCTCACAGCACCCACAGGTTCTCCTCGTGTAGGGGATATTCTGATGTCGTCCCAACTTGGACTTAATGTCGAGCTGCTCAAATCTAGCCCGGGTAAAAACTTTTCTAAGATAGAGTGGAAGTATAAAAGAGAGGTAAGGTTCCATGCCCACATTACATTTAAATTTGGCCAGGTATGGAGTGGCTCTAGCTTGTGCTATGTTCATTAGATCATTTTGTGCAACAATGTCGAGAGCTCTTTGGTATACAATTGAGCATACATTTGCCCCAAAATTTGTTAACTCGTGGGGGGCAAAACCTAACCTACTAACTTTGTGGCCAAATCTGCTAAGCCAAGATGACCACTCTTTGTAAGTCATACATAAAAAAAGAGATTTGGTTAAAGAAGAACTATGCCTTTGGGGCTTTGGGAATTAATATAAATATATAAAATAGTGAGTGAGTAAAAAGTCAATTTCCTAAATACATTTAGGCTACTGGAAACAATGTGACTGCAGTGAGTCTTTGAAGTGAACTATCCTGTCAAAATTTAACATTGCCTACCTGTTAAGAAAGCTGAAAGAAGACATTATGTTCAATCACAGATGTGATCACAGGCAGTCTTTCTTTTCTTTTTTTCTTGAGGTTTGTAAGTTTAAGCCTCCTGTGATGCACAGTATTGTCAGATGGTGGTGTTTTATATTTCTACATTTCTATGAAGGAACGTCTCCAAAACAAAAATTGCTTGGAAATCATTGTTGGGAAAAACACTTCAAAGAGATACTGCCACATAGGGCTGTCGTTCAATGTAAATGACATATTGTATTAGCATGTAATTTCAGTCTGCTAATAACAATACCATGGCTATTTTATTTATTTTTCTTTTCCACATGAACAATGAAAGACTCAATATAATAAGCCATTATTTAGCTTATTTTAAAGTTTTTGTTTCATTTTCATTTTCATCAACATTGAGCTTAAACCTGATTGAATAGTGCTTTAATTGGGTTTGTTATCTCTATGTCTGAGTAGAATTTATAAAAGGAGGGATAAATCTTCATACATGATCCACATACACACATACACTTTCCTGTGAGACAGAAGGGGCTTGGGTGGCCTTGACAAAAAATTGTGTATTTGTGAGAGTGATTTTTTTAGCGCAATGCCAAAAACTGCAAGAACACCTGGTTCAATTGATTCCTTTTTTCAAAAAGCATGCATTGAATGAGCTGTTTGTTTCTTTTGATCCACCAGACAATTTTACCTGTGTCTTGGTTGTATGCTTTGATTCACAAAAGGAAAAGACATTTGCTTTGAACAAAATATGGAAAATTTAGGCCTAAATCCTATTGTTAATCCCAACTAGACTAGACTAGACTAGACCAACTGTATCAATGGGATATATCTATTGCTGTGCTGCCATTCACCACTCAACAATTGATTCAATAACTCAATTGTAGTTATATTTCACTAAAATGTTCTCATCTTGCTAAGAAGTTGAACAGTCCTATGTGAATTAGCAATTGTAGAAAGCAAGCAAAATATGCCTGCAAGATATATAGATTCCTATACAGTTCATTTAGCACATTTACAACATCGAACATAACTAAATAATCCAGAGGAAATAATCTAAATAACCATGAGCAACAGGATGGCAGCTCTTATGAGCAGAGTTAGCTAAAGTTCTGAAGCTTGTTGGAGTAGACAGTGTTGTGGGATTTGCTAGTACATGAAGTGATCTATAGTTTCCAATTGTGACCTCCTTGAATTGGATAGCAAGTATCCCAGAAGCAAGTAAAAATACAGCAGAGTTCTTTCTCAGCAAGCACATTTACTCTTGTCTATTTGCAGATTCCAACTGCCAGCATCTGACCTTATCTACACACACTGTTTAGTGAACTCATAGATTAGGTTTTCACCAAAATATCTGGAAGCTTTAATCTTCAAAGTTGCAATATATCCAAAATGTACAAACAGGACTCACAGATCTGCTTTCTTTGTACTTGCAAACAATCAGTTATCAAAGAGTCACGTACAGAACATAGGCAGATACTCATACCAAGTCACACAGGAGAGAGAAAGATGGATTCTTTCATCCTCTATACTATAGCCAACTATTGATAGGTCATTAGTAAGGGACATTGGCTGATGCAACCTCTTTGCAATAAACCTCACATGGTTATGACTCAGCCTTTATCACATTCCCTTAGGTATTGAATCATGACATTCACAGTCATACCCAAGTGCTAGCAATCAACCACATGTTCATCAAACAATATTTTCTCTTTGGGTAGAAATGCTTTGCCATTTCTATCTAACAGAGAGTGAGTATGGACAAAGATCCTATATCCAGCTTCATTTTTGTTATTACTCTGAATCTTTACTGACCAAAGCAGAGATGTGACTCCAGATATTGCTGAACAGTAATCCCCAGCATTCCCAGTCTGATCAAGCTTGGACTTTAAAGTATACCAGGAATGGGAAAACGTAAGATGTTCGAATATATTGAATCAACTCTCATAAGTCCCAGCCAGCAGGAATGGTGCTAAGAGACCATGAGAGGTATGACCCAGAATATCTAGACTTCCCAAAGGTGACCTTTCTGAGCATTGACTGAAGCCTCATTATGTGGGTTTCAGAGTCCATCTGAAGTGTCATAGCCTATAGCCAGGTCTTCAGGTCAGTCTGATCTTTATAATCTTATAAAAGCCAAACATTTGGAAGCAGACTAAATCTTCTCATCTATGAAAGTTTCTTTCAGCTTTTTTTGTAATGCATCTAAAGCAGGATTTCAATGAATATAGGAGTGTACTATAAGTATTCCTCACCCTCCTTTCTGCTGCACTGTGTATTGGTGGAGCAGCACACAATTTTGGAAACATCAAAATGTATTATTCAAGTAGCACTCCCATTTGTAGTTCTGCTTGGCTTCTGATACTGGTAACAGTTCCCATTGGATCTCCTTTAGGCATATCAGATCTATCCCAGATTTTGAGTACTCTTAAATCTTTCCACCAGAAGATCTCAATTTGTTATATTCTTAGTTCAGTTTCTGTCACTCCAAAACATCTATCCCTGAAGTAATTAAGCTGCAGAAAGACCTGAATAATTTTAAAATATCTGCTCAAAATGTACTCAGTATTAAAAGATATACTCTTGCACAGTACAAGTGAAATTCCCCAGGAGCAAAATATTATCTGTGATTTGAGCACAATGTTCTCTAACCATTATACCATTATACCATCAAGCAGAAACTGCCAATATTCATTTTAATCATTGAGTGTCCCACAACATAATAAAATGTGGTTCTTATTAGTTAAATTATGCAAGTTGCTTATAAAGAAACAGCCAAGTTTATTTTGAATAATTCAGATAATTTTTATTTAAATTTCCTGATTTATTACCATTTGCAAATGATTTATTACCAATGCTCAAAATAAATTAAAATATTTTCAGTCTATCATGCCTCCATGGGCATGAAAACTCTATGTTCATTTTTCTAAAAATAAGCTTGTTTGCTGTTACATTGCCCAAGCTGATTTACATAAATAGTCCCAAATTATTTTCTTTGATTGGGTTGAATCAAGCTTTGGCATTCAAACCACAAACACACAGTAGATCAGAAAGGACTGGTACCAGGACAATTATGCAACCTTTGTGGACTCAGCTTTAATGACCTCCCTGGTTCAATTATCCCCGTAGGGCAGTAATCAAAGCATGATAGGGCAGGAATTGAGGAGCTAGGGTTTCTCCATCCAGTTCCTTTTTCCATCTCTTATGGAGAGCACACACTCCCTTTGTCCTTTTTGCCATATCCTCAGATAATTGTTCAATGCTGATGACATTTACCTATCAGAAGCAAGTTATTTTCTATTCTTGGGAGATTTGCCACTGGGAGTTAAATAACTTTTCGATAGTTGACAAGGGATAGGGGCTAAGCAGACACTTGCTTCTTATCTATGGTGAGTAGTGGAGGAAGAAAAGCAGGAATTTGGTGAACACCTATGGTACTAATTTGGTATAGAGGACTGCCTTTTTATGACATACACAACTTGGAAAATGGAGAAAGGGACTTCACTTGAGGGTGAACTAAAAGCTCAGCCCTCACTTTAAGTCATGCAACTTGGAGTAGAGATTCTTGGATTGGCCTTCCACATATGGTCTATATCTATATCTATATACAATGTCAATACACAAATGTCCTATTGCTATACAATTCAGCAAAAATATCAATTAGAATAATGATGAAAATACCAAACTAACTCGTATAGTACACAAGTGTGGGAAACAAACACATAGGGGCTATTTAAAACGGTGTAACAAAGGTCACGTGGACAAACTTCAACATATCCAATATTGTCCCTTGTGAATTCAAGATGTGGTAAAAAGTCTTGGGAATACAGCAAGGGTGTTTATAGTCCTTGTTTCAGTCCTTCTTCAGGTTTCTTTCAAGGTTTCTTCATTTGTTCCAATACTAGGCTGAGGACCCCTTTTGCAGTTCTCAAGGGATAAATATTCAGTAGGATAACAGCTAAAACAAAGTGGTCTGTTTCAGTTCGCTCTCTATGTCTGTTTTCTCTTTTTTTCATAGTTAGTCAACAAATGAATTCATCCATGAGGAGACTATTTTCCCACCTTCTGTTTAGAATTATGAAAAAACAAGTTCCTAACAAATTAATTATCCAGGAAGTAAAAGAAGGAAGAAAAGGCGGTTATAGTGATAAAAGCTTTCCCTTTCTTGCAGGGTTGGGGGAGTTAGTTCATCTGATTAATTTATTTCCCTCAAGTAAGATTATGGAGTTGTTACGATCAAAACAGAAACAATGTTTCATACTTTGTAATTAACTCTCAAGGGTGTTATGAGCCCCAGTTAATAAATACTTGAAAAGCACTTGGAGTATTCTAGAAGAAAGGTGCTTTGGGAATTCGAAAGATCACAACTATCCTTACAAATAGTTTTCTATCAATGCAGAAAGAATAAGGGAGAACCTCTGGATTCTTTGACACTTTGCTAGAAGCCAGTAAGACCCTTGCAGTTGTAAATTATCCCTTCCAGAGGGGGTTTGTGTGTATTTACATTCAGAATTACAAGTGTAATTTCTTATATAAGTAAACAGAATTCTATTAATAATGCTCATGCTAATGTGGGTTAAGCTTTTTACCAGTATGTAAGAATGCAATAAACTAAATAAATATATAAATACTATATTGTGACAACGTTTTTCTTTGTTTTTCTGAAAGCCAAAGGCTTCCAATCCAAATCTATCCTTTTGAAAAGCATGCAGTAAAGTTTTTCAGTCAACTTGTTAGATACTGAATAATTCAGGTAATGCAAAGCCTGGTGATAATTTACACAACTCTTGGGCATATAGAGATGGCTGAGTTCTGTGCTTACATTGAATTATCATTTAGTATGACCCTCAGCACTCCAGATGTTATGAGACTTCAGTTCACATAAGTGTCAGCTTGTTGGGGGATGGCAAATGTAAGGATAATTCAATAACATCTGGAAGAAAAAGCCAACATGATATAGTGGTGTGAGCACTGTATTGCTACACTGGAGGTGAGGACTAGGCTTGGGTAACCACGGAAAAATTTGGTTCTAAACTCGTTTTGTTTTTAGGGGGCCCTTGCGTTTCGTTTTTTTAATAATTCCGAAATTTTCCTTTTAAAAATTTCGAAATATACGAAATGTTGTAAAGTTACGAATCGATTCGTTAATGGCGGACACGATTGCGCAATATGCTAAAAAAAACCTCCAAATGGGACAGGGGGAACTTCTGAAGCTTCCCTCTCCTTCTGTTGTTGACTGTTGGTGTGATAAAACAAACAACAACTATAAAACTTGCACCAGACATGCGAAAATAATTACAAAATAATTACGAAATAATTACGAAATAAATTGAAAAATTGTTTCGAATCTAATTTACTCCTCACACTATTCCTGCATGGCTCAATATTGGATCGTAAGCTAATTTAAATACGAATTAATAACGAATTATGAAATTAACGAACGAAACCGCCCAAGCCTAGTGAGGACCTTATCAGAAGCTGTTTTCATTGCATCTTCACCTTGTTTCTCCATGTTCCCAAAATGAAGCCCTATGAAGCCCATAACATGATTCAGAACAACTTCTGGGGGGACTCCATCATGCTTCATTTTGGCAACATGGAGAAATAGAGTCCAGGGTGGTTTAGAAGAACATGAAGAGGAAATGGGGAAAGGACAGGGAAAGGGTAGGAAACTAAAGGAGGTGGAATGCCATCTTAGAAGACAGGGAAAGACCATAGGAAACTAAGGAGGGTGGTTCCCTTCACTTTCTCACTCTTCCCCCTTTCTCCTCCTCTTTTCCATTGCCCATCTGATGAGGTCTTGCCCAAGTCACACTCTATACAAACTTGGCCAAGTCACACTCTTTCAGCCTTAGATGAAAGCCAAAAGGAAAACCCTCTCTAAACAAGTCAACAAGACTTGACAAGAAAACCACATGATAGGGTTGCCTTAGGGTTCCCCTGTCAAAAACAAACATCTAGAGGGTACATGCTCACCACGCCTGATTCAATGACTAGGAGAGCTCATCACAAACTCATAAGTTCTACAAGGCCTATTTTACATTTTATGGAAATTGAAAAAGGACAACTCACCTACATTTCTTCCCGTGTTTACTTGGGTTGCATTTTGAATCTGCATTTTATGGACAGTTTAGGTTAAAATGCAGGTTAACTGCATTGAACTGCATTATATGAGTCTACACTGATTATATAATGTGGATTAAAACTGCATTATATGGCAGTCCAAGTTACAGGTAGTTGGGAAAAGATGTGTGATGTGATGTTTCTCTACTTTTTTTTATCACCTCTATGTTTCATTTCATCTGTGAATGGGTATGAGAAATATTAACATGATGAGCACATCATTCATATTCTCGCAATGTGTTTCTAGGCTTGGCACAAATGAAGGGAGATAGTGCAGTTTAACAAAGAGTTATTTCTTGCTATGCTTGTGGAGTATCTGAAGAGGAGAACAGATTAGTACTTTATTAACTGTACATACAGTACCTGAATTCAAGTCACATATTGAAGTTATTGTGGGAATAAGACTAGCCATGTTTCTCAATGATGCTTTGTGCAACCTTAGGCTGACATCAGGTTTCATCTGAAATAAAACTTAAAGAAAATTCTGAGGTTCTGAAGAAGTTCAAGGAAAGCCAAAATCTAGGAAAAGCTGGCAACATTTCTTAGTGTATGGGCGCAGAGGGAGAAGAATTCTGCATAATTATGAGCAGAGCTTTTTTATGTTTCATTAAGAGGGGCAAAGCAATTTCAGAAAGGAGTAAAGTCTGGAAAGGTCAAAGGCCTTCTGTTGAATAAATTCATTTAAATTGCCTCAAAGCAATGCATTATATGTATTTCCTATGATTGCTCAAAATCTAACTCAAAATAACCAGCCATACTCAGTCCTCTGAGATTTAAGGATTTGAAACTAATGCTGGGGGCTTAGTTTGTGGAGAAAAGTGAGAGGAAATGATTGTATGTTTTATAGAATAGGCAAAGTATGTCATATAGCTCTTATTCAAGTGTTTGCCCCTAAAATTATGGCTTGAATTACCAGTTATGAATATGTGTGTATGTGCATAATATCCACAACCCAATTCATCTCACTAAAATGAATAGGAAAAATACTATGCTCCTAGGCAGCTCCCACCATATAACTGACTTATACGCCAGGGGATATCTTGCTGAATTGTGCCCATCGTCATCACTATATTACATTTATGATACAGAGAAAAGGAGCTTTATGATATTTTTCCTCCTATGCCTCATTTTTAAATGTTAGACTTTACAAAAATAGTGCTGCCTAATTATGTTTTTTTTTTAAATTAGAAGCATCACACCAGCTGGGAAACATAAAAGCAAACATTCACGCCATTATTTAAAATGGGAATGCAAAACAATAGAAACTTTGCTTTTCATCAGCTATCAGCAGAAAGAAAGCAATCATTAAACACTAAGTACACAGGACATTCCTTTTACTATGGGCTCATCTACACTGACACTATAATACAACTTTAAGACAACTCAAAATTGGCAGTTACAAAAGACAAGCCACTAATGCACACTTGCAGCACACATCCAAGGGTATACAACACAAAAAGCTAGATGAGGGCAAACAAATTGAAACTGAATCCAGACAAGACAGAGCTACTCCTGGTCAGTTGCAAGGCTGAACATGGCATAGGGTTACAAGCCTGTGCTGGATGGGGTTACATTCCCTTGAAGGCACAGGTTTGCAGCTTGGGTGTGACCCTGGATTCATCACTGAGCCTGGAACCTCAGGTTTCAGCTGTGACCAGGGGAGCATTTGCACAGTTAAAACTTGTGCGCCAGCTGTGCCTGTACCTTGGAAAGTCTGACTTGGCCACGGTAGTCCATGCTCTGGTTACATCCCACTCTATGTGGGGTTGCCTTTGAAGACTGTTCAGAAGCTCCAAATTGTCCAATGGGTGGCAGCCAGGTTGCTAACAGGAACGGCATTCAGGGAGCATACCACTCCTCTGTTGCACCAGCTCCACTGGCTGCCAGTCTGCTACCAGTAAAGAGACACTGAGGATTTATGTTTTTATTGGTTTTGTATGGCTTTTATATTTGCTAACTGTTTTTAAATGGCATTTTATGTTGTTTGGGCATTGAATTGTGCCGACTTTAAACTGCCTTGAGTTGCCTTTGGGCTGAGGAAGATGGTATATAAATATGATAAATAAATTAATAAGAAAAGTCCAAGTTCACCAACAATATGTGCTGCAGCAGATATCAGTATATCCCAGATACAGGATGAAATCAGCTCCACAAAATACAGAGTGCAGCTCCCCCTTCTGAAGCAAAATACAGAATACACCTCCCCCATCTGAAGCACAGTAAAAAAAAATCCTAAATGAGGGTTGCCAACAATGCTGCAAGAATATGGTTGGGTAGCAGAGGGCTAATCAGTCTCTGGGAGGGATACTTATTGTCACTTTCCCCCTTTTCACCTGTGTGCCTCTGGTGTCCCGAAGCATATCTCTCCAGAAAAGGGGAAAAAACCTGCGAAGCAGTTTGAGGTCAGGCTCCGTGGTAAATGTACTCATCATCCTGGCCTCAAACCAGTTCCAGACATGGTGATATGATGATGATGTTGATGATGATGATGATGATGATGATGATGATGATGATGATGGTGATAATAATAATCATTGTCATCGTCGTCATCGCAATTCCAGGTGACAACAGGAATAACTCAGCCATTATCAAGACCTCAAAATCGAACTGCAAAGGCTCTAACATAAACCAGTACAGGTGGTCCCAGTGGTAATCGGCACCTTGGGTGCCATGCCAAAAGATCTCAGCCAGCATTTTGAAACAGTAAACATTAACAAAATCACAATCTGTCAACTGCAAAAGGCCACCTTACTTGGATCTTCGCACATCATTCGAAAATACATCACACAGTCCTAAATGTTTGGCAAGTGTTCGATTTTGCAAGTGTTATGATTTTGTGATACGAAATCCAGCATATATATCTCGTTTGCTGTGTCATACTGTGTTTATATGTCAGAATAATAATAATGCCACCCTATCTCACAAAAGGGACTAAGGGCAGCGTACAACAAAAGATCGTCAAACATTCAATGCCTGAGAAACATAACATAATAAAGCATTTTAAATAATAAACAATCAAATAGACAGTGTCAGAATATACTTATAAAACCATGCAGTGAAACCAATTGTTTTCAAACTGGTTCCAACCTGTATTATAATATCAGTATAGAAGCACCCAATGTCAACCTTTCATGACATAAAATCCTTCAAACTGTGAGCTTGATGTGTATATAAGAAATGGACACTGACCTCTATTGACTTATTCTTCCTACTCTAGGCGTGGATTTTTTATTCCTCCCACTGTCCATCTAGCTCTTCTATTTTTAGGGGAGGAATTGATCATTTCACTGAGCAGAAGGTGAAGGCTGGTTGGGACTACAGAGTTTGGTAATTTGGATTGAATCTGTTAGGACTAGCTTAGTACACAAACTAGCTCAGTCTTCAGTGTCTGTTCCATACTCTTGCCCCACCATTTCATTCTGCAATTGAAACAGTTTTCACAAATATACATGGAGGCAGTAAAATGGCAGCAGTAATTGGCAAGATTTTGTGAGAACATACTATATATAGGTAGTATCCATGATTTCTGCATCCATGGAATTAATCATCCATAGCTTGAAAATACCGCTAAGAACCAAAATTAAGATTTTTCTAAAGTGTCGAACCTCAATAGGAACTGTAGCACAGAAATAAAATATTGCCACCAGCACTATAGCAATCTTGATAAAAATTTCAATACTTGAATTCTAATTAATTTTGTTCTGAAAGCATTTGAAACAAATAAATGGGGCATAATGAACTTTGATTTAGCCTATTGATTCAGGCAGAATAGTTTTCTTCTTTTAATACAACTCTAACCAATTGTATACATACTCAAACCTGACCATCTCCGTGCAATGTCTGATAGAATTTAACATTATTGAGGGGGGGGGGTGAATTAATTAATCCCCCCCCCAAATAAATGAAAGCTCGCTTCTCTCAAAAAGACATGAGCTGTTCATATCCTTGTTTTGATCCCAAGAGTTACTCCATCTTGGTTGGTATACTATTTAATTTATGGAGCAGTATATTTCATATTCTGTTCTATAAAGCCTGAGCAATTGTCTGTAATACTGCAAGCTTGAGAAAAGAAAAATAAGTAGCTTTAAAGATGGTGCAGAATCATAGTGTATCTACAAAAAAAGTAATCGTATCAAAGAAGAAGAGATTTGTTAAGAGTTAAATATTACTGTCAGAACAACCATTCAGTAAAGCTCGGTTTTCCTAATCTCTGGATAACAATAAGCTAGCCCTTTACCCTACAGAAAAGGTTCTTGCTAGTGCAAGATAAACAAATAAATGTCCCTGCTGAATGTTCTTTGCCTGCTGAATTTTTCAGTATTATACCAAGATGAGTGAAGACCATTACAAAAATTAAGACAGATAGACTAAAATGATATTTTTGCCTTTTATGGAGTTTATTTTCCCCTCAGGAGTGTATGTTTCAGTGCTATCTAGGGGGAGCATCCTGTATATAGACAAAACAGGGCATCAAGGGCAATATTAAGGTGGCCCCTTGTCTTAGAGACACTGATTTATTTTGAAAAATATAATTTTTTTGCAGGACATTTATATCCTGAGGGGACCTCATGCCATACCTTCCATCTTCATGCTGAAGTAGAACTATTTGGGAAAATGTTTCACTTCTTGTTTTTGCCCAGCTGTATGATCAGATTGACCTTGTTACACAGCAAACTGTCACAGCTAGAAAACACAGCACAAACAATAAAGCCCTCTCTGACCACAAAATTGGTGAAAGGAAAAAAACTGTTTGTAAAACAGTAATATAAAGCTTATGGAAATAAAGCACTTCTCTGACCAAGTACTGAACAAAGCACACTTTATATCTCTCATGTGTTTCAAGATTAAACTGGCATTTGTCACACCCCGTATGTGTTTATAGACACATAACTTTCTTTTTAGTCATGGCCATGCGGCAAATACACTGGAAGGAGTTGTTTGAAGCAGCCCATAGATACATGGCCAGTTTACATGATGACCAGATGTCTGCAGCTTCTTGTCTTTGTTGGGCCACAGTACAGTCAGCCCTATGTATCTATGATTTTGCTACATTCCAAGCACTATGTTGATGTATAGAGTAATGGAATAGCCTACCTTGAAGGGCTGGTCTAAAAAGAATGCTGAATGTATAGGCAGGAGCCAGACCCCAGCTTGCTGTAGCTGAGCAGGAGTTGAGGGGAGGAGCAAACAGGCAGTCTATAAGACCAAGGTGCAGCGTGATTGGCTGTCAAAATTGGAAGGAAAAGTTCAGCGACTGGAGGTGGGCAGAGCCAGAGCAAGAAGACAGCAGCCATTTATTTTAAGATGAGTCAAGGAGAGGGAGGTGAAGAAGAAGGACATGGAGAAGTGAAGGGAGGAAGGAAGTGAAGGATCATAGAATCATAGAGTTGGAAGAGACCTCATGGGCCATCCAGTCCAACCCCCTGCCAAGAAGCAGGAAATTCGCATTCAAAGCAACCCTGACAGATGGCCATCCAGCCTCTGTTTAAAAGCCTCCAAAGAAGGAGCCTCCACCACACTCTGGGGCAGAGAGTTCCACTCCTGAATAGCTCTCACAGTCAGGAAGGTCTTCCTAATGTTCAGATGGAATCTCCTTTCCTGTAGGTTGAAGCCATTGCTCCATGTCCTAGTCTCCAGGGCAGCAGAAAACAAGTTTGCTCCCTCCTCCCTATGACTTTCCCTCACATATTTATACATAGCTATCATGTCTCTTCTCAGCCTTCTCTTCTGCAGGCTAAACATGCCCAGCTCTTTAAGCCACTCCTCATAGGGCTTGTTCTCCAGACCCTTGGTCATTTCAGTCACTTTCCTCTGGACACATTCCAGCTTGTCAATAGGAAAAGAATTGAGAACTGATTGTGGTTTAAAAGTTACCTCATTGAGGATTAACTGTTTGTAAGCCTCTGAAGTGCTTAGAGAGCTCTGAAGGAAGGAAGGGAGTTGTCAAAAGTTTTTTTAAAAAAAGATTCCAGTTTGAATCTTTTGTGTGTGAAATCTGTTCTAAAGAAACTTAAGTTTAATATTCCATCCTTTGAAACCAGAAACACCTGATGAGATAACTGCAACCATTGTGCTTACTGTTTGTTCATAAATAAACTACAATCTCCTGTTCATTCCAACTAAATTTCTGTATGGCTTTTACACATTTCCATAGAGGAGGTGCCCTGTAAAGATCATAAATTGGTGGCAGCGAAAATAAACTTTAATAAATATTTTGGAAGGGGAAAAGGCAGAATATAATTTTCAGTGGCAGTTTCCCCACTGTTTGGCAGGGTACAAGTGGGTGTGTGTGTGCTCTAAATTCCCTCACGGCCTCACCTGGGTTGCCTTATTGGTCCTCCATCTTATGTGTGAGTGTGCCTGATGTAAATTCTAACTACTGTCCCTGCCTAGGTGGCCATTGTTAAGGGCAGTTGGTTATAATTGGTGGCACTTGGCGGGATCTCTGTAATAACTGGTTGGAGATCTCTATACATAGGCATAACCTACTGTAGCTTCTCATCATTTCATGAATCCTCTGGCTCTTTCCAGCTCTTAAGTCCAGTCGTGTCCGACTCTGGGGATTGGTGCTCATCTCAATTTCTAAGCTGAAGAGCCGTTGTTTCACATAGACACCTCCAAGGTCATGTGGCCGGCATGACTGCATGGAGCGCCATTACCTTCCCACCGGAGCGGTACCTATTGATCTACTCACATTTGCATGTATTCAGACTGTTAGATTGGCAGAAGCTAGGGCTGATAGCAGAAGCTCACGCTGCTCCCCGGATTCAAACCTGTGACCTTTCGCTCAACAAGCTCAGCAGCTCAGCGCTTTAACCTACTGCGCCACCGGGGCTCCATTTTAGTACACCACCAAATATAACAGAATTTGAGCATCCATTGACCTTGGTTTCCATGGAGGGTCCTGGAACAAAACTATAATGTGTTTTGGAGCATTTAAAACATTTTCAGGTTTTGCACTTCCAGAATAACTGCTGGATGCTTCTAGACAGGAAGGATTATAAAGCAGTTGAAACCCCCTGCCTCTGTTTTTAGAGTGTTTTTAGTAATTAATTTGGGGCATGGTCCTTTTGCTTTGATTCTCACCTACCTGTTCCATTCCCAAAGCCCTTCTAATGTCTGTCTATGGCTCAGAGTCTGAACCCCAGAATATCTGCTTACATATTTTATAGCCTTTCTGTCCACGATGAGCTGTCCACAAGCTTTTTCTACAGGTTTAGTAAACATGTTGGTTGAATTTCACATTAGGTTTTGATATCTAACAAGCTCATAGGAAGTGAACTACTTCATGCAATGATTTCAAGTGCCAACCAGAGATCCACTGTCTATTTTCAGAAACATGGGCTTAACAGTATTTTTGTGGTTGGTGAAAGTGGAGCATCTTCAGGGGGTCTTGAGCCCACTGATGTTCACTGACAAGGTTTGTGTATGGTTTATATTCAATCTATTTTGAGAGATCCAGAATTAACAATTACTTTCTATAAAGGTTTTCAGAATTTTTTATGTGAGTCTGGTCACAGTGTCCCACCAACTGTTCTTTTGTATCTACATTAAAGACATACACATTACCTCCTACCAGTGCAATTGCTACAAAAGCGTTTGCAACAAAGCACCCATCAAAAGCATTAGCAAAATAGTCCTTAGCACTGGATTTCACTTGCCATTGATGTGCTTCCCCTTTCATGTCAACAGCAAGTCACAAATATATCATTGGCATTGCTAGGATGCAGTCTGCATTGCTAAAATAGAGGGTGTCAGGAAGGACAGAGCAGATAAAGGCATCCTGAAAACAGTATCACAATATCACAGCAAGAATGAGAGGTTAGCATTTTTGTACACTTGGAATAGCCGATGCCCCACAGGAGGCCCATGACTGATGAGAGACTGGGCATAGCCTCTAAAATGTCACAGATGAAAACCAAGATACATGTGAAGTAACTGACTAAAGATTGGGCATAGCCTCTAACACAACACAGATTAACGCCAGGACATGTGTGCAGTCATATCCCCAGGGCTGGTGTCAGCCAGTGCATTAACCTCCTCCGTTACCAGACCATAATACAATTTTGTAGCTAAACCAACAACATTTTTGATGAAACCAGCAAAGATAACTACAATTATTTGAAAAATTGTTATAGTTCGATAATAATGACAGCTCTTACTTGAGTGCATGTGCATTATTACAAAATGGAAAAAGTAAATTAGCACAGACTTGTAGTCTTGTAGGTATATTGATACAGTACATTTTGGTTGGATGGATGAAAATGTTTTCATAGTTCTATCTAAATACAGGGGTTTCTTTAAAAGTATTCTGCCAGTCATTTTGGTGTCACCCCTACAAAGGATGTCACCGAGTGTGGTCTGCACTCTCCAAATTGGGACAGTTGAAGAGCCAAGAAAAAAAACTGCTATTAACATTTGCCCAAGTCCCCCCTCCAAAACAGATAAACATAGAAACATCATGATCTTTTTAAAATTTAGCAGTATTTAGAAAGAGATCACAGGGATTTTATATAATAACAAAGGCCTATAGAGCATGCAGGCCTAACAGGATAAATCAGCAAAACATCCTAGGACCACGGGATATAAAATGCTAACACTTCCTTCTGGTACATTTGCTTCCAGAATGCAGATATTAGTGAGAGAAAATGTGGAAGTTATTCCAAGCTCAGCATTTCAGCCTGAAACACACTGCCCATATTTGGTGAATAACACTCGAAAATTCATCTAAAGGGGAGACAATCATGACGAAAACAGATTAAATTCAGAGACATCGCTTCAAAACTACATATATTATTAATTCTATATAGCTCTTCTTGTGAATTATTATGCACTTTCCCCTTCAGACGTGCTTGCAAAGCAGAATGCTCGGCAAATTGAAAAACTCCCATTTAGCATGAAAAATAGAGTCTGCTTATGTTGATTTATCCAGTCTTCTTTTTATTTTTCCTAACCAAAAATAGGTATGTATTTGGTGTCATTTATAGTTTTAGAGTGCAATCCAGGTTAGGACTGAAATGACACCAGTTAACTGGAAAATTGCTGAATCCATTCCTTCTCTATTTAAGGGTATTGAAAATATTTGAGAAATTAACTAAAATTGGAAATGGCCAGGGTTGGAGGAAGTTTGGATTTGGTGTAAATTAACTCCTCTCCCACTCCATCCCTTCTTAGAACTACCCCCTTCTTAATTGTACTGTTAGCAGTGGAGTTTTGCTGGCAGATTGACCTGCTACCAGATCCTTGAGAACACTGTAAATTGTCATTTTTTAAAAAATAGGATTGGAATATTCCAATATTCCAATCCTGTTCCAATATTTGTAGAAAAAGTTGCCCAATTAATCTCATCGACATAACCCTGTTGTGTGAGAAGTGTTGTGAGATCTCTGCATCTGTACTACCAAGATACAATTATATACAAATATATGTTCTGAAATAGAACCTATTTATAGGTCTGGCTAAGGATGGAGGAAGGTTAGCTGTGAAGGCCTCTGGTTAAATCTTGCCTATTTCTAAAAGAATGTGATCCTATTCATCACCAGGTGTCAAGAACACTGATTTAGCAACTAAAATACCAAATATTTAAATACTTATTTTCCCATTTTATATTTAATAAACCACACATTATATAAAAATAATATGATAGTGTTCTTTTTGGGCAAAATGTAATCAGCTAAATACTTCTGTGACATTTTTCTTAAGTGGGTGTTTCCCTGATGCATTATTACTACTTGCTAAACAAACCACTAGGTAATATTTCTTAGGAAGCCTAGCTGGACGTTCTTTGTTTGAAAGGTCTCTTTTATTTTATGGGAATCTCTTGGCCTTCAAGAAATCTTTTTCTTCTGTAGCTGGGGTCTATTGAAATCTTCGGTGAAGAGCTGTGAGGGATACCGATAGAGGTGTCCTGTTGAATATCACTGCCCAAGCCTCATTCCTTTTCCCACTGAAATAACTTTTTCATAAATGTACAAGTTAGGATGTCTTCTTTGTTTTGGTCCAATTAATTTGGTCCAAAACTCCAAGTTATTTCAAGAAAGTTCCATGAGACCACAGAAAAGTCACTTTTGTGACCCCTAAAACCTATTTTTCAGGGAATACTTTGTTTGAAGATTGCAGTTACCCAAGTCTGCCCCTCTTTCTCTGATCTACATAGCCAAAATGAGTCAGATTGGGGTTGAATGGACCCTGTGCATCTACATGGTGCACAGGGATTGTTTGCTTTAGTGCAGCAGAAGATTGCTTAATGCTGCCTTCACCTGCTTTTAAAAAAAAATGTTCTGGGATGCTCTGGATCTTCCCTGTATTTTGGGCCAGTATTCAGAAGTGTCTAGGCCACAGATGTTCATATGACAATAATTTTTCCCAGCGTCAGGCAGATGGAAGGTAAAGGGATGACACTTACCTTCCCCCATAGATCTAAACTTAGAGGCTTCCACTGGGCTCAAAATTTTCAGTGGTGGTTTTTTGGTACCTGTAATTATTTTATCTGAATATGTAATTGGTGAAGTAAGGAGGAAACCAGGGACTAATCCTCCCTCCTCCACTGCTTTACTGCTCTAGCTAGCATCATTAAAGGTGCTGAGTGAGTATCACAACCCATTTTGTGCCCAGTGGCTACTGCTATAGCTGCATCTGTGGCTGAGGGAGATAAGATGACAGTCCAGCATCACGAAACAGATTCTGGAACCAGGGGGCCATGTTGATGTGACTAGATAGCCATGTGGATTTTGGTAGCACTGGGCTTCCATACACACTTCAGATCAGCACATAATTTCCTGTTTGTGGAAAGTATCATAGGCCTTATTTTCTTATTCTCTTTCTTTTCATCATCTCCTACTTGCCTTGCAAGTTTTCTCCTTTGAAGTTAGTATTTCTTCACTCTAAAACAAATGTGCTCTTTGGGTACTTATCTGTATTTTAGCTGTACTTTCTGTAATTTATGAAGCTCTATTATAATGTTAGCTATTCCCAATGCAACTGTTGTGTTCACTTTGATTTTTGCTTGTCCAATAAAAAAACTATTTTAGAAATTTCTGTGTGAATGTGGTTTATTGACTACAGTCATGAATTACTGCCAAGGTCACAAAATGCTTTATAGGCATATGTACTCAAAACATGTTTTGAGTGAGAGCTTATCTGATAACAGAAAAATGTGCATGCAATGATATAGCTTTCAATCTAAATTAACAAAAAATCTTGCACATGTTCAATATTTCTATCAGAATTAATAAAATATTTAGATGCAATCTCATAGGAATTCACATCTTACCAATCAGCATCCAAACCAATACATCACCATTTTTCAAAATTCATACTTCTTTAGATCTTGCAATACAGCTCTCAAAAAACAATGCATACATATAGAGAAACATATTTTATGTAATACAGGCATATAGGTTCATCATACTATAGCTCAAAATTCCCTATTTTTTTTTAAAATGTGTATTCTTGCTCTGCAGTTTGGTTTGATACTGCCCCTTAAATGTCATTCTTCACATTTTTATTGAAATGAGGATTTATTTTTACCATCTAACATTGGACTCACATGGCTGGGGAAAACAGAGAGCAAGCAAACATCACTGGAATTTCTTAATATTGAAAATGTCAGAGAGCTCATCAAAGTCTGACTTTGTAATCCTCTAGTCAAGTGGTGGAATTAAATCTTGGCAGAAGAATTATTAATATTCCTTCGTGTCATTAGCCTTGCTCAATAATAAACTCAGGCAATGCTTCTTTTCTACTGCAAAGCTGACAGACTCAACACTGTCTGATTTGGATATAGTTAAAATAAACTAATCATTACAATATCTATTGGATGTCCAAACTTAATGTGGTTTTAGTTTCAGCTCTCTTTTGGAGCTTGGCAAAAAGTATACATTTCCCCATAAAAATCTTGTTGCAGACCTTTTTTATGACATCTCTATTCATTTGCTCTTTCAACTTCCTTATCACCATCACCTATATAATGCTTTTCTCCTCTGAATGAGGACTCCAAGAGGCTCACAAAAAGATTATAAACAGCTCTAAATAGAAGGTAAAATAGTTATTGTCGAAGGCTTTCATGGCCGGAATCACTAAGTTCTTGTGGGTCTTTTGGAAAAGACCGAAAAGACCCACAAGAACTTAAAATAGTTATAATATTATAGTTATAATATTATAGTTATAATAGTTATAATATTAAAATATTATATAATAGTTATAGTATTAAAATATTATATTAAAACACATTTAAATCAGAATACGGAGGTAAGTATTTTAATGTGCAATTGTCTGTGGAAACTATATGCTTTAGGATTAAACTATACATGACAGTAAGCATATATTTGTATTTAATATGTTGATTTTTTTTAAAAGTACAATGAAACAATTGGAAGAATGGAATATTTTATTTTATTATTTCATTTGTACCCTACCTTTCTCATGACACAGGAATATTTCCTCTCTGATGTAAATGCCCACCAGAGAGTATACATTTTATTCTTCAACAGGAGAAAGAAGTATTAAATGCAGTATGACCACCCCACCCACATATTCAATATTTGTGTTTTTCTTAGCCATACTCCAAAAACTTACTGTCTTAGAAGTGTTTGTGGGTCCCTCTAGATCCTCATGTACAATTCTATGGTATATTTATTGCCCAAGTATAATCAAAATATGGAGTTTGCTATTGTTCACAGTATCAGGTATCCATTGGGAGTCTTGAAATGAATCTCCCATGGATGTGGGGGTCATACTATATTGCCTAGGTGTTTTCTGCGAATTTTTAGTTGCCTTTTTCTGGACATAGCCCCCCCCCCCCCCCCGGTTCAGTTCAAGAGGGTTTAGTTTATCCCTTAGCAGAGGATACAGATGGATATACACTGAGGAATTCAAGGATTCAGGAAAGATAGAAAACACTATTTATTTCCCATCTTAAAGAAGGTGTATAAATTATTGAGATGCATCAGGGATACCAGGAAGTTTAGGAAGTGCATTTCTCATAATTCATAGTACAGTTTGATGTCCCTACACTGATATCAACCCTGAGGGTTATGGAATATGATTCACCTTTGGAAGTATTCGAGTTAAGCTGATAAAAATATATTTATTTTTTAAATTATGTTTTATTAGATGATTTCCTGCAAATAAAAAGAAGAAAATACATATTCTGTTCACATACATTTTTAGTTGAAACAACTGTATTAATTATCAACACTTACTACCTCTGATCATGCTTGCCATAGATGCAGGTGAAACGTCAGGGGAGAATGCCTCTAGAACATGGCCATGTAGCCCGAAAAAACCTACAACAGCCCAGTGATTCTGGCCATGAAAGCCTTCGACAATACATTGAACACTTATTTATATTTTCTGTGCAGAAAAAAATGTTTTATGCACAGAAAAAAGTGCAATTGGGAATTTGTGCTTCAACTTCAGGACTTTGTTTGTCCAAAATTTTGCACACATTTGGTTGGCATAGAAAACAGTATTTGCCATACAAAAGAACAGATGTTCTGCACAGGAATGAATATCTTTGTATAGAAACATTTTTTTTCCATTTAGAAAATGTTATTACCTTTGGGCAAAATGCCAATTTCTGTGCAAAAAAAGTGTAAATTTTGAACAAAATACGTCTTGAATTGTGAACAGCCTTTGAAAACTGTATAATCTTTGAAGACTTTCTCACAATGTGAAGAAAATTGCTGAAAACAGTAACTGATGTCATCAAAGAGAAATCCAATGAGGAATTACATCCGTAGTAGGATTCAATCTAGAGATTTAAATACGGGCTCAAAGCTAACCTTAAAAATTCTGGCTTAGACACTAAGAACTGTGAAGCCCTGGCTCTTGAGCGCTCCAGTTGGAGGTCAGCTGTGACCAGAATTTGAAGTGGCACGAATGGAGGGTGAAAGAGAGAAGGCTGCCAAGAGGAAGGCACGTCAAGCCAACCCCAACCAGAACTGCCTCCGACCTGGAAACCGATGCCCTCACTGTGGGAGAAGATGCAGATCAAGAATAGGGCTCCACAGTCACCTACGGACCCACCGCCAGGATACTACACTTGGAGGACCATCATCTTCGGACTACGAGGGATCGCCTAACATAACACTTTAGAATTGGCTTGCTGGTTATATAGCTTTGCACGTAAATGTATCAAATCTAGAGAAATTCCACTGTGATTGTGCTTATGTTATATCGTTATGTTGGCCAGTTTAAACTTCCTGTAACAGAGCTTAGGGCTTATATTTTAAAATGCTGTTCATAATAAAGGAAAGTCAACCCATGAGGTGAGGTGGGTAAGAAAAAATGGTTGTTGTTGTTGTTACAATCTGGTGAGATTATAACTGAAGCCACAAGGACCACTTAAATTACTAAGAGCTCACAAATTATTTTTAGCTCTCCAAGGCACAAATATATATTTTTTAAAAAGGACAGATTAGACCTAACCACTTCTTGACTAGAGATAAAGTGGCTAAATAAATAGAGATAAAGTGGATAAAGTGAAGTTCTCCCAACATGTATGTTGCTGTCGTGCATTATACTAGGGATATTAAATGGCTTTGACTGGGGAGCCAAAGGGAATGAGTCCACATGGCAGTGATAACATTCCACAGCAGGTTCATTTCAATATTGCTGTCATTATGTTTTTTGCTGCAACCTAAAATATCAGAAAGTGAATTGGATCATTCTCAAATCTCCCTTCAAACATACTATATAATGTTTGGCAGGTTGGTATTCAACCCATTTTTGTTATTACAGGGACAATTAAATTAATTTCTTACCTCTTAAAAACACCTCTTTAAAAGATTATTGAGGTTAGCACATCATATAGAAGTAAATATTATGCCCTATATGTTTATGTATAATCTAAAAGTTTTAGTCAAAAACTCAGTCCAAAGGAACTGGGTTGACTTATATTTACGGATCAATGTGAGAGTTATATCTTAACTCTTCTGAAAAAAAAAAGAAAACATCCCCTTCTCTGAGTACAATGTCAAAAGGCAAGAGCTTAGTCCATCCTGGGAGAATCTAAAAGAAGCACTAGCCTCCGCTCTACTCTTTATTGCCCAATGTTACTTGTTGCCTTTTTGAATGCTCGGGTGGGAAAATGGTAGCAGCAGTGAAGGTCTGGTGCTCCTCTGAGCTGGCATTGATGATTCCCCCTCTCCATGGAATGACTTATCCACAGGTCATATCAAAATCCACAGTTTCAACATGACAACCTGCCCTTGACTTTTACATGAGTATATATGGTATTTGTTTACCTGCTGGGTGGACTAGATCTTCCTTTTGTAGTGTGTGTTACATTGTTAAAATCAGTAGTTAGAATGTCATAATAGTGTCAGGGAGATCCTTGAGAATATGAGAATGGATCTTCCTTGTCTTATTCTAGCAATTGAACTGTTCACTGAGCAGCCAGCTCTAATTATTATTATATGAGTCTGTGAACTTGAAGTTTAGAGACTTGGTTTCTTATCAATCATAACTTTTTGTGTTATAAAACTGGGTGCTCTCTTTTGAATTGAAATTTTGCATTGTAAATGTGTATTCTCTGGTTAGTAATTTGGAAAGACAGAGGATTGATGAGGTCATAATTGCATGACAATCAGATATGGACCCTGACCTCAACACAAAATAGAAAATAAAACATGCTTCTTTCAAGATAGAGGTGAGATTCTACAGGTAAGATGAGGTCAATGAGATTTAGATGGCAGTCCTATCTATATTTAATTGAAAGGAAATGCCAAAATCACCTCTGAGTATCCCTTGTCTAAGAAAATCCAGTGGAATTCATGGGTCACAGGTGATTTGAAAGCGAACACACACAGACTACTTCCACTTAGATTGATTTTGTGATCCATGTTAGGCCTGTGCAATCAATGAAAAAAAGTTTAAATACTCATTATTAATTAAGGGGGTGAGGTGGGAATCATTTCTAAAGTAATTTTGAAATTGGACAGGGTCCGTATCATAACTATAAAGAGGTGACTGCTTTTTTGTTAATGTTGCCGATTAGAAAACTTCAGCGGAGCCTTTCTCCTGCATTGTTAGAGTTATTAGCATGAAACTTCCTATAATGGTAGAACACATTTACCATTGTTTTCTCTCCTTCACTGATTTTAGGGAATTAAAAAATATGTATAACATTTTAAAAAAACTACAAAAGCTATTTCCTTGAATTTTCTATATAATGACACAAGACAATAGGGGAATGATCCCCAGTTTCAGAAATATTCACACGTCTACTGATTTTGGGGAATTTTTTAAAGTTTTGATAAAATGGTCTTTAAAAAAATAAAGCCACAACAGTTATCTTGACACACAATACAACATAACCCACAGAAATTCAATTTAGGGATTTCCTCCTAGTCCAGCTCAGATTTCTTTACTAGTATCAGTCAGTTCTCTTTGCAGATTCAAGAATTTATTGGAACTCTGACTGCTGCTAGAGACAGACATTGGGGATGAGGGTAGAATTCTGGGGAATGTAGTTTAGGGCAGGGCCTTTTGAATTCTCTGCCACAGGGCTCCTTGTCTTTCCAAACTACATTTCCCAGAAACCTCCATTCTGTCAGCCTCCTTCTCAGCTCACTCAGCTCCAACCTCTCTTCCTCATGCTGATCTCAATAACTTGGAATTCCATCCACTTTATTTCCTCCTTCCTTTGGAATTGCTTGTTGGCTGCTGGGGATTCAGGGGGATTCAAAAGACTCTTCCATTTCTGATGATCCTTTAATTACACCTGTCGTAATTCACCTCTGTAATACAACAGCTTTGGTGGACAGCGTCATCAGTAGCAGTCCCCAAGAATCTGTACTGGAAGTAATAATTTTGAATGTGCTTATAAGGTTTACTGAATCACCAACTTTATAGATAGCCTAATTATTCTATGTGGTTAAAAAAGTGGTGGAAACATACTACAGGGGATCTCTACAAAGTAGTAATCAAAATGGCAAATGAGATGTTAGCAAGTATAAAAAGATGTTTATAAGGACACAATATTTTCTAACTTCATACATACACTGATGAGGTTTGGTGCCTAAACAGGAAAAGGAACATTTGGGTTTTGGCAGATAATGAAAACATTGACACAGTGTGTAGTGCCTGTGAAAAAGACAATTGCCTTTTTAAAAAAGAAATAATTAAGATAGATGTTCCAAGCTGCTGATATCATATTAATGGAATATTGTATAAAGTTCTGCTTGCTACATTTCAAAATGGGTATTGATGAGCTGCTGGAATAGACTGGCCTCCTGGATGTTCAGAAAGGCAACTCACTGAGGGATGAAGTTTACAGCATTTAAGTAATTGTTTATGATTTACATAAAGAAGACAGAAGGTCAATAACGCATGCAGGATTCAAAGACTGATATGCTTGGAATGTTTTTTATTTAATCATGAAACATAGTTTAACTTGATGCTATAGAGAAAATTTAAGACATTTTTAGATCTACTTCTCTCAGTTGGAGGGCGAGAAGCCAATTTTTATGCATTTTGTAGTGGGGGGGGGTAGCATAGTTTAGTTGTTGGTGTCTAGTGTTATTCTTAGTGTTAGTGCTTATATATTAGTGATGGTTTGAAAGGCAACTGTCTAGATCTGTCCCTAAACTATGGCCCACAGATTAAATCTGATCCACCATGATCATTTTTCTGGGGGTCCATTACCACTACACAAACATGCAGTGGAGGCAAGTCCATGAGTGTGGTGGTGAGTTTTTGGCAGCAGCAGGATGTGGCAGGGCCAGCACATGCATATGTGCCTGCCTGCAACTAAAGTCCAGTCCGCCAACAGTCTGAGGGACTGTGAACTGGCCTTCTGCTTTAAAGGTTTGGGGACTTCTGGCCTTGATATTTGTGTTATTTGTTGTGTTTTAAAATAAAATTAACTAAATTTTGAAAAATAAAATCCACAACATTTAGGACAATTTAAATTAGAAAATGGCAAATAAGGGAAAGTAAGAGAAAAATGTATAACATTACAGATGCTGTGAAGAGACAAATAAGATTTTTCTTAATCCATCTTTTATAACACTAGAAATTATTAGTAATCCAAGGAATTTTAATTATGGAATATACAGAAGATACAAAAGGAAGTACATCTTCATACAGTTCATAGTTAAATAGTGGAACTTCCACCCGTAAGATATGTTAAAGGTCAAAAGGAGATTGCATGAATTCACAGAGGATAACATTGACAATGGCTCTTAGCAGAATGGTTATTTGCCTCTTAACCCCTGAAATAATGAGACAGACAACAATGGTATGGATTCAAATTTGGGCAACTTTATTAATTGTTACCTATTTAAACTTTACCTGAACTAAACTATGTGTCTAGGAACTTGGTGGCAAACCGAGGCAGCGTCCTCGGCTATTTAGTGTGTAATATCTGTGTGCTCTGGATCCCCAACCGGGCCACCTGAAGGTAAAGGTCTGGAGAACCCTGTCTCAGATTATTGATATCAGCCTCTCTTCTTTCTGTGCCAAGTGATGTCCCCTCACCCATTTGCTGACCTCTAGGTGAGTGTTTGTTGCACAATGACCCCCACCCTTAAGGGGTGCCTTGCGTATACCTCCATGTCTGTGTTTTCCTGAGCTATTTATGCTAGCCTAATTAAACCGGACCACCCCAGCTAGCCCCTAATAACAGTATAGGGTAGGCGAAAAAAAACCCCAGAACATGAGGGGCAAAAAATTCCTACCCGGCTCCAACGGGCAACCGAAAGTTATACTGTCAATGGGCGGGTGTGGTGGGTAGAAAGTCTTCAAAGACTGAGGGAGGAGGCTGGCTCGATAGCTCAGCCAGCCCCCGCCCTCCTTCCAGGAGGTTCCATAGGAACCTCCCATTTCTCTCCATTCAGGGGGAGGGGCAAATCGCTCCCCCCACCAACTTCATTGGTGTTGAGAGTCCCTTGCCCCTTAACCTCTGAAATAACGAGAGAGACAACAATGGTATGGATTCAAATTTGGGCAACTTTATTAATTGTTACCTATTTAAACTTTACCTGAACTAAACTATGTATCTAGGAACTTGGTGGCAAACCGAGGCAGCGTCCTCAGCTATTTCGTGTGTAATATCTGTGTGCCCTGGATCCCCAACCGGGCCACCTGAAGGTAAAAGTCTGGAGAAGCCTGTCTCAGATTATTGATATCAGCCTCTCTTCTTTCTGTGCCAAGTGATGTCCCCTCACCCATTTGATGACCTCTAGGTGAGTGTTTGTTGCACAATGACCCCCACCCTTAAGGGGTGCCTTGTGTATACCTCCATGTCTGTGTTTTCCTGAGCTATTTATGCCACGGATTGGGGGCAAATGTCTATTTTGCCCCCATCCCCCACCAAGCCCCTTAAGACCTCCTTAATCCCCAACTGCAAATCAGCCAAAAATTGAGAGTTACCCAAATCAGATAAGTGTACCCCATCGTAACGGTAAATTGCGCTTTGTCATGCATAATGTTCTTGTGATGTATGTGAGATCATCTACCCCGCGCCAGCATTCGTGCGCATGGCCTGGTTCACACGCTTTCTGGCTTTTTTGAGTTTCCTGACATCACCGCCTCCTAGCCACCGAAGGCGTGGAACGATAGCCGACCAAGCGATGTGAACCCGAGGCCATGCCTGCCATATCTTAAGAATGTCAGCGCGGGCTTGCAGATACAGAGCCCTACCGTTCAGCAGGCCAAGGTCGTTACCTCCCAAATGGAGCACTAGAACGTCAGGAGGGGGCCCACTCCTTTCCTGGAACAACAAGGGATCCAAACCGTCCCAACTAAGGCCCCGAACACCCTTCCACTCAACCGAAGCAGTGGAAGCAAAAAACCCCAGGTGCTGGCCAAAGGAAGAGTTCCAGGCGTATCTCTCCGCCCAGTGGACGTAACTGTGCCCACAAAAAAGGATCCTCCATCTATGCACCAGCCTGGCAATCTCTGCATGATAATAACAAATTCAAAACAGCACCGAGCAAATATAGCGCCTATAAGCTTCAGATTTCCACCTGCCAATTGATATTGGTAAAGCCAAAAAGATGAATCCATCTGTTTCAAAAATTGTGTCTTGTAATGGTTCAAGAAACACTGAGTAGCCAGCGAGCCCCCCTTTCTCTTGGGTCCGCACAAAAAACACCTGGCTCTCATCTTGATTTAGCCAGCTTCAAGACATCAACACCCTCATGCCACCCACGGCAAGGATTCATTGATGAGCAGGACATCTAGTGGGCTCTAAAAACCCGCCTCCCTTAACCAAATATGTTGGTAAAAACAGAAAGATGGATCCATGTATTTCAAAAATTGAGTCTTGTAACGGGTCAAAAACACTGCCAGCGAGCCCCCTTTCTCTTGGGTCCGCACAAAAACACCTGGCTCTCCTCTTGATTTAGCCAGCTTCCGGACATCAGTACCACACAAAAACACCTGGCTCTCATCTTGATTTAGCCAGCTTCAAGACATCAACACCCGCATGCCACCCACGGCAAGGATTCATTGATGAGCAGGACATCTAGTGGGCTCTAAAAACCCGCCTCCCTTAACCAAACATGTTGGTAAAAACAGAAAGATGGATCCATGTATTTCAAAAATTGAGTCTTGTAACGGGTCAAAAACACTGCCAGCGAGCCCCCTTTCTCTTGGGTCTGTACAAAAACACCTGGCTCTCCTCTTGATTTAGCCAGCTTCCGGACATCAGTTCCGCACAAAAACACCTGGCTCTCCTCTTGATTTGGCCAGCTTCCGGACATCAGGTCCGCACAAAAACACCTGGCAATCCTCTTGATTTAGCCAGCTTCCGGACATCAGGTCCGCACAAAAACACCTGGCTCTCCTCTTGATTTAGCCAGCCTCCGGACATCAGGTCCGCACAAAAACACCTGGCTCTCCTCTTGATTTAACCAGCTTCCGGACATCAACATCAGCATGCCGTCCCCGGCAAGGAATCATTTATGACTGGTACATCTGATGGGAATTCACCCCTTACTGTAACAACAAAGGGATAAAACCATCCCACCCTCAGCCTCTCCTCATTCAAGTTAGACAATGAACGAAGCCTGCAATGGTCATCATGGATATTACATTGGCTCAACCCTGTGGGCATAGCAACAGAACTATACCAAAAGTGATGGGACTTCCCTCAATGACCAATGCAACTCATCCTGAAACCAGTTAGTGGTAAGAAAAATTGACATGAATATCGATCTTTGAATGAATTGAAGTTCTGACTCTCTCGGGGTTGAATGAATTTAAGTTGTGACTCTCACGGAGTTGCCTCACATTCTGCCCAGTCAAATAACTTTTTGGGCACCCCGATGGATATAAATATATCTCACGTTATGCCCATAGAGAAGGGCCTTAATGACCATTGTCCAAACATTATTTGTTAGCTGACCAATATCGTGGTTAGAAAGCTGTCACAAAGAAAAATTTCCGAATATAGATTAGGTGATGGCCCCCAACTGTGCAGGTGGTCGTGTCACATCCCAGGTAGCAGCCCGCACTCGTACGCTGAACATGAGATCTTTATCAACTGTCCTGCCCCTGGCTTGAAATGTCCGACCCAGGTGTTTTATTTTCAGGCGATGCGGCACATCATGTCCCATGTCCTTCTTATCATATGAAATCATGGGGATAGAATTATTGGTGACTCTATCAGTAGCCGAATTATCGACTGAATTGTAGATACGATTAGCCACAGTCTTTGGCACATAACGCCGCAGCCTCCTGGGTGAACGAACTTAAGAGTTGAATATACATAATTAGTGGCTTAGATCTCTAGAGCAGCCAGCTTTAAGTCCCCATCAGCCATTGAAATAGACTCTAATCGTAATGGCCCGGGAGCATCAGGGACTGACTAACATCTTTGGCAACTAGTCCTGTCTCAAATTAGGAGACCGTCGATTTAGGTAAGTCTAGGCATTGAGCAGGTCAGCTCTAATAGAGGCGTTGGTGTGGAGAGTCCCATATTATATTCAGTGTCAGAGGCAACTTGCCACCAAATATCCACCACTGGATAACAGGAGTAGGAGAGGGCTTTTGCTCTAAAGTCATGCTTGGAGGTTTTCTATAGACATCTAGTTGTCCACTGTGGAAACAGGGTGATGGATGATACAGGCTTGAACCTGATTGAGCAGCATTCTTCTTATTTATGCCCACTTATTCTTGTTCAAATATGATGTAAAGTTCATTCAAGGCTGGGGACCAGATCCCTGATCAGCCAAGGAAGCCCACTGAATGATCTTAGGCAAGTCACATTGTCTCAGACTTTAGACACTGGCAATAGCAAGTACCCTCTGAACAAATCGAAGGCAAGAAAATACCATGATAGGTTTGCCGTAGGGTGGGCACTCTGGGCAGAAATTAGAAACAACTGGAAGGCACACAACAACAACAACAACAGCAACAACAAAACCTATTATTAAATGGTAAGAAAATAGAGTAGCTGTGGAGATAAAATCGGAGGGCAAATACGTTATTCAATACTTATTATAAGGATGATTGAAATATAGTAAAAAAACATAGTGGTCAATGTGAACTCAAAATTAGTTAGTTATGATAAAATTTGGAAACACACATATTTTGCAACTTTGCACTTCAGAGCATTCTGGGGTCACAACAACAGCCATTGTAATGTCCTGAATATATATACACATATACACACACTTACACACACATATGGTCTTATATCACGTGATACTCAGTTGTTATTTTAAATAGCACACTGTGTCTTTGAAGGTTGGTTAGTTCAAAAAATTGATTTTTCAGATGAATATCCAGGAGGCAAGTCTATTCAGATTACTCTTTAAAACACTATGTGCTTAGTCAATTTTTGTTATTGATTGCACTGTGTTAGTTTAATGTGTCAACCCTTGAGTATTACAACTTACTTCACGGTTCATTCTTTATGCTTGTGGAAATCCTTCTTTTTTAATTGCAAAATAGAAAAAAAAACCTGCTTTATAGTGGAGCATGAATATAGATGGGTCCCAGCTGCAAATCTGGATTTATGATCCAATGTAGATTCATATATACCCAGAGGTTTCCTTCAAGTTTCCTTCTTGCACACTTTCTAAAAAATATGAAAGCAGGCAATGCCCAGGCTAATATTGTTTATTTTTCTTATGATTAGATTTTTTAAAAAAATCAGATTTAAGGGACAGCAGATGAAATCCTTAAAAGAAGTGTACACCAAGGGCACGTCTACCATGACCACCTAGGTCAGTATGAGGTTGGATCAACTCTGTGGCAGCCAAACACTACACAGAACTGATCTGTGGTAATGTGGGGCAAGGGCATCTTAGTGAAAATTGCTGGAAGAAACATTAACAACCTCAGATATGCAGATGACACCACTCTGATGGCCGAAAGTGAGGAGGAGCTGAGGAGCCTTCTAATCAAGGTGAAAGAAGAAAGTGCAAAAGCTGGGTTGCAGCTAAACATCAAAAAAACCAAGATTATGGCAACAAGAATGACTGACAACTGGAAAATAGAGGGAGAAAATGTGGAGGCCGTGACAGACTTTGTATGTCTAGTTGCAAAGATTACTGCAGATGCAGACTGTAGCCAGGAAATCAGAAGACGCTTACTTCTTGGGAGGAGAGCAATGTCCAGTCTCGATAAAATAGTAAAGAGTAGAGACATAAAACTGGCAACAAAGATCCGCCTAGTCAAAGCCATGGTATTCCCTGTAGTAACCTACGGATGTGAAAGCTGGACCTTAGGGAAGGCTGAGTGAAGGAAGATAGATGCTTTTGAACTGTGGTGTTGGAGGAAAGTTCTGAGAGTGCCTTGGACTGCGAGAAGATCCAACCAGTGTATCCTCCAGGAAATAAAGCCCAACTGCTAATTGGAGGGAAAGATACTAGAGACAAAGTTGAAGTACTTTGGCCACATCATGAGGAGACAGCAAAGCCTAGAGAAGACAATTATGCTGGGGAAAGTGGAAGGCAAAAGGAAGAGGGGCCGACCAAGGGCAAGATGGATGGATGGCATCCTTGAAGTGACTGGACTGACCTTGAGGGAGCTGGGGGTGGTGACGGCCGACAGGGAGCTCTGGTGTGGGCTGGTCCATGAGGTCACGAAGAGTCGGAGACGACTGAACGAATGAACAACAACATGATTCTTAAAACTTGAAAAAGTTTGGTTTGTGTTTGTGTGTGTGTGTGGGGAGGGGGGGAGCCTTTTTTGTTCATTCCTTTCACATGGAATTTAAACTGATCCCGCAATTCAGGGCTCATCCAGCATGGCATACACTAGATTGCCCCCAGTATGAGTCACATAGGGGCTCCCTCAGCTTCTGAGGGCAGAAAGGAGTCCTGACTCCAGAGTGGCACCAAACACAGTTCTATACTACCAGATAGCTACTCTAACTGTCACCTTGGCCTCCATTTTGCAGTGGTGTCTGGCTATGACATGCCATCGCAGCAGTGACATCAGCCAGGATGGTGAAGAAAAAGACGGAAAAGGTATCTCCCCTCCTCTTCTCGCTTCACAGATCATCCCATTGCCATGGCCAACATCACTGCAGCTGATACACAGCCAGAAACCACAGTGACATGAAGGGTGGGAGGGTATAGTAATTACCATCCCATGACCATAGGCTGCCAGAGCCTGGTAAACACAGGATGGAAGAGGTTTCAAAATCTTCAAAGAAGGAGAATCCAAATGAGACTCCGCCATATTCTGAGATTTCAAATTCCATGGTTGAATAGCTCTTACTGTCAGGAAGAACAGATGAAAATTATTTTCTTTGAATTTGAATCCACTGCTCCATTTCCTAGTCTCTGCATCAGAAGAAAACAAATTTGAGCCATATTTAATGTAACATCCTTTCAAATATTTAAACATGGGTTTCATGCCACCTCTAAATTTTCTCTTCTCCAGGCTAAAAATACTCCCTTAGCTGCTTCTCATAGGGCATGGCTTCTAGACCTTTGGCGATTTTCAATTTGACATTTCAGCCTAAGCGTAATATATCATTTGGTCAAAATTGTTTCACCATCTGTCCAATTGAGGAAAACAAACAAACCTGGGCAGGAATCCTGTTAAATAATTATAATGACATATACTGGACTTCGATTTCGCATGATACAGATGCCACAATATGGCAATTTCTATGTTGCAAGGAATCAAAAGACAAGATGAGATATGTCTAGCTATTTTTCTGTGATGCTAGGGCACCAAGGATCCAGTAGGTGACTGCAGATGCTTGTTGCATTATTTCAGCTACAAGAAAATGGCAGGACACATCTCCGCTCACTGCCTGCCCAGGCCCCCAATTCACCAACAATATGTTAATATCCATGTTGTGGCATCTGTGGATTTATCATGCACACCTTTTAAGTAGGTAACCTGTGGTTTAAGAAGGCTTGATGAGGACTTGATATATACTGTATACATATCCATACCCGGATCTCTCTTTCCTGCATCGAGAGAGCAGTCTGAGCAATGTATCAGTGTACCAGTGGTTATCAAACTGTGCTCTCTGCTTCCCTCCTCCCCCTCTCCCTTGTTGCTCCTCCTTCCCTTCCTCCCTTCCCTTCCCATCCTCCCTCTCTCCCTCCATTCCTCTTCCCCAGAGAGTTGGATTTGGGGTTGGACTGGATGGTGCTGGGGACTTCCATTGATAATATGTTAAGTTTATGTTTGTTGAAATTGTTCTTCATTTTAAATATTGCATTGTTCTTTCTTTCTTTCTTTCTTTCTTTCTTGCACTACAATTGAGATTTGTGCAGTGTGCATAGGAATTTGTTCAATTTTTTTCAGTTCGTGCACACAAACCTTCTCCATCCATCTGGCCCAGCCCATCTGTCAAATTTGAAAACACAATGTGGCTCCTGTGTCCAAAGGTTTGCATGATATATATCCATTATATATAATATAATATATAAATATTTATTGGGGTTAAAAAAAAAACCTTTCCTTCAAAAAGGGCTCAGCGGCTAAAAAACTTTGAGAACCACTGATCTAGACCAATCTTGGCACACATATTCATACCCAACATGGCCAACTTTGGGTACTGGTGGGGCTTGTGGGGACTGAACTGTAATTTTAAGAATTGTTGTTCACCTGCGTCCAGAGAGTACTATGAAACCAAACAACAATGGATCTGGACCAAACTTGGCACTCATACCCAGCATGGCCAACTTTAAATACTGGTGGGGTTTTGGGGAAGCTGACCTTGAATTTAGGCAGTTACAGTACACTCCCATCCAAAGAGTGCTGTGAACCCAAATGATGATGGATCTGAACCAAACTTCGCATACAGACCCGACATAGCCAACTTTGAATATGGCTGGGTTTGGAACAATGCCAGATGGTGATGGGAGTTGTAGTTTATTCTTATGCATTTTCTAATGCATAAGAAGGGTCCATTCTTAAAATCCAAAAGTCAACAATGAATACTTTTTATATTTATTGTTATAAAAGACCCAACCCAGTCATCACCGGATACTTAAGCTAGGAGGAGGAGGAGGAAGAAGAAGAAGAAGAAGAAGAAGAAGATAAAAAGAAGGAGAAGGAGAAGAATTCATACATGTGGAAGGGTTCATAAGTGAGTGTTAATCTTTTCAGTACACTGCAGGTGAAACCAGCATTTTAAAATGTTGGTTTCAAAATCAGAAGTTGACTCATATCCACTTCCAGTTTGATGCCTTCCCCCTTCTCTGGATCCTTTGGTAGTTTATGCAGATCCTAGAAGATTCCAGTGGCAGAAAATTAACTCATTTCAGAGATGCTGCCCATGGCTTCTTTTAATTATAATATAGATTCAAGCTCTTGTTTGTTTAAGGATTGGGAAAATGCCAACCATTGTCTACAGTCCTGTGCACAAGTACAATGTTTTCTGAAGTCAAGAGGATTTATTTCCAAACAAAGTTATCAGATCCACAGTGCCACTTTGCAAATAGTTTTACTGAAATTAATTTGCACAAAATTTAGATTGATAGTCTTGCTCAAGAACAGCAGTACTTACTGGACTCTGACTTATTATACTGACCAAGCTCTATTGAAATGGATTTATCTTGCATGGCAACACTACATAGTGGGTTATGCCTCATGGCATTTACATTTTCACATTCTTCTACAGATTACCTCTGTAGCAAATTGAAACTCAAACAACCAAGTTTTATTTGTATCCATACTTACAGAATACCTTCTCAGGTCAGTATCTTTAAAGAATATTCCTCACAGGTTAACTATGACCATAAATTGCCTATCTGATATGTTTAAGATGACTTAATACAATGAAAACTATGTATCTTTGTAATACTAGCATGCAATATATGATCTTGAAAGAAATAGAGGATAGAGTGGAACTTGTGAGTCATGCTTTACATGCAACTGTTCAGTTATTTTTATTTACAGATGAATTCAGAAATAAAAGGAAAATCTCAATTGATGGGAAGTTCACATGGAAGACACAATGATACAACAAGCAAAATAAAACTATTTCAATACCAATTAACATTAAGTTGAAATTTTTGTATAAAAATAAAATTATTTTAAAATGTAACTGATTAAGTTGAATTTTCAGAAAAAGCCAGACTCCAAAATTAAGTTATCAAGGATCAGTCAATTTACATTTCTCAGATGATACTTGGCCCATATAGTATTTCTTTTGCATTTTTGCCAAATTACCACTTGATTTTTGTCAATCCCTTAAGGGCTGAGAAACTCCCATTTTATTTTAGAAGATCCAAACCACTTATTAAAGATTCTGTCCAAACAACTGCAAAGAAGTGGCAAACCAGACCGGGGTATAGGGTGGCAACCTGTGTTGGACGGGGTTACACTCCCCCTGAAGCCACAGGTCCACAGCTTGGGAGTCCTCCTGGACTCATCGCTCACGCTTGAGGCTCAGGCATCGGCGGTGGCCGGGAGGGCTTTTGCACAACTGAGACTTGTGCGCCAGCTGCGCCCGTACCTCGCTAAGGCTGATCTGGCAGGGGTGGTCCATGCCTTAGTCACCTCTAGACTGGATTACTGCAATGCGCTCTACGTGGGGCTGCCCTTGAAAACGGCTCGGAAATTCCAATTGGTCCAACGGGCAGCAGCCAGGATGCTAACGGGGGCCCATTACAGAGAGAGGTCAACCCTTCTGTTTAAGGAGCTCCACTGGCTGCCGTTTATTTTCCGAGCCCAATTTAAGGTGCAGGTGCTTACCTACAAAGCCCTGAATGGTTTGGGACCACCCTACCTGCGTGACCGCATCACAGTCTACGAACCCACACGTTCCCTCCGGTCATCAGGAGAGGCCCTGCTCGTGATCCCGCCCGCGTCGCAGGCGCGTTTGGTGGGAACGCGGGACAGGGCCTTCTCTGTGGTGGCCCCCCACCTCTGGAATGCCCTCCCGAAAGATCTCAGACAGGCCCCTACTTTGGCGGTTTTCAGAAAGAACCTGAAAACCTGGCTGTTCCAAAGTGCCTTCTCAGATTAGGAACCCCAGTACTAAAGCCCAGAAGCACCTTAGTAGAGTCAAGATCACCCTCACCGCACACTGCACTTATATTTTAATCCCATATCCCTCCGACACTTCAGCACTTTTTAATCCTGTACCCCTACTCCGGCCGGCTCAGTTTTTAATAATGTCCTGTTGTATTGTTATTGCTATTGTTTTCTGCTTTAACTGTTTTATTTGCTATGTATTGTATTGTTGTATTGTGTTGGGCTCCGGCCTGTTGTAAGCCGCATCGAATCCCTTGGGAGATGCTAGCGGGGTACAAATAAAGTAGAAATAATAATAATAATAATAATAATAATAATAATAATAATAATAAAACCGTAACTTATTACTGGTTGGGACTTTCTGAAAAAATGTTTTCAATACACACAGAATGCAACTATAGTCTAGATTCCCCCTTGTCAATGATTCAAAAAATACCCCCTCCCCCTGTAAAAAAAGTTTGTGGGGCTATCTAGGTCAGTGATACTCAGCCTGTGAGTCCCCAGATGTTTTGACCTTCAACTCCCAGAAATCCTAACAGCTGGTAAACTGACTGGGATTTTTGGGTTGTAGGCCAAAACACCTGGGGACACACAGGTTGAGAACCACTGATCTACGTTCTCCTCGTTCTGTGGCTTGTATCCATCAAAGGACAATCAAAATATAGGGATCACTATTATCCATAGCTTCAGGCATCCACTGGGTTCTTGGAACGTATTCCTCACAGATACAGAATTGTACTGCAAATGTATTTTGTACTTAATTTCCTCATAAATACCTCAAAGATTAAAATTATTTTTTCAGATTCCAAAAGACATAAAAGGGCTATACTTTTTATTAGGTGAGCTGCACTGGCACAAGACTGTGAATCAGCTTTTAAGTTCTTCAGAATTCTTGGTTAGAGTAGATGTTAAAGAAAATGGGATGCAGAAAAGTGAGGTAAAAATAATGCTAATGGATTTTGAAGTTATGCAGCCTGCAGTCAGTGCAGTCTTAAAATGAAATGTGGAAGGCTAGCTTAATAAAGGTACAGTCCAACTAAGGCTTTTGACATTTTCCTTATGACCCTTATGTTTTTATTGCTGATTTTAAACTTGGGAGAGATTTTGTATCAGCTGCTAATGCAAGAATGGCAGATGAGAGAGAAGGTTGACACCTGGGTCTTTATCAGTCAGTTTCCCAGTAATATGCTCAGATGTCAAATACAACTTGTATTCTCCTCTGGAAATGTTTTCTGGTTGGAAGGATTTCTTCATTCCAAAAAAAGCATTTACCTCCTCTTGAGTGCAGTCAGTGGTGCCAATTATATTGGTAACCCAGTTGAGCAGAAACAAGCCTCAACTCTCTTACCCCTTTCTGGCAAGGCTTGTGCACTGAGCAAAACTTGGATTATATATTGATTTAAGGCATCTTCTCATCCAGTCATGTGTATTCACACTGAAGTGGCTGCCTGGATATTATTGGGCACATGCCTGAAGTAAACTATTTAATTCAGGATGCAAAACAATGCACCTAAGACCCACTATCAGGTAAAGCAGACAAAACAACAGGGCTCAGAATATATTTTTCACTGAAAAGATTCCAAATTGGTTCTATCAGCAGCAGTGGAAATAAGAAGGAGTATTCCTTAGACCCATCTACACTGGTCACCTAGATCAACGTGAAATTGGAGCAGCCCCCAGATCACCATACACCACATAGGGGCTGATCTGGCTTAACCTGGGGAAAGTTGCTGGAGGCTGCTTGCACCTCAGGTTAAGCTAACTCAAGGGAAAAACCTGACTCCTGAAGTAGGGAATGAGTTCTCTCCAGAGTTAGGGACTGTACCTGGTCCCTTAGCTGAAGCAGCTGAAGCAGTCTCAGCAGCTATCCCTCACTTCTGGAAATGTTCCCACTCCAAATATCCATCAATACCTGAAATGCTTAGGATTTTCCATCCTAACTTCAGGCTTTAAACCAGTTTGATGGCACACTCATTCACTACATCTTCCAGAAGTGACTTCTACCACTCTTTGAAAAGAAAGAAAGTTTTTTTAACCTTCTCTGTTTCATGATTTTTACAATATCATATTTTACACTACAGTTCATGGAGCTGAAATATGCTTAGTCAGGTCATTTCAGTCATTTTATGTGCAGTGCTTTGGAGTGCTTTGTTAGCCACCCAGAGTCCCTTCAGGGAGATGGTGGCTGGGTACAACAAATTATTTATTTATTTATTATCCACTCTAATTGTGAGAAATTCTTCAGGATTTCAGGTATTTACTAGCCTTACTTGGGGAAATTCTGCAAACTGAACCTCTCCAAACCTAGAGGAATATTGAATCAATGGAGAAGAATTCCTTTACATGTGTTATGAATAACTTTCCCAACTTGGAAAAGAATATCCCACTTCTGACCCCAGTTATGTCATGAATGACTTTTCAATAACTTTGAAGCATAAGTTCTTTTTATTGCAATTTCCAGTGTGAGAAGGTATATCAGATTACAGAAAACATTTAGACAAAGAATGACATTTGACATACAGACATACAGATTCTATGCAACTATTGGATTTACAATTACCTTGGTTAACAAACAAACAAAGGGGAATTATATTTTTACTCAACATTCACACACATGTACACACATTCATCCACATGCATCCAAAATATTACCATATCATTTTCTCCCTCCTTGGAGAAACACCTGTTAGGCTAGACCCTGATTTCCTGCAGCCTGCCAAAGTACAATTCCAAAACTTCCATAATGCCAAAACTTCAAAATGCTGAAATGCCAAAACTTCTTCTCTAAGAACAATGTCAAGGACCAGATCTCTATTTTCCATACAGCAGAACCTGACTCCCTGCACAAAATCTAAGACTCCAAAAGCGCACTTCTTCCTCTTCCCTTGAGAAAGAAGCCCCAAAGTGCTTCCATGCAGATCTGCCACTATCTGGATACACCACTCTCCTTCCATGGAGCAGAGCATGGTGGGTGAACAGCATCTCTGTCTGTCACAACTTGAGCATTATTACACTTGGTCTTTTATAGGAATATTCTGTTGATGTAGTCCCAAAGTTGTAAATTAATGTTAGACGTCTTCCATCCTGGATCCATCTCAGTGTTGATCTTCTTGATTGGTGTTAACAAACACAAGGCTTGTGTTGACTTCCTTCTTAACATAAGGAAGGTTGCAAACATTTCCTTTATCACTGTCCCATTCTTATCAGGGTTTCTCATTAGCAAGTCCAGCAAGCAGGTAGTTAGTCATTGCAGGCCTTAATATTATACTGGTGTCTCCAAAATTATTAGCTTCATCCATACAACTTTCCATTCTTCCATTCATTCCCACACATCATATTAAATCCATATTTGTCAAATCTGCACATTGAATTTCTTGTGACACATGTTTTCAGTTAACCTCTAGAAAGTTCAAAATAAATGAAAACTATCAGTCCTCTATCATCTGATTTTTTTTTTTATCTGCTTTCTAAAATGAGCCACTTTGTCTCATCTTCTCTAACTTATTTTTTTTCTTAACTCACTCCAGTTGCTGAAGGGGCAATGTGGGCGCTTAAGGATGGTTTCCCCCCCTGCCTGATGGATTTATCCTACTGCCTGATGGACTCCCCCACTGTCCCCCAGCTTAAACTGGGGGTAGTGGGGGGGAAGGGGTCTACATTGTTATATTGCAGCAATATCATAAGAGAGATATTGACAACCTGGAATGTGTCCAGAGGAGGGCGACTAAAATGATCAAGGGTCTGGAGAACAAGCCCTATGAGGAGTGGCTTAAGGAGCTGGGCATGTTTAGCCTGGAGAAGGCTGAGAGGAGATATGATAGCCATGTATAAATATGTGAGAGGAAGCCACAGGGAGGAGGGAATAAGCTTGTTTTCTGCTTCCTTGGAGACTAGGACGTGGAACAATGGCTTCAAATTACAAGAGAGATTACATCTGAACATGAGGAAGAACTTCCTGACTGTGAGAGCCGTTCAGCAGTGGAACTCTCTACCCCGGAGTGTGGTGGAGGCTCCTTCTTTGGAAGCTTTTAAACAGGGGCTGGATGGCCATCTGTCAGGGGTGATTTGAATGCAATATTCCTGCTTCTTGGCAGGGGTTTGGACTGGATGACCCATGAGGTCTCTTCCAACTCTTTGATTCTATGATTCTATGATAACACATAATAATTGGTTTTTAATGCATATATGTTTTTTTCTTAACTTTTATAGTTTAATATATATGCTTGCTGTTTTTATATGTTTGTTCATACGGAAATGAATTGCTACCAATTTGTAAGCCTCTCTGAGTCCCCTTTGGGGTGAGAAGAGCAGGGCATAAATAAAGTAAGTAAGTAAATAAGTAAATAAATGTTGCTTGGACACATATTTTCCGATTTTCATTTGTGAAATGTTGGGAGAGTAAGAAATTATCCTTATGCACAGTCAGAACAAATTTTACTCTATCTTTTAAAGAAATTGTCACATGTCCACCATCTGCTTTTTTTTATAACTGAGGTTCTCATTTATACTTTTCTTTTCCTTACCATCATGCTTTCCATATGCTATAGAAGTGATTTACCTATAGCAGTAACATTTTTGCAACTAGTTCTTTATACACCAGCAACTTCTTAATTTACAAACCAATCAATCCTACACATAACCCCATGAAAACCGAAGGTATGTTAATAGTTCATACATAAATCTAAATTAGATTAGCAATATTATAAGTAATAGCAATCAAGGCTTGGGTCATTTCATGTGGCTTACTGACCAGCTGGGGAAAGCAAGCAGTCCAGGAAATAACCAGAGATGCAGTTTCCATTTTATTAGAGGGCTGTTTGTTTGATTTTAATTACAAACAAAATGTAAGTTCTTTTGCTTGACATCATTACCCACAAAGGAGCACAATCATACTGCAGATTCTGAATATTTCTACAATTGTGGATCTGCTCAATATACCCTATTTCAGTGTGTATGTGCATAATTTGACTTCAGTGAGACTCCACGTACTGAGAATTACTACCCAGAGTTCAGGTTACTCTTAAAGGAATGGGATTTGGCCATGCTGTTCTGCTAAAATCCCATTGAAATCAAGTGGGCTGCTATGGCTAGCCAATTTCCTCATTGGTATTTTTTATTAGCTAAATCACTAAGCACTCCAGGACTCCTTATTGTGAGCAAAATTAAATGCAAGCATTAGCCTCTGTAACATCAGGCCCTTCATACAAAATCATAGTCATACCACTCTTGTTGCTACAGTGAAAGGTTTCAAGCAAAGATGAACAAATTATTTTCAGTGATGTTAATCTCCATGAAATTCAGCAGCTCTGAATGAATTAGATGCTGAACGTGACATTCTATTCATAGCCACACTTTCAGGACATTTCCTTTAAAAAAAAGAAAAAAGAAAGAAACCCTCTCTACAATTGAGTAAACTAGGAGGAAAAAGGGGGAAAGGAAAGAAATAGTGCAACAAAGCACAGTATGATTGAGCAGACTGTTGAAATATGCTGCAGCACAGACATCATCTTTTCACAGTCAGATCATGTCACAACTGAAGGCTAGTTTGCACATGCACATACATCACTTGATTGCTCACCATTGGATCATGGCGCTTCTCCTGACAGGCCAGTCAGTAGTTGAATGATTGGGCACTGAAATACTGCCTTGGCATCGACTTTGGGGATATCTATAGTTTATTCACATGCAATCACTTGATGTTGCAGTCATCACAAACATAAAACATCTATGGTCTGTCTCTTAATGAAGAAGGTAATAATGGTACACATCTACCTCTTCCACATGATATCTAATATACTTACTTATTTACTTAGGTGATCCCTCATTGTCCGAGTAGGATTGTCATCCAAGATCGGTGTAATGACTGTGGGTACGTAGGTGACTGTAGAGCCCTATTCTTGATCTGAATGTTCTCCCAGATATCTAATATATCCAGTCCTACAGGCTGTTAGGAATTGTGGGAGTTGGAGTCCAGAACACCCGGACGGCCCAAGTTTGCCTGTGCCTGCTCTAGTTAGTCCATAAAAATATTTATGAAAATCTTAAAAACCAGTTTCAAATTTCTTTAATGTTCTTGTGCTTTTTTATTGGGTTTTGTTGATTTCTTCCCCTGCTGTGTTTAAACTTATATTTCAAAATAAAATTCATTGAGGAAAATGAAAACACAGCTTCAATTACATACTCTGTAGTTTAGCAATTCATTTGTTGTATACACTTTGCTTTTTATTTTCTGGCAAAGTTATCATTTGAATTCTATTCCTTTCCTGACTGAACTCCATTTTGAATGTGTTCCATAATACTTATCTTAGCGTGCTATTCATAGCACCTATATATTTTGTATGTGAAGGAAACATTCAAATTTATTAATGGTAAAAAGGAGCATGTTTCTGACATGTTCCTTTTAATCATTATTTTCAAGACTAATTGATCAATGATTTTGTTCATCTAGGGCACCTAGCAGCAAGGCAATTGGTACCCCTTCTTCCTTTCTTTCTCTTTCAAACTCCCATACACTTTTCACATCATGTCTACTGGCTCCTACTACGTCATCAGATGGGCAAAACTGCCTATCATACCATGCTCTCTCTTCACTTGTGGAATATAGCCCGCCACCTCCCATCCAATGCTGTAGGAAACAATGGAGGAAAGCCAGCCAGTAAATGTTTCCCACTGTCATCTGACTGAGGGGGAAGCTGGGTGATGTGGGGCACTAGGTGATGGGTTCCCCACATTCCCTGCTGGGCCCCACTGAGCCCTGCTGGATTTCTCCTGATGCATGATGAATCTCAGTCTTAATGTGATGGCATCCTTGGTCTGAGTCTCTCCATGTTAATGCCTGTACTGCTGACCTTTATTTCATATATGTCCCAACTTACTCAGATGTGTAACTATGGAAGAGGAAAGATGAAACATTTCCTCTGAAATTTTCTTCAGATCTCAACATTTCTTCAGATCTCAACATGTCAGAAAATGAGATACTGAAAAATGTTCTCATCTAGAACTCATTTATTTGTTGTGTTCACATTCCCTTGGCAACTGTCCCTCACCTTTTGTTTGATTACTAAATTGTATTTCTAAATGCTCGACTGAATTGTTAAGATACTGCACTGCTAGTAATTTGAGGACTGAAGAGAAATTTCATTGTAAGGGCACAATTCTTATTTGCAACATCTTTGGTTTTTTGTTTTCCACACCCATAGTTACTAATATGGGTTGTTTATCATTCCCTCTAATGGTAGAGTTACTGAAAAAAATCTGTCCCCAACACAGAGATTGAAGTTTTATTGAGCAGAAGATGTACAACAATTATTTGAAGACATTGGGAAGGAACTTCCTCGTGCCACAAGTTTTGTAATACTTGTTTAAACCCAGGAAGCTCCTGCCAATTAGTGAGGAAGAAAATGGTCTAACTCTGTATAAAGCAGGCAACTTCCTCTCTTTTTACATATACCACTATCTGACCTGGGAAATAGAATTAATAGGAAAGTATGATTTTGATCTGTTCTTCTGTTGTTAGCTTTAGAATGAGGAATGCAATGTACAAATGCAGATAATAGTACAACTATGATTTGCAATGCTGAAATGTATCTGCTATATGAAAAATCTATTCCTGTGGATGCTCGGTTTTTTGGAAAGTGACTTGCCACCACATGTGAAGATGATCTGTCAAAAATAATAATAATACTACAGAGTTTGAATTTTGCACTTGAATATTATTTCCTGTTCTCTCTCCATGCTAACAGATCAAGCTGTATAGGTTGGAAATGCTGTGACTGAAAAGCTTTCTGAACATTATTCCCTACTAACTGCTGTTAGTTGCTTCCTGAAGCCTGACTTTAACAGCATGAGGTCCAAACTTTCGCAGCATATGACTGTGACTTGTCCAGTAAGTGTTCTTCTTGTCAGTTTCTCCTTGGTTTGAGCTGAGTGGGTAACTGTGAAAATAGAAAGGCTACAATTATAAGGAAGAATGAGGCCATGTGCGATGAAAGGTCTCATGCAACTTATATTTTACTCATCACATCACTGACATCTAGTCATCAGATTTGACAGTTTGTGCAATGTGGTTTAGCTGTCTGGGGGAAGTGAGGCTGGAAAGGGGATACAGAATCTAAAAGCTTATGAGATACCATGAAATACTGATCTGCAGTGAGTAAGAGGAAATGTGTATATTCATGCAATTAATTTAGATTTATATATTGATGCACATGTCACTTGCAGCAGCTGACATCTCTCTGAAGCCAGAGTTATGCAGGGAGCATTTTCTTCAAGCAAAGAGCTTATCGAAGGAGGTATGCCCATGCTGGGAAATTATAGGGAGTTACCCACAAAACTGGCACCAGTCTCAGAATAATAAAAGAATATTCAAAAGCAATGGAGAGCTGGAGTGGATGGGCAATTACCTTTCTTTCCATTTACTTCAGTGTCCACTTTAATCTTGAAAGGCATCTTCAAATCAGAGATTTAGAGTGAACATTTCAATATGCCAACATAATTTGCTTTCTAATGAAGAAACCCCCAAAATACATCAAGAATATTAACTTGATCTGAATTAAATGCTAAAAAAACATGCTGTGAAATTATTGAGAAGAATGTGGGTTAATGTCAGAAATGTTTCTGAGAGAGAATGATAAATGATGCCAAGCTCCCCATTGCAGTCCAAATCAAGATACATAGTAGGTACTTTAGTTTGATACTGGCCCAGATGATTTTCCGAGTGCCTTACTCCTCAGCACCCTTTGTATCATGACCATAATTCACAACACTCTCCCTTTCAGTGATGATCTAAGTCATCTGGCTAATGCATCCACTTCCCTATGCAAAATAATAGCAAACATTTTGAAAAAAATAACTTTATGGTTTATTTTATTGCCTTAAATGCTAATATTCCTGGATATTTTTTCCTACCCCAAAATAATTTGCTAACTGGGGGCTCATATTTGAATTCAACAAGGCCTGAAAGTCTAGCAGCTTTGGTGCAACTACTGACACTGTGTGAGCAGACAAAATGTTCTTGTATATGTGCCTTCAAGACAGCTGTTGATTTATGTGATTCCCCCATCAATTTCATAGGGTCTTCTTAGGCAAGTAATACTCGGGATCTGTTCACACCTTCTTCTGAAATACATGCTACAGCACCTAGTATTCATTGGTGTTCTCCCATTCAAGTTCAAATCCAGATCTCTTTGCTGAGCTTCCAGAATCAGACAGAATCTGATACCTTTAAAGTACTTAGGCATGCTCTTTGATTTCTGCACTGGAAATGGAAATGGTAGCACTGACAGAAGATCTCTTTGCTTTTGGGGAGGCACAAGTTCTTTTGAGGAACTGAGGTATGCAATAAGGGAAGCTCTGCCTCACACTCATGCCTTGAATGGTTTTATATACTTTGCTGCTTACATTTAGAAAACATAGTGTTTAAAACAGCCATGGGCAAACGTTGGCCCTTCAGGTGTTTTGGACTTCAACTTCCACAATTCCTAACAGCCAGTAAGCTGGCTGGGATTTCTGGGAGTTGAAGTCCAAAACACCCAGAGGCCTGAAATTTGCTCATGCCTGGTTTAAAACATATCCTCTGCTTGTTTTACTGCCTTTAAAGATTTGCTGGCAAATTTCAGCAGTGGAGCTGCAGAAAGTCCATGGCCCATAAGGGAATTGGCTCAAAGATCTGCAAAATTTGCTCGCCACAGATTTATGAGAAAGTGGAAAAAATGAACCATATGTTCAAACTGTCTCAATTTGACAGTAGCAGTTTAGATTAATCTTCTATAGTCCCACATTTTCAACTGTTTATAATAATAATAATAATAATAATAATAATAATAATAATAATAGTAATAATCCTTTATTTGTACCTCGCTACCATCTCCCGAAGGACTCGGTGCAGCTTACAAGAGGCCGAGCCCAAATACAACAATAAAACAGCAACAGCAACAATAACACAATAACTAAAAAAACAAAGCAAGAACAATTAACAACACCCAATGACACAATTAAAAACAATGGCTGGGCCAATTGTAACAATTAAAATTAAAAAGTGCTGGGCATGACAAGGTGGGGTGTATGTTTATAAAATGTTCTAGTTTCTCTCTCTCTCTGTCTCCTGCTGCTGCTGCTTTCTCCGTGTCCTCGACTTGTCTTCAGTTGCTCCGATCTCAGTTCACAGGTCAAAAGCAGCTTGAACTTAGTTAATTTAGCAACAGGGAGAAGAGAGGAAAATGGAATCTTACCTTGCCAGTCAGTTTAGACAAAATCAAACCACTGCAACCTGTACTATCTTATACTAAGAATACAGTAGACCAATGTGCATCTGGAGAGGAATGTATTTTATTAAAAATAGATAAGGAACTACAGGATGGAATGTGAAGAGCAAGCACAAATTTGCAACCTGATAAATAAAAAAGTAGCTGAAAATCATACAAGAGAAAGGAATGAATGGGTTGAATGAATGATTACTACTTTCTTGTTTTGTTCTCAAGAATGTAGTAATCATTTTCAAACTCTCACTACCCTTAAAAGATTTCAAGAAGGATACTCTGTCAGGAGGTACCTGCTTATCATTTACTACCACTTCATCACACTGGGACTCCCCCCCCCCCCTTTGAAGCACTTTGGAGACAATCCCAGTGGAGACCATCACACAATGCTCTGCAGGACCCATTTACCTTCCAAGTGCCGAAGAAGCATTGTAAGTCACCTCCTCAGCAACAACAGAGAGGTAAGTGGGTTTGGGGTCGCTCCAATGAGGATACCGGCATTTTTGAACTCTTTCCCCTTTGTGATTTATTTATTTATTTATTTATTTGATGCACTTATTAACCGCCATTCTCAGCCCATAAGGGCGACTCATGGTGGTGTACAGTACACATAAAAGACAATTACAAAAAAGCCAGTTTCAACAACATATAAACTATACAACAATTACAGACTACACTAAAAATCCACTTCGTCTCTTAGTGGAATCATAGCCAGTCTCATATTCCTTGTTCCATTCCAGTTCTCATTACCGTATTGTTTAGCACTTAATTAAATGCCCTCTCGAACAGCCATGTCTTAAGGCTTTTTCGAAAGGACATGAGGGAAGGCGCCTGTCTGATGTGTGCAGGGAGAGTGTTCCACAGCCGGGGGGCCACCACCGAGAAGGCCCTCTCCCTCGTCCCCGCCAGCCGTGCCTGTGAGGCAGGCGGGATCGAGAGAAGGGCCTCCCCAGACGATCTCAAGGTCCTCGTGGGCTCGTAGGCCAAGATGCGGTCGGAAAGGTATTTTGGGCCGAAACCGTTTAGGGCTTTGTAGGCCAAAACCAGCACCTTGAATTGGGTCCGGTAGCAAATCGGCAGCCAGTGGAGCTGGGACAACAAGGGCGTTGTGTGCTCCCTGCCACCCACTCCAGTTAGTAACATGGCTGCCGCGCGCTGAACCAGCTGAAGCTTCCGGGCCGTCTTCAAGGGCAGCCCCACGTAGAGAGCGTTGCAGTAGTCCAGGCGGGATGTGACCAAAGCGTGTACCACCGTGGCCAAGTGAGACTTCCCGAGATACGGGCGCAGCTGGCGCACGAGCCTGAGCTGTGCAAATGCTCCCCTGGTCACCGCTGAAACCTGGGGGTCCAGGCTCAACGATGAGTCCAGGGTCACACCCAAGCTGCGAACCTGCGCCTTCAAGGGGAGTGCGACCCCGTCCAGCACAGGCTGTAACCCTATACCCCGTTCAGCCTTGCGACTGACCAGGAGTACCTCTGTCTTGTCTGGATTTAGTTTCAGTTTGTTCGCCCTCATCCAGACCGTTACAGCGGCCAGGCACCGGTTCAGGACCTCGACAGCCTCCTTAGTAGCAGGTGGGAAGGAGTGACAGAGTTGGACATCATCTGCGTACAGATGACACCGCATCCCGAAACTCCGGATGATCTCACCCAGCAGCTTCATGTAGATATTAAACAGCATGGGGGACAGTATGGAACCCTGTGGCACCCCACAAGTCAAAGGTTGTGGTGCGGAACAGGAGTCCCCCAATAACACCTTCTGGGTGCGGCCCTCCAGAAATGACTGGAGCCACTGCAGAGCAGTGCCCCCAAGACCCATTTCCGCAAGGCGCCCCAGAAGGATACCGTGGTCGACGGTATCGAAGGCCGCTGAGAGGTCCAGGAGCACCAACAGGGACACACTCCCCCTGTCTAGCTCCCGGCGCAGATCATCCACTAAGGCGACCAAGACCGTCTCGGTACCATGCCCCGGTCTGAAACCAGACTGTGCCGGATCCAGATAATCCGTGTCTCTCAAGAATACCTGGAGTTGTGAGGCCACCACGCTTTCCATGACTTTGCCCAAGAAGGGGAGATTGGAAACAGGCCGAAAGTTGTCTAATTTAGTGGGGTCCAGTGATGGCTTCTTCAACAGCGGCTTTATGATAGCCTGTTTTAGGCTCGCTGGAATCTTGCCTTCCCGAAGGGAGGCATTCACCACCACTGTTACCCACTCAGCCAATCCCCCTCTGGCCTCCCTCAGAAGCCAGGATGGGCAGGGTCTAGGATGGACGTGGTGGGCCTCATTCCTCCAAGTATCTTGTCCACATCCTCGGGTTTCACAAACTGAAAAGAATCCATCAAAATAGGACAAGCAGGTGCTCTTGTTACATTCTCGGAGTCTGCATCTAACGCGGCGTCCAGCCCAGAACGGATCAAGGCGACTTTGTCTGCAAAGAACCGAGCAAATGCTTCACAGCGCGCGACCGAATTGTCAGGGCTCCCACCTGCAGTGGTGGGAGTTAAAAGACCTCTGACAATCCGAAACAACTCCGCCGGATGGTTCTTTGCAGACGCAATAGTGGCCGCAAAGAAAGTTTTCTTTGCGGCCTTTATTGCCGCGGCATATGCCCTAAGAAAGGACACAAACCGTGCTCGGTTTGACTCGCTCGGATCCGAACGCCACACGCTCTCTAGTTCCCTCTTCCTTCGCTTCATCACTGCCAGCTCCTCAGTAAACCAAGGGGCTGGTTTAGCTCGGCTACTTGAGAGGGGACGTTCCGGAGCAATCATGTCAATAGCCCTGGCCATCTCCCCATTCCAGAGAGCCACCAAGGCTTCGACATGGTCACCTACCGAGGTGGCGGGAAAATCCCCAAGAGCCGTCAGGAATCCATTCGGATCCATCAGCCTCCTGGGGCGGACCATCTTAATAGGTCCTCCACCTTTGCAGAGGTTAGGGGGCGCAGTGAGCCTAAATCTGATCAGGAAGTGGTCGGTCCATGGCAACGGAGAGATGGACAGCTCCTCCACACCACCACCCTGTTCCCATCCCTGGCAGAAAACCAAATCCAATGTGTGTCCAGCACAGTGGGTGGGGCCAGATATTTGTTGGGACAGCCCCATGGTTGCCATGGCAGACATGAAGTCCTGAGCCGCACCTGTGAGGGTCGCCTCGGCATGGATGTTGAAGTCTCCCAGCACAAGGAGCTGTTGAGACTTCAACGCCAGGCTCGAGACCACCCCCGCTAGCTCAGGTAGGGAGACTGTAGTGCAGCGAGGTGGACGGTACACTAACAGAATCCCTATTCTGTCCCGGTCACCCACCCTCAGGTAGACGCTTTCAAAATTTGCGGTCTGCGGGATGGGGCACCTGGTCAGATGGATGGAATCTCTATAGACCACTGCGACCCCGCCTCCCCGCCCTCCGGATCTCGGTTGGTGCTGCATGGAGAAGCCCGGAGGACAAAGCTGGGTCAGATTTACTCCTCCAGCTTCATCCAACCAGGTCTCCGTGATGCACGCCAGATCTACCCGCTCGTCCAGGATTAGGTCCTGGATCCAGGTCGTTTTTCCGTTGACAGATCTGGCGTTCAACAGCACCACCTTCAGTCCAGAGGGTCCGCTCACCTGGTTACACCAATTTACCTTAGGAGACCGAGTTGGAATTGTTAATGTTTTGGATAAATGGTCCGAATTTGGCCGAATTTGAGGTCTCCTTTTCCCGCATCTCCTCCTTCCCACCACGACCTCTATGGGGGCCCCTCGGCTAGTGGAACACCTCCCCTCCTCCATGCCGCAGTTCCTGACCAGGGTCTTAATCTCTATTTCATCAGATGTTTGAAATGTTGGTGTTTTTTCTTGCCAATTACTTTGGTCTTCTTTGTCCCCCCTCCCTTCCTCATTGTTCTTCAAAGGCTCCAGCCCACTTCCTCCCCTGCTTCTTCCACCAGTCAATAGTATCAGAGACAGTATACATAGGAGGGTGGGGGACCACATGGATGGGAACAATACACTTCGGTAGATGGTAAATACAGATGGTAAACGTTCAACCGCAAAATAGGGTGGTCCCTAGAGTGCTAGAGTCTTAAGTGCAACAGTAGTAACAGTAGCAAAATCCACGGCTACAAGGGTAGTTCTTAAAGTGCAGGAACTTAAAGTGCGACAAGATATTAAAGTGCAACAAGCCCAAAACTTGGCCCTCAATGCTACTAAAGTGCGGCAGGGGGACTCGGGGAAGGGACAAAGTGCAAAAACAGTTGGCGACAGAGGCAGGCGCCTTTAAAGTGCTATGCTATGCTCTTATTATCACATTAGCAGCAAGTTAGGATGGAACTATAACGTTCGATGTTGGCAATATGTAAACACAGTAAACAAGAGATTGACAGTTGGCACAAGTGCTATGATTCAGATGTAAAACAGACGATTGATGTAAGATAGCGGATGGACCTCCGGAGGTGGTCGACACGGTGGCGGTCGGCCCAGTTGGTCTCTATCTGGTTAAATTGCGCAGGCAACACAAGGCCAAGGCAGGTGCAACACAGCTTTATAGTCACTCCCTCCTTGGAGGATTGCTGAGTCGCACCCAGTTGGAAAGGGCCTGGGGCTTCTCCTACTCACAAGTAGTCCAGGGCAGCCAAACTGGATGGAAGGATTCAGGACCCCTGTGGCAGGAGCAGCAGCAGTCTGAGACTAGGCCAAGGCAGGTGCAACACAGCTTTATAGTCACTCCCTCCTTGGAGGATTGCTGAGTCGCACCCAGTTGGAAAGGGCCTGGGGCTTCTCCTACTCACAAGTAGTCCAGGGCAGCCAAGCTGGATGGAAGGATTCAGGGCCCCTGTGGCAGGAGCAGCAGCAGTCTGAGACTAGGCCAAGGCAGGTGCAACACAGCTTTATAGTCACTCCCTCCTTGGAGGATTGCTGAGTCGCACCCAGTTGGAAAGGGCCTGGGGCTTCTCCTACTCACAAGTAGTCCAGGGCAGCCAAGCTGGATGGAAGGATTCAGGACCCCTGTGGCAGGAGCAGCAGCAGCAGTCTGAGACTAGGCCAAGGCAGGTGCAACACAGCTTTATAGTCACTCCCTCCTTGGAGGATTGCTGAGTCGCACCCAGTTGGAAAGGGCCTGGGGCTTCTCCTACTCACAAGTAGTCCAGGGCAGCCAAACTGGATGGAAGGATTCAGGGCCCCTGTGGCAGGAGCAGCAGCAGCAGTCTGAGACTAGGCCAAGGCAGGTGCAACACAGCTTTATAGTCACTCCCTCCTTGGAGGATTGCTGAGTCGCACCCAGTTGGAAAGGGCCTGGGGCTTCTCCTACTCACAAGTAGTCCAGGGCAGCCAAGCTGGATGGAAGGATTCAGGACCCCTGTGGCAGGAGCAGCAGCAGCAGTCTGAGACTAGGCCAAGGCAGGTGCAACACAGCTTTATAGTCACTCCCTCCTTGGAGGATTGCTGAGTCGCACCCAGTTGGAAAGGGCCTGGGGCTTCTCCTACTCACAAGTAGTCCAGGGCAGCCAAACTGGATGGAAGGATTCAGGACCCCTGTGGCAGGAGCAGCAGCAGTCTGAGACTAGGCCAAGGCAGGTGCAACACAGCTTTATAGTCACTCCCTCCTTGGAGGATTGCTGAGTCGCACCCAGTTGGAAAGGGCCTGGGGCTTCTCCTACTCACAAGTAGTCCAGGGCAGCCAAGCTGGATGGAAGGATTCAGGACCCCTGTGGCAGGAGGAGCAGCAGCAGTCTGAGACTAGGCCAAGGCAGGTGCAACACAGCTTTATAGTCACTCCCTCCTTGGAGGATTGCTGAGTCGCACCCAGTTGGAAAGGGCCTGGGGCTTCTCCTACTCACAAGTAGTCCAGGGCAGCCAAGCTGGATGGAAGGATTCAGGACCCCTGTGGCAGGAGCAGCAGCAGCAGTCTGAGACTAGGCCAAGGCAGGTGCAACACAGCTTTATAGTCACTCCCTCCTTGGAGGATTGCTGAGTTGCACCCAGTTGGAAAGGGCCTGGGGCTTCTCCTACTCACAAGTAGTCCAGGGCAGCCAAACTGGATGGAAGGATTCAGGACCCCTGTAGCAGGAGCAGCAGCAGTCTGAGACTAGGCCAAGGCAGGTGCAACACAGCTTTATAGTCACTCCCTCCTTGGAGGATTGCTGAGTTGCACCCAGTTGGAAAGGGCCTGGGGCTTCTCCTACTCACAAGTAGTCCAGGGCAGCCAAGCTGGATGGAAGGATTCAGGACCCCTGTGGCAGGAGCAGCAGCAGTGATGGGGAAAAGGGCAATGCAGCAACATGTGTTGCCCCCCTTTCTCCCATCTGATGGGGACAACACACCTTGTCCTGTCCCTCACATGTGTTGGGGGAAGGAGGGAGGGCATCAGCAATTTCCAGCGAAATGACAGAGCTCCCCTGACATGTGAAGACATCCTTACACTTCCTTTCATCATTCATAACATAATAGATACTAAACTGAAGGATGATCTGTAAATCTATTCAGAAGTATGTTTTATTGAATGCAGTGGGGTTATGATCAAGGAAATGATTGGAGAATTGCTGTCTTAACCCTAATTTTATAGTACTGACTTTCCCTTGCACACAAACTCAACATTCTGCCTATTATTATTACTAATTTGGCCTATTATTTCCATCCAAATCACATTAGAGGAATAAAAGGATTACTCTTCTCTTAGTAAAGTACATGTGAAATTTAGCCCACTTTAGATAAGTAATGAGCCTAGGGGTTATCTCAGATTGGTTGTGTGCCATGTTTAAGCAAAAATAAATATGCCAGACATAATGATTACAAATCCCCCAAAGCCTTCCTCACAAATTAGTTTTTGAGAAAGCCATTTTTAAAGTTTCTCCATTCCCTATACCCCCAGCTAACAGAAGCTCATCATCTAAGATTCTTGCTATTATCATCTTTGATTCCTATTCATTGACTACAACCTGTTCTAATATACAGTGAAATAATAAATAATTTTTCCATGTAATATGTATAACCATTGTTCAAGGAAAAGAACAAGGCAAGTTATAGATTGTCAGTTTGAAATAAAGAATAAAGGCTTAAAGCTTGTCTAAATAGTTAAAAAACACTGTACCTTGATCCTGATGCATGACATACGGCCCCTATAGCAGTGAAAGCACTTCTTTTAGGCTTTCATACAATATATACCCAAACTTGTTTTCCTTCGCATTTTCCAGGAAAATCTGATCTGTTACTGTATTTTGCTACCTGTGTACAATCTAGATAAGACTACCTTCAGGGGAAGAAAGCGGGGCTGGTTGCTGGTGTGGCAAGCATCACTATTTATGCTTACATGATACTTGCTGGGATATGTGCTCTGTAACATTACAGATACCTTTAATTTTTTGTGAACACCACAATTCCAGCTCAGAGCAGAGAGGGGCATATACTCATGAGTAAGTGAGTGGATACCTATTCTTCTCTCTCCCCTTTGCTGCTATCTCACCAGGCAAGATCCCATGCTCATTCACCTGTTTTGGCTCATTGTCTGACTCTGGCAGAAGTGCACCACCTTCATCTTCCTCCTAAACAATATGGTTGAGTTCAAGGGCTGACATCAGCATCTCCAGAGCAGCCCTCCAAGCCACCCAGGTGCCAAGAAGCCAGAAGAGAGCAACACATTGTGGCCCCTGGATGAAGCAGGGGAGGGCAGAGATCAAAACAATACTGATTCAAATTTAGGATTTATTTGGAGTTGAATTTCCTTTGCAGTTAAGAGGGTATCACTTTCCCAAGGTCAATCAGTGATTTTCTGTGGCTGAATGAGGAATTGAACCCAGGTCTCTCAGAGTCCTACTGTCGTCAAACCACCGCCCCCCCCCCCAAAGATATGAATCAACCATATAGTTCTTATTAAATATTTTTTATTAAATCAATACAACTCCCTCTGCTGCAAAAGTCTTCCATTCCATAACTTCAAAAGAGTCAGTTCCTGCAGCTGCTTGAAGCCTAGGCATTCCAAGAAGGATTAATTAATCTTATGCCTAGCCCAAAAGCCCCAGGGGAGGTAGAAGGAAAATGTTCCTGAACAATAGGTTAATCCCAAATTCTTTCACCCTAAAACCCAGAACAGTGCACCCTGAGTTTTCCCTTTTGACTACATTCGTGGTTATGATCCACAGGTGGATATGAACAAGTGGAGATTCTTACATGTATGTGTTATATTAAATGTTACTAGGGTGTCCTGGCAGGGATATGGGCAGATACAATTCAGTGTTCCCAGAAAAGCCCCGGAAATATAATATTATGCTGTTGTTTATGAAACCTTTCCAATGTCCTGCTGAGAGGTGAACTCACTCAGGTAAGCAGAACAAACAGGAAAGACCTCACTTAAAACACAAAAAGGATCAGAATCCTGAGGGTATCCAGGTGGTGAGAAATGTCAGACACAAACAACACCTTGATGAAATCTGTTTTGTTCCATATGCTTTCCATTGAGTTATCTTTAATTGTATAAACCTCTCCATTATCTCAGAGGCTTTGTGTACACTGGACCTCACCCATAATATAATCTTGGACTATTTACATATTTTCTTAAACTAGAACAACCCCAGCTTCAAATTGATGAACAGCTCTATTCCCACCAGGGAGAAACTCCATCCATCTTGGATACAGTAACATCCATCTCGGATGTCCTAACTTGACTGCTTTTTAGCCAATCAGAGGAGGTCTTGCACTACATTGCAAGGGTATTTCTAATTGTTTTGAGTGGAGACTGTCTCAGATATCCATCCTTTCAGGACTGAAAGCTAATAAACCTTTGTTTGTTGCTTTCAGACCTGGTCTGTGTTTCATCATCTGGCTGTCAGGGTAGCAGGGTGTGCCCAGTGATGAATCTACACCACTCCTTAAGCCAGCATTTCTCAACCTGGGAGTCAGGACCCCTGGGGATTCACAAAGGGGTGCCAGAGCGGTCACAGAGACCATCAGAAAACACATTTTTTCTGTTGGTCATGGGGGTTCTGTGTAGGAAGTTTGGTCCAATTCTATCATTGGTAGGGTTCAGAATGCTCCTTGATTGTAGGTGAATGATAAATCCCAGCAACTACAACTCCCAAATGTCAAGGTCTATTTTCCTCAAACTCCACCAATGTTCACATTTGGGCATATTGAGGATTCGTGCAAGGTTTGGTCCAGAGTCATCATTGTTTGAGTCCACAGTACTCTTTGGGTGTAAGTGAACTACAACTCCAAAACTCAAGTCAATGTCCATCAAAACCTTCCAGTATTTTCCATTGGTCATGGGTGTGCTGTGTGCCAAGTTTGGTTCCATTCCATCATTGGTGGAGTTCAGAATGCTCTTTGATTATAGGTTTCAGCTTCACTAGTCCAATCCTCAAATCACTGACTCTAACCACAAGATCCCAAATTTTGTAGTAAGAGTAACCTTCCTGGAGCTCACCCTTATGACATGGAAAAGATCTGTCCCAATGTCTTATATTTTAGTTTCGAAATGCCAGAGTTTTGTGAAGTTCCTGGCAATCATTCCTGCATTTCGAAAAGTAAATAGTGGGTGTCAGCCTGAGGGCTTGAATTCTTCCTGCACAGGATGGCGAAAAACATTTTGAGCTCTGTTTGGTCATTTCAGTTTGCCACTATGTGAACCAAGGAGCCTGGAATGCAATTAGGAATGAATCAACTCTGGATTTTGATTTGTTAATTGAAATGAGACAGTATCTCAAGTATCACATCAATTCTTTGAAGGTCTTTACAAAGGTGGACACAGTTATAGCTTAAAACTGCTAAAAGTAATACTACTAAGATAATAAACCATGAGGGAACTGCTGATGCATTGAAGAAAGCAAACCAAACAAGACAAGGATTTAAAAAAACATAAAATCCATATTTTTGTGTGGGTTACTGGATTTTGTCTTTGGATTGTGCAATGTTTTAACATGCAAATGTTTAATTAGCTACTGACAAGTTATTTAATTAAAATGAGATAAGAAGAAAGTGAAGAAGACAGGAGGGATGTAAAAGCAAGAAAGTAGAGAAAGTGTAAACCAACACAGAAAAATTAGCAAGGCTGTATGATGACCTCTTACTGTTCCAGAAACTCTTATGCTGTGATGTTTCATATTGAAGGCTGCCAAACAGATGGCACTGTTATGCAGTCTCAAAAACACTAATAGCATATACACTTCAGGAAAAATCCCGAATTTCAGATGAAATGCTATGGGTTAGCTATGATCAAAAGCAGCTAACAGTGAAATCTTTAGAAAGGTTTTTGTGGGGTCTCCCACCCCTAACAATCCAGCAGGTTTCAAAAAGACACAGATCTAAGTCATCTGCAATTTTTCATGGCCTCATCAGGACAGAGAGGATGTGAATATCTCTAAAGAGGAGAACCATAAATTGGCAAGTGTGTCCTGAGTACAGTCCATATAAAAAGTTATGTGTAAGTGAGGCCAATTAAAACCAAAGAAGGTATTTAAAATAATGTCAAAATACTGCTGGTTTAGATAGTCATATTAATGCATTCAGATTTTTCACTGGACAAGTAAAAAGAAAACCTTCTTCTTCTTCTTCTTCTTCTTCTTCTTCTTCTTTGCTTGAGACTGAACCTTCAAACTAAAGGTATTTCAGCATAATTTCATGGAGAAAAAACTTTGCCTGTCACTCTTAACCAAAAAGGGGGGAAAAGCTGCAACGCAATGCCAATCATTTTGTTTCCATAGAAAAAGATAGGCCCTTCATCTGAAAAATAATGTCTCCCTTTAAACTTGAACACATCTAATATGTTACTATGTTCAAATAAAAAAAATCAAAACCCAAGAATGATAACAGCACTTTAGGCACCTTGAAATTGTGCTAACTTCCATGATAAAATGATATCAAGTTATAATGGAGGTAGAATTCAATCCCAAAATTCAACATGACAGTTTAACAGAATGTACCCATCTCATGCAAAGTGCTGCAGATTATAACCTGAAAGAACCAAATGAAGGGCCATTCTTGTGTTTTGATAAGCTCCAATGTGATAGTAACTATGCAATAGAATATGTCAATGCCTTTAATTAATAAATTAATAAAGGTAAATTGATGTCATACCTTTCTTTAAAAACTGGGTGCATTCCAGTCTCACTTCTTAATTTGTGTTTCTCAAATGGAGTTCAATACTGAATTCTTTGTTTAAATATTCAGCTACAGGTTAGGGCCAAATTCAGTGTTGGCTTTATTGGGTCAGACCTGTTGAAATCAATTAGACCTTAATTAGGTGTGTCATTAACAATGCCCACCTCTTTCATTGGATGCATTCAAAATGGGGCTAATATTGGATTTAGCTTCCAAATGTCAATCTTACTTGATACCGTATCTGATATTAAGGGTCTCAGCTGACAGAGAAGATTTCTACCAGTGGAGAGCTCACATCCACCCTGATGGATTTTGGGATCTTACTCAAAGCTCCTCCATAATAAATCTACTAGGACAGATCTATATTGACCACTTAGCAGGAAGGTCCAGGGGACCAGCTCTGTGGCAGATAAATGCACAGAGCTGATCCTAGTTAATGCGGCCCAAAGCTGCTAAACACAGCCTCAACTGCATTAACCAAAGTTGCAGATTGCTTCAAATTCTCTGCCAGAATCTGGAGCAAACCACAACTTTGAACCCATATAAACAGGGCAATTGCGAGATGAACCAGCTGCAACTGTTTACACAGTTATCCCATATTTCTTGGGCTGTGGCACCCTGGGGACACAAATTGGCATTCACTATCTATTCCTGTTCTCCTTTTTGCCACACACAGCAGTGCAACATGGATCATGCCAGTCGCCCATTGCCTGGTGTGATGTTGGCTAGTGCTAGAAGGTGATCAGAGAAGGAAGGAAGGAGAGGAAAGGGTAATTCCTCCCCTTCCTCATCCCCCTATGGTGCCCAGACAGTTTCTCTCCAGAAGTCAAGTGACAGGCTGCCTCAATGAAGAGAACAGGAGGGGAATGGTAAGGGTGGGGATTCAGCAGGTTCGGCAGTGGTTTGACTCTCTCCTTCTTCCATATCAGCTGGTTTATGTGTGAGTGTTTTTGATCTAAACCATCCTGGAGGGCGATCTGCGATTCCTCAGGTTCCTTTAAAAAAACTTGAGACTGGTCTCTAACTATGCTGGTCTGTCATTGGCATAGCCTCTCATTCTTTCTTTTTAAAATCAGTGGGATGGAAAATAGGCTGTGAAGACAGCGAAGTTTATCTGTCTATCTGTCTGTCTTTCTCACACACACCTACACACACATCCTTGTTGGAATATGTTGGCAGTATTCTGGAAGTGATAAAAAATCTGCCATGCCCCAGTATTCCTCCTTCCCCCTTTAAATCGCTTTCCAAGTCCAACCTCTAAACCTGTACATCAAAGTCACTAATACTTAGATAATACTAGAAATAAAGATGCTAATAAAAAAATAAAGTACATTACTGGATAGCTAAGTATGACCAAGGTTACAAATAGGAAAACGGAATAAAATGATTAGATGAGAGTGTTGTGGAATACACACAAACACATATATGCATACACACCTCTTCTAAGTAGCTTCAGGCATTCATTCTCACTTTCTTTCAGTGTAATTCTGACAAAGCCTCCTAGAAGGAATTCACTCAAATAGTCACCTCTGTTCTTTGAATTATTGTGATTGCTAATTTGATTTAACAGAGGCAATTCTCTCTGACAAGGCCAATCTGTATTTAAGGGAGGATGGAATATAGTATTATCATTCCCTTTGCTATCAATAAAAAAGGACCAAAGGCACCCTTGCAGTTTCACCCTTAAACGATCACTCCAACACGAAGAAGTAATTTAATATAACATAATGATTAAAGACTCACAGATGACAGCATCATAAGAAAACTCATATAGCCCTATGACTTGGCATATATTTTTTTCTGGCTTATTGCCTGCCCTTGTGTACAAAGAATTTTGATAGGGAATGCTGGAATGAAATCATCCAGAATGACCTTTACAGAATAAGTCACAATTTGCAAGGAGGCTTTGAAAATTATTTTTATTAATGCAATTCCCTCTCCTTCATGTCTGAAAGGTCTAATTGATAATATAAATAAAGTACATTTGTATGGTAATACACGCAAATCATGGGTCATGCTTTGCAAGTTAAATGGTCCCATATATGAATGGAAAATAAAATCAGTTCTACAAAAAAATAACAAAGACAATAATTGAGGCCTGGTGAATGCAAAGGTGAGTGAAGTGTAGGTGGATGACATACACCATACTTTCCAATAGCCATGAATCAGTTGGGACAGCCAGCCACAGCTAGTCATTTGCATTCATTGTTTTTCCATTTGCTTTTTTTAAAGTCCTAGACATCTTCTCTAAGGGCAGGAGAGCTGGCTGGCAGTGCTCGTTAAGCAAACACTGACATTGTTTGTGCATTTCTTGCATGGCAGGAGGTTGGACTAGATGGCCCATATGGTCTCTTCCAACTCTATTATTCTATGATTCTGTGTTTTAACCCTTCTAAACAACTGTCTGCAGCTACTGCTAACTTCAAAGCTCTGTTTGTCATCCAGTGTATTTTAGAACATCTGGGAACTGAAATCCAACCAAAGAAGGTTTTCCAGGCTCCATTTTCAACAGTAAGCAAACTACAATAAGTTTTACAAGGTGACCTACAGCAACAATTCAGGACAGAATACTGTTCTCATTTTGGTACTGACCTGAATTCCTCATGGTTAGTTCTTGTTGTTGTTGTCATTATCACCTTCATCATCATCTTTATTTCTATCCCACCTTTCTCCTCATAGGTATGCAAGGCGGCTAACAATAACATGACACAACCAAATAAAATGTAGAAACAAGACAAATATAAAACAATTAAAAAACAATTAAATATTTGTGTCTCAAAATTAAAATAGAGTTAAAATATAAAAATGTAATTAAAATTACATTTAAAAGCTCAATATCCCACCCACATCCTCCTCAGTAGCCTGTCCCCCATCACCCCCAAATGCCTGGTGGGATAGATATGTCTTCTGTGATAGCCTCTGTGTGTTGCAAATGTACACTCTTGGGTGTTTGACCACTTTAAAAGAGGACTAGTGGGACCACGGAGGCACCATGTTTTAGAACAAAAAAAAACCATATCCTGGGATACATGAGGTTATGGAGATCCTTTTGCATGGGCAACCAAATTTTCTGGTCTGGGCTTGATACATAAACCTTTGAGAGACCTTGAAATACTGAAATTAATTGTTGATATCCCAGCCAGGTTATATTGTGTGATTTCATATAGGTTATGTCTAAAAGTTTCATATCTAGAAAAGGGAGAACAATTCGTATCATTATTCAAATCATCATCAAGTCTAAAAGTAGTCTTGCCCAAATCTATTTAATTTAATTTATTGACTGGTTATGGTGTGTTTTCTAAAAAAAAAAGAGTTTAAATGTGTTCTGAGATAAAAAAAACAACAAAAACAACAAAAGGAGCACCATTAGAGCTCAAAGAGGTCAAGTTAGTGTACTACCTGCAGATATTCATTTGTACTATAGAAGTTTCATCCCTGTTGAGCCCTGATGTTCATGTACTCACTCAATAAATTGCTACAAAAAATGTAGGTGATATGTCATATATTTGTGAAGTGAAAAGAAAGAAGTCTTCTAAAAAAGAATAGGAAAGACATATGGGTCAAAATCAAGCAAATTAGAAAGAATTGTATTATTGTTAATTATTGCAGCTTCCTATGTGCAACTAATGACATATATATTGAAGCTTTGTGTATTACTACTTTCCTTTTTTTTTCTACTGAAGAAATACTTTTTAGTAGTCTACATAGCTGGTGTGAAACAGTCATTCCCAGTCTGTGAAATGTAGAAAAGGTGGCCTCCTGTTGTGAAATTTAACTAGCATCCATATGTTCCTGAATGTCAGAAAGCAAAGCTAACCATTCCCTGGACAAGGACTTCATTCCTGGCATGTTTTTATCTTCCAAACTCCAACAGATTTCTGGCCACACAGTTCACTCTGATGCAGTAATGAAGATATTTAGTAATTACTTGAAGTCTATTTCAGAAGAGCCAATAGCCTAGCTTTTGGGACCTGGAGAAAGCAGTACGGAAATGAAGACAGAAAAGGCAAAGCTCAGAACAAGCCAGTGCTTGCTGGAAAGGTTAAAAATAACATAAAGAGTTTCCTGCTTTTTTGGCTATGTTCAGAGGAGGAGAAAGAACAAGGAAATGGTAGAGCCAGTCTGGGGAGAAGGTAATAAGGCAGAGAGAAGACCAAATTATTCAATACCTTATATGGCTCGGGCCCTACTCCCCTGACCCTAAAAGCAGGCTTGATCTAGATTCCCAGATATTAGATCAAGCTGACTTGGCAGCCCAATAGAGACCCCCTCAGCCACCTTGGAAGTGGCAGGGAGGCCCCACAGCCTAGCCTCACCAAATATGCTTCAACACCACTGGGCAGACATCCTAAGTGGGATCACCTTCCCCTCATATTGCAGCTGTCACTAGCCAGAATTCCCCCACCTACCATAGTCTTGCTATGGCAGCTGGGAGGCAATGGGGAAAAGCTTACCCTCTTCTTCTACTTTGCTTCCTCACTGAAGAGAAGGTCTGGTTAAGGACAACCCGGTCACCAAGAAAAAGGTGGGTGTCATGGCTGCTGCTAGCCATGACACAGAGAAGGAGAGGGGACTCCCATCTCACGTCCTCAGGCTTCCTGACCCGGGAAGCATAAGATAGCTGTCAAGACAGCTGCCACTGGTTCTGTTTAGAAATCAGCCCAACTGACTTGACTGTCCCCAATTTTCCCCCAAGTTAGCTTAATCTGGAGAAGCCCAGTGTGGCACTGCAAGAAAATAAATTCCATGAAAACATTAGGAAGCATTTTCTGATGGTAAGAACCATCTGATAGAGTTGATTCCCTTTACCTGGTGTCTTTAAACAGAGGATATCTCACAGGATTATTTAGCTATACATTCCTGCATAGCAGGTAGTTGGATGAAATGGTTCTTGGGAACACTTCTAAATTTGTTGTTCTGAAATAGCAACCACAAAACATGGAAATTGGATAATTCTAGCAAAATCTGATTGCAGACACTACTAAGAACCTGAAGACGTTGTGGACTGCTGCTTCTTGCCAGCAGCCACACAGGGGGCATGGGGGCTCATCTCTCCATGCTCCATTCTGTTGCAGCTTCCCCACTTCCCCATCACATGGGGGAAGCCCTTTCTCAGTGGCTCGACCCATCTTTCCTTACGGAAAGACAGGGAGCCTGTCGTTGTCTGCTGTCACTATTGTGACATCCCGAGCTCTAAAGATCACCTGGGAAGGAATCCCACTGAAGCATTGCAGCGCACCCAAATACCTCGGAGTCACTCTGGATCATGCTCTTACCTACAAGAAGCATTGCCTGAACATCAAGCAAAAAGTGGGTGCCAGAAACAATATCATACGAAAGCTGACTGGCACAACCTGGGGATCACAACCAGATACAGTGAAGACATCTGCCATTGCGCTGTGCTACTCCGCTGCTGAGTATGCATGCCCAGTGTGGAACACATCTCACCACACTAAAACAGTGGATGTGGCTCTTAATGAGACATGCCGCATTATCACGGGATGTCTGCACCCTACACCACTGGAGAAATTACACTGTCTAGCTGGTATCGCACCACCTGACATCCGCCGGGAAGTAGCAGCCAATAGTGAAAGGACCAAGGCAGAGACATCTCCAGCTCATCCCCTGTTTGGGTATCAGCCAGCACGTCAACAAATTAAATCTAGAAATAGTTTTCTAAGATCTACAGAGACACTCGCTGCAACACCTCAGCAAGCGAGAGTTCAAAAGTGGCAGGCTCAAACCCAGAACCTCAACCAATGGCTGACTCCCCCCTGGGCACACAGAGGACTGGGCGACTTGGAAGGCGCTGAACAGACTGCGCTCTGGCACCACGAGATGCAGAGCCAACCTTCAGAAATGGGGCTACAAAGTGGAATCCACGACATGCGAGTGCGGAGAAGAGCAAACTACAGACCACCTGCTGCAATGCACCCTGAGCCCCGCCACATGCAACATGGAGAACCTTCTTGCAGCAACACCAGAGGCACTCCAAGTGGCCAGATACTGGTCAAAGGACATTTAATCAACTACCAAACTCACACGTTTTGTATTCTCTCTGTTTGTTTGCTTTGTTTTGTTAGAAATGTAATATATTTGACTAGCTGCCCTGACACGAGAAATAAAACTATTGTTTTGGTGGCAGCATCACTCCAGCCATAGAGCCACTCCGGAAGTACTTGGCTGGAGTGTGATGGAAGCCATTGGGCTCCATGACTGACGGATGAAAATGCAGTCAAACCCCATAAAATAAGTACGTGTGAAGAGATCCTAAAATTATTATTATTAGATGGTGCTGAAACTACCAGAAGCACTTGGGCAGTTGCCTTGGTGCATTTAGGTCATATATGTATGTCAGTGTGATTCCTAGCTTGGTTTATTAGACCATCAAGATATATGTAACCATATAACCCTCTTAGAAGACAGAAGCAAGTGAACATAACAATACTGCTGCCAAAATTGTCATTGGCTTCAATACATATTGCAGAATATCCACTCCTCTGAAAGGAGAATCTTAGCTTGGAATAATTAATGCTTTGAAATTAGCATGCATCCCACATGCTTGAGATAAAAGTTGTTTTCCATTCAAGAGCGTAAATACCAAGGTGCATTGAAGTTCCATTTCAGCCTGCAATATCTGTAGTTCACCTTCAGAAACTGTATTCCTTACCTCTTGTTGGCATGAGATAAAAATATAAGCATGGCATTTTGACAGACATTATTGATAGCTCTTTTGTTTTGTCATGGGACACTAAGATTATATATCATGCAATCTTATGCTGAATGTCCCAAATGCAAGTCTCTGCATTTCAAGACAAGCTGACAGGATCACTGGGATAACGGGTGACCCTGAAAGTTGATGCTGTCCTTTTCACATTGTTTTATGGAATGAATGCTTATTGCTTTTCCTATGAAGAGCACTGCTTGAAGATACAGCAATTATGTTGACAATGAAATCAACAACTTTCCTCTTCTTCATCTGATCCTTCCCCTCGTTTATGCCACCGATTTCATTACTGTATGCTGGACTTCCTCCAGCTAAAATTTCAGAAATTTCTGAGGCATTGAATGCCTTGATACATGCACTTAAGACCCAGTGTGATTATGATGCTGTAACAATGTACAAGGCCTTCATCCACCAACACCATAGAAGCCTCCACTTTTTCCAGAACCTATATCTTGGTTAGAGTGAAGATAATGGCATCTAAATACATATTTGATTCTATAAAGTGAACAAAACTTTTGACAGATATTTGGTGAAAATCCATGTCTAGTTATTTGGTAAATCCAAGTCTGACAAACATATTCCTGGGACGAATTATGGAAAAGACTTTTTGTAGCACTTCAAAGGATTCTTACTTTGGAAAGAGTCTCTTTGACTCAAGAGAGAAAGAAGAAATAATGAATTGGTTTGATCTGGATCGACCATCCCAATGTGACTTACTTTATATACCGGGTCCTAGAGAAGTGCACCTGAAAAGGACCAGACGCAGAGCTTTTTCTATTTCTGCCCCTGCCTTGTGGAATTCCTTGCTGCCCTATATGAGAGCCATTCGTGAGTTAGGGCCTTTTGCCCTAGCACTTAAGACTTGGCTTTTTACTAGAGTTTTTGATCTATGTTAATTTTATCAATATCTGTATGTATGCATTTTTATCCTTTACAATTTTAGCTTGTAAATCGCCTAGAGCATCTTGGATGGAGGGCGATTAATAAGTAATTAAATGATGATGAGGATGATGATGAATGATTATCACATTCAGCAGGTAAACTGGCATTGCAACCACATCCCACTGCAAATTCTATAGCTCGCAATCCCACGATGTTCCCATCATCTACCTTGTAGTCCAATCTGTCTCTACCAACAAGATGACATCACAAATGGGCTTCTCCTTCTCTTCCGTTCACCCCCCACCCCTCTATTCCCGAGTTGTCTGAATTCTGTTTCTGTTATATTTTACAATTATATTTGTCTTTTAGTGTTTTTCATTGCTAAAATTGCTCAAAAATTATGTTAAAAGATTTCACAGTATCAAATGTGCAGGAAGGAGAGGTTGTGAGGGTATATGGAAATAATTATTCCAGGATCATCAGCCGAACTGGTGAAATTGCATGAATGAGATGTGATATTGAAGGTGTACATCCCAGTATGTTTCCATGATCCATGATAGTATGACTGCTGTGGAATAGCAGTCCTTAGTCCTGCTTAGGGAAAACTCATTAAAATAAACAACATTCCTTTTTTTGTCATTAAGAACTTAAGTCCCAGTGATTTACTAAGTCTACTGCAAGCATTACTGAGTCAGCATTCAACCTCAAATTGGGTGATAATAATTTTACTATCTTTGATTTGAATGTGAACGAGCCCTCTACATTACCCTAAGGGCTAACTAAAATGTGGTTGCAGAGCAAATAAAAAAACCCTCATCAGTTTGCAGAAGCATGTTTGCAGAAAGATTTGGTGAGATTAGGTTAGTATGTGACACCTGCACTCTACAACAAATCATAATTTGGCTACTCTGAGCTGCATTTGCAAATGATATTTATTCTATCATCCATTTGCAACCCATCTGTCAATCCTAGATCTTTTGGGTAGGATAATTTATTTCCATCCCCATAAATGACACTATCCTCGAGACATCTATTGTGTGTTCAAGAGAAAGATGATTGCAAAACTGATCCATATTATTTCATTTGACACCAAACAATGAAATGTCGACTATTTCATAAGTGCCTGGTGAACACAGCTTTGAAAAGGTGAGAAAAATTTAATACCAAAAATAAATATTACCAACATCGCAGTAGTTTAACTAAGTGGCAGCACAGCTAGGCGCTCACTACTTACGGTATGAAAGCTTTTCTTGTAAGAAATCTTGATTATAGTGCTTATTGCTAATTACTCATTAAACTAGAATAGCAATGCAAAAATGTGGTCTGTTCTTAACTATGCATAAAGGTTAAGGTTAAGGTTTTCACCTGACATGAAGTCCAGTCATGTCCGACTCTGGGGTATGGTGCTCATCCATTTCTAAGCCAAAGAATCCGGTGTTATCCGTAAACACCTCCAAGGTCATGTGGTCGGCATGACTGCATGGAGTGCCGTTAACTATGCATAATATATAATATTATTCATCAATTCTTTCCTGTTTTACTTTCACAATAGTTGTATTAAAACTTAGTTGTGTATAAGAAAATTGAATCAGGAAGTCTTATTGACTTATCTTTGAAAACATTTGAATATTCTGCACATTGCTTGCTTTACAGTATGATTTTATGAACTACTGCCATTTCAAGATATGGATTGAATACAGACTTTGCCCCCAATCTAACTTGATACTGATGTTGCAGCACCAGCCATGATATTTTATCCCCTTTCCTTTTTTTAATCCAGCCTTAAAAACTGCTCCAATATCAGGACCAGCAATTTTCTTATGGGCCACAGTAAGGAGAGGAAATGACCTAGATTGATTTTTAATGTTACTGGAAATTCAATTTTAGACTGGTGAAATCAGTGTGACTTAAATTAGTAAAGACTAACTTGTCCAGATTATTTGAATAGGTTTCATCTAAGCATAACTAAGCTAAGAATTCTTATTCAAGAATATGACTTTAAAAAGAAAAACACATCCCGCTATTGAAGCTATCTTTGGGCACCTGGAGGTTTTTTCTACTTTCCTGTCAGAGCTCCAGTGATGCTCTCTTGATGCTCTCTTCATTCCCATCACCCCCTCAACTTACCAGAGGTGTTAATTCACTTGCCAACATAAAATAATTGTATTACCACCAATTACTATGGCTGAGAATGCTCACTGTGCTGCTCTTGCATACATTTAAGCTTTAATTGAACTGTCACAGATTGTACTTTTGCATTTCATTAACATTTAACTGATGTTATTTATTTTTCACTTCCAGGTTCATGCATGTAATATACTTGCTGACAGTTCATCAGATTTATTTCATACATTGCTTTATCTGGCATATTTCATGATTAGTTAAATGTACCGGATGAAATGATTTAAAGTCAAGTGACGTCTGTGCCATTTAGCAGTATTCAGGGATGTTGTTAAGTCCAGACCTGTAGTCATAGATCCAGGATCTTGTAGGCCGAATGTAATTCTATTCACCATATGATTTTTTTTTAAAAAAAAAAAATCCCAACAAGTCAGTAGTGAGATAATGCTCCCTGCCAATGTACCTTTCCTTCCATGCTGTCTCCCTAACCATAATATGTGGCAATTTCCGTCTTTTTGTCAATCTTTATTTTAACCTACACAGGATGTCAGGCATGCTGTGGGGGCAACATGGATCTCATTCAGGTTATGTGGAAGTAGAGTTCAAGGTTGCACTTTGCTCTACAGTAAAACACAACTTATCTTGGAAATAATACCTTGTAGTGAATGCACTTCTCAATTTCTCAGTCTGTAATGAAGTTTGGCCTTATGGGTTTTGTTTTTTTTTATCGAAGGAGTTTCCTGTCATGAGCAGGCTCCCATGTTTGGAGGTAAGCTTCCTAGGACTCTTTCACTCCAGTTGTGGGCAGGGACTCCACACACTGCCCATCACACAACATCGCTGGACTGGGGGTGAAGTGTCCTAGAATGCTAAAAAAAGCCCAGTGTGATGAAGTGGAAAAAAAGGTTCCACCTAAAAATCAGGAAGAACTTCCTGACAATAACATCAGTGGAATATGCTGCTGCCTTGTAGAGTGGTCTAGTCTCCTTATCCAGAGGTTTTTAAGGAGAGGCTGAATAGCCATCTGTCAGGAATGCTTTGATTGTGTTTTCCTGCATAACAAAAGAGGGTTGGACTGACTGGCCCTTGTGATCTCTTCCAACTCTATGATGCTATGATTCTGTGTGTTTGAACTGCTAGTCAACCCTTAGCAGAAATCTTTGAATCACAATGATATATTGTTGTCATTGCTCTTTAATTCCATGACTTCTTTAAATATCAACACATAATGCACAATAGAACAAATAAAAATGTCCTACTAGCTTACTATAATAATTGATTTTTTTCACATCCACTCATGATTAATGAACCACTCCAGAATGAAAAGAAAACTAATTGCAAAAGCTTTGGTTGTCCTAAAGCAGGAATTGAAAGAGATTAATGTATCTACAGATATAGATGTAATGATATTGTTTTCCCTTTCAAGAATAAGTATACTTTTTGTTGGAATATTGGACTGGAATCCCAATAAATAAACCACATACTGCCATCTGACCAGTATTTCTCTCAATCTGTTCTTTTTGCACTAGAAACCTTGTAAAGTTTGGCATCTCTAACCTAAAGGAAAAGGGCATGTGTATTTTGCTCCTGACCTTGGAAAATTCGCTTTAAAAAACACTCACAGCTTCTCTAAGTTTTTTTCCCAGTGACTTTTGACTCCAGTGTCACTTAAAATGTCTATTGAAACAGTGATAGATATTATACAGTCCCTATAAAATCCCTTGCAATCACTGTAGAAATTGTCCTGAGGGATAGGTTAGCCTAAGCTATAAGCACAGAAACCACAGCTAGAGAGAGACACACAGAGGGAGAGGAAAAAATAGGGTGAAAAAAGGTACAATGGACAAAGATTTCTTTTTATTCTTCCAAACTTTGTGACTCATGTGTTTCTTGCCCAAGCTTGAGATGAAATAATTGGACTCAAAGGTCAGGTCACACAAACAGCTTCTCACATTTCTCTTTGGGATAGTGAAATCAGTCACTAGTCAAGATCCAGCATCTTCATATGTCCATTGTTTTCAGAGCAACAGAAGGATTTAAACTCCTGTTCAAGTCCAGTTTCTCTCTTCTGTTCTAAGAACAATTTAAAATTTCAGTGGCAGCTTCAAATTTTGTAAAAGAGACTAATTCCTACTCTGCTAATGACCATCCTCTTCTTGGCATTACTCATCTCTTACCTCTAACCATTTTAAAGTAATAGAAAGAGGGTGATCTCAAAATGTTTCCTCTCAACACAAGATAATCAAAACTAAAGAGGTTTTGCATGCCTTCCTCCTTGATGTTCACATATGAATTAAAGTGTTTTTCAAATCTGCTTAATATTTTCATGTCCCACCTTGTGAATTATGAAGTGTTTATCTTTGCAAGGAAATCAAATTCTGTGCTATTAGAAGATGGAATATATTTTCTGAAAAAAATATGTCATTTATACATATTATGAAATCATTCCTGTTGGTTTTGAAGGCTCCTTTGGGCTTTAGAAAAGAACTGACCAATTCGTCAAAAGCGCTGTGGACTTCTGCTTCTTACCAACACTATTCTACAATGTACAAAATCTTGTTCATGAATGAAATAACTGGTAAATGAAGACTTCAAACTGTGCTACCTACAGGTATGGAAAACTAGAACTATTATGTACAATGCTAAAGCATGGATATTCCATGTAAACTAATCTCGGTTAATATAGCTCTGAATAAACTCAAATCCTAAACCTGGGAAATTGGCAACTCAACATTATTCTACAATGTATATGTTTATACCCCTTTGTGTTTCATTTAGACTAATTTGGAATGCTTCTAATGATACAGCTTTCCCCATCCTCTTGTACAGTTCCCTCTTCAGAGGAGTTTTTCCGCAACCCAACACATTTAACAGTATGAAAATTGCCACAGCTGTCAACAACCTGTTTCCATCTGTTAATCATTTGCTCTTATTCCTGGCACTGCAGTTTCTACGATGCTATAATTAATTCTCTTTGTTTTGTGCTTACTTTACATGAATACTTTCCCCTTGGAATTTTCTTCGTGAAGATAAGAGATGCTGATTCAAGTCTGCAGAATCTCACATAGGACAGTACCACCTCACAAGGCATACAGGGTAGCTCTTTGATTAAAATTGCTCAGATATTCCTCCTTCTAAACAGGTAATCTCTCTACAAGTTGGCGTTATATAGATGCTGTCAAAAATTATCCTGCTTTGGGGATGAAAGTGACATTCATCAGATCCATGCTTCCATATCAAAATACTGTTATCTGTTTTGCACTTGTGAGACTGACAGAACAGAGCACGCAATTCCTTACTTGTCTATGCTTGTGAGACTCATAACACATTTTGAGCAAAACCATGTACATGAGTGAAGAGACTTATTTCAGATAACACTTAGCTACAAATATTGAAATATTTGAAAAATACACCAGTCAGTGAAAAAAAAACATTGTAAAAAATATGAAAATCAGAAAAATAAGCACATTTTGAAGACACACATCAATGCATGTACACATTTCTCAACAGCAAACCCACATCTTGAATATCTGATAGGTAAATTGGAAACAGAGAAACACAATGAGAAGTCGATTGGCAAATGACAGATTTCCACATCCCTATTCTGTACACATAGGGAAGGAAGATAAGGTTCAGTGAAAGAATAACATTGTTAGAATGTTTGAACAACCTCTGTTCTTTTCATGTCTTTGGATAATTATTTGTAAAATAAATTACCTTCTTTCCAAACTACTGTGCTACAAGTAAAACAAGAGTGCTCTTCAAGCAGAACCCCTAGCACTGTCGGTGGAAAAGTGCTCTGCTCAAATTCCATATTGTTTTCTTCTCCAGTGAATGTGACAAATGATGAGAATTGCAGCAAGTGAACACAGATGCAAACGGAAGGCTTTGATCAGAGACAATGAAACAGTGCAATTCTGTTAATTTCTAGCAATAATGTTTCAAAGTAGTTTCATGATGTTTACAGAGAAAATTAGATGTCTGCTCTGATTCTATTAATTCTAACCTGGTGTTTAAATATATGTTGCATTATCGCACTACAACCCTTATCGAGTGAAAAATCCACCAATCCATCCAATAGTTCGAATTGGTTATGGAAACCCACTACACAAGGCACACCCTGCCACAAAGGAAGGCAATGGTCATCCCACTCAGAACAAAACTTGCCAAGAAAGCCCCCATGATAAATTCACTTTAGGGTTGCTAGAATGCATTTCTGACTTTCCTATCCTAAGACGGATTTCCTGAAACAATAAATGCATTTTTTAAATTTTCTTTCTGCTTTCTCATGTTCTTCATATAGTACATTTTATTATTTATTAGCTTGGGGACCCAGCAATGCCTGAATATTTGAGCAAGGCATTGTTTGTCGTCTGTACTTCAAGTATGGTTTAAATCCAATGTTTGCTGGATTCAGTGGGTGTGGGTGAAATACAACTCCCATATGCCAAGTTCAATCACCCCCAAACCCCACTGTATGCACAGTTGGCCATTTTGGGTCTGTGTGCCACATTTGGTCCAGATCCATCATAGGCTGGTTTCAGTGCTTTCTGGATATGAGTGAACTACAACTCTCAATTGCCAAGGATAATAACCTCCAAGCCCCACCTGTAGGCATAGTTGTCCATGTTGGTTCCGTGTTGGTTCCAAGTTTGGTCGAGGTTCACCATTGGTGGGATTCACAATGCTCTCTGGACGCAGGGGTGAACTATAACTCCCGAATGGGTGAGTCAGACCCACCCCCAAGGCCTTCCACTATGTTCTCTTGGTCGGGGGGGGGGGGATCTGTGTGCCAAGTTTGGTCCAGGTGTATCAGTTCTGGGAGTCACAGTGGTCTCTGCAAGTGAATGAAGGCAAACAAACTGCTGAAATACCAACCGGGAAGGACCCCTCTGAAGCCTTACCAGAATGAAACACAAGCCGCTTAATCTTTTGGTTAAATTTGGGGAAGATTTGTTGATTCCGACTTTTCTTCATGATCTTTCTCCACTGCCCCAGGAGTGGGGCCTGCCGGCTGCTTGCATAATTAATATGAGCAGCTGCATGTAGTTTTTTTCCTCATTAGCCTAGCCATAGCCAATCAGAAGAAGGAAGCAGATCACATGTCTTTTTACAAGGCTTGGTCTATATATAGCTGTGCAAGGTCTTCCATTTTCAGTGGGTGGTATGCTGTTGAAAAGAGAGAATGTGTGTGTGTTTTAGTTCCGTTTGTTTTTTTTCCTCAGTGTCTACTGCTGCCTGCTTTTGTTTAGCCACATCACATTCATTAAACACTACTGAGCCACCCACTTAAGAAATGACAACCTACTGTGTTCATTACATGATGTAGGTGTCAAGCGTAGGGTAGAGATATCTTGGCATTTAAAAAGGGTTGCAAAGGGTTATCTTTTCAGATGGCTTCTGTTTGGCAAGTGACTTTTGTGCAAATTTTCCAGATAATGTGCAAAATGGCCAGTCCTGTCTTGTGATGTTATTTGTCATTCTCAGCTTTCAAATGACATGGTTATGCAATTTGTGGGAGAAGCCAAAATGCCCCTTTGAGAAAAAGCTCCACTATTACCTTTTGCTAATGGAGGAGGAAGGATCAGCAGTATGTTGTGTTCATTTCTATCTCATGCACTTCTGGGGGCTTACCTTCTTTTTTTCTGTCTTGCGTGTGACATGTGTTACCTTCATCTCCTCTCCTTATTTCCTCCCTCCTTCCTTCTTCCAACATGGAGAAAGAGAGAGAGAGAGGAGGATCACCAAAATGGAGGCAAAGGGAGAGCCCCCACATGCCTTTTCCCCTCCTGCTCCTCCTTCAGGTGACACCAATGTCCTTTGTTTGTTACTTGTTAGCTTAGATCTGTGACTCTGTTGTCCTATTTTTTTCTGGTTTCTGTGGGCATGCTCTGCATTCCAACACCCCCCCCCCCCCCCCAATTTAAAAATTACAAAAAAGCCCTTGGTTGTTACTCTCACTGTGCCTTCTATCTTTTTTCTCCTCCTCCTCCTCCTCTTCTTCTTCTTCTTCTATCTTTTCTATTTTGTGTGTACTTTTGCACAAATAGTACACACAAGCATTTCACACATATAATAAAAATACTCTATTTCACTCTCTCTGTCTATGTGTGTGTGTGTGTGTGTGTGTGTGTGTATTGAGGGAGCCTTTCAGTCTGGGCTGGGAAGCACACTTTCTTAGAAAAACCTTTAGAAATTTCCTAAAAAGTCAGTGGATGATCAAAATGTCCTGAAACTTGTGACCTACAAGTGTCACAACTTTTATCTCAGTAGACGTAAAATGGTGAAAAAACAAGCATTGCCATTTTCCCCATTGTCACAAATAGACTCAATCTTACCAAAATGGAAATGAAACTCTGGATTTTGAATTCTGAATCTGAATGCCCCCCCTCACCCCACAATCTCCCAGAATCTACCTGAAAGTAACGGTGTACACCCCTAGTTTCTTCTGACCTGTCATAGGTTTCTTGCTTTGTCTTGCAATGTACATTTCTCACCATGAAATGGCAGTTTTAACACCTATTGGTAAGACATTGCATTTGCTAGCATGGAAGCTGGCCAAACCACATTGTATGAAACTGTGCATTGCTAAAAGTAACTGTGGGATAAAAGTACCAGTGCCACTTCAGATAACACAGGAAGCAACTGATTGCTAGAACAGGAGGTTAAATGAAGACAAGTTCAAGGGAGGAAATTTTATACCACATTTCAGCAGCATAGCTTAGGAACGACAGCTTCTCAAGATATGAAGTTTCTAGATGCATAAAAGGAAACATAAATTTTCACACATCAGTACTCTAATATAAAGGCTTCAATGCAAATGACTGCCCTGCAGAACCTTATATGAATTTGGGGCTTTTAAAAAGGGATTTAAGTTTCATTAGAGAAGTCTCTTGGACGTTTGAGATAGACATAATCCTGGTCTTATGATTCACTTTCCTCTCTGAAGCATCTTACTCGTTCTAGGGGGGCTGACATTTTTTGAAGATAAGAAGTGCACTGCTAATCAGTGAGAATATACTGTAATGTATAAATAAAATTGAATTGGAATATTGAAATGTAAGACTCCAGGGAAAAGAAAAATGAAGATAGTTTCTTTTTTATTCTTATAAGGTTTTTCTTTGCCTAGATCAGAATAAAATGCCCTGATATGAAATGTGAGATGAATGTAGAAATAATCTGAAGGTTTACCTCAACTATCAATGCGAATCTTTTCATTTAGTGCTATTTAATTTTTTCAACCTAACTAAGCATTGTATATCTATGAGCTGGATAATATATACACTCATGTATAAATTGACCACATATCTAAGTTGAGGGCATGGTTTGGGGCCAAAATTATGGAAATTGATATATACTATAAATTCATCTATAAGTCTAGACATTTTAGTCACATAATTGTCCTAAAAAGCCTGGGTTGATATCCATGGGTCAGCGTATGTACTGTACTTTAGCTCTTATCAAAAAGAAATTATTCTCTTCACTGAGTAGACTGGTAAAAGCTGAAGGCTTAGTATGTCCTGAAGCATCTAAAAGAAGCAACAATCCTCTCTACTCTCCTTGCCATGGTGCCGCTTTTGCTTTTTTGAATGCTTGGGCAAGGAAATGGTAGTGGCGGCCAGGTGTAAGTGGTCCCACAAAGCAATGCTAGTGCTTTCTGCTCTCCATCAAATAACACTTGGTTTATCCATGGGTCTTAACAGAATCTATAATTTTGGCTTCAAAATCTTCCCTCAACGTAAATGTATGCACAAGTACAGGCATTCCCCAAGTTACAAAAATCTGACTCACAAATGACTCATAGTGAAGAACAGGGATAAGACAACAGGAAGGGAGAGAATACTACCACTAGAAATAGAAATTGACTTAGAAGAGTTAACATGGAGAAAAGATTTCTCCACCGAAGCTTTCTCACCAATCCTTGTTTCCACATCCAGCCAATTCTGGGGGGCGGGGGGGGGGGGGGGTGATGCTCAACTCTATTTATAAACTTAAGAGCCAGCAATCAGGGGGAGACATTAGGAGTACCTGAGGTGAACAAAGCATGGCAACTATTTATAAGAGTGATTTCTTTTTTCTTTTTTTTTTGCACAAGCTTCCTGCAGAAAAACCATGGTTATAATTTTAATAGAAAAGTCCCTGGTTCTTCCTTTCTGCTGTCTTTTTGCTCCCAAACAGCATATTGGCAGGGCCCTGATGGGGAAGTCACTTGCTCGGAATGAGGTGCCCAGGTTCAATCGGGTCATTTCCATAGCACTGATCACATGGCTAGGCACTTCATTCATAGAATCATAGAATCAAAGAGTTGGAAGAGACCTCATGGGCCATCCAGTCCAACCCCCTGCCAAGAAGCAGGAATATTGCATTCAAATCACCCCTGACAAATGGCCATCCAGCCTCTGCTTAAAAGCTTCCAAAGAAGGAGCCTCCACCACACTCCGGGGCAGAGAGTTCCACTGCTGAACGGCTCTCACAGTCAGGAAGTTCTTCCTAATGTTCAGATGGAATCTCCTCTCTTGTAGTTTGAAGCCATTGTTCCACGTCCTAGTCTCCAGGGCAGCAGAAAACAAGCTTGCTCCCTCCTCCCTGTGGCTTCCTCTCACATATTTATACATGGCTATCATATCTCCTCTCAGCCTTCTCCTCTTCAGGCTAAACATGCCCAGTTCACTAAGCCGCTCCTCATAGGGCTTGTTCTCCAGACCCTTGATCATTTTAGTCGCCCTCCTCTGGACACATTCCAGCTTGTCAATATCTCTCTTGAATTGTGGTGCCCAGAACTGGACACAATATTCCAGATGTGGTCTAACCAAAGCAGAATAGAGGGGTAGCATTACTTCCTTAGATCTAGACACTATGCTCCTATTGATGCAGGCCAAAATCCCATTGGCTTTTTTTGCCGTCACATCACATTGTTGGCTCATGTTTAACTTGCTCATGTTGCTCATGTATGTACTGTCAGCTCATGTTGTCCATGAGGATTCCAAGATCTTTTTCACACGTACTGCTCTCGAGCCAGGCGTCACCCATTCTGTATCTTTGTATTTCATTTTTTCTGCCAAAGTGGAGTATCTTGCATTTGTCACTGTTGAACTTCATTTTGTTAGTTTTGGCCCATCTCTCTAATCTGTCAAGATCGTTTTGAATTCTGCTCCTGTCCTCTGGACTATTGGCTATCCCTCCCAATTTGGTGTTGTCTGCAAACTTGATGATCATGCCTTCTAGCCCTTCATCTAAGTCATTAATAAAGATGTTGAACAGGACCGGGCCCAGGACGGAACCCTGCGGCACTCCGCTCGTCACTTCTTTCCAAGATGAAGAGGAAGCATTAGTGAGCACTCTCTATGTTCGTCCACTTAACCAATTACAGATCCATCTCACCATAGTTTTGCCTAGCCCACATTGGACTAGTTTCCTTGCCAGAAGGTCATGGGGGACCTTGTCGAAGGCCTTACTGAAATCCAGGTACGCTACATCCACGGCATTCCCCGCATCTACCCAGCTTGTAGCTCTATCGAAGAAAGAGATCAGATTAGTCTGGCATGACTTGTTTTTGATAAATCCATGTTGACTATTAGCGATGACTGCATTTGTTTCTAAGTGTTTGCAGACCGCTTCCTTAACAATCTTTTCCAGAATCTTGCCCGGTATCGACGTGAGGCTGACTGGACGGTAGTTGTTTGGGTCATCCTTTTTTCCCTTCTTGAAGATTGGGACCACATTGGCCCTCCTCCAATCTGCTGGAACTTCTCCCGTTCTCCAAGAACTCTCAAAGATGGTTGCCAATGGTTCCGAAATGACTTCCGCTATTTCCTTCAATACTCTGGGGTGTAGTTGATCTGGCCCTGGGGACTTGAACTCATTAAGAGCGGCCAGGTATTCCTGGACGACTTCTTTCCCAATTTGGGGTTGGATGTCCTCCAATCCCTCATCCACTCCATCTTGCTGAGGTTGAAGACTCTCTTTTTGTGAGAAGACCGAGGCAAAGAAGGCATTAAGTAGTTCTGCCTTTTCCCTAACCCCTGTCAGCATTGCCCCATCTTCTCCTCGAAGAGGTCCTATCGCCTCCTTGTTTTTCCTTTTTCTACTGACATAAGAATAGAAGCCCTTTTTATTGTTTTTAATGTCCCTGGCAAGTCTGAGCTCGTTTTTTGCTTTAGCCTTGCGAACCTTTTCCCTACAGGTGTTGGCCATTTGTTTGAATTCTTCTTTGGTGATTTCTCCCTTTTTCCACTTCTTGTGCATGTCTCTTTTGTGTCTTAGCACAGTTAGAAGTTCTTTGGACATCCATTCTGGCTTCTTTGCACTTGTCCTATTTTTTCTCTTTGTTGGCACGGTTTGCAATTGCGCCTTGAGTATTTCACTCTTGAGAAATTCCCATCCATCCGTAACTCCCTTGTCTTCTAGTATCTGTGTCCACGGAATGCTGCTCAGCGTTTCCTTCATTTTTTGGAAATCAGCTCTCCTAAAGTCCAAAATGCGAGTTTGACTTGTCTTAGTTTTGGCCTTCCTTTGTACCTCAAATTGCAGGAGCACATGGTCACTTGCCCCTAAGGATCCTACCACTTCAACCGCATCGATCAGGTCCTCCGCATTTGTTAGGATGAGATCAAGAGTAGCCAATCCTCTTGTTGCCTCTTCTACCTTCTGGACCATGAAATTGTCTGCAAGGCAAGCGAGGAATTTGTTGGACCTTGTACTCATGGCCGAGTTTGTTTTCCAGCAAATATCGGGATAATTGAAATCGCCCATGACTACTACATCTCTTCTCTGTGCCTGTTTGGTCAACTGTTGGCAGAAGACTTCATCAAGTTCTTCCTCCTGGCTTGGGGGTCTGTAGTAGACGCCTACAACGACATCTTTTTGAGTCCCAGTTCCCTTGATTCTTATCCAGATGATTTCAAGCTGGTTTCCCAGATTGCTGTCTTGAATCTCTTCTGCAGCATAAGAGTTTTTGACATATAAGGCTACTCCGCCTCCTCTCCCCTTTGTTCGGTTTCTGTGAAAGAGGTTATACCGCTCGATATCTACATTCCAGCGATAGGAGTCATCCCACCAGATTTCAGTGATGACTATGATATCATATTTGTGGTGTTGTGCTAAAAGTTGGAGTTCATCTTGTTTATTTCCCATGCTCTGTGCATTAGTATAAAGACATGTGCATTAGTGTAAAGACATTCTGATGAAAAACAGTTTGGCTGCGAAGGCAGCAGCAGGCAGATAATTTTGGAGGAGGAAAAATAAAAACTGTGCTGATTTGAATTTGTGGTATAGAGAGCAATACAAGTTCAGTGTGGTATATTACAGGTAGATATGGCATTATTGGGTGAATCTGGGCCAATTCCAGCACTGAATATTCAGAAATACCACTGGATTATTTTTATGATGTTGATTTATTTCAGTAAAAACATCTAGTGGGTTCTTTTTTTAACTATTACTTAATTCTTCCTTTCTTGTCTCCTAATCTACATTGGCTCCTTTTTAGAATACACAAACTTTGGAATTTTTTAGTGCATTATTCAACAAAATGACAATTTCTTTTGGATGAAAGACGGAGTCTCACATAATATGTGGTTCTTTTACAGATGTCATAGAAAAACTATAAAATACATTTTATTTTATTTTGCTTTAGATTTACCTCTTCTAAATCTACAAGTTGGTTTCTTCTTACTCCCCCATATGCTAAAACCCTTCAAAGGTTTAGAAAGAAGATTCTAGGAGACTAGGAATTTCATTTCTCTTTAGCCACGGAAACTAAGTAGGGGACACTGGATAAGTCACATTCTAAACAAATCTTACCAAGAAAACCCACAGACCATTCACACCACAAAATTATAGCATTCCATCCTGTGGGCTACTGTAGCTTATAGTGTGGGCAGAGGCACTAGAAGATTGAAAAGTCTAATGGTATCCTCCATAAGTTGACAATCCCAGGAATCTTTAGAATGGAACCATGAGAGTCAAAGTGAAATCATAGCACAATAATTATATAGTGTGAGTGCCCCTCCATGATAGATGAACCAAGGGTCGACATGATTTGAAGGCACACAACAATATCATCATCAACCATGACCATCACAGAGGTTTAAAAGAGAATGGAATGAAGTTTATATGGATTTGGAAAATTTAGTGCAATTTCTCCCAGCCAGTCATGCTGGTTCATTGTTTTTTTTTAAACATTAGACCCTTTGGACCAGTAGGCAGAACCAATGCCTTACTAAAGGAATGGATGCCCCTGCTCTTCCAGACCTTCCCTGCTTAGAAGTAGAGAAGTTTAGTCCTTATATGACTGATGTATTTCACCCTCTGGAATCAGAAGTTTTACACACACAAAAATCAGAATGCCAGGAATTTATAGCTCCTCATGACACTCAGATTCTGACGGACTGAGGCAGACAGGAGCCCTATTCCACAACAGGAGGTGGCAGATATTGAGGACACATTACCATCCTTTGCAGAGAGATTGAGAGACAAGGCGAGATTACACCAATCTAAATGACTGTTAAATAATTTACTAACTAGGCACCCAGTGACCCAGAGACAGCTACCTATATATCTCCCAGCAGCTCCCTAGAGGATTTGTTGCTTGCAACCATTCTATATTGGTGACTAGCAGTATTTTGACATTCATGTTTTGTTGACCTTGGGCCTGCTATAATTTCTGCCTCTATCTTAGCCCTTGATGGCTTTGTTTATTTTGACTATTGATTTGCTATATAATGTCTGAGCTAACTACTTCCCCTTTGCTTCTCCCTATAGCCTACTGGATAATCTATGACTGACTATGACTAAATTAACTTCCTGATAGCCCTTCCACTCCAACCACCTGGTTCCTTGGTCATTTGCTGACTGGAACATAGGAAAATGAGCTGCATAATCACATCATGAAAAGGAAGTGGTGACATATTTTGGAGTATATAGAACCCTTGATGTCTTTTCAAGATGTGTTTATGGATAAGAAAGTGCCACTCTCCTAGTTGTTATGTTTCACTATACTGATGCATGAAAGGCTTGGAAAACCTTGATGATCACAGCCCTATTGATCCGTAGGGTAGAGTTCCAAGGGCTGCTGCTTATTATTATTTTTACATACATACTAGCCACATGGGCAAGCTAGATGATAAATATCAGATCTAATCAAATGGAAATAATATTTTAAAGAGAAAAAACTTACTTTTCAGTTGTGTGAAGTTTACCAGCACAGGGTCTGGCATTCTACATGAAGGAACATCACGCTAAAATAATTGTGGATACAAAAAAAAAATCAGACTGTGGGAAACTAGTTTGATTTTTTGTTATGAAGTTTCAAAGAAAACAGAAAGGGGCTCAATGGAATGAAGCAAGCAAAAGGTAATTTGGTCTTTTGATGTGTAAACAGATTTAGTACAACAAAAATCAATGAGGAAATCCTCCTCAGGAATATGTACTTTAACATATTATCATATTTCATTATTTTACAAAAATCAATTTCAATTACAGACCAGTTTTCAAACAGAGTTATGTCTTTCAGGAAAGCATATAGCCATCAAAACTTCAATCAAAGTCTCTCATAAAAAAATAAATATCCATAAAGCGGTGTGTTATTGTCCTTTTAATGATAGTTGAATGCCTATAATTCTTCTCATGTCCGCTTATATGTCAGCTTCTTGACATTATCGGTCTTCATTTCAAACTCTACTCTTTGAAGAGAGTGGTACAGAAAATGCTGATATGATCTCGGGGATTATTTTAAATTGCCAGATGGGTTCATGGTTAAAAAAAATTCTTCTGAAAAAATAACACATAGAAAACCATTACTATGATGATGGGGGAGGAATGTTGGCTTTTATTTGAAAAGGACATGAAATGGACAGTTCTGGGGTGTATGGCTTCACTTTTTCTCAGAAAATTCCTGTCCATCTTAAATAATACCCACCAACATTTTACAGATGAAAAGCAGAGCATGTGCGGTCAAACAACATTCTAGCATGGTTAAGATGACAAAAAATATTAATGAGGGGAAATACACAAGCTAGGACATGCGGTAGCAGTTTGCTTTTACCTGAGTCTACAGGGAAGGCCAAAATACAGCCTTCTCTTATCCTCTCCCTTCTGCTAAATTAACAAAGTGTGAAATAATTTTTGCACTTGTATTGAAGTAAGTCAAGGACAAAAAAAAGTGCAGGAAGAGAGAGAGACTGGCACATTTTTAAAAGGTGGTGAAAAAGCGGGATGACAGATGACTAACTGGGACTGTCTGTTCCAAACTGGGATGGTTAGAGAGTATATAGATAAAAGTACTACCTCTTGCCTATAGAGTAATTCTGATTTCCTGGGTATCATTATTGATGGGATCTACTCATACAGAGAAGATGAAATCTTTTTAGAAGTCAAAGGCATCAATTTAGTCACCTGCGAAATTTATCATTGTCACTGTGAATCAGTATACCTGAAAAATAAATGAGAAAAGTATCTGTAAATCATATTTTTCTTACACAGTGCACTTTTTGAATGTAATCAGTAATTGTCAGACAGCATTCATGTGTTAAGAGCTGCATTTTTATTCAAGGCTGCCACATGTGGAAAGTAGGTTTGTGCACGGATTCATTTTGGCCATTTGACTTCGGCTTCTTCAGGTTGTTCGGCTTGTTCGGATGCTCACGTGGCTGACAGTTGTGGTTACCTTCTCTTCTATTTGAGACCATGCAGTGCACGGAGAGGCTGCTGTGTGCTCGCATGGGGTTTCCCTGTGAGCCCTGCCTGCTGGGCCAATAAGAACAGAAGAAATATGAAGTGTCTTATGCAAGCTGTGTATATTTAATGGGGTGAGCACCTCCATTGCTAAGTTGTGTCCTAGCTCTAGAGAGAGGTGCTTCAGTTTGATTGCCTTGCCAACGCTCACTCTCAGCTTTAGCTTTTGGCTTGGCCTGGCCTCTCTCTAGTATTGAATCTTTTTTGATTTTCCTATTTTTTCTTGATTCTTTATTTAGTGGAACTGGGAGTTGTAAAGTGTGGGCAGGTGGGTGTGTGGTATTTGGGGACTTGTGGATGGGTGTGTTTGTCTTTTAGGGTGATTTTGAGTCAACCTTTAGCCTTTATTAAAGCCTTTAGCTTTTTCTCTTATCTCTCTTCCCTCCTCTCTTAAAATATTGTTGTTATTAATAATTACAAGAATTCTAGCAAACAGCAAATCCTCATTCTCAAAACAACCAATCTAAACTTGATCTATGTTTTATTGTTATGATTTTATGGATGTTAATGCTTTTTTAAATATTGTACTTCTGTTTCTATGGTATTGAATTTTGCCTTGTAAACCGCCTCGAGTCGCTGGAAGGCTGAGAGGGGCGGTATACAAATACAGTAAATAAATAAATAAATAAACTTGAAACCAATATCTAAAAATTTCCTTCTTTTGCAATCTCAGCAGAAGTTTTCTCTGTTGCTTTATTATATTTCTCTCAGTGCTCTCTGCCTTCTTTATTTCACTGAATAATAATATCCTCTAAAAACATTGTTTTTTTTCCAAACATGGCTAGATTTCCAATGATACATTTTGAAAAAAAAATTCACTGGTGGATCATAAAGGAGTGTTTTTTTCTAATACGGGGACATGCTGATGGCTTGCTTGTGGATAATGGGCTGCTGACCTTTTCCAGTATGTTGTGAGAACAAGAAATGCAAAACTTTGGGAAAAGTTGCTATTTCTTATTAGTAAAAAAAGTCTGATGTAGAAGTGCATCTTTGACATTTGGCAGGAAGGAATGGTACCCTGCTGCTGCTCCTGGAGAAGTTACAGGGTGGGGCTATCAGGGAATACCTTTTTGGGATTTTAAAAAAGATTTTAAATCTAAAAAAAAGAAATTCTTATAAATCAGGGGATGACCCAAACATTCTGAAACATGGTGGGTCAACAGTGGTATGTTCTCCAAGTGTGGCCATTTTCATCCCGACAGTCCTAAAAATGATGGGAAGGGGAGCCCGGGAAACCCCCTTCCCATTGCCACCAATGAGCTGGATCTACCTGCATTTTTTGGCTGCAGACTGAAAACAGTCATTCAGATGCCCATCCATTTTTGGGAGGTGTGCAAAATCAGAACTGAGATCCCTCAAAATTCAGATAGCAGAAACAGATTGGGATTCAGCTGAAATGCACAAGCCTAGTGGAAAGTTGTATGCCACTGGTGCTACCAGAAACTGTTTTGAAATTCCTGTACTGCAGAGTCATACACTCCAGCAAAGGATCACCGCCTTGTCGGGGCGCTGGAGCTTGAGCACCTCAATGATGTCATGAGCGAAACCGTGAAGGGCCACCCAAGACGGGACGGTTGTGGCAGAGAGGTCAGACCAAGCGTGATCCCTGGGGAAGGCAATGGCAAACCACTCCAGTATCCTTGCCAAGAAAACTAAATGGACCAGTACAACCAGAGATATGTCGGTATGCCATTGGAAGATGGGACTCCCAGGTCGGAAGATGGCCAAAATGCTACTGGGGAGGAGCAGAGGATAAGTTCAACTAGCCCCAGATGTGATGACGCAGCTAGCTCAAAGCCGAAAGGAAGGCTAGCGGCCGACGGTACTGGAGGCGAACGACGAATCCGATGCTCTAAAGATCAACACACCATAGGAACCTGGAATGTAAGATCTATGAGCCAGGGCAAATTGGATGTTGTTATTGGTGAGATGTCAAGACTAAAGATAGACATTCTGGGGGTCAGCGAACTGAAATGGACTGGAATGGGCCACTTCACATCAGATGACCACCAGATCTACTACTGCGGACAAGAGGAACATCGAAGAAATGGAGTAGCCTTCATAATTAATAAGAAATTCGCTAAAGCGGTGCTTGGATACAACCCAAAAAATGACAGAATGATCTCAATTCGAGTGCAAGGAAAGCCTTTCAACATCACAGTGATCCAAATATACGCCCCAACCACAGCTGCTGAAGAAGCAGAAGTAGATCAGTTCTATGAGGATCTGCAGGACCTACTGGATAATACACCAAAAAGAGACATTATTTTCATTACAGGAGACTGGAATGCCAAGGTGGGAAGTCAAATGACAACTGGGATCACAGGCAAGCATGGTCTGGGAGAACAAAATGAAGCGGGACGCAGGCTGATAGAATTCTGCCAGGAAAACTCGCTGTGTATAACGAATACTCTCTTCCAACAACCTAAAAGACGGCTTTATACATGGACCTCACCAGATGGTCAACACCGAAATCAGATTGACTACATCCTTTGCAGCCAAAGGTGGCGGACATCCATCCAGTCGGTGAAAACAAGACCTGGGGCTGACTGTAGCTCAGATCACGAACTTCTTATTGCCCAATTTAGAATAAAACTAAAGAGATCAGGGAAAATACACAGACCAGTTAGATATGATCTCACTAACATTCCTAGCGAACATACAGTGGAAGTGAAGAACAGATTTGAAGGACTAGATTTAGTAAACAGAGTCCCAGAAGAACTATGGACAGAAGTCCGCGACATTGTTCAGGAGGCGGCAACAAAGTACGTTCCAAAGAAAAAGAAAACCAAGAAGGCAAAATGGTTGTCTGCTGAGACACTGGAAGTAGCCCAAGAAAGGAGGAAAGCAAAAGGAAACAGGGATGATAAGGGGAGATATGCCCAGTTAAATGCGCAATTCCAGAGGTTAGCCAGAAGAGATAAGGAACTATTTTTAAATAAGCAATGCATGGAAGTGGAAAAAGACAACAGAATAGGAAGGACAAGAGACCTCTTCCAGAAAATTAGAAACATTGGAGGTAAATTTCAGGCAAAAATTGGTATGATAAGAAACAAAGATGGCAGGGACCTAACAGAAGCTGAAGAGATCAAGAGAAGGTGGCGAGACTATACAGAAGATCTGTATAGGAAGGATAACAATATCGAGGATAGCTTTGACGGTGTGGTGAATGAATTAGAACCAGACATCCTGAGGAGTGAGGTTGAATGGGCCTTAAGAAGCATTGCTAACAACAAGGCAGCAGGAGATGATGGGATCCCAGCTGAACTGTTTAAAATCTTAAAAGATGATGCTGTCAAGGTGATGCATGCCATTTGCCAGCAAATATGGAAAACACAAGAATGGCCATCAGACTGGAAAAAATCAACTTATATCCCCATACCAAAAAAGGGAAATGCGAAAGACTGCTCAAACTTCCGTACAGTGGCCCTTATTTCTCATGCCAGTAAGGTAATGCTCAAGATCCTGCAAGGAAGACTCCAGCAATACATGGAGCGAGAGTTGCCAGATGTTCAAGCTGGGTTTAGAAAAGGCAGAGGAACGAGAGACCAGATTGCCAATATCCGCTGGATAATGGAGAAAGGCAGGGAGTTTCAGAAAAACATCTACTTCTGCTTCATTGACTATTCTAAAGCCTTTGACTGTGTGGATCATAATAAATTGTGGCAAGTTCTTGGTGGGATGGGCATCCCAAGCCACCTCGTCTCTCTCCTGAGGAATCTGTACAAGGACCAAGTAGCAACAGTCAGAACTGACCACGGAACAACAGACTGGTTCAAGATTGGGAAAGGCGTACGGCAAGGCTGCATACTCTCACCCAACCTTTTTAACTTGTATGCAGAACACATCATGCGATGTGCGGGGCTGGATGAATGCAAAGCTGGGGTGAAAATTGCTGGAAGAAACATTAACAACCTCAGATATGCAGATGACACCACTCTGATGGCCGAAAGCGAGGAGGAGCTGAGGAGCCTTCTAATCAAGGTGAAAGAAGAAAGCGCAAAAGCCAGGTTGCAGCTAAACGTCAAAAAAACCAAGATTATGGCAACAAGAATGATTGACAACTGGAAAATAGAGGGAGAAACCGTGGAGGCCGTGACAGACTTTGTATTTCTAGGTGCAAAGATTACTGCAGATGCAGACTGTAGCCAGGAAATCAGAAGACGCTTACTTCTTGGGAGGAGAGCAATGTCCAGTCTCGATAAAATAGTGAAGAGTAGAGACATCAGACTGGCAACAAAGATCCGCCTAGTCAAAGCCATGGTATTCCCTGTAGTAACCTACGGATGTGAGAGCTGGACCTTAGGGAAGGCTGAGCGAAGGAAGATCGATGCTTTTGAGCTGTGGTGTTGGAGGAAAGTGCTGAGAGTGCCTTGGACTGCGAGAAGATCCAACCAGTCCATCCTCCAGGAAATAAAGCCCAACTGCTCACTGGAGGGAAAGATACTAGAGACAAAGTTGAAGTACTTTGGCCACATCATGAGGAGACAGGAAAGCCTAGAGAAGACAATTATGCTGGGGAAAGTGGAAGGCAAAAGGAAGAGGGGCCGACCAAGGGCAAGATGGATGGATGGCATCCTTGAAGTGACTGGACTGACCTTGAGGGAGCTGGGGGTGGTAACGGCCGACAGGGAGCTCTGGCGTAGGCTGGTCCATGAGGTCACGAAGAGTCGGAGACGACTGAACGAATGAACAACAACAACAGAGTCATACATATATTTTTTAAAAAAAATACAAAACATTTTCTCTGAGCACAGAGGATACATGCTTGTGAGGATGTGCTGCATGTGCGTGTATTTCTGTTTTGTAAGCAAAAGCTTTCCCTGTCCCAGGGTACGTCTATGCTTCTCTGCATCTCCATGTAAGGAGCAATTTCAGGGCATGTGGTGCTAGAGAAGAAGAAAATTGATTTTGTTGTGCCAGGTGGCTTCAAAGCCTATGAGAGCTATCTCTTCCCCCATATCTGGGTTGAGTTGCTCAGCACACATGTTGTATGCATGTTAATTTTGCAAAACATTGAAAATATAGGAAACATGAACAAGGGAAAGAATTGTTGAGAAAGTCCATGGGTAGGGTTGCCATATTCCCTTTCCTCAAATCCAGATGCCTAATTTGCATATTATGCTAATTATTCTAATTGTACAAAATGTTCTAATTTGCATCCTAATTATGCAAATTATGGGTATTGATTGTTGCATTTCCCCCTCTACTATGTTTCAAACTTCAGATTATCTAAGCAATTCTAATTCTAAACTGCTGGACTTTGAACAGGGAAACCCAAGTTCTTATTTCATCATGAAAATTACCATGTGATCTATGCCTGCCTCACTGTGGTGAATGATATTCCATTCTTATGCATATTTAACTTAGTAGGACATATGTGTGAATAAATGGATTAATATTCCCAAGACAAATAAATGTGAAGTTAGCCCAGTAAAATAAGAACTTATGTTTTCTTTATCATCATTATTCACTTACATTTGTCACAAATCCGATTATTTATTTCAAGTATCTTTCTTAATAAGATTTTATCTACTTGTCTTCTCTTGCTTTTTTACAATTCTCCCTTCATCAGAATAGCATGATGAGGAGGCAGCATCTGGAACAATGAATTGCATTGGTCCCCTGCTCTTCAACAATGAATTGCATTGGTCACTGCTGCTAGCTTGTTTCCTTCACTGCTATTCTAACTTGCTCCACTTTGTTCTTCCCCCTGGTCTCAAATACCCTAAAGTCACAGGATCCCATCTAATATTGGAAGCCAAGCAGAGTCAGTCGTTGTTAGTACTTGGATGGGAGACTACCAACTCTTAAGGATTCCTTGCCTAAGTGACTCCTGTGAAATTCATGGGGTCCCAATAGGCTTGACAGGTGACTTGAAGGTACCTACACACAATGTAAAGTTTCCTCCTCTTGTTCTTAGCATTCTGGAAGAGCTTTCTGGAACCCTAACCCTTCCCTCATTATTTCACCTGGTGACACCATATCTCCCTCCCTTGCATCTTGCCATTCATCATATCTATTTCTGTTGCCTATTGCCACTGCACCTTTCTCCCTTCCCCTTATTCACTTTCTCACCTTTCCTCATGTTTTCACAATGCTTCTCCCCACTTTTTTTCTTGGGCAAGAATATATATTAGACCACTAAAGCAGAAATCACCATAATTCCCATGGGAGACAAAAAAAGAACATTTCCAATTACTATTTGGTTGGTAAAAGAAGACCAACAAAGTCTTTAGTGGATTAAGAAGGTTGATCTCACCTCTAAATCTAGAGAGAAATGATTGAGAGACTTGTCAGTCAACTGTTGTTTGGAAGAGGACCTGGAGACCACAAGTACTGGCTAATGGGATCAAAAGTGAGAGGCACATAGTGAAAAGTATAGCAAAAATATACTGTGAGGTAATGATAAAAATTTATTTCAGGCAGTACAGCCTAGTACCACAAACCTAGCCAGGAGTGCAAGTTCAAATAGTTCTTGAATCATCTGGACTATATTATATGATAGAAGTAGAAGAAAGAGCTTGAGAAAGAAGAAAACTATTCCAGGTAACCTTGTTGTGAGTAATTGTCTGGGAACAGGATTAAGGTCATGACTGGGCAAAAAGTATTAACAGGATGAGGAGACTATGAGGCTATAGTTCTCTGGAAACTTACAAATTGTCCTAAGAATGATGAAGCCCACTGAAGAACCAGATGTGCCCTGGAATAAATGTAAGGTCAGCTAGCAGCTGGATATTAAAGAAACAGCACAGACTGCATACTATAACAACAACAAAAGATCAAAAACTTTAACAAAGGATGAAATGAGAAAGGAGGTATATTCACTGTGAACAACATAGTGTAGGCTAGACTGGCAAACCTCGTAGGCTCAATTTGATTCATGAACCACTTTTACACCATCCTTGCTTTATGGGAATAATTTTGAAATACAATCAAATGTACAAGTAACAGACTCCCTCTCTCAAAACTGCCTTCTTTGGTTGCCAGAGATAAAACGGAGCTATATCTCAGGTAGCAGGTTTTATTATTGATAACTCTTATTCAGAAAATGTAAAACCAAACCTATAAACAGATGAAAAATAAGAATATAAACCATAAGAGAAAATACAAAAACAGTCAATATATATTTTCTTAATGTATTAAATATATTATTGCTACATCCATTAGAACCACCCACCACTATTTCTTTATTTATCATAACAAAAACTAACCAAGGGTACAGTTGTAATGTATTTTTTTTTAAAAAAAACCCACAGAGTTTAAAAACTTGGCATTATACTAAATGTTCTTTGACCAGTAACTGACCACTTGGAGTGCTCTGGTGTTGCTGTAAGAAGGTCCTCCATTGTGCATGTGACAGGGCTCAGATTGCATTGTAATAGGTGGTCTGTGGTTTGTTCTTCTCCACACTCGCATGTTGTGGATTCCACTTTGTGGCTCCATTTCTTAAGGTTGGCTCTGCATCTCATGGTGCCAGAGCACAGTCTGTTCAGCACCTTCCAAGTTGCCCAGTGTTCTGTGTGTCAAGGGGGGGGGGGGAGGTCTCTCATTCGGTATCAGCCATGGCTTGAGGTTCCGGGTTTTAGCCTGCCATTTTTGGACTTTCCTTTGTTGAGGTGTTCCTGCCAGTATCTCTGTAGATCTTAGAAAATTATTTCTTGATTTAAGACATTGGCGTGCTGGCTGATATCCAAACAGGGTATCCCCACTACTAAACACTGACGACACGCAAATCTACATTACTTAGTCTATGGGCTTTACATTCTCTGCCAGATGGTTTTATTTTCCACACCCAATAAATGAGGAAAAACCATAAATTCATCCTTTCTCTATAAGATGACACTCTTCTAGTTAATAATAATAATAATAATAATAATAATAATAATAATAATAATGGTTCCATCTTTGCTGAAGTAATGTAATAAATGTAATAAGTAGGCCACAGTCTTTCTTAAAATTGATTAGAGGCTTTTTTCCCCCTTAATCAACTTCATGACTGTGTATTTCTGCTAGTTCACACATCTTCGTAAGCCATATTTCTTGCATTGGGGTGTTTTATTCTTTGAGCATAGATTATTCTCGTTGCCTTAGTCATACATAACATTAGTCATCCACAATTTATACTAAGCAATTTAGAACACTATAGTATCCTCTAAGGCTCCATCTACACACACCATTTAATTCGGGGCCAGTCTGAAGCAGACAAGCAGCCGTATAGACACCTCCAACCTGTGGTAGTAGGAAGGATGGGCAGATCCCACACAATTCAGCCAGGCCAAGACTTCTTCAGCCAGGCTGGACCATTATCTTACTGTGTGTTTCACCACTGCCACTCCTAGACAGTTGCAGAACTTAAAGTATGTGGTTGTGTTGTTTGTGTATGCCTGCTTTCAGTCACACAAATAAGATTGCAATACCAGCAAATGATGTATTTTAATATAGTTTTGCCAGTCATTGGGTTCCTAAAAGTGACAGTCTGATTAAGGTGTTTGTATGTGTATCATTTTATAAGCTTCTCTCTAGTAGTGGGATCACTTCCTTGCCAATCCCACACCATACAGTATTTATTTTTGTGATGAAAGTTCAAAGTCTATGAAGGCAACACAGTGTTTCCTAACTGAGACAGGTATCTTGGTAGGCAGTTCTATATACCCAAGCCAGAAAGGAAACATATGTGGAGTGACCACATTTCATTGCTATATCCATTCTCCTATATGTAGGAACCTTATCAGCTGCAGTCTTCTCTGCATCTTCTCTCAGGTTCTCCATGTTGCCAGAATCGAGTCCCACAGAACCCATCACAGGATGCAGGCTAACTTCTGGCTGTACTCTGTGGGGCTCCGTTTCAGCAGCATGGAGAAACACAGCCCAGAGTGGCATTGGAGGACCCCAGTGATACCTGATTCCTCATTGAGGAACAGAAAGAGAAAGAGGGAAAAGTAAGGGGAAAGAATGAGAAACCATGTGGGATGGGAAAACATTAGGCCTGGGTAACAACGGAAAAATTTGTTTCTAAAATCGATTCGTTTCTTGGGGGGTTTTGCGTTTCGTTATTTAAAATAATTACAAAATTTTCCTTTTAAAAAGTTCGATATTTACGAAATTTCGTAAATGTGAAAAAAATTACAAAACATTAACGAATCGATTTCCGAAACAATAACGAATCGATTCGTTAATGGCGGACGCGACCGCGAAATATGCTAAAAAACCTCCAAAAACTTCTGAAGCTTCCCTCTCCCTCTGTTGTTGACTGTTGGTGTGATATTATAATTTTTTTTTCACTAATTAAACAAAAAATTTGCCCCAGACATGCGGAAATAATAACAAAACGACCTCAGAACAATAACGAAACGAATACAATAACAAAATACGAAGCATTTACAAAACGTGTTTAAAAATTCGTTTTTTTAAAAAATTGCTCCAGAATGGTTCGTTATCACTTCGTAATCAACAAAATTAACGAATTATTAACGAATTACGAATTAACGAAACAAAACCGCCCAGCCCTAGAAACCATCCCAGAAGCCAGGGAAAAACAGTAAGGGGAAAGTGGAAAGTTCTCTCCACTTTCCCCCTCTTTTGCTCGCTTTCCCCTCTGATGAGGTCCTGTCTGTACAGTAGTAAAACACACACACACACACACACACACTAACATACAGAGACAGCTAAGAATTACACTTGAGCTGGGGGGGAAAACATGCTCCAAATAGAATACATCTCAGGTAGTCCTGCTGTTTGAATTTCCTGTTTGGTCATATTATATGCTTTTATTTCTTAATAATGCTACAAGCAAGTGGTTTCTCTTCCTTAGAAACAAGCTCCTGGGATATATTCCAGCTTGCCAGTTCTGGCCAAACAAATTATATTCTTATTGGCATTGCCTGAAGAGGCTAAAACATTTCCTTGTAAGCCATATGCTTCATGCTGCCTGAACAAGAGATAGCAGTATAGAAGAATGTGGAGACAAAGGAAGGAGAGATGGAGGGAACCATACCTTCTTCTGATAAGGTGCAGCCATGTTGAGCCAGACAGCAGTTGCAATTTACAGTTCTCTTTATAGAGTCAGCTTACTCTGTTAGTAGCCTAGCCTGACCTTTGTGTTTATGTGTTCTAAAAAAGAATTTGAGGTTTCCAAGTGATCCACATACAAAAGGAAACAAAAGATGCATTTTGTCTTTTTAAAACATTAATTTTTAGTTAATTATTTCAAGCCAAAAATGCTCTTAAAGATAGTGGCAGAGTCAACCTCACTGTCTGGCAGAATGAGATGGTTGCCTTAAGATAGAGATTAGGAGTATGAGGGAAGGGCAGTAAATTATGAATTATTTAATTTACCATGTTATATTTTTACTGATAAGATGTTGAAAAGTGTTTGTGGGTCTTTCTACCTCATGCACCAAAGTAATTTAGCTGTTACATCATATCAAAAATTGCATCATACCAAAATAATGTAGTATGTTGCAACTTGGGCTTGCTGGTGGGGACTTTGCTCATATGCTCAACATAATGTCTTGGACAAGCTCTGGTGTATGAATTTTTGCCCCACCACTACAACTTATCTAGTGTTCATTTTTCATATTCCTCTTCTACATTTCCCTTTGTCTTTATTTACCTTACTCTTTTCCTATACCCTTCTCTGAACTCTCAGTGACAGTGCTTCTCAACTGTTGATCTTCTAGATGTTTTGGACTTCAATGCTCAAAGGCCCCAGACAAATAGCAGTAGTCAGGGATCAGGGAATCAAAGTCACAAAATTTAGAAAACCACTCATCTCAGGAACTGATAAACCAATCCCAAATGTATCCTCTCAGCTCAATCTTGAGATTCCAAAAAATAAATGGCAACCATAGTGGCTATCTCGGACATTTATGAATCTGCTGTGGAGTGTTTACAATGAACTCTACAGAAGATGCTTTAGCTGTGCTTCATAAAATGGAAAGTTGCCTGTTAACAAGCCTTGTAAGTGCTGACTTTTTATCAGTAAATGTTTTGTTTTATAAACCTACTTTTATACTGGGGATCAAGTAAACATTTCTCAGGTGAAGTGGAGTAGTTGAAGAAGCCCTGATCTAAGAAACACCCCCTCTCCTCAATGTGGTTAAGCCGTAGCTCCCAGTAATCTTAACCAACACAGCCAGATATGAAGATCTCTGGGAGATACTGTTCAAGAATGACCCAAGCACCTACCCATGGCTTCTTGATATTGTGGTTTACTCCACTATTGGGAAGTGACTTAAATGCTTCATTTTGTTGTACCATTTTCCCACAATATAGCTTGGATCCGATGTGGTGTCTGCACTGGCAACCTTACTTTGTGAGTGTTTCTATATCCTTAACAGTAGCATAACAGAGAACACAGCAGCTGAAACTTTTAATCTTATTTGTTGAAGCTCCCCTTGCATTTTTGTCATGCACTCATTAAAGGCAACCTTTTCACCTTACAACACTTACTGCTACAAGAAAAAGCTTCCCACTATTGATCGGAATACAGGCATTTTCAGCAGCAAAGAGAATACAACTCTAAAGAATACAACTCAATAAATGAGCGTGTAAATTAGAATTTTAATTAAGGCCACAATCCTAAATATTCTGGACCTAATATGTTCAAAATATGGGATTACTTATTATTATACTGTATTTATGGCTGGAACAAGAGCAAAAGACAGATTCTTTTTCTGAGAATATTTTAAATGTGAGCTAGAGCTTATATCTTCAGAAAACACTTTGATTTTCCTTCCACTCCCTCCAATGTTCCACTGAAGATGCAGCTAGATATTCTCTGGGAGTTGTATAAACAATGTTAACAGCTTGTTTGCTTATTTTTTAACAATAGCAGTCACAAGGAGCCTTAAGTACCAGGAGGGGAAACATTAGATTCTTACTTCTTTTTCCAACATAACTAACCCCTCCTCTGAAGTTGCTGTTGGCCCTTAGCTTTGAGGAAAACCTACAAGTATTTTTCATCTGCAGATCAAATAACATTGCAGATTTTTTTTTTTTGGGGGGGATGTAATATTAATCCCCAGTATATTCCTCAAATCCAGCTCATACTTTTTGTCTGCAATTACTCTCCAAAAAGCTATCAGCCATCCTATCAACAGTTCCTCTATAGTTTGTTCTTCATGTCAGGAGGAAATAATAGTTTTCAAAGTTCTTTTGTTATGTGATTTCAGAAACGTCAAAATTGCAGGTTTGGAAGTCTGGTGTGCCTTGCTATTCCAGAAGGCCAAATCAGGACATAGACAGGTTAGAAGGTGAAAGTGGAGGTTTATATTCTTCCTGGCCAAAAAGGATGAAAACAGAGAAAGGACTCCAAAGTATTGACATAGCACAATGGGGTATACAAAGTATTTTCATTTAATTTGACATCTATTCAAAAAACACATGCCAGCTCCTGAATTGGCTGAAAAATTGTCCAGCTAGGATCCTTGCTCCATTTGACTGAAAACTCCGTGAAATGGCTTTGTTGACAGCGGCGGGAAATTCAATAAATTGTCATTCATTGATTTGAAGTGTCCCCAAAGCATGTTCCCCTCTTATTTGCAGATGATGCAGCCCTACTATCCCTCTCCCATGTGGGTTTAAAAAGACTACTGCACAAATTTGTTGACTTCTGTGAGACGAATGATCTGCAGGTGAATTATGATAAAACCAAGATCCTGGTTTTTGGGAAAAGCAATAACAAGTCAGGAAGATAAAGGGCCATTATATAGAACAAGTACAACGTTTCAAATACCTAGGACTTTGTTTCAGTAACAACATGTCATGGTCCACTCATTTAAAATACACACTGGCCTGGGCCCAATTAAGCGACAGTGCTACCAGGAGGTTTTTCCATTCCAGGGGCAACCAATATGTCCCCACAGCTCTGTAAGTTTCTCAAGCAAAGGTGATGTCACAGCTACTCTATTAGGGGTCAACCCATTTGGTTAACCCCTAATAACAGTGCCATCAGATCTTTCCACTCAAAATTCCTCCACAAATTATTTGGTGTCCCAAACTGCGTCCCGTATGCAATTCTATGTCTAGAATCTGGCCAATACTCTATAGAGGCCACTCTCTAGCTAAACATCATTAAATTTTGGTTATCTGTCCACTATCAAAGCCCCAGCAACTCTCTGACCCAACTCACCTTGAGTGAACTCCACCACTCAAAATGGTGCTCAACCATTCTAGCAAAGATCAGGGAATTGGGCTATGATAGCGATTTCTTGAACTTACTAACTTTCACCAAGATCTTTACCCTTATTAAAAAGAGGCTGCTAGAAAGGGATTATAATGAATTGTGGAGCTTGACCAATAAATCCTGTTCACCTATGAACATGGAAATTCCATTCAGACAGGGAAACCCAGCCTTTTATCTTCCAGCGCTCACTAACCTCTCTTACAGGAGAGCCGACATGCTGGCTAGATTTAATATTATACCATTTCCGCTCCATAGAGGAAGACTCAACAGTCTACAGAGCAATAGGAGGCTTTGTCTCTGTAGCACAGGACAGCTGGATTTTATCTTGCATATTCTTCTGCACTGCCACTTTACCAGGATCCAAGATCTAGCTTACTACCATGCGTTATAGATGACTTGAAAAACCACAGTGACCCAGACAAAGTAATTATGCTTTTAAATTGTCAAGATTTTAACTGCTACCTTTCCGTTGCAAGATTCCCAAATGAAGTCTGTAAACTGAATGTGTAGCAAATGTGAAGTTCCCTTTTTATGGTTTATATTGCATTTTATTCCTTTTTGCTATGTATATGCCAATAAAGGCTTATTGGATTGGATTTGAAGTGTCAGTCTGTGTAATGGTCCACCTCTGTGAGAGATGCCTGGGAAAGGAATGTGGTGTGGCAATATGAAAATATTGTCCATGGTGGGCTTAAAGATTTAACTGGTGAACACAATAGAGTGAATTAGGGATCTCTTCACATGAGCCGCTGGAATCGGTCAGTTTCTTAATGGATTGTGGTGATGTTGGCGGTGCCCACTCAGGAAACATGGGGACCTGTTGCCCATGCCCCACATCGTTCTAACTTCCCTCCACCTTATCACACTGGAGGAAGCCTCTTTAAGCTGGCTCAACCCACCTTTCCTTATGTAAAGACAGGGAGCCTTCTGTCATGTGCTGCTGGCAATTGTTCGGCAGTGCCAAGCCCCCCCCCCCTCCATTTGTTCCAAGGAGAGACCCCAGAAATACTTTTAATGTGTGTGATGGAAACCAGTGGACTCTGTGGCAAAAGTGGGAAAAGCCCATTGCCACCACAATTAAGCCCATGTGAAAAGATCCTAAGTGTACACAATGGATATTTGTGAATGATGACTATTTCAATGGCAGAAATCATCTAGAAGCATGGGTGCCAGGTCCCATGTAGACATATTCCTGATTTTATCAATGAAACCAGGAAACATGTCAATGGAGAGAAGAGATTTCTCACTTGAAGGCAGGAGATTTATCAGTGGAAACAGGAAACACTCTGACGTGCATTCAATGAGTGATTTCCTCTCTATTTCCTGGTCCATTGCAAGGGGATTATGGAAATTGAGGCAGATGACTTGGGTGTGACTGGACAAATGTCTAGGGGTGATAGCCAAGATTAAGGAAAAGAAAAAGGTGTAACATGCTGGGTTTCGCCGAGCCATGGGGTTCAATTTTTCAATAATACTTTAATAGCTGTCCTTGTGTCATTGCAACCAAGGTGTAAATTAAAGCTGCATTTTATTCTATTTTTTGTTTATTGCAATTTTTGGCTGGAGGGTGATGTATAAGTAATTTTAATCAATAATAAATACATAAAATCAATGTAATTTACATCTCTTTGCTTTCTTTCCATGATACTTCTCTTCATGCTACTCACTCCAGCACAAAATATTTGTTCTTTTTGATCACTCTGATGGTAAATTGTTGATACTTATGACAGTGCTAATAATTCTTTTCATGGCCACAAAAATAATTGTTTTTGGACATTTGTTTAACACTCGAACCATATTTGATTCATCCTGAACTCTCAGGACATCCATTCAATGGGACGTTCATTAAATCATAATGCAGAAGTATATAAATGATCTCTCCTTGCTTTAAATTGACAAGAATACTCCCACTGAGGTCAATCAGTGAACACACCTGTTCCTGGAGGTGGTGATGTTTCACACAGAGTTTGTGAAATTACTAATAACTTCAGAATTAGCCTGAAGAAATGAATTTCTTTCTAGATATGACTTCAATGGCATTTAATAGTAGAGGGCAGGGAAGAGTGAGAGTTGTGTACTTCATGCTAGAAAGGCCCCTGATTTTTAAATGACAGTGTGGTCCAGCCATAAAAGAATTGAAAAGGCAGTGTGGTGGATCTCTCATTTGGACATCAACCCCTGGAGTTGTTGTCACTCAACTTGCCCTTGTAACCTCCTTATAACCAGGCTCCCCTTCCTGTCATTTTAGGCATTGCCATTTAAGCTGTTTCTACACTAGAGGAGAAGTGCTCAGCTGCAGGCGGATGTGTGCTTCAAGGAGGCTTCTTATCTATTTCTCTACTCTAGAAGAGAGCTGTTCAGCTGCAGGTGGATGTGTGCTTTAAGGAGGCTTCTTGTCTATTTCTCTACTCTAGAGGAGAGCTGTTCAGCTGCAGGCAGGCAGACACGCTTTCTGGGCTTGCATGCCACACATTCATGTACTCTTTCCAGAATAAGAAGACAAGTTCTGTTTCTTACTCCAAGGAGGCACTTGGCTGGAGACAGACATGTTCTTTCTGGGCCTGCATGCCACACACACACTGTTTCTAAGACAAGGTGGCTGCTCGCAAAAAGCAGGTGAGCAGGCAGGATCAGCTCCCACTTGCTCTCGTGTTGAGCTGATTTTTGTACCAGGAGGAGCCATCCTGTTACGTACTCCCAAAGGTAATGAAAGTAATGAAAGAACAGATGAAATGAAAGCAAATGGTTCTGCGCACAACTCTGCTTCTTACTATTTGCCTCAATACTTTATCTGTTCTTACTGTCCTTTCTCATGCTGTTTCTATACCCCTGACAGATGAACAGTCAAATCCCCATTTTTATATTCTTTCCCCAAAGCCTTCATTTCTCAGCATCCCAAGAGCTATGATTGTTTCACTTTGCTCAGGCCATGGAGGATAATGATTTAACCTTTTCTCACAAGATGATAGTCAAATTGTCATAAGGATATAACAGAAATATTGATTAACGAAAACAAAAGATAGAAAAACTTATTTTGATGCCACAAAATTTGTTCCCAGTATTGATGAGGCGAATTACTTTGGAATGAAATTGGTGACAACACAAAGCAGTAGTCAATATGGCAGACAAGCAAAGCCCTGTCTAATTCACTTGGTATTTATGCTGGAATAATTTCTAGTGCTAAAAATACAAGCTAGCATTGAAATTTCAAAATATCATTTTCATTGTTGGTGAAAATGGCTCCAATAGAAGTGCTTGCCTGCTCTTTGCATAAGCAGTTCCAGGTTAGATTACTGTGATACTTTGCATTTAGAGATTCATATGAAGATAGTTCATGAAGCTCAGTCTAGAATGGGTTGAAATACTATGGTGTTATCTCTGAGCTTGACTGGAAAGCATTGATTTAATCACCAAATTCCCAACTAGAATATCTTGTATGGAACATCTCCACTCTATGAATAAACTTGTCCCTAAGATTTACAATAACTAATGCCATCTTTCATTTTGGAAGATAGGATTTTACATTCACAACATATTTATTATTTGCATTTATACCCTACTTTTCTGCCAGTTTATATCAGTACACGTCTTTGGGGCAATTCTGGTCTTAATTTCCAGTGGAAAAACAGCCCCTTCAACTTTGGAAAAACATTCATTGTTGGCACATAAGGCAGAATTGACAGATGATTAAAACTCCACCATATTTTCACTGTGTTTTCTGGAAGCCCATGTGTACTTGTAAAATAAACTACAAGAACAATACTAAATGGTTAAAGAACATGTCCCAGATGTCCTAGACATGAAGTTTCTAGTTTATTCGCTGGGTAACAGGCGCTTTTTGTTTTTTGAGAACTGTTGCTGGTCAGAGATAGACAATGGTCTGACTTAGTGTAAGTAGTGTTTATTTTATAAAAGATTTCATGGCAAGGGTGGCTCATATCAGCAGAAAACTGTTTTTACCATACCTCATGACCCCCTGTCACTAGTTATGTCTTTAATAACAAAAGGAGTTCCTTCTTGATATATACATTTCATCGTATATATGTCCCTACCTCCAAACCCATACATTTCAGATGTCTATTCTATGTCTTTAACAATCCCTTTAAGATAACTATTGTATTCAGCAGTAAGAATTTTTAGTCTGTATTTAAAAGGGAATGAATACATATAGTTCTGTTACTGAATCCTAACTTTATTCTGTTCATCTTCAATGAGGCCATTAAAATGTGCTAAGTTATTGTGAAACATGCATTGTGACAGGATGCATTACCAGGAAAAAAAACATTATTCAGGCATGATAGTGCATGAATAGGTAATAGTTCTCTAAAAATATTATGGAAAATGAAGCCCTCTCCAAAAATAGAAACCCAATCATCATTCATATATACATTAGGCTCCAGGACATTTGGATTATTTGTAGTTTTGTTTTTTTACAGATATTTTAAGTATATGTGCAAATCAGTTGTTTATATGTTAGGCAGTAGTGATAATTAGTACATAATTGTCCTAATTGTTGATACTCATCCCAATGGAAGAAGACCATCTGAATCAGTTGCTGAATGGCATGAAAACTATTCATTCATTAAACATTTAAGACTGTCTCTTCTTATATGAAACCTTTCTGAGGTTTGAGATCTACATGAGATTTTTTTATCTGTCAACCACCATTTCAGGCTTGTTCAGTGAGGACACAGAAGAAAGCCTTCTCAGTGGCTGCTCTTACCTTCCAGAATTCCCTCCTATGGAAGGTTGGGTTGCCAGCTCTCACTTCCCTGACAGATGAAGACATTTTTGTTTAAGAAGATTTTTTATTCTGTACAAGTTGAGCATCACTTATCCAGAATTCCAAAATCTGAAATACTCCAATATCTAAAATTGTCTACATGCTATAATGCCTTTACTTTCTGATGATCCAGTGTACACAAACTTTCTGTAATGACTGAAATATTAAATATATTGTATGAAATCACCTTCTGTGCAGGGGGTTGGGCTGGATATTTCTATGATTCTATGATATAAATAAAATAAAATACCATTTGATTCACTCTGTCTAATGTAAATGGGATTAGATGTAAGACCAGGTATCTGAATGGGATTAGATGTATTGACCAGATATCTGAATTGGGCCAGATGACATGAACTTCTGGCCCTTAATGCATTCTAAAATTGGCTAACCCAATTTTACTCCATATTAGCAGAAGTTGGACAATATTCAATTGTGCCAGTTCTAATTGCTTCAGACCAGCCCTGTGTATAAATAATCCTGGATTGCTGGGGAGATGTTTTTCATCATCAAACATAGGAAAAATTCTATTTTCAGCACAACTAAAAGTAAACACTACAGAGCTGTTCCTGGGTGACAGGTGAAGAAAGTGTATACCTTGAACAAGTATGCACGGAAGTCATTTTGAAGCATTTAAATAATTGCAAAGCAAGAGAGTACATATGAAGCTGTCATATACTGAGTCAGACAGTTTGTTCACTGATTCATTTGACATCTACGCTGTCAGCAACTTTCAGAAAAGAAGTCTTCCTAGCGCTGTTACTGGCTAGAATTCTTTGGATGGAGAGTTGGAGACTGAATCTGAAACCTGATAACAGTCATAACTCTGAAGCACATTCCATCACAAAACACAGTGGTAGTAGGTTGGAATGATCTGGTTTCATTCACATAAGAATTCCAAGGGTATGACAGATAGAATAATTATTTTATACACTTTACACTATGATAATTTCAGAGCAGTAACCATGTTTAGACCATTGCAAGAAAACCATCACAAATGTCATCCAGATGGCATATCTATGTAAACACTTTAACACCAGGGCAGACAAGAATTGACTCTGTGGCATTCACATGATTCACAGGACCTTCTCACTCCCATGCAGGGGTAAGGCCACACATTAGGAAAAGCTGGAAAATGCTATGGAGTTTCTGCACTTCTGGGTACTATGAATAGGTGGGCTGGTTCTGATTCGCTTCACATGACCATTCCATTTTCCCCAGGCTCTGCACCTTGGTGACAGAGCATGACACTTACCTTTGTCATCTTGCTTTTGCCATATCAACTCCTACAGAGCTCCAAATATCTATTGGCTGTATCTGGGCACCGTTGCTGATGTTAACAAAGGTACACATGGGACTTGGTGAGGAAAGAGGAGAAAGGAGGGGCAATCGCCCTTCCCTCGCCAAGGTGTACGAACACATTTGATAACATTAGCAAGGGCACCTAGGTATAGCCAGAAGTTCTTTGGAGCTCTGTGGTCACCACTGTGATAGCAGAAGGATGACAAAGGTAAGGGTGACCACAGTGGGATGGAGGCGGACAGTGTATCTGTCTCCAGGGCTGATCCTGAATAGTGTTCTTCAGATCAACAAGGGTTTTTTTTTGCCAATGTAAATGCACCCTAAGTATAATAAATATGCAACAGCACATGCTTTAGAACTGCACAGAGAACTCATAAATATTTGCTTCCTATGTCTGCTACAAAACTAGAATATTTGAACTGACATTCTGCTTCTAACCAATTTCTTGGTAATTTGACATGCCAAAATTTATCATTATAATCCTCTCTTTTGCTTTATACAATAGAAAAATATTATAATTTATTTAATATTGAAATTAATTAATATTTGGAAATAATATCCATTAAATGTTTCTATTTTAAGTCAAATAAGCACAGACCACGTAATTTTTAGACTGGTGTGTGAATACTAGTTGTTTCTGCAGATAAATGACACCCCAAATATACCCCATTTTTCCTCCTCAATAAAGTTCAATAGGATTGCTACATATCACCCAATATCAGAATTATTCTCATTATTTCAAAAGCCTTCATAAACATAATCAACATTTGTATTTTGTCAGTGTCAAGGCTCTTGCTGCCAGGAAACTTGAGGCAATAAATGTATTTGTTCACTAGATTTATGTTGTTTTCATCTCTCAGCCACTGCCTTTCCTCTCAGAGCAGTGATTATGAAACAAAACCTAACATAAGTTAAAGTCCACAGCAGAGTACATATTCATTACTCTGTGTGTGAGAGTGTATTCATTCAAAACATTGTCCTGTGAATTCAATATAATTCACCAACAATGCCAGCTTAGTGAAACTGAAGTATGAGAGGAGTGAAGTTCAAAATGTCAGAGCATCCCAGATGAAAGCTCCATCTCACTTAATACCAAAAAGTTTCTCCCTCTTGCCTAACTGCCATTGCCCTAGCCTTGGAGAGAGAGGAAAAGAAGCAAAAACAAACCCCATCATACCTAGACTCAGAAGCAGACCCATTCTAACCACCACTGTTATGTTTTTGAAGGGAAGAAAGAAGAGACATGCTTAGGCCCAGAAGTAGACAAAAAGCCATTTCTCCATCCCAATTGCCACTGTTCTGACTTAGGAGGAAGAGAAGAAGAGGCAGTGTCTGCTGGACCTAGCCTACTGCCATCCCCATTTCCTTTTTGTGCCATGTCTTAATTAAATGGTAAGCTGGAAGCAAGTAACTATTTTGTATTTCTTTCATTGGTAAAGTGCCATGAGCATTGACAATTCTAAATTTCTTTTATTCCAAGGTACACATTTTCATATATAAAAAGTTGAAGGTGCTCCACCTACCTACCTACCTACCTATTTTGTGTTGTTGGTACTGAAACTAGGGTGCACCTTAAAATTGATGGTGTATTAGAATGAAAGAAACATGGCAATAATTTTCACACAGGATTTAATCAAGACTTAGGACCTCATCACATTGAGGTCCAAAAAGTGGGTGACAGCGGGAGGATTTACCAAGCAGTGTGGCAAATCTGGTGGGCTGTAGGGGAAACCATCACCGTGTCCTGCACCACCAGCATGGCCACTTTCCCCATCATACAGGGGAGAGTGTCACAACCCAGCTTCCCCTTGCACTTGCCTCATCCTAATCAATGAGTTCCTTGGAGGTTCCCCTGTGTTCCCAGGGCTTCATCCTAGGACGCTTCCAGGACTGAGCCAGGGCAGAGCCTCACCGGAAGTAGCCCTGCATCATGTGATGGGCTCCATCCTGGAATTGTCCTAGGAAGGAGTCAAAGCCCAATGTAAGGAGATCCTTAGGTGCAAGTCTACACAATTAGATGACTCAGTGATTGGATTGAGTATTCTGAATAGTTTTACTTGGAGATATCAAGGACTGAACCTGAATTTTTTACAGCAAAGCATGTATTCTACCACTGAACTAGCATAGTTTTCATAGAAAATGTCTCTAACACAGTGGCTATTAATTTCATATTAGTACACTAGTGCCCTTTGGACATAGTGCCGAACTACAGTTTGCGACTTAGGAAACATTTTTCTTTTCTTTGGTAGATTTGTGTTCAAATATTTTTGTTTCTGTTCTTTAATGACTGCAACATGCATCATCTAGATCTTGGCAAATTGCAAATAATCTTAATTGTAGCTAGGGGAAAGAAGCCATTTTAAACCCACAGTTGGCTTGTTTTCATGGATTATAGTTAAAACAATCCATAGTTATTTAATATGGAATAGAAGCTGCCAATCTTTTTGGCTAGGTATTTCCTTTAAATGCTCAATCATGGTTTAGAATCAAACCCAAATGCAACTGCTGAGAATGCAGTGACAAGATAATCGATAGATCTATTTCACATATGGAGCACATTTTGGCACAACATTTCATCTTAAGTGCAAAAAAAGTTATTACTCTTCTAGTCGGAGTCATCCTAATATGATTAAAAACATGTTTATTTTTCCTGTATGTAGACTTCAAAGCACAGTGTGTCTTTAATCCAAATGGTTTTATGATGCCTTTTTTACTCCTTTGCTGATTGCTGTAAAAATGAACTTAACTATCAAAGATCAAAGTGGTTGTTTTTCAAAAGAGAATTTGTAAGTGTCTTTGGAACTTAGATGAGGCAGAATATTAGAAAGTATAGCTTTTTAGGTACATGTCTTGTGAAGGACGCAAATACAACGTGTGGAAAGTATCCCTTCCTATCCAATTTGTCATTGATCTACTCCTTTGGGCTTGATGAAATCTACCATTTGCCAAAATATACTATCCTGTGCTTTTTTTCCCATTTCTGACTGAATAGCTTAACCATCGGTCAATCCCACTGAGTATGAGGTCTGCCCAAAAGCCACTTGTGATCTCTTGGTATCCAATTCTTTAGTCAACATGTCCATTGGTTTGTTCATGCTAAATGCCCTGCCCATCTCCTTTTTGCCTCATAGATTTCATTGACCACATCATGCACCCTGATTCTTTGATGCAGCTCTTTATTGCTGAATTTATCTCTTATTGTCATGCCACACATCCTGGGAAGTATGTAGCCCTCCAAATATTGTGAACTGTCCCAATCAGTTTAGTTAATATAGCCTACATTTCTTCTGAGGTAGACAGAGAAACAAGTGACAAAGATGGTATTTTATATTTTTATATGGAACTAGGAGTGTAAATCTAATAGCACTGGTGTGGGAACAGCATAGTAGGAATCTGATCTCAACTCTTTGTGGTTCATGTGTAGGCGTCTAAGGATTTACTGGTGAACATATACTGTAACTGCTAACAAGCCCTCTTCAAATTTTTTCTCAAATATGTCTGGCAACAGTAGAGACAGTGGCGTGTCACATGCTATTAAACAATCAATGAAAACTTAGCCTTGATAGTCTTCTTTTGAATAGTTTTTCAGTAAATAAGAAGCCATTCACAGTTGGGTCTTGTTTTCTCCTTTTGAAATCTTGCCAAAGAACATGTCATAGGATGGTGCAAAAATTCAAAAGATAAATAAATTGTGGTGAAATCAGGCTTTAAAAAAGTCTTACATAAAGAGTTGAGTTTCGAGGTTTGTTTTCTGCTATTGGGATCATGCCTGGTTCAAGTTTGATGTAAAGGTGTCCACTGAATAAAGGGGGTGAGCACAAACCTACAAACTTGGGTGTAGTCTGTAAGTTATATTCAACCCATATAATCATTGAAATATTTTTACTGGTTTGGGGATTTTGAGGGCCATCTGGGTGGTTATTGTTTCTTTTGATATGATAAAAATGAAGTAGTCCTTGTAATTTTAGCACTCATTACATTATGTTTTGGTGTCAACTGGAAGCTAAATCTGCTATCTTTGAAAACAAAGGAAATAATTAACTGTCTTCCCACACACACTTTCCCACAAGTATTATTTAGCTGAACTAAGAGAGCACAGAGATAGTTTGCAGAATGAAAAACAATATAGAAAGGTTTATCTATTTCTTAAGTATGTGTTTACCTGGAGACAATACTGATAGCTATGGCTGGATTTGTAGTGTTCTTGGGTTGCTGTTTTTCTGCCCTTGACTATTGCTCCCCCCCCCCCCCCCCGTTGCTATGGTATAAAGACCTTGGAAGTCTTGCTGAAGTGTTTTATAACTTGCTAATTCCTGATTCTTTCTTTAAAGAACTTGTATTTTTTTTTGTAAACGTTTTCTTTTCAAAAAGAGCAGATTATTGCTGTGCATTTAAAACTGTAATTTAGTTCTTTGAAAGCTGGATTCTACAAGCAGTTTGGTTGACTTTTAGGAGTTTTAAAAAGTATTTTAATGTGTTTTTAAAATGTTTTCACCTTTGTTTTAATTGCTTTCTATTTGTTCATTGCTTTGGGAGGCCCTGTGGACTAGGAATAGATACAGATGTAAAAGAAAGCAAGATTGTTCATTGCAGATTTTAAGGTGTAAAATGAACATCAACATCACCTGTCATTATCATTATCGTTATTTTGCCTTAACATTACTAATATCGGATGTGACCAAGTAGGTGATGTTCGATACAGAATTATGATGTATCGTTGTATCATATGGCAAGTGTTATACCTTGACTTGTGAGGGCTAATCAATACTTTTTGCAGTTTCAAATGTTCTCTGTTCTGTTTTTAGTTGTTAGACCAATGGCAAAGACCATTTTGAAATCTAGACTTTAAAGACCATAACAACCTTCCTGATTAAATCATTTACCTTCAAACATATTGGGAGGATGTTTGTTAGGTTAGAAGAATAGTGGCTTTTCTTTGGATGTTCACACTGGGAATCATATTCAGAATGTTGAAGGATGGACTAACAGGTAAATAATTTTTCTGCAGTGATGTTTCCCTTTAGGACTTTAAATATACATCTGGTAAGTGTGCGGTGAACTTTTAATAAGCTGCAACCAGGGGAGCAGTTGTGCTTTCTGGTTAACTAAAAGATGGGAAACATACTAACAGAATGCTGCAAAGGTACCTTTGCTACCTGCTTGCCCTACGTCAGTGGTTCTCAACCTGTGGGTCCCCAGGTGTTTTGGCCTACAACTCCCAGGAATCCCAGTCAGTTTACCAGCTGTTAGGATTTCTGAGAGTTGAAGTCCAAAAACATCTGGGAACCCCAGGTTGAGAACCACTGCCCTACATGGTTAGTACTATACAAGATCATTTTTTCAGACAATACTTGGATAGTGATTTGTTTCAAGGTACTGGGGAAACCACACAAAATGACAGAGGAACTTTCTTTCTTGGCAATAATAATAATAATAATAATAATAATAATAATAATAATACACAACACACAAAAGACCAGACATTATGGTTGTTTAAAAGAAAAAAGTTTGGATTATTGATGTTTCCATACCAGGTGACAGTCACATTGAGGAAAAGCAATAGAAAAACTCAGCTGTTATCAGGACCTCAAAATGGAACTTCAAAGACTCTGGCATAAACCAGTACAGGTGTTCCCAGTGGTCATTGGCGCACTGGGTGCCGTGCCAAAAGATCTCAGCCAGCATTTGGAAACAATAAACATTGACAAAATCACGATCTGTCATCTGCAAAAAGCCACCTTACTTGGATCTGTTTGCATCATTCAAAAATACATCATACCATCCTAGACACTTGGGAAGTGTTCGACTTGTGATTTTGCGTTATGAAATCCAACATATAGATCTCATTTGCTGTGACATACTGTGTTTTTGTATCAATGAAATAACAATACACAGTGCTCCTGACCTCATGATCATGTTAAAAAACAAAGTATGAATTTTCGATGTTGCAATCCCAGGTGACAGCTGACACGATATGAGGATTTAAAGATTGAACTGCACAAGCCAGTCAAGGTGGTCTCAGTGGTGATTGGCACACTGGGTGAAGCACCTAAAGACCTTGGCCTGCACTTAAATACAATCAGCACTAACAAAATTATTATCTGCCAGTTGCAGAAGGCTATCTTACTGGGATCTGCACACATTATTCGCCAATACATCACACAGTCCTAGACACTTGGGAAGTGTCCGACACGTGATCCAATGCAACAGCCAGCAGAGTGATCTTGTCTGTTGTGGACTCATCTTGTTGTGTTTCAAATAATAATAATAACAATGACAACTTAATTTTTGTATCCTGCCACCATCTTCCCGAAGGGACTTAGGGTGTCTTACATGGGACCAAGCCCAGTCAAACACAATTCAAACATGGAACAATAAAACAATAAAATACATGTAAAAACATCATAGAAACATAACCATCATAATCAGCAATCAGTGGCCGAGTAATACGTTAGAATACAGTAATCAATGATAAAGCTTAGGGTTTTTTAAAAAAGCTTTGTTGAGGTATTACCCCAACAGCAAATTATTCTCCATGCCATTGAATTTCAAATTCTGATTGGAATTCAGTTCTATTTGCTTATTTGCTTAGCCTGTGTTGGACTCTTGAGTTATTTATGAACTTTATTATCAGAAACTCTACAATTGCACTACCCTGGTATAATTATTATGTGTGTTTGAATTTTTTGTATTCAAAAAAGTCCCTCTGAGAATAGCTCCTTGTAACCATGAGCTACGGGAACCAATCTGCCTAGATGCAACACTGCCAAGGTTTCAAGGTCTCTCACAAACATGCACTCTATAAATCTTTGTATAGATGGCACATGTTGTAACAAGAAGAGTGAATTTTAGGCAGAAATGATATGAAAGTGTTGTCCTGAAATTGGATTAGTTCCTGGCATACCAGCTCCAATGTTTCCCAATCAAGACATGCAGTGATGACGGCAGAATCACAGGTCAATTTTATTGCTTTGTTGATGAAGGAGGGATGTCAGGAATAAGAGATCTGACATGTTTTCCCATTCATGGCTATCAGTATTTTATGGTCAACTTTGTTCTGATTGGTTCAAAGTTACATTCTGTTGTCTCATTGGTTAGATGAACATTCATTGTTGGTGTGTTTTATAGCTGTAATTGGTGGGTTGTGTAATGGTAGGAATTTTAATAAAGCTTTATTAGAGAAATCTGATTTATTTTTTATTTGCTAGTATCCATCCCCCTTCAGCTATCATAAGGATGGCATGTTGCTTTAAGGAAACATGCACAGTATTTTAAAGTCAACTTGCAATGAAATCTTATATTAGGTGTTTTTATTTACCTAATTTTTTTTTGAAAATTTGCTTAATTAAGCAGAACCTACATCAAGTTTTTTCTACTATAGAAAGTTGAAATTTAGAGCATCTGGAAAGTCATGATTGTCTTTTAATTTTCATAGGTAAAGAAAAAAAAATGAATTAAAAATAGCTGATAAGATCCAAACAGAAGTTACTGCATATGTTTGATCTTGAAATTAATGGTATAAGTTTCCTGTTTCTTTCCATTTTTCCGTGATATAAAGAGCATCAGAATTTTGTTTTGACCACCAATATTTTAAATTGGACAATTAACACTTTATTCATATTACATCTTACATTGCTTAGATATAGATTTCTTTGCTGTATCACATTGAGAGTCTGGGTTTTTATATTTAGAGTTTATCTTTGGTTCACAATATCAATTTTATCTGAAATTTCATGTTATTCCACTGGGTCATTAGCATCAAGTTGCTAATGGAGTAATTCATCTTAGAAAATTACAAATGCAGCATTTGGGCTCCATATCTGATTTCACAACAAACATCAAATAGTTCAGTCACATGCATTGTTATTAGTCAGTCTTTAAAATGTTGCTTAAATGATATGTTCAATTAGATTTAAATTGATAATAGGCCACTTTGTATTAAAAACATGTAGCTTCTATCAGGGCCATCATAATCCCAGTCCCCTCCGTTTTTTTTCTTTTTAAAAAGGATGAAAATAACTGAAACTAATTACTAAATCTCCGATTAACTTCTGCAAGCTGTGTATTCTGTAGCTATTTAAGGGGGCCACCATGAATTCTGGTGCTTATTGTAGGTAAAATCATTCCAGAGGCTAGCTGCCCAGCTTTGTTCATTAGTGTTGTATTTCAAACAAAAGTGTTATATTTTAAAGTGTCATTTACTTAGCTTGCTGTTTGTAAAAAAAAATAATGATTATACCCTCTGGGTATATAGTCCCCACTACTTAGCAATCTTGATTTTATTGGAAGATATTAAAAGCATGAGTAAAACCGCTGAGCTGCTGAATTTGCTGACTGAAAGGTTGGTGGTTGAATCCAAGGAGCGGGGAGAGCTCCTGCTCTTAGGGACAGCTTCTGTCAACCTAGCAGTTCGAAAACATGCAAATGTGAGTAGATAAGTAGGTACTGCTTCTGCAGGAAGGTAGCGACGCTCCATGCAGTCATGCTGGCCATATGAACTTAGAGGTGTCTATAGACAATGCCGGGTCTTTGACTTGGAAATGGAGTTGAGAGAATCGGACATGGCTAGACTTAATGTCAGGGGAAACCTTTACTTAAAGACAAAAAGTGGTTCCACTCAGGGCTCATCTACATATACACCCAAACTTGGAGCTGGTCCAGAGCAGAAATTATTTGGCCTGGTCCTGGATTCAGTGAAGCTATTCAGATTCTCCACTGCAGCAATGGTGGCAGCAGAGTCCAGACCATCCAATCAGGCTGGAATTAGTTCCAGCCCTATTGGATAGTTACCTTTACCTGACTTCTTGCATCTGTTGCTGGTCATGGAGCAAGTTTCCTTTGCTGGCATCAGCAAAGGTGCATACATGTCCAAAGAGAAGGAAGGTGGATTGACCAAGGAGAAAGAGTGGCAATGTGGACAACATGACTGTAATTCATCCTCTTTCCCCTGTGCTCCCAAGTGCAGAGAAAAGGACATGGTGGTGCTGGCCCATGGGGACAGTAGAATGGTCCAATCTGAAGTTTCACTGAAACTCTGGAGCATTACCTAACTTCTCATAATGAAAGGTACAATTGGGTTAACTCATTTTATCCTTGAACATCATTTGTTCAACTTCCAGTCCAATATGGGGTTTGGGGCCTGTGTAGCCAAGTTCTAAGGAAGTGTAAAAGAAGAAAATAATCACCTGACATCTTTGAGAAAATGATATTTACACCATGTCTGCAGTAAAGGAAAGTATACAACTTATTATTTAAGCAACACTGCTCATATTGCAGCATTGTAAATAAGCCCGGAAAATTTAGTAGTCAGCAAAAGATTTTTACTTGACGGTTAAGATGCAGTAGTTCTTTGTTGGGCACATAGGAAGAGAGCTCCTTTCTCTCTGACAGCTTCAAAAGGCAGAGAGCTTCCTCCCCCTTTTTCAGTTTGGACTGGCAGAAGAAGGAAGTCCATGAGTAGCCTGTCCTTTTAATCCATCCAACCACAGGCATTCCCATTGAAGCTGCAGGGAAGGGAAAGCCCCTTTTTTGGCAGTCAGCTTGGAAACAATTGGATGGGTGGAGAAGAAAGCAAAACATTGCTTCTGTCTTAGCCTTTTCACCAACCTGCATGGAATGCATTCTTGACCATGGCTACAATGAACATTGGCTTAACTGTGTGAGGGGAACATTTGTTTGATTGCCTCACAAGAAATAAGGCCGGGATTAGACATGGGCACTTTCCGCCATGATGGGGTGAGAGGCAGGACTACAATTGAGCCTTCTTAAGGCCATAATGCCCACCCCAACCCCCAAGTTATTTCCTGACTGATTGCTGAATCACTCTTTTCCTTATGCAACAGTATGAGTTTTCATTATTTACTTCAGGGCCAGATAAGGATTTTGAAGGGTATTTTGCCTATGCCATACTGTGAACTGAAGAACTGGACAATTAGCTATGTGTGGTGTCATAAACAGGGAATTGAAGAGGAAGTTATATTTGATGAAACCTATTACACTCCCCCCTGAAGTCACAGGTCCGCAGTCTGGATGTCCTCCTGGACTCATCACTGTCGCTTGAAGCTCAGGCATCGGCGGTGGCTGGGAGGCCTTCGCACAATTAAGACTCATGCGCCAACTGCGACCGTACCTCGTGAAGGAGGATCTGGCCAGGGTGGTCCACGCCTTAGTCACTTCCAGATTGGACTAAATGCACTCTACGTGGGGCTGCCCTTGAAAACGGCCCGGAAATTTCAATTGGTCCAATGGGCGGTGGCCAGGTTGTTAACTGGTGCTCCTTACAGGGAGAGGTCAACCCTCCTGTTTAAGGAGCTCCACTGGCTGCCATTCATTTTCCAGTCCCAATTCAAGGCCCAGGTGCTTACCTACAAAGCCCTAAATGGATTGGGACCCGCCTACCTGCGTGACCGCATCTCTGTGTACGATCGCTTTGTTCATCTGGAGAGGCCCTGCTCACGATCCCACCTGCATCACAAGTGCAATTGGTGGGGCCGAGGGATAGGGCTTTCTCGGTGGTGGCCCCTCAACTCTGGAACTCTCTCCCTAAGGACATCAGGCATGCCCCGTTGCTAGCAATCTTTAGGAGGAGCTTAAAAACGTGGTTGTTCCAATGTGCCTTTCCAGAATAAGGAAACTCCTAGCATTATGTCCCAACACACTTTATCAGAGATTCAGGATATCTGCATGCCCATCCCCCTCCAAACACCCCACCTTGTCATGCCCAGCACTTTCAATTTTAATATTTAAATTTGGCCTGGCCATTGTTTTTAATTGCGTCATTGGGTATTGATGTTATTGCTTTGGGTTTTTTTAGTTATTGTGTTGTTGCTGCTGCTTTTATTGTTGTATTTGGGCTCGGCCTCTTGTAAGCTGCACCGAGTCCTTCGGGAGATGGTAGCGGGGTACAAATAAAGGATTATTATTATTATTATTATTATTATTATTATCTCTTTTGGGTGAAAGGAGGACATCTTGAGACTGGTGAAATGGGTAAAATTGACTTCTTTGAGGTTGGCCTGAGATTTAAACCTTAAACATGGGGGGGGGGGTAGCCTTGCACAAGACTCCCATATGCAAACTACTCTATTTGTGTCTCCCTAACTGTAGAAAATGGCTACAGTGATAGATATTCTCCAGTCATATTTGAAGAACTCAATAATAGTCATGTAGTATTTGGCCTTCAGATTACTCTGCATTTGCAGGTCCTCCTGGGATTCTTCAGGTGCTTAATGTGTTTCAGCACTGATATTTGTAGCAAAAATGTCAAATCATCTTTTTTGTCTTGAATTGGTCATGTGGCCGTTCACCTCAGAATACATTTGTAGTGCTTTCCATTAACATTGATTTTTTGTTCCTAAATGATTGTGAAAGAACTGCGCTCTCTTTTTCTATCTACATTTTCAACAAGCAAATGACCTCTTCACATAAGGTCCTTTTCGGCGGCATGCACATGTTCACCTATACTTTTAAGACAGAGCCTGCCAGCGCCCATTCCATGAAATAGAACAACTTCCGACAGAGCTCCATCATAAAAGTATAGTTTAACCTATACATGACTCCTCCACAGCAACACAAGAGGTTTTGCATGTTGAATAGAAGTCAACAAGGGGAAGCGGTGCAGCTGATGTTTCCCTTCTTGCAATGGGGACTCAGATGAGTTAGACAATGCGGTGCATGGGGCAATGGATTCCCCACGCCCCCAATGGTCACTGCCGGATTCCCCACAATGTGTGGCGATTCTGGCAGCCCATCTAATGAGGTTGCTAGTTTGGCTTCAGATACTCTCATATATGGAGAGGTGGCTACCTTGGCAGCCACCTCTCCACAAAAGCCAACATTGACAACACTGCCTGAGCTCTGCAAGTGTAGCATTTTTCCTAACAAAGCAGAGAGTGTTTGAGGACCGGGACATCCATAGGGAGACCAAGGTGCTTGTTGATAAAGCCAATGTCCTCCCAACCCTGCTATACACCTGTGAAACATGGCTTGTCTACAGATATCACATGCAACTCCTGGAACGATTCCATTAGTGCTGCCTCTATAAAATCCTGTAAATCTCTTGGGAAGACAGGCGGACAAATTTCAGTGTGCTGGAAGAAACAAAGACCACCATCACTGAAGCAATGTTCTTCTGCCATCAACTCCTCGGTCTGGCCACATTGTCCAAATGCCCAATCACCATCTTCCAAAGCAGTTACTCTACTCTGAACTCAAGAATGGGAAATGGAATGTTGGTGGACTTAAAGATTTAAAGATGGGCTTAAAGCCAATCTTAAAAACTGTGGCATAGAAACTGAGAAGTGGAAAGCCCTGGCCCTTGAGTGCCCTAACTGGAGGTCAGCTGTGGAGGGCAAAAGGAGAAATGTACCAAGAGGAAGGTACATCAAGTCAACCCTCACCAGGACTGCCTTCTGTCTGGAAACCAATCTCCTCACTGTGGGAGAACTTGCATATCAAGAACAGGGCTCCACAGCCCCCTGTAGACCCACCACAAAGACACCACATCTGGAAGACCACCGTCCTCCAACTATGAGGGATCACCTAAGTAGGTAAGTAAGTACTCTTATATTTATAAGATCAATGTAACCCTCTATTTTTTGCTTTGTGGTTTCAGATGCAGTTCTGAGATATATCTTAGGAAGTATGGGTCATTCTGAATTGCTAAGCTGTGGTACTGTTTATAACTGTGTTCTTACTAATGGTATGGCCTGGGCCTCTTTAGCATATTAAACAGTGCATTTCACAATAACAAGCCAAATCTCCATACTTTTATTTCTAGCTCTGTCTATATAATCTCATACTGGAAGCTCTTTTTAGTATTCTAGTTTTGATGAAATGAATGCATGAGTCTACTGTGAGTCCGGATGCTTTTATTTGAAAAGACTTTATGGATTGTTCCAAAGAAGTACTTGCTTGCCCATGACCATTGTGATTATGATTCTCACTTTTGGTATGAATAGTTGCTGAACCTATGCTTGATGGAAATTCTGAGAGGTAATTTGTTTATTTGAAAAAACCTAATCATGAAGGAAACATATTTTGAATAGAAACTCCTGTACTCATATTTAATGCCAGCTGTATCAACTGAAGTGAAGTGATATTCCTAAAATATGAATATCAGAAAAACACAGGGTTGGTTTTCTCAACATCTGGCAGAGAGGCTTACAGTGTAACAATTTGTTTTGCTTTGGACACAAGTACTCTATATTCTATGCCTGGGGGAAATGTGGTTTTTGGACTGGATATATATGCCTTAATAATTTGATGGGTTCCACCACCCCCATGGATAGAAAAAGACTGAATTTCCCTTTAAGATCAAAGCATGTTGAGGATGTGTACCTTTTTAAAGTTGTATTTTTGGAAGCTCCCAATAAGTATGACTGTGCTGTAAAACATGACACATGCATCCAGAGCAATGCAGCTTTATTTGCCACTGCTCTTGCAAAAGTTATTGTCTATATGCACATGTTAATTGTAACTTAGTGGAGAAGCACATATATATTGTATGTGATTTGTCTTTTCAAAACCGGTCCTTTCAACAGGTTTTCAATGACTACATGCCGAGAGTGGAGGTGGTGGTTGTGGTGGTGGTGGGGGGGGGGAGGAGATGGAGAAGATATTATAATGAACATACTAAAAAAGAAATGAGGAAGAAACAGAAGTGACAGCATACATCTGGTTCATGATTAAGAAAGATGAATTGGTGTCACAAATAAAATCCCAGATAAAATACTACCAGAGGGTAACAGATTTGTTTTAAGTATAGTAGTATCTGGATAGCCATGATTTTTTTTGTACCATTCTGTTCCTTTAAGCAACTAGGCTGGTTTTTCAATGGTGACTTCTGGACTTATCCATTTTTTTTCTGGTTTATCCATTTTTTGGTAACCTTATGGCTAGATCATGCCAATCTGTCATATGTAGAACTGATGAAAGATGGTACATAAATGTTTTTTATAGGCATACCATTTGAACAATGGAGGAGGGAAGGAAAACACACTTTTGTCCAATCATTGTAAAGCCTTGTATTCATGCATACTGTCTTAAATAGCAGTATCTGCCATATTTTGCAAGGAGAGACAGAAATTAAAGAGGACAAGACATAATCTTGATTGAACTAAGGAAAGAGTGGGAAATATATAGTCTTTGGCCCATGTGTAACCCCCATGATATTTTTGTGCATCCAGGGCCTTCCAAGAAAATTTATATCTAGGGGATGTTGAATACTTTCTACCATGCTTGAAGCCCCTCATCACATTTGAAGCCCTTCACAGAGAGTACTCTGCACAAGGTCAAAATGAAATAGATAGTCAGAGAGATAGATAGATGATAGATAGATAGATGATAGAAGATATATATATAGATAGATAGATAGATAGATAGATAGATAGATAGATAGATAGATAGAGATACTGTAGTTTCCGGTCCCAATTCAAGGTGCAGGTTATTACCAATGAAGCTCTAAACGAATCAGGACCTGCCTATCTTTGTGACCGCATCTTTCCTTATGAACCCACATGTTGTTATTTATGTTGTTTTTGTACTGATGTTATGCATTTTAAATATGCTATGTTTTAACTTTGTGATTGGGCCTGGCCCCATGTAAGCCACCCAAGTCCCTTCAGTATAGTCCCGGTGGCGCAGTGGGTTAAAGCACTGAGCTGCTGAGCTTGTTGATCGAAAGGTCGCAGGTTCGATTCCGGGGAGCGGCGTGAGTTCCGCTATCAGCCCTAGCTTCTGCCAACCTAGCAATTCGAAAACATGCAAATGCGAGTAGATCAATAGGTACCGCTCTGGCGGGAAGGTAACAGCACTCCATGCAGTCATGCCGGCCACATGACCTTGGAGGTGTCTATGGACAATGCTGGTTCTTCGGCTTAGAAATGGAGATGAACACCACACCCCAGAGTCAGACATGACTGGACTTAATGTCAGGGGACTACCTTTACCTTTTATACACACATACATACATACATACATACATACATACACACATACTGAAGGGACTTGGGTGGCTTACATGGGGCCAGGCCCAATCACAAAGTTAAAACATAACATATTTAAAATATATGCTTCAAATGAGGTACAAGAATGACCCAAAACATACCACCAAGTCCTCTAGAGGGTGTTTGGGAAAATTCATTTTGTGGGAGAAGGTGTGGTGGTGGCTGAAGCCCTCCAAGTTCCCCTGGGAATTTAATTGTGGTCCCCGGTCTTCCACAGTTGCCTACTTCTGAAATTGTCCCACAATTTATTAAAACTAATGAGAACAATCAGCAGAAAAGAACTGACGTGTGGTTGTAACCTTCCCAAAACTAAATACCAAAGCCTGTCAGAAGGGCTAATACCCCCAGCCTAGGGAAGGGAGTGAAGCAACATTTCCACTTCTCTTCCTTAGTCACACCATAAATGTGAAGGATGATCTGGCAACAATTACCGCCATCCAATATCTCACATCTCTGGACAAATGCTGATGGTTGAGTATATCCAGCCATATTCTGCATATGGGTTACATATTCCTAGAGTGCAGGTCTGTGGCCTAACCAGTCTCTGAAAAAGAACCTCCACACCTACATGTTCCTAAATTCCACCACCTGCCCATACCAGCCACAGAAGTCAGATAAATAAATCCATCTTCTCCCATCTGTTCAGGACAAAATCCTGAAGACATCCCTGCACATCAGAGTGAAATTAAGTTTGTAGCTATAAATGAATGAACTATTTCTACACTATACATTCAACTTCAGAAGATAAAAATTCCCAGATAGAATAATGACACCTTCCTGTTGCATCGAAGTTAGCAAGTTTACACTTTTTTTCTTATCCTGTTTAATCCCTTAGGGTCCTCTTTCCTACACCAGGAGTTTCATGCCAATGTATCTGATATACAAACTAAACACCTGCTCTGGTCTGCAAAACAAGAGCCCTTCCTTTGATTAAGCCCAGATCATTACACCTCAAATGAAGCATCAACACTTGACTGTGAAGAAGAGACTCAAATTGCTGCTGGAACAGGGTTCGGAGAAGGCAATGCCTTCTCATAACAAATTTGCCAAGCTAGTAAATGGAGACATAAGGACTCATTCTCAGCTGGGTGCCATAAGCAGATGCTGCTGCTTTGTGTTTGATCCAACAGAGCAAGCTACACCCACAGATAGGACTTATACTGTTTCAGCAACCTGTATGAAATAAACAGCAAATTTAACTACAAGGAGACTTACGTGTCTGTAATAAATCAGCCATAGGTATGCTGCTGAATGATTGGCTTAAACGCTGTTTGATGCCAACTTTTTTCCTCTTTTCTTGGTTGGATCATTCTTGATTTGTATTCTTCCAGGCTCACTTGTAAAAATGTCTTGCCATTTCTGTCCAAAGTCTATAGGAGTCATATAGTAGTAACTCATTTATTATGGCCTAAAGGTAAAGGTAAAGGTAAAGGTAGTCCCCTGACATTAAGTCCAGTCATGTCTGACTCTGGGGTGTGGTGCTCATCTCCATTTCTAAGCCGAAGAGCCAGCATTGTCCGTAGACACCTCCAAGGTCATATGGCCGGCATGACTTATTATGGCCTAGATGCATAAAAATGAATTTGCAACTCAGTTCTCTAATTTCAGTTTTGTTGTTGTTCATTTGTTCAGTCGTTTCCAATTCTTCGTGACCTCATGAACCAGTCCACGCCAGAGCTCCCTGTTGACCGTCACCACCCCCAGCTCCTTCAGTTCTGGGGTTGTTCTATTTTGGAATTAAGTAATTCATTTAACAGAAAGGTACAAAGGAATTAGCAGATAAAGCTATGAAATCAGATGGAACCTATTGTCGCTTTGATAACAGCTGCTTATCTTGAAGTGGAGAGGTGGTGGTGTTTTTTAACTATACATTAAGTATACATTTAACCATTCTTAAACTAGACCTTTGCTAAGATTGGGATGTAATTAGAAATGAGCACTGATTTTCTGCTTTGGAAACTCTGAGTCAGGGCACTACAGTACTTTAAAATTAAACTACAAGGCCAGGAAAAATGATTGCTGCTGTCACTCCCTCACACTTCACACAGAGAATCTGAACTGTAATTTGTAATTCACAAACAGTTCTTCAGAAAGCATGACAATAGTTTTGAACTGTCACCAAGTAACTGGCTCAGCATCTTGCTGTGTTCTGATGACCTTGCATGCTTAATCATAATTGAGAGTCAAGTGACTTTTATGGGACATGAATTTTAATTAGACTTCACATTAGCACTGACAATACTTTGTCTAGAATTCCTCTGATTGTGGTAATTAATTGGCTGTGGTGAGTCAGCTCCTGTCTTACAGAATCTATTGAACAACATCTTTTCAAATATTTATAAAGATATTTTAATGTGCGTTATAGAAGACAACATTCTCATTTTAACTGCAAATGGAAATTGTGCAATTATCACACATGGAAATGTGATACTTTTAAGTCAAATCTCTAATCCACAATCACCTGCCTATTCATTGTGTTCCAAATTGAAGATACGGTTATATTCTAACCATATGGTTGCCAAGAACCTGGCAGAAGAGCAGATGAATGGAATACTTACTTACTTACTTAGGCGATCCCTCGTTGGACGAGTAAGATGGTCTTCCATGATGGGTTTCCTTATGGATTCGTAGGTGGCTGTGGAGCCCTATTCTTGACCCGCATCTTCTCCCACAGTGAAGGCATTGGTTTCCAGGTGGAAGGAGTTCCCGGTCAGGGTTGGCTTGACACGCCTTCCTCCTGGCACGTTTCTCTCTTTCACCCTCTACTCCTGCCTCCTCGAATTCTGCAGCATTGCTGGTCACAGCTGATCTCCAGCTGGAACCCTCAAGGGCCAGGGCTTCCCAGTTCTCATTGTCTATGCCAGAGATTTTAAGGTTGGCTTTGAGATGAGTGGAGTAGAGTATTTTATGATCCCTGGAAGGCATTGTTTGGGCTAATCTAGACTGGTCACATATGTCAAGATGCAGTTGTTATCATTGCTGTATTTACCATTTTATTTTTGAAGATCTGAGTGCTATTTCTCTTGGCCTAATGCATATCCCAGGAATTTCTGCCAATTATCACAGCCTTCTTAGGAGTCAAATACATTGGCATCAAAATCTAGGGTGCTGCTTCAAAATGTCCCTGGATCCAATTGAGATGTTTACATGCTCCACTTCCAAACTACGGCAGTGGAACCCAGTTCATCAAGTTTATTTATTTATTTATTTATTTATTATTTATTTATTTATTTGGGGTTCTTTTACCCCACCCTTCTCACCCCGAAGGGGACTCAGGGCGGCTTACAAAAGCAAGGCACAATTTGATGCCTGCATCATAAAAACAATCACACACAAAATTACATCAATACACAGTTAACACCAAATATACATTATAACCATAAAATCAATAAAATCAATAAAACCAAATACAAACCCAGTTTCTCCTCTTACATGGTCAGCGTTCGCTACTCATAGATCTAGTTTTACGTTCCACTTCATCAATCCTGCTGGTCTTACTCGCCTGGTTGTCTGATTTAATTGTCGGAGTGCCCAAAGGCCTGGTCCCATAACCAAGTCTTCACCCTTCTCCTAAAGGCGAGGAGGGATGATGATGCCCTGATTTCCCCCGGGAGTGAGTTCCACAGGTGAGGGGCCACCACTGAGAAAGCCCTGCTCCTCGTCCCCACCAGCCTCACTTGTGACAGTGGTGGGGTCAATAGCAGGGCCTCCCCAGATGATCTCAGACTCCGAGGTGGGACGTAGAGGGAGATACGTTCGGACAGATACACTGGACCGGAACCGTACAGGGTTTTGTAGGTCAAAACCAGCACCTTGAATTGTGCTCGGAACTGAATCGGCAGCCAGTGGAGCTGGCACAGCAGGGGGGTGGTATGCTCCCTGCATGTTGCTCCTGTGAGCAATCTGGCTGCCGCTCGCTGGACTAGTTGAAGTTTCCGAACAGTCTTCAAGGGCAACCCCACGTAGAGTGCATTGCAGTAGTCTATTTGGGATGTAACAAGAGCGTGGACCACCGTGTCCAGATCAGACTTCCCGAGGTACGGGCGCAACTGGTGCACAAGTTTTAATTGCGCAAAAGCTCTCCCGGCCACCGCTGAGACCTGGGGTTCCAGGCTCAGCGATGAGTCCAGGATCACTCCCAAGCTGCGAACCTGCGTCTTCAGGGGGAGTGTAACCCCGTCCAGCACAGGCTGTAACCCTATACCCTGTTCGGCCTTACAACTGACCAGTAGGACCTCTGTCTTGTCTGGATTCAATTTCAATTTGTTAGCTCTCATCCAGTCCGACACAGCAGCTAGACACCGATTCAAGGTCTGGACAGCCTCCTTGGTGACAGGTGAGGAGTGACAGATCTGGACATCATCTGCATAGAGATAACATCTCAGTCCAAAACTCCGAATGATCTCCCCCAGCGGCTTCATGTAGATGTTAAATAACATTGGGGACAGAATCGAACCCTGTGCGACTCCACACAACAACGGTTGTGGGGCCGAACAGGTGTCACCCAGTAACACCTTCTGGGACTGTCCCTCAAGAAATGACTGGAGCCACTGCAAAGCAGTACCCCCAAGACCCATGTCCATGAGGCATCCCAAAAGGATACTGTGATCGACGGTATCGAAGGCCACTGAGAGGTCCAGCAGAACTAACAGGGACACACTCCCCCTGTCCAGCTCCCTGCAAAGATCATCTACCAAGGCGACCAAGGCTGTTTCCGTTCCATGTCCCGGTCTAAAACCAGACTGTGCCGGATCAAGATAATCAGTGTCTACCAGAAATCCTGGAGTTGTGCTGCCACCACACGTTCCAGGACTTTGCCCAAATAGGGGAGATTGGAAACTGGCCGATAGTTGTCTAATTGAGTGGGGTCCAGTGATGGTTTTTTCAACAGCGGTTTGATAATAGCTTGTTTTAAGCTCGCTGGAATCTTGCCCTCCTGTAAGGAGGCATTAACCACCACCATCACCCACTCTGCCAAACCCCCTCTGGCTTCTTTTATCAGCCAGGATGGACAGGGGTCTAGGATGCATGTGGTGGTTCGCACCTCTCCAAGGATCCCGTCCACATCCTCAAGCTGAACCAATTGAAATGAATCCAACAAAACCTGACAAGCAGATGCTCTCGTTACATTCTCAGAGACTGCAGGTAAAGTGGTGTCAAAAACCGACCGAATCCTCACAATTTTATCTGCGAAAAATCGAGCAAACGCTTCACAGTGAGCTCCAGAGCTGTCAGGGATCTCGCTTTTCGACGAGTTTAACAGACCCCTGACAGCTCGGAAGAGCTCAGCTGGACGATTCTTCGCAAATGCAATATTGGCAGCAAAAGATGTTTTTTGTGCTGCCGCTATTGCCACATCGTAGGACCTTAGAAAGGCATTCAGATGTGTTTGGGCTGATTTGGTCGGACTCCTGCGCCACATGCGCTCTAGCCACCTTTTCTTTCGCTTCATTGCTGCCAGCTCCTCAGTAAACCAAGAGGCCGGGTTAGCTCGGTTACTCGAAAGGGGGCGTTCCAGAGCGATTGTGTCGATTGCCCTAGTCATCTCGGTGTCCCAGTGAGAGACCAAGGCATCGACAGGGTCGCCAGTCAAGGAGGTGGGAAACTCCCCAAGAGCCATCAGGAAACCATTTGGATCCATAAGCCTCCTGGGACGGACCATTCTAATGGGTCCACCACCCCTGCGGAGGTTAGGAGGTACAGTAAGTCTAAACCTAATCAGGTAGTGATCGGTCCATAACAATGGAATGATGGTCAGCTCCTCCGCCCCGACACTATCACCCCATCCCTGAGTAAAGACCAAATCCAGTGTGTGTCCGGCAGTATGGGTGAGACCAGATACTAATTGGGACAAGCCCATGGTTGTCATGGCGTTTCAGATACAGCCTGTTTCAGATGCAAGTTGGGCTAAAACTGGTTTCTCCTTGTGGTATAATCACCCTTTCCTTTGTGGCTGTTTGTCACAATGGCAACAGTCATAGAACTCCAGAGAGCTTTAGATTTGGCCAGGCACCTTTGCTGACATTGGATGGAGATCTGGACTTTGATTGGGTATTGATTGCAGATTTGGTGCAATCATCTTCCTGGAAGGTGAACTATTCTGCCAATCTCAGCTTTCTTGTGGGTTAAGCAGGTTTGCATTTGCACCATCCATATTGACATGAGTCTATACCAGTTTTAGATTACTTCTGGAGGCATAGAGTTGCACCAGAGGAACATCATAGCAAAAATGTTGACTATTATGCAAGCACCAAAGGGCAGTTATTTTTTGTTCCAGAGTTCAATTGTTTTGCAGTTTGTGTCAAATATCCAGTATATATCATGTATAGTGTAAGACTAATCTATTTCAATTCTAGGTTGCAAGACAATAAATGGTAGGAAAGCCAAATGGTTATGTTCCTGTGAACACTTTTGTGAGGTCTTGTACACCTGATTACACATCCAACCCAATCCTTGCCCAGACACAATGTTCAAACCCCCTTGCAGTTATCCCTTTTCATTCCCTGATGGTTATAATATACTTTTAATTCAATATAATGTTTTAATCCAAGCATTTGGGGGAAAAAAGTCCAAGTTTGCTTTTTAAAATGTGTTCTGCAGGTTAAAATTGGGATGGCTGGCTGGCAGGGGTGGGTGAAGATTGTACCATTTTTGTTTCTTTCTGTACCATCTCCCTCCAACTCATTACAAATTCACATTATACAGCCTCATCACACTAGAGCATGGATCCACTTTAAATCCAGTTTCTGCCTCCTGCAGAATTCCAAGATTTATAGTTTAGTGAGGCCAGGGTCCTGTCTGGCTGAGCAGTTTAAAGGCCCATTTCTAAACTACAAGCCCCATAATTCTGCAGAAGGCAGAAACTGGATTTAAAGTGGACTCATGTTCTTTTGTGATGCAGTCCTTAGAGTCAGGTTACTAAATTTGAGAAATTGTGACATAATAGCTAGTGTTGCTTTTAGCAGGAAAGAATTAACAGGGGAGTAGAACATCCAAAAGTATCTGCATCCCAAAAAACAAAATTCAAACCTTATGAAGAAGCTCTTTTGATTCTGTTCAAGAATCAGGGATTGTCTCCAGTGTAAATTGGAGGAAATCTGAGGAGGGATGTGACATCTAACATCATAACCTATATCATAATCATAGTAACGAAAAATGAACCAAGTTTTTTTAAATGAGTTTTAAATAGAATCTGAGGATGATATTTGGATAGGCAACATGAAGGCATGGGGCACAAGTTGACAATCTGAATGAGCCCTTTAATTTTCTGGTTACCTTTTTGATAGCAAATGTTAAACCGAAACTCAAGTAGCAGTGAAGTGGATCTCTTAATTAGAAAAAAAGAACGAACCAAGCAGTCTGTTAACCTTCATCGGTTGTGCTATTACTTCTGATATCAAATGTATGTGTGTGAGAGAGAAATAATGTGTGTATTAGAGACTCCTTCTCTGTAATCTACTTGTTTGTTGTTGTGATGTGTTTGCATGTTCACAACATCAACACAAGGTTAGTTGGATAGTAGTTCCATCTGCATAGGAGATACTGCTTTTATTGCCGTTTACTTAACATTGCTCACTTTCAGTAAAACATGGATAAGAATGTGGTATAATGCATATCAGACAAATTTCCAATTGTATTTTGAAGCTTTCTGGGTAATTTAAATATTCTTATAATTAAAAGTGATTAAGAATAATAGTGGGACTGCCATTTCTTCTTCTGAGGGCTCTTCCGTACAGCTGAATAAAATCCCACATTATCTGCCTTGAACTGGGATATATGGCAGTGTGGACTAAGATAACCCAGTTCAAAGCAGATATTGTGGGATTTTCTGCCTTGATGTTCTGGGTTATATGGTTGTGTGGAAGGGCCCTCACTCAAAGGATAATTAATTCTTATAATTCGTTTATAGGAAGTGTTTGCTGAACCAACATTAATTATTAACAGTTAACATACAGATTAGTAAGAATATAAAGAAATCTAATGAATGCCAGTGTAGTTAAAAAGTGGAATTCCTCTCAACTGGCTATGTTGTTAAATTAAGCAAAACAAAAATCGAGTGTCTAATTTGCTTTCAGAAAAAGGGAAAGCAAGTTGGTAAGAAGGCAATAACAGGAAGAGAAAACTGAGAAGCAAATTGGGAATGTCATGACTGTAAGCAGTTATCAAATATTCATATAATAATAGCCAATGAGATATCCCTAGCTGAGTAGAGATAGAATCTTGTGCACAGAGGATTTTTGTGTTCAGAAGAACTTCAGGGATAAAAATGAAGGCAATATGAATACAACTCTTGCTATTGAATCAATCTGGCAAACACTGATAAATTTATTCAGAAGGATGAGAATTATGCTACCTCAAGCACTCTGCTCTTTGTCAAGTGGCCAATTATTCGCTTTTCAGCCCTCCCTTTTTTTAAAAAAGGGGGATTCATATGTTCAGTATGTCATGCTTTGTCTGCTCTTCTCATTTCGACAGGAGACGCTAAATAACCTGCCAGCTAATCCAAAAACTCTAATGCAGTGGTTCTCAACCTTTGGGTCCCCAGATGTTTTGGCCTTCAACTTCCATGCCTTCAACTTCGAGAAATCCTAACAGTTGGTAAACTGGCTGGGATTTCTGGGAGTTGTAGGCCAAAACATCTGGGGGCCCACAGGTTGAGAATCTCTGCTCTAATGGAAGAATTTTACAGCCTGTTTCAGATGCAAAAGAAGATGGCAAAAATGAATGTTTGCCATTTATTTCCTCCCTCTGTACCTTCAAACATCTTTATATATCTTTCACCTAGGTATATCTTCTCAAAAGTTAGTCCCAGCAAAATTTAGTGAGGATTTCTTCCTTTTAAGCATTTAAGAGATTACTATTTTATCATTTAATTTTTTGAGAGTTGATATTGCTCAATTAATATGTTTTGTACTGTTGAGCAAGTGCTCAACAGCCTGAAATGCATTAGGAGTTTCATCTGAATAAGGTAACATTTTTAGAAACAAAGGCAAGATACCTGCTTTTGCCCAAATGAAAGGTGGGATTCAATGTTTTGAAAGGAAAAAAAAAAACTTAAGCAGAACCTGAAACGTTTTGTGATACACAAAGTATTGTTCAAGCAAAACTGCACTGCTATTACATGAATCAAGTTCTTTTTAATAAAGGCCTCAGCATGGCAAATTTTAGAAATAGGTAGTATGCATGCACAGAGTACAACAAAAAACTTTTATAAAACAGCAGTTATTTTTGCAATGTTTGTACAAAGGGAATAGAGCCACCACAAATATATTTAATCTGTTAGATTAATATCTTATGACAGCTAAAAACCAGTAATGTATACCAGAGGAATGAAAAGCCCTCCAATTCTTTGTGTACAGGTGTGTGAAGTCTTTTGTGCCTTTAGAGTTCTATATAAAAGTGTTCAAGGGTTGGATTTTTTCCCTCTCCAAACAGGCTAGAGAAATTGCACTACATATTTCTGTCACAATTAAAAAAGGCAAATTGTATTGTTTTTCCTTTTTTATTCTTGATAACAACATAAAATAAGCTAATATCAGAGAAAGTGCTGGAAACTCGTTACACTGAACACTCTCTGCTGTTGAGAATGTGGACTCTGAGGTCTGTCAAATAAGTTTTAAAATTAATTGACCATACTGTTTTTAAAAATAATCTTTCCATAGATACAGAATGATAAGATGTGGTTGAATTAATGTTTCTATGAAAGAATGGGGTTTACCCCCTCCTTTTAGGAATATTGTTGTCAATGTGTGTGCTTATGGCTTTTTGCTCTCCTTAAGGGGAAATAATCATATAATCAAATAATACATCATATAATCAAATACTGCATGTGGCTGAGTAAATAAATACATAATATGTGTATAGGCAAAGCCCTCTTGTGCTCCAGGTAGGCTACTATCTATAGGACTGCAGAATAGACCTTATCACAATTTAATTAAGGTCTTTCCACTTGTAAGTTGTATATCGCTAAGTTCTATAAGGTTTTACTAAATACAGAGGATTTTGTACATGGTTTATATGTTCAGTATAGCTTGGACAACCACTGGATCTTCAGAATTGAATAATCTGAGTTCATGCAGACCATTAGATGTTTTCTATAGTACTCATAGCTTCTTGGCAACAACATAAAGTTAATTGTAAAAGTGAGTTATGCTTGATTTGCAAAATTTGGTTCTCCTAACTTTTAAGGTTCAGAAGTGAATTTCTAATGGGCACAAAGAGAGTAGACCATCCAATCATACTTCCACCATTTCAAACAGAAACAAATTTCACACACTGTACTACAGCCGTCAGACCATATAATGGAAAAGTGCAGATATCATCTTCATTGATTAAGTAAAATTAAAGAAAAAGTTCATATAAAATAGATTGCTCATATTCACACTACAAAGGATTTTTTTAAATTTTTAACAAATTCAGTGTGTGTTATATCAGCAGCATTGTTGTAAATTGTACTGTAGTGCAGATTTTTTATCATAAAAATACCATACAAATGGTCAGTCAAGTCATCAGCAAAAGAAAAACCCAGAAAACCACCAACAAAACAGAAAAAATCCAGAGGTAATGCTGATGCCAAAACAATTATAATACTGTTGGTACATAGAAAAGTAATCCTTATATTTTATACATTTATACAGTATACAAAAGATTACAATGGATTATGCCACAGTCTCCCTTATGCCAATATCTATTTTCTTTGGAAGGAGTTCTTTCCTTTCATCGACACTTGCTAAGGAGTTTCGACAGTTTTGCCCATCCATGTATAACTTTGCATACACTGGATTGGAGTAGTTTGTTGTCTGGAAAAAATAAATACATCATATGTCAGTTGACTGAATTACAAATAAATGAGAAATTACTGTTTTTTTTATAGAGCACGTAACATGCATATATCAGCAAAGGACATAATGATTAACTGCCTTGGCTCAGACATCAGAAGGAGGTGTTAAATCTATAATGGCACATGCATTTAATTAAATTGATGACATGGATCCTAAGAAGAAAAATAATTCCTCAACAATTATTCCAAATTATTTATATCTTCATATTACAAAACAAACCACGACTTCATCAAATGGAAGTTCTCAATTTTTTCTCCATTTTGGCATGCTGGCAAAATGGAGTCCCATGGAGGCCATCCCATGATGCACGGCCACTTCTAGTGGCTGCCCATGAGAATACATCTTACCAACGTGCTGAAACAGAAATAAGACTCCATTTTCAGGAGCAGGGCAACAGGAAAAGTGGGGGAAAGTGAGAAGAAGACAGAGAAAGGATGTGGGATGGCTGGCCAGCCCTGAAGCAGGAACTTGCTGGGAGAAAACAGGGTAAGACAGGTCCCCACTCTTTCCAACACTTTCCCTCGCTTCCCTCTCACCTATCTGATCAAGTCCCTATTTCTAACAGATATGGACACTACCTTGTGTCTTACTACCTTGTGTCTTACTCCCTTGTGCCTTGTGTGTTTTGTAGTGTATCAATGCAATACTAAGGGAGACAGAGCATGTTTTATCCTCCCAGTTTTCTCACTCTCTTTATTCAGAGGTTGGTATAAATGGGAGGGGGTAGTATCTTTCAGCCTAGATATTAATTTGAGCCAGAGAAGATTTCAGCTTTGGGGAGAGGATCTTGAAAAACATCTTTTGCTTTGAAGCAGGTTTTTAAGAAACCTGGAATTTTATTTCTAAGTTAGACTTCTCTAAACCACTACAATATCTCTAGAGAGTGTATATCTTTATGTATGTTCAGTGCATCATCTTAAAAACCAATTCATTCAGTCTCTTACATGTACCATGTCTACATGAAGGTATTCTGCAAGTGAAGCTCAATGCTTGCATAGAACTTTCCAATTCTGATAGAAAATTTCTTAATGTGTGAGCCATAAAGATTGAATATTTTGTTAAAAGCTACAGTTCCACTTATATAATTAAGTGTTGGAAGACACCTTGTGCAATGGATCTTTCCAACACTTCTCCACTCTGTGCTTAAGTGTTGCAAGACTGTTTTGCTTCATTTCAAACATTTTGTTTAGTTTTCTCTGTTGAAAGATGACATCTGGATATCAGATTTTCCCATTTTGAAAGCCATAATTTGGAATATTTCAAAATGTTTTGTTATGATATAGATACTATCACTATCTGCCTTGATATTCTGGATTATATGGCTGTATGGAAGGGCCCTAACATTGATTAAAGTGAGAGATGGGCAAAATTCCACCCTCCAAATGTGCCTAGACTACAACTCACAGCATTTTTTACTAGTGACAATTATCTTTTAGGTGCAGCTGGGAGTTGCAGTGCAAGAGCATTTTGGAAAACTGTACTTTGTTTAATTCCAAACTCTCGCCCTATAATTTGAGAAAACTCCTGGTACATATTTCCAGCTGTCCTTTGTTGTAGGTACAACATGTTGGTTTCAATGCATGCAAAAACACAGACACCACATTACAAATGAATGCACACAAAATGTATAAATACATGCATCCTTGAGTATGAAGATGATGATTATTATATAAATTATATAATAATATAATATTATATTATTTATTATAATATATTATTATATTTATTATTTATTATATAATATTTATTATTATAAAGGCAGTGATAATTAAATTAGAGATTATCAATACATTTTTTTTTTGGAATAGTGAGTTTAATTTTGAACAGTTGTGTTATATTGCACTACTTTATACCTATAATTTGAATCTGATTTCAGTACACGTAATTTTATCTGAATTATATGTGTTGCATTGACTTATTGGTTCTATTTTTTTACTGACTGAGCACCATCAAATTTTGAATGAATCTAATAGGGTTCTGGAATTTACAATTTTGTATAGGCTATTAGAATCTTAAATAGTGTGTAATACTGTTATAATCCTCCAATAACATTGGTCTGTAGCACTGTATTATGCCAGAAATATAATTTGGAAACTGTTCATTTGTTTGGAATATTATCTTAATATCAATGTAATCTTGGAATAATCTACTTGCCAAAATTGCTTGTTATAAATTAGTATATTTATTCATTCATTAATATAAGCTTTCTACTTTCTTCATGAATCTTAAAAGGTCTTTGATTATTTATGCAGTTATTAACCTTTCTATTTAGCAATTGCAAAGGGCAAATGCAATTTGTTCCAAGTAGCTGAAGAAGCATCTTGTTACTCTTAAACTATATCACTGCATGCTGCACCGAGGATGTATGCTTGAATAAAGTTGTAGTTTGTTTGTTTTTGTAGTTATATACCTTTGCACCATAAATGATGGAATGAAGGAGACTTCAAAACTACAGAGAGAATAATAAGTTGCACAACTTATTTGCTTGGCAGGAAGTGTCTTTGGGGCCAGTTTCTTCCCAAGAATCTCCATGGACAAAACAGACTCCTGGACTAACACCATAATTAGCACCATAATTAGAAAAAAATCTCAGATATGGTTGGAAATCCAGTTCTGGTTTTGATAGACTTTCATGGGAACCAACTCTGGCTTGATAGACCTCCATATTTTGATGTCAAATTCTAAAGGAGGTCAATGTGATCTATCTGAAAGGCAAATCACTGCTCCAGGAGGCATGTAAGAGAGGAAAGTCACATTTTTTCTAGAAAAGGGGGGTTGATTCTGGGAGGTTTGAAGATTAAAGCCGAACATTAGCAGCTTTAGGTGCTGGATATTGCCAGCCCAGTTCAGTTTGGGTTCCAGCCTAGATAAATTGCCTTTATCAAGAGGACAAGGAAGTGTGACCCAGCTTGGTATCTGCTTGATGCTTTATAATTTGGAGTGGAAATCATGCCAGCAGTTCTAGAAAGCAGGGCTAATGCTGCTGGGTGCTTGTTGTTGCAATTCAACAACATTGGTGTAAGATTCCCAATCCACAGTATACTATTGAATGTCTTGGCTCTGTGGGCTCAAAGATCCGTGCGTAACTAATTACTTTCATAGTGTCACTTTCAAAGAGTAATTCTGGAGAGCTGTTTTTCAGCTCCTTAGAACTTGAACTGTCGAGTTCCAAAGAGTATGTATCTTGTCTCCAGTGCTTTCAGCTTTATGAAGCCTCTGGGGACACTGGGATTTAAGGCAAAGAGTCTTGAGAGTACTCCTAGATACATCTTTGCATTTGAGGTCTCCTTTTCTTTTAGCCCCCAGTCTATGGAATGATCCCTCTTTTTCCTTTGTGCTACTTTGATTTATTTTGTTCATAATGTGGCTAAGCTGTAACTCTTCCTACTTCTATTTCTCCAAAAATGAGGTCGGGTCAAGCACCAGATGCAATTAAAGAGAACATGTTTTCTGCATCTTTTGCTCTTGCGAGGCAACAACCAATCCTGTACTGCATTCAACAAATGCTGTACATTAAACACGGCAACTGATTAGCAGGCTTTTCCTTATGCTTGCTCTATTTTCACAGGGCCAGACTAGGCGTGCAATTAATTGTATGAATAATATGCATTTTTGTTATGCAAATGGCAGCATTCAGGGAGCTGATGGGTCTCTGGGCAGTGGAACGAGTGGAATAATAACTCCTTTTCCGGAATCCATTTGGAAAACAAACATACCTTCTCCCAAACTCCTATTTCATTTTTACAAAATCTCCTATTGGAGACACCACCCTTCTTTTATCTTTTATGTTTATTCCCTAACCAAATCTCTCTCTGAACTGGCAGTTGCTCTGTCCTTGCCCCTGTCTGCTGTTTATATAACAAAGAGTGCATATTGATTTCATGTGCTCAGCTGTATTATTTTATATTACATTACAGTGGCTATTTTTTAAAAAAAGGAGATAATGTTCTTTGTGTGTTAATTTCCAGTAGGGTACTGTGACATAATGAACATGGAAAATGGATTGCTCTTTCTCACCCCTGCAGTTAGAGGTCCTTTCAGATCAGAGTTTAGGTAGATTGGCGGTGCTGTATGGGAAAGCTTGAAGACTGTGGGCCCTCCCCCTATATATCTGGCCTGCATTTAAATAGAGCAGTTTTTGCATTTAAGTTTCTGATTTTAAAATAGTGCATCTTTGTTTCAAACTCTATAGTGCTATTAAACAAGCAGTTAGTGAAAGCAAACACATTACCACAACTTTCTTATGTTCTATATAAACATTTAAAAATAAAATACAAGTTCCTGTTCAAAGTTTCCTTGGATGCTAAATAACATAATAACAAGAAGTATTTCCACTGAAGATCATATTGCAAGTTAACCTATATTTTATCAGATGGCTAAGAACTAGGCACAGCATACCCTGTACAGTATGCTTATGATTAATTAACTGAGTCTGTGGAATCAGCTATAAAACTATGCATAATTCAGCTACTACTTTATCAGGTAACTATTATGTACAGGTTGATAACCCCTTAGATGGAAATCAAAAATCTGAAATTTTCCAAAATCCAAAATTGTCCACATGAGTGGCTGAGATAGGGACAGCTTTGCTTTCTAATAGTTCAATGTATCCAAACTTCATTTAATGTAGAAAATTATTAAAAACATGTATCCAATTATCTCCATGCCTTGTGTATAGTGTTCTTGAAACACAAACCATTTCGCATTTAGACTTGTGTCTCATCTTCAAGATGATATTTCATTATACATATGCAATTACTCCAAAATTTAAAAAGCCCCAAAGCCTAAACCAGTGGTTCTCAACCTGTGGGTCCCCAGATGTTTTGGCCTTCAATTCCCAGAAATTCTAACAGCTGGTAAACTGGTTGGGATTTCTGGGAGTTGTAGCTCAAAACACCTAGGGACCCACAGGTTGAGTATCATTGGGCTAAACACTTTTGGGTCCCAAGCATTTGAGGTAAGAAATACTTGATTTGTCCTCTGTGTTGGCATGAAAAAAAATCATTTTATCTTTTCCATAATGAAAGCCCTAGACTGCCTTTACATTGAGAAAATAATGCAATTTCACACCATGGCTCAATTCTATGGAACCCTGTGATCTGTAGTTTGGTGAGGCACCAGCACTCTTTGGCAAAGAAGAATAAAAACCTTGTAAAATACAACTCCCTTGCTTCCCTAGCATTGAGCCTATGAAAGTTTGTGGTAGTGTCAAGTGGCATTAAATCAACAGTTTAGATGTATCCTCATCTCATTATCAAAGTGGTCTATTTTTGATGGCTTTTCACATTTCAGGAAATACATTTCAGGAAATACATTTTTTCCACAGAACAGTTTGGCATCTTTCTCCTAAAACAAAAAGTGACAAAATGGAAAAATCCAACTGCAAAATATATAGAAACTATGGCAGTCCACCACCAAGGAAAAGATTTTGTAATTTTTCATTCAAATGGGTAAGAATGAAATCAATGAAGATTTACATCTCTATCTTTGTAGGAAGCATTCTTCTAAAGGGGTTTTTAAAAGAGGATTGCTCTTTGGGTCAATGAGAATGATTTCCTCTTTAGAACTGAGTTGCCAGATTTAAGGGTGCTCAAGATCACATGCTCTCACCTTCCCCTGTATTGTCATCTATTTCCCCCATGCCAGCTGGTTTCTTGTTTCCCTACTTAAACAAAGAAAGAGAAATTGGAGTGGGTGGAGGTGTTTAAACAAAGAAAAGGCACAATTTTCTTCTCACCCAATCTCATTTGTGTAGGAAGGGAACAAAGAGACTCTTTTTTTACTCCAAAACATGTAACACAGTTTTAGAAAAAGAAGTATAGATACATTTGTTCCTTTCCTGGGGTGCCACCTGGAAAGTATGCATCTGTTCCCTGTGAGGCAGTCATCACACCATTTTGAGAGGATTTTATAAATAGGGTGTGTGTGTGGGGGGGGGGGGGGGGGGGACCTAAGATGATCAGGGCATTTTCACTTTCCATACCAGCATTGAGCCATGACATTTAAAGTGGTGTAAAATTGCATTAATTCCTTAATGTAAAGACATTGTGGACTTCTCAGTCTTGTGCGAAAAAAAATAATATGATAGGGATTGGCAAAATCATGAATGCTATACAGGAAAGGCAGTGTTTTGCCCCTTTTGCCCCCTTTTTATAATCCTAGAACAGAAGATTTGCAGTAGAGATGGCTATCTTAAACAATGCATAATTGAATGAATGCTTAAGATGTCAAATACCACATGATGTGAAGATAGCTATTAGCTCAGATATTTACTAATGTTTGGACACATTCATGGTGCCTTGCTCTAACTGTGATTATTTTCCATTTTAACTAAATAGCACCTGTTTATGGATGCTATGCTTCTGAATATTAGATTCTGGAGACAAGTGACAGTGAACACTGCCAGCTTCCTCCTTTGCTTGTGAATTTCCTAGGGGCACCCAACAGTATACTTCCATAAACAGAATGTTAGACCAGATGGGCTGTTAACATGGTGATTACTATTAAAAACATTTTATTCCATCATTCCTAAAAGGTTCAATGCAACTCTTATAATTTTTATATAATAGTATGTGGCTGTCACCATTGCTTCTGTATCACAATTATAGATTGAGAACACACTGTTTGTGATTGTACAATGTTTATTAAGTTAAATAAAAAGGGAGCTGGCCTCACAAAACTTGAGATGTTAAAGCCTACATCACAATTTTTTTGAAAAAAATGTGTTAGGTGTAAGAGCATATTAAAGCAGATTACTAACACCTGTGTTCATACAGAAGCATACTAAAACATTAGTAAAATCGCCAAGGTTTTTTTCCCATTGAATATAATATACATTAGAAACACACACACACACACACACACACATATATATATATAGAGAGAGAGGAATAGATGAAGTATACCCAGTCTCAGTTTTTATAGCATAGTTCACACACGTAAAAAGGACCCATCCTAGATAAGCACAAGAACAATGCAAGTTTCCACTGCATTAAAGTTTTTTTTGCAGCACGGAAGGCATTCTTTTACCAAGGGATGAAATTATTAAATAATACATAACTGTTTGAATGAAAAAGTAAATTAAACAGTCAGCTTTACCTTTTCTGGATTTATTGTAAAATCTGAAAGACCTCTTTCACTGTGATTATGCCCCACCTCATACATATTATATGATGGGTTTCCAATTTCTACATTGATTGCTCCATTTATTATTGGTTGCCGTCGGATTGTTTTTGTCCTACAATATGTCAGAGAAAAATAGTGAATAAATCTCTTGATACTATTGTAGACAGGTACAATCTGTGATTCTAGGAATGGCTGCTCAGTATGTGAAGAAGTAAAATAGAAGAAACCACTTAATACATTTGTATTACTTCTGCTCGTTGTTTAATTTTGGGAAAAAAGGTTTTCATGTTGTTGTTTTTTTAAAAAAAACCAACAACATAGGACCATAAACAAGGAAGACTTTTTCCATCAGGATCACAGCTTGTGAGGTCATGGTTAAACTTTATTCTTTGTGTTTTTATTTTATGTGCTGTGTATGATATTACATGAAAACTGCAATTCTGATATGTTTTTAAGGAATGTGTTTAACATTATGTGTATGGGTTTGTATCTGAATTAAACTTTCAGTTTCACATTGCATAATAAATAATGTATTATCCACACTTAAATCAATTATTTCCTCTTTCTGGAAATACATCCTTTCCACAGTACCTTCACTGTGTTCAATTATTCCCATGCATAGTTTTTTCCTAGACCACACAAAGAAAAATCTCACCTTCGTTTCCTTTTACAAAGGAGCAGGCCTATTACCAAAGTTGTAATCAATGTCACCAAGAGGACGAGTGGAACAATGATTGCAATGCTTCCTGCAACAAACAGAAGTGGAATTGTTTAGTAGCTGTAGTACTAATAAGTAGCTAGAAAACTTAGAGAATTATCCCAGCAATATGTTATATTGTATGCCCAATTTATCAACCAGTGTGTCACATAGGCCAAGACCCTATAGGATAGCTCTACTGTTGGAATTACCTCCATAGCTTAAACTGGGAGTGCAGTCTAAGTAATGCAGTAGCCTCTCTTGAATGTGTGTGTGTGGGGGTGGGGGTGGGGGGTGAGTATCACCCAAAAAAAATCATTGGCGCCCTAGAAAATTCTGTAGTATCAGCCTGGAACAATGCTATGATGTAGGCTATATGTTATATACTTGCAAAAAAAAAAATGGCCCAAGACTGCAAGGAGGAGAACCGTTCAAATAAAAACCAGAATACAGTTAAAACATAAAGATGAAAAATCAAATTAAAATTCACCAGTGCAAATAAATAACTCCAGCTTCAAGGGGTCTCTGATGAAGAAAATGTTTTTTGCTTGTAAATGGAAGATTAACAGAGAGGGGAGCTTTTCTCTCTTTACACAAAGAGGGACCTAGGACATTTAACCTGAATATCTTTCTCTGGGTTCAGCGTGATATATTGATTAGGTTAGTCTAAAACACGAGGAAATTAGGCTTAATGCATATACTGCCAAAAATTTCACTATGTTTCTACTTTTGCTCATAGGTTTGTAGTTGGAATTAAAGGGAGAGGACGTGGAGGAATATTTTGTAAGATGCCTTCAATTCATTGGCAAAAAATACAACTTTTTTTTAAAAAGCTGTCAAGTAGACTGGATTGCTACCATTAGTACTGACTGTGGATATACTAATCTTCCTCACTCTTCCCAAAAATATACTAGTATCACCAGTAGAATTTGTTTTGTGATTCTCTGCAGTTTTGTAGAGCTCAAGTTACTGAGCTTCAGAGAGAAATGAACTGACAACAATGACATTGCTAATGTGTCTCTATTTCATGTGTGAGCTGCTTGCCTCTTATTCTTGCCCTTCCTTTCCCCTTTAGTTCCCCCTGGTGCTTTCCCATTATTATTGTTCTTATTTTACAGAAGAGTTGCTGTAAAAGAATTTGAAAGAGGCCTTCAGGAAGATCGCATAATACAATGCACATGAAATACCAGCTAAAACGAAGTTACTCTTGAAAAAAACTTACTTGTACTTATATGGTCGGATTTGCTGCTCTTAGGAGCTAGTCGCTCACACTGTGTACCTGACCAGTTCATGGAACATCTAAAATAACCCAATGAAGATAACAAAATTAACTTATGCTCACAAATCATAAATATATTCATCAAATTAATTGGACACAATCCACATGAATGATAGTAGGGAAGTTATGTTCCAGAGTGAATAGGATTTGCTGTAATAATGATATTCTAAGAATTAACTTTCAGGATTTATTTAAAATTATATAATTACATACGTCTTTATTAATTTTTATTTATTTTAAATAAATACCTGTATTTAATTAACAATTCAACAGTTAGTTTTCAGCAGATAACTTTAGGTATGATAAAGGACCTTATCACATGAATTTGCCCAATGTGGATGACAGCAGGGGGATTCATCAGACAGAGCAGGAAATATGGTGGTCAGTGGGGGAATCCATCACCCCATGCCCCACATCACCCACATCACCGCCTTCCCCATGGAGGAAAGTACAGTTGCCCGGCTTCCCCCACGCTTGCTCCATTGCTGGCAACAAGAACATGGAAAGCCTCCCATGTTCTTGTTGCTCCATTGTATGATGCTTTCAGGGATGGAACCCTGCCATAAGTAAATCTACATTATTTGATGGGATCTGGAAGGCTCTGTCCTCGAACTATGGCAAAAGTGTCATACAGCAGGTAAATTTGCCCATGTGATGAAGTGGAAAATGTCAGCAAAGCCAAAAGCCTATATAGAGTGACTCTTCATAACTAGAACCTAATGCCATTAAGGATTCACAAATGGGGAAGAATCAGTATTAATTATTCAACTATTTGCACATTAATTCTGCAATTGCTTTCATATTAATATAATCTTCAGAGGCTTTTACAAAACATACTGACTTAAAAGGATTGACTTTTGATTAATAGCAACATCAGAAAAGGAATATACAAGTTCACACACAGAATCTGATTACACTACCAATCAGTCCTGTTCCTGTGCAATAATTATACTTTTGTTATGACCACAAATAGTAATAAAAGCTTCCTTTATTGAAAGATATTTTAATGTGGAATATCTGCTCTCCTTATGACATTCAACTTAGCTACTATGAAGGCTGTTTTAGTTCATTGATAATCATCTTAAAAACTTTCATTAAAAACTAAGCTTCTAATCAATTGGTAATTCCTTTTTAAAATCTTTGTTTTTAATGCATATGTGCACATAGCAGTACATTTCAATAAAAGGCAGATGCCTGCATGCACAAATTAATTCTCATTCTAAGCTGGTGCCTAATGAGATACATATATGTTATCATACAAAACAAATGTGAATTTCACTCTAACACATATGTGAATTTTCTTTTGAAATTCAAGAATAAAATTCTATGAAATATCTATAAAATTTAAAGACAAGTAACTAAAATTAGAAACACCGCTTTTAGGAGCAATCTTATCTCCACTCATTTCCCCCCTCTTTTTTCAAATATGTGAGGTCCAAAGAGCAAATCAGGCTCCCTGATTCAAACAAAAGTGCCTATGTATTAATATTGATTAAACATTGCAGTGACATTAATGTATTGTTCCAGGGGGTTATATACTTTCAGTGTATATGCTTTTAACTTAAGATCATGCAGAGTATGAATGAGAAGGAAGCTTTAACAGGAACCCAGAAAACCTAGCTGAAATAAATTACATAAAAGATTTTTCACATTTCCCAATGTTTTCCTTTACTACTGCTTCGCATAGGATTTCTGGGTTATTTCACAACCCAGAATCAGTCCCACTATCAATTACTGCAGCCCAGGCCAAACGAAAACCAAATTGCATTAAAAATTAATAGAGGGGAATCACATGCTTGTGGAAAGTACACATTTTCAGAAGTACACATGCACACACATAACACAGCCCACCACCTCCCCCTCCTCCAAATTCCTGGTGTCTTGGTTTTTAGGCCTGTTCTTGGGATTATTTAGGGCACTGATTAAGAAAATGTCATTGGATAGACCACATCAGTTCTAGTTTCTTAGATGTGGTTATCATGACTTTCTATGGGTGACCAGATAAAGACTGGTATATGACAAATGTTATGTATTTTAAAAATTAGAACTAATAGGAGAAAGCTAGTTCAAATATACTCAAAGATAAGTCTAATATTTGAGGAAGCAGAATGTGTGTTAACTGGTGTAATATTTTGAGTTGAAACCTGATCTTACACTCAGCAGCAATAGAATTCTATCAAATTAAAAATAAGCCAGAAAACCTAGAACCAGGGATAGATGTATCTTCTACATCTTCAAGCTCAGTATTTTTGAGCTAATGGATATACAGACTGAGTAACTTTTATTCAAAATTCTTGGAACCAGAAGTATTTTGGGTTTTTCCCCCCATTTTGATATACCTATATTTGCACAGACAGACATAATGAGATACCTTGATGAGGGGCCCATACCTAAACATGGAACTCCTTTATGTTTTATATACAGGTTGAACACTGTGAAAGCCATTCACTACATGGCTACCAGCCGCCTCCCAGCAGACTCAAATCAAGGAAAAGCTTTATGAGAACTACTCCTCCTCTTGGCATCCCTCCAATAACAGCAAGGGTATCCCTCTGGGCAGCTAAATCAGGAAATCCCAACTGGATGCCCCCACCCCCCGCGAGGGTCTTCCTCCAGGGGCAAACCAAGAATGGGCAACCTGGAAGTGCCTAAATAGACTCAGAAGCAGAGTGGGCAGATCAAAAGACAACCTGGCAAAATGGCACTACTAGGGCTGGGTAACCACGGAAAAAATTGTTTCTAAACTCGATTTGTTTTTAGGGGGTTTTTGCGTTTCGTTTTTTAAAAGAATTCCGAAATTTTTCTTTAAAAAAATTCGAAATATACGAAATTTTGTAAATTACGAAACAATTACGAAACAATTACGAATCGATTCGTTAATGGCGGACGCGATTGCGCAATATGCAAAAAAAACCCTCCAAATGGGACAGGGGGAACTTCTGAAGCTTCCCTCTCCTTCTGTTGTTGACTGTTGGTGTGATAATTTATTTTTTATCACTGATAAAACAAACAACTCTAAAACTTGCAACAGACATACGGAAATAATAACGAAACAATTTCGAAACGATTTTGAAATGATTTTGAAACGATTTCGAAACGATTTCGAAATGATTAAGAAATAAATTGAAAAATTCGTTTCGATTTTTAGTTGCTCCTGCATGGCTCAATATTGGATCGTAAGCTAATTTAAATATGAATCAATAACAAATTACGAAATTAACGAACGAAACCGCCCAGCCCTAGGCACTACCTAAAAGAATCACATACCTTTGTGTGACTTTGGAGCATAACAGACAACTCTGTATGTTTGTCCACTGTGCCCTGCCTCATGTACAGAGGAGGAATTGTTGGAGGCTACAGACAATGCCATTGCTGTTGCCCGTTTTTGGTCAAAAGATATTTAGCCGCCTGCACACCTTCTATTTTTATCAGTTTTATACTAATTTATGCAATGCTTTTGATACGAAATAAAAATAATATACATCTAATGCAAAATCTGTAATGATTGTGTTCATGAAGAAATGTTGTGTACACTAAACCATCAGAAAGCACAAGTGTCACTATGTTAGCCAATCATGTGAATGATTTTGGATTTTGGAGAATTTGGGATTTCAGAATTCTGGGTAAGGCATGTTTAACCTGTATTTGGATTTGAAATTTGGGATATGACCATAAAATGGCTTCTATGTCTCTGTATGTGATTGTGTGTGACAGAATGAATAGGTACTAATTTCAAGTTAAACATATGTGAAACAAAAAAAAGTTAGAGTTTTCAGGAAGGAATCCAGTGGGACTTTCTACTTATAATACAATTTGGGCAGCTGCTGGCCTTTAGTAGCAGATACTAGAAACTCAAAAACATGTCAACTTAAATTTTATTTCATTAAATGCAATTTCATTAATAGAGTCTGAAAGAATCGAAGTAAAGCAAAGTAAAACAGCTCTACAAAGTTACTAAAACCAGAATAACATATAGAGTCCTTGGAACTAATGCATTTGTAAGTATCTCCTCTTTAAGATCTAATGCCTTTAAGTATGGCATTAGACCGATCCAAGGTGAGGGCTCCAGTGTGTTTAAGGAGCACTAGAGCATAAAAATAAATGGCAGCAACAAAATAAAGTAGTATACTTGTATGCTATAGTATAATAAGGGTCTTTGGACCATAATAAAAAAAGTAGTATATACTTTATTGTCACTGCCATTCATGAATTTTATACCTCAACTTAAGAACTAGAAAGGCTGAGTTGACAAAGAAAAATACAATCATGTAATTACAAACATTTTGATAGCTTGTCCTTTATAAACAAATAATGTCAAAATATAGATCTCTTGCTGTTTAAATCACCATTTTCTCACATTTAAATGGAATTGCCTGTAATATGCAAAGACTTAATTTCATGATATGGATCCAGTTAGTGTAATAACAGTTTTTGTTCAAAAACTGGACATTTCAAAAGATTTCCTTAAAATCATTTCTTCTCTTAAAACAATTATTTGAAATTGTAGCACGGGAAGTGTTGTTGAAGTCTTAGAAATTCATATTTAAAATGACAGATCTCATTTTATTAATTCTTTAGTGATGGGATACTATCATGATATGCTCCAACATTTTTCCAGTGTCATGGCCTTGGTCACAAGGCCGTAGAGTAGGGCGCTAGGGCATAAACCCTTTGATTAAGGTCTGTGGTGAGGAGGGAAGTAAATCACAATAACTGGAGACCAGGAATAGTTACAGACTAGTATGAGAACAGCACAGCTTTGTTAAGAAATAACCATTTCCATCGAAGTAGTGACACAGAAGAGAAGAAGGGGAAGTTAATTCCATCACTAAGATGTTTGACAATGTGAAAAAGAAATTAAGAAGTGTCTGAAAGAAAATGGAAGAGAGACATGATAGATTTTTTTCAGAATATGAATGTGCACAGAAATCATATGAATATCTCTGATACAGAGCTCGGGAGTAATTTGGTTATCTACCATATATATCTATGTATAAGTCAATCTTGTGTATGTCAAGGGACTTTATTACACAAGGGGCTGCAAGCGTCATTGGATGCTTGTGACAAGTTTATTTATTTACTGTATTTATATCCTATTCTTCTCACCCCAAAGGAGAGTCAGAGTGGCCAATTTGATGCCATATTAACAGACATATAATAAAATAAACATATACATTTTTAAAAGCAACATAAACATTAAAACACATTATTAAAATCACACAATCCAAAGACATAGTCAAAAGCCATTTTGGTCATTATTGCACATAATTCCACTTCACTTATTGTACTGCACTATTGGTCAAAGGCTTGGTTTCAAAGCCATGTTTTTAGGTTCTTTCTGAAGGTCAGGAGGGAGCGGACAGATCTGATTTTGCTAGGGAGGGAGTTCCATAGCTGAGGGGCCACCACTGAGAAGGCCCTGTCTCTCATCCCCACCAACCGCACCTGTGAAGGAGGTGGGACCAAGAGCAGCACCTCCACAGACAATCTTAACCACTGAGTTAGTCCACAGAGACTTGCAGTGTCCAACACACAATACACACTAACTTCTGGTGGGGTTCTGTGGATCACCTGTGGTGCAAGCATCCTACGATGCTGCACCCAGAGCATGGGAGGATTCCCATGTTCTGTTTAAAACAATGGGGCCAGTGTGTGTGTGTGTGTGTGGGGGGGGGAGCTGTGTGGTGATGCTTCCCCATATGTGATGGAGAGGCATCACTGCAGGTGATGAGATGGGTGCCAGGATCACCATAATTATATTTCTTCATACCTGGCTTTATCTCTCTCGAAGGAGACTCAAAGCAGAATTCCCTGCTGCCCCACCAATTAGCTACAGAGCCTGAGAGATCTCCTTATGTGACATCAATGTGATGAGATTGTAGGACATCATCAATGTGATGAGATTGGAAGTAAAATTATAGATTTTTATATGACTTATGGATAAGTCAAGGATCATTCTGCAGAGATGGGAAAGCATCAATGCCACCTCAGGAGGGACAGCTGCCTCTGACCACAGCGATTTTCCCATCCAGAAATTCGAAAGGTCAGAATCAGCACCACAGGGAGAGAATAACGGGGGCTCGTACTTCTTACAGGTTCTCCTGAATTGGACTAGGCTTTTATGTTTTGCCTATCTACTAATTGAAGGGGATGGTTTATCAGAAGGGGATGTGCCTTAATAAGAATTAAGGTACATTACTCATATTAAACCATGGATAAGTCAACCCAGTTCTTTTGATTGTATTTTGACTACAATTTCAAGACTTATATATAGATTATTGCCTTTAACAGAGCAAAAGGGGAGAGATAGGGATATGACACAGTCAAATACTAATTTATCTATCAGGAATGGTGGAGGATAGACATTTTATTTGCAACCAATGGACATTTTCGCAAACACTGATTATATAGCTTTAAAATTCACTTTCCTAAGAAAAATTTATAATCATAAAGGATCCAGCAGAGTTGAAATAGCAGATGCATTACTTCCATATATTGTGGAATTGCAATTTGCAGTCAGTGCATCTAATGGTTAAAGACATTATTCTAACTGGTTCTAATTCTGAAACACCTGTTGTAGAGGCAGTTACATAATTTATGTAGAATTTATCTCCAGTAATTTGTTAATTTTGCTGTTTGCTTATAGACATAAATAGAAGAGTATCTATCTATCATCTATCATCTATCTATCAATCATCTATCAATCTATCTATCCATCTATTTTACTACATATAAAAACTACCCATAACTTATTTCCACATATAATCCAATATATAATTGTTGATTATAAATGCAAATTTTCTCAATGAGAGAATTTAATTGAAGCCAAAACAGAGGTTAGATAAATATATCATTAAATGTTATGTTCAGGCCATTCTTACCACATTGTAAATACTTGACCAGTTAAACATGAAAAACTATTTGCAAACAACATGCATCACTTGTTTGTTTGCATAATCATTAATCAAGAGGAATTACAGGTTAATTCAAAATAATAGTGAAGGTGTTTGCAGTTATCAATCATGTTGTGACCCCTTTCTACATATTAGTAATGCTATATTTCTGTCTTGAGGATGACATCTGTGAGGAACAGTGCTATTTTATATTGATCTAGATGGGATTAATAGTGCTTTGTGCTATTTTATATTGACATATATGAAATCAATAAAATGAAAGTTAAAATTGTGGTTGATAAATAAGCCAGACCTAGGAGTTAGTCCCTGTCAGAAAGCTCAAGGTAGAAACTGAACCAAAACATAGCCAAAATTAAATCTGAAGATGACAGCAATGGAGAAGAGAGAAGGCAAAGCAGAGAGACAAGAAGGACACAAGGCAGAACAAAAGAAGGGAGCAAAAAGCAGAAGAATCGCCAGTAGCTTGATCCATGGAACAAAAGTTTTGGGGAAAATATTTTTAAAAGGCCTATGTGAAAATGTGTTTATCTAAAATGTGAAAGGAAGATAATTTTAAAAAGTGAGAGCTATACTCTTTAGGGACTTTGATAGACAGGCTTAGAGGAATCTACTTGTCCATCTTTTTTTTTTGTATTTGTTATTTGTTTTCTAAAAGTATTATAGTAATTACTCATTTTCTCCAATAATTATTTATGTTTTTACAATTACAACTTGCTAAAAATTAAAATTATTTTTGAAACATTTGGAAATATATTTGTGAAAAGTTCATTTTGTTTGTTTTTATATCACACTAGTAGTCTTTTTAACAGTTTACACAAATTTAAAAAGTTATTTTTACCTGGGTGTAATTTCAGTTTCATTTTTGTTTAGCCTTTACATCTACTTTACATTTGAGGGTGAGTCAATAGGAGGAAAGAAAAAAAAATGGACTCACATCGAATTCACTCTTGCCTGTCTCCACAATGTTCACCAATTTCCAGTTGGTATTTCCAGTTTCTAGTGACTTCGTCCTGATTTGGAAAGTGTTGGAAGGTACTCTGAACCTTGCTGGAAACTCTGGGGTACCTTTTGACTGTGTACCTGTTGGGGCAGCTGGATCAGGTCTGATTCAGACTGATTCACTATCCAAATTGATACTGTGCCATCATCCTTTCCCAGAATTAGTGTAGGAGTGTTGCTATCACTATGCCCAAATGGAAAGAGAGGCATATTTGAGCTCCTAGTCATCATGGATACCTCTGCTGATGTTAGAACAAGGCACCCACACAACCAGCAAAAAGGGAGATATCTCCCCTTCTTGTTTCCATTCAGCCAATTCTGAAACCAGCAGAGGTACTTTTGATTCCTTTGAGGTTGATGGAGCCTCATGTCTGGGGCGGCTGAGATGTCACTCCATGGACACTGATATAGTTTCTGCCCAGCTGGATCATGTGGACAGTAAGTGGGGAAGTCCTAATCAGTCTCCAAATTTAGCTGTCAGTGTAGACTCATACTGGGTAAAATATTTTGATTTCCTCAAGATGGTGTAGCTTGGGATGAAATGAGTGAGCTGGTAAATGTAAAATGATGATGACGATGATGATTTACAGAATAATTAGATTGTTTATAAGGGAGAGAAAAAGCCTGATCTACTACAATTTTGAATGGCCTCAATATAATATTCAAAGCAACCAAATCTTTTTAAATGTTCATTGTTGAAGTGGCTAGTCCACAGTCTCATCTAAATATCCTAACTTGAATACAGTTTTGGAATAAGTGTGTGTGTGAGACCTTGTGACTGTGTACAGGGAATCCCCAAATTATGAACAAGATAGCTTCTGTTGGTTTGTTCCTAAGTTGAATTTGTCTGTAAGTCAGAACAGGTACCTCTTAAGTGTAACTCCAGCCATGTATGTGTACATAGAAGCTTTGGATAGAATAGGGAAGGGTTAAGACCTTTGTGATGTTTCTTTTACTGTTTGTGCCTCTGTTCAGAAGATTTCACCCCATGTTCTGTCCCTGTGCGAATTGGATTTTGTGGAAACAAGTGTTAATGATAAAGCTTCAATTGAGACACTTTCCCCCCATGATAACTATTTCAGGAAATCTTCCTGGGGATAGATTTCTCTCTCTTCCTGTTGTCTTACCAACATATGTAACTATGAGTCATTTGTAAGTGGGATGTTTGCAATTCGGGGTCTGCCTATATATAAGTATGCACACATAGAGTGATCCAATTGGATAACACAACTTTGCCTAAATCAGTACAGATACAATGCCTGCCTTAGCCAATATCTAAAACAAAAATCATAATACCCATGTAGATTTTTGCTTTTTGTAAAAAAAACCTTACTCATTTTCTATCCAGTCCTTTAATTTTATCACATCTCATTTTATGTTCCAACCAGACTCTTAAATCTGCTCACACTTCATCTACTGATAAGGTCATAGTATTACTGGAAATAAGGCTGTATTATCACTATGAAAAAATTATATAGCATGGAGTATACTTATGAATAAACATGAGTGAAAATGCAACAACAGCTAAAAGCCATTATAAGTACTTAACAAAAAGAAATGTAAAAAAAATAGGTCATGGAAATCTTAATACTCTGGAAGTTCACATACTACTAAGGATGAAGTATAGTAAATGTTTCTCATCAATACATGTACATAAAGTTAATGCCATATAAGAAAAAAGAAAGCTCAAATCTCACTTTTCTAAAAGGTTGCTAGAATTAACATATCTCTATATACAAGTCAAAACATGTTGGTTGGTTTGTACCACAAAAGGCTACTACATGGCTTGATAGATGTTGAACAAACATGGCACACATACCCTGCATTAAGCAACTTAAAATAATTGAGGGATTTGAACTTAAAATCCCTCATTTTTTTGGACCCACAGCAAAAAAAAAAAGGAACAAAGTGGATTGGTAGTGGCTAGATAAAGTTGCCCTCTGTCGTGTGACTGAGAAATAAAGGGAGCGAAGTAGACTGTCTGTTGCTAGGTGACATATGCATGAGGGGAAGGGAGAAGAAAGGAGAAAAAGGGGAAAGGAGAAGAAGAAAAAGGAAGAAATGAAAAGAAAGGAAAGGGGAAAAGATACAAGGGGAGGAAATGGAAGGAAAGAAATAAAAGAAGATAAGGAAGGAAGGAAGGAAGGAAGGAAGGAAGGAAGGAAGGAAGGAAGGAAGGAAGGAAGGAGAAAAAGAAGGGAAAGAAGAAGAAAAAGGGAAGGGAAAGAAAAGGGAAAGGTAGGAAGGGAGGGAAAACACTAAGCATATACACTTCTCAAAACTATTTTAGGGAAATCACACTGTTACAGGTCTTTCTATCAAAATGTTTCTGTGTGACAGTAATTCTGCAAGGTATTTGCTATATTTCAAAGCTGACTATATGGATTGTTATATGTTAGATATATGTTAGAATTTTGTTCATTCTGGATTTTTTTGTGGGTGAGGGATATTAGTTTTTCTTCCTTGCGCCACTTGAAATTGGGAACAGGCTTGTCATGCTGGAAATCTACACATTTCCAGGCAGGGAAAAAACCTGATAAAATCCATTTCAATCTGGTTTCAGTCCTGGCTATGGGACACAGACAACTTTGGTCACCTTGGTGGATGACCTACACAGAGAACTGGACAGGGAGAGAGTGTCCCTGTTGATTCTTCTGAACTTTTTGGTGACTTCCAATACCATTGACCATGATATACTTCTGGGTCATTTTTTCTGGGATGGGGCTTGGAGGCATTGCTCTTCAGTGACTCAATTCTTTCTTGGGGGGATGGTTCAGAAGGTGATGTTGGGGAATTCCTGTTTGACTCCTTGGCCATTGGCCAATGTACACATGAAAACTGGGAGAGGTCATCCAGTGTTTTGGAGTGAGGTGCCATCTAGATACCGATTACACCTTTTCTATTACTCTTTTTCACCTAATTCCAAGGAAGTAGTTCTTGTGCTAAACCTATGCCTGACAGCTGTAATGGATGGGATAAGAGCAAACAAACTGAAGCATAATCCAGACAAGAGAGAGGTGCTCTAAAGACAGTTCTGGGAATCAGGATTCAGCCTGTGTTAGACAAGGCCATACTGCCCCTGAAAATCCAGATTTGCAATTTAGGAGGACTCCTAGATTTGGCTCTGAATCTGGAGGCCCAGGTATCAGCAGTGAGCAGGAGTGCTTTTGCCCAGTTAAAGCTAGTGTGCCAACTGTGCCCGTTTCTGGAGAGGTCAAATCTGGCCACAGTACATGCCTTGGTTACATTCTGGTTTGACAATTGTAATGCTCTCTACATGGTGCTGCCTTTATAAAACTGCTCTGAAATCTCAGTTGGTCCAAAGAGAGACAGCCAGGTTATTAATGGGCTGTCTACAGGGAGCATACAACCCCCACTGTTGCAACAGCTCCACTGGCTACCAACTCATTTCTGAGCACAATTCAAAGAACTGGTTTTGACTTATAAAGTCCTACATGGTTTGGGTCCAGGTTATTTGAAGGACTGTATCGCTCTCTGTTAACCTGTTAGAAATCTACAGTCCTCTGGGGAGGGCCTCCTCTTTCTCCTACCACCCAATTAAGTGTATTTGTTTGGTGGGAACATGGGAGAGGGCTTTTTTAGTGGCTGCTCCCAGACTTTGGAACTTTCTCACAAGAGAGACTAGAGTTCTCACATCCCTGCTTCTGCAAACTAGGTAAGACATTTAATTGCCATCAAGCATTTGGGGGAGGATGGGGGTACACTGCTGGGGAGGTTGTAGGGGTAGTTGTGGATTATATTTAATGTTAAATGTAATTTTACTTGTACAAGTATTTTATTGTATCTTAACTGTATTTTAACTTATATCGATGACACAAATATTTGATTACTCTTTAATTGTTTTTAATTTTTGAATTTGCTGTTTTTAGATTTATTGGATTGTATCATGTAATTGTGAGCCATGTGGAGGAGAAATAAAGTTAATAATAATGATAGTAACAACAATATGAATATATTTGACAGCATGTAGACAGCTGTATTTGACACTTGTTCATGTTTAGAATGTGTACATGTTTAAATGTAGAAATATGAACATATCAAACTATGAAGTTTTTCCCCAATAAAATGCCAGCATGGCATTTGTCAGATCACAGTAAATTTGGAAATGGATAAAAGATCAAGTCTGAAGAAACAAACCTGAGAGAGATATACATTCCTAACACTGGCATTGCCATTACTGCCATATCAGTGCATGTAGACTGGCATATCAGGAAGTAATGTGACACTCTTTGTAGGGTCATCTCACACAGTGAGATGCTTCAATTTTTAAGTGTGAAATGCATGCCATTACAAAAGTGGAGTAATAGTTGCCATGCGGCAGATAAAATCTTAAAATCTGGTCAAAGTTCTGTGGTACCGCTGCAATCCCAGTTAAACAAATCTATTTCTTTCACTGGGTTTGGTTGCATTCTGAATGGGATTGTGCTTTATAGTCAGTATAGCAATTAAATAATTCATAATGGACACTCATTTCTTCTTCCTTCTAGTACGCAAAAATGAATTATGCTTGAAAGATGCCATAAAATAAAAATAAATTGTGCATAGTTAGTTAAGAGTGAGAAAGTTAAAATAGCTCTTCTAATTTGCTGTTGTTTGTGATAATTGCTTTTAAAAATTACTTTCATATTACATTTATGATGTTGTTTTTCACTTCAGCAACTGACAAAGTATCTGCTTGTACAATTAACTAAAACATTCCAGAATTAAAGTGTCAGGCTGAGAACACCAGATGATGAATTTATGGATAGTTTGCCATTTTTATAAACTTTGTGTTGTGTGAAGAAAAAGTTATTTAGCCAATCTCTTGACATACCACATTATTTTCATTATGTACCACTATAATATTTCTTTTCTAATAATATGACAACTGTCTACCCAATGCTCTATATTTTAATGTACTCATTAGCAAGACTATGAAAAGGGGCTACATTTTATTATACAAATGAACCCTGAGATTAAGTATAAATTGTGAAATGGATATGGATATGCATGATGTGAACCAATGAACTGTGGCCAGGAATGATGTCACAAAATGCGCAGCATTAAGTGGAAGGTTAAACCTACTTGCATCTCGGTTCATTAAACGCAGTTAAAGTGCAAATTCCCTCATTCTGACAGTAGTAATCACAAGGGTTCATTTTCTGGTCACAGCGCTGACTTTTAAACCCCAAAGAGCATCTGCAGAATTTCAGTAAAATACAACTAAATAAATAAATATTCGGTCTTTTCGTCTTAATGCATATATACAATGATGATAAAATTAACAATAAGGAAATACGCTTGGCTCTCTCATTGGTTGTATAGCCTACTTTTATCCATACATATTTTGTTGAAAGCTATGGGCACGATGCCTGTGAAAAGAGGATCAGCAAAATCCTGTTGCTCCACCTCCCTTCTTTGTTGCATTCTTAGGCTTACAGCCTTAGCACTGCCTCTTAAAGGAAGATATTATGTGCATCTAGCTTTCCTGCATCTCGTTTCTTCAGTTTTGAGCTTGATTATCTCATTTGCTGAGAAAGGGACTGAGAACTCCTTACAGTGGCTCAATTTGTCTGCCTATTTCCTGAGAGGAAAGAGGGGTGAAGCAACAGGCTGATCACATGCAGTCACTGTGCCCACAGTGGGATGATGGATCATTTCCAATACATGCAAACACAATTTCTTGGCAGCCAAGGACATTTTGTATTCCTTGGTTCTAGAACAAAATGTGAGGAACAAATCCTCCCCCTAACACCCCCCCCCCCGCACTTTTAAGGAGTATGGTAAAAATATTACAAAGAAAATATGCTATAAGTGAATATGGCCATATTTTCTATAGCAAAGTTATGTTGTTCAGTTACCATCTCAATGACAATCAAATCAAAAAGATTTGGCACAGGTTGAAAATACAGTTTTCATTTACACATGGTTTATCTATGTTTAGAACATATGCCGAACCATTTCAAAATGCCCTTCCAGACAGGCCCTATATCCAAGGATCTGGTCCCAGGTTTTCTGTTTATCCCAGATTATCTGACAATGTGGATTCATATAATCCAGTTTAAAACAGAAAACCTGGGATCAAATCCTGGGATATAGGGCATGTCTGGAAAGACCCTAAAACTGAAGTCTGCAGGTAAAATAATCAGATACCTATTACTGGGCTACATGGGTATGAAAATCTACTGTAAATGTCAGTACATTAATGAAGATTGTATATAGCTTTTCAGTTCTTTGTAATTCTGATATTTGGTAGTAGTATTATGAAGTATCATTGCTCATAGTTTACAGCTGCTATATGTATTTAACACACTATTTATAAATTGTCAGTATAAAAGATAAGCCTGATTTAAGGATTTGTGTTGAAGTTGGGCATAATATCACATCTTAAAAACATTTGTAAAAATATGACTTCTGTAACAATGGAACATTATTCATTTGAAACAAAATATCTCCATTTAATTTATTATAGAAGATTATGGGTTTATTATTTCATCATAATTAAATAATTTAAATCTGCAAACTGAAATAAAGATGGTACAAAGCTAATAGTAAGTATTTAGGGACGCCAATACTTAGGGATGCCAATCATTCTTCTGCTAAATACTGAACATTGTCATAATAATCATAACCAAAAATAACCAAAACAGCATGGGGCCTTTTCTATGACGAAATATCTTAGAAAAGAAGTTTTTACAGTAAAAAAGGAATCAAAAGTGATTGCATACAGGTATGATTGTCAGATAGAACTGCATACTCACAGACAGACAGGTATGTTTGTCTCTTGGTCCAACTGGCATGTACCACCATTGTAGCAATAGCCATCACATAATTGACAGCTGGATGCAATTTTTCCATTTGTGCAGCTATGATTTGTGAGGAAAATAACCAGTTAGCCATGCTATTTCTTTTCAGTGCTACTGCTAAAATATAGTTTATTTAATTACGGAATATAATAAATACCAAAATAGAAAAAGCATAAATCACAGTAAAGTCAGTGGTTGTTGGATAATTTCTTTCATTTTCACACAATAAATTGTTATTAACTTCTGATGATGAATTTTGTTTGCTCTGCATTTCTAAGCAACATGACTTAATTTAATTTTTCTGCATGAAAATGCATATCAAATTATAGTTATCTTGTGAATTTCACCTTCTTTTGTGATTATGCTATTGGTCGCAGCATGGACTACAAGAATGTGTGTTCAGTAGGACTGCATATTATGCAAGGGATTTATTTTAGCACTCTATAATTTTCATATTACCTGGAACTATATTTCCTTTCCTAAAATGTTTTGGGCTTCTGGACAAAACATACCATAGAATCACTCTGGAGGACCAAGAAAATGCCCACAGAAGTGTGATTCTATGGTCAACTTCTGGCAGAATTACTAGCAGAAATTAACGATAGAATTGCACTGGATGTTTAGAGAGTGATGATGTAGTATTCAAAGCTCTTTACATATCCATGAAACCAAATTCAAAAGGTTCATGAAATAATTATAAGTATTAGGAAAATTTGCATGTGAAAATAAATGCAACTGTTATTGTTGCCATCGTTAATTGACATGAAGTTGAATTTGACATTATAAAACCCCTCTACCTATAACACAGTCTTCCTCTTTTCCTATGGTTTTCTACTTTATCAAGCATTATTGTCTTATTCAATGAGTCATGTCTTCTTATTATATGTCCAAAGCATGACAGTTTCACTTTATTCATCTTGGCTTCTTGGGAGGGTTCAGGTTTGAGGTAGGCAGAGGGAGTGTGTTCCTGATGGTTCCCCTGGACATCTCAGCAGCTTTCAGTACCATTGAACAAGATACCTTTCTGTGTCATTTCACTGGGTTGGGATTAGGAGGCACTGTTTTACAAATTGGGGGTTCCAAGGTGAACACTGACATGTTCTCCCCCCATTCTTGCCACTAAAAACCCATGTATAACACCATCTGAACAAACTCATTGTTCTTATGTACACAAGAAGGGATAAGTAAACACCCCCCCCCCTTTTAGAAGAGGGAAAAATTTGTATCCGGCTTTTAGGGCAACCAGCTGTCACTCATATTGAGATTTAAACTGTACTCTAAACCCTAAATGGTTTGGGACCCGTCTACCTTCGTGACCGTATCTCCCTCCATGAACCAACTCGGGCCCTCCATTCTTCTGGGTAGGCCCTTCTTTTGCCCCTGCCAGTCTCACAGACTCGTCTGGTGAGTACAAGGAAGAGAGCTTTTTCCTCTGTGGCTCCCCGACTCTGGAATTCATTACCTGGAGAGATTAGGAAAGCCCCTTCCCTAGAAACCTTTAAAAAGAACCTCAAAACCTGGCTCTTCCGCTGCGCGTTTGATGAATAGATTTACATCCTCACACAAGTGTTTAGTTTCAACGTTTTTTGTTATTGGAGTACATTCCCCCCTTATGGGAAAGCTTGGCTCCATAACCTTCACTATAATGAGCTCTCCGCAAATAATCTGTCTCTGTTTCACCTTGCCTGAGTTTTTAATCTGCTTTTAATCAGCTTTTCTTTTATCCATTACACGTAGCTTCCCCATGTTATTGTGATTGTGCTTATTGTAATCTTATATTGCTATGTTTTCATTTGTTTTATGTAATTGCGTTATTATTGTTCATTATTTGCATTTTTGGTTTTATTTTATGTAATTGTTGGTTTGGGCTTAGCCTCATGTAAGCCGCACCGAGTCCCCATCGGGGAGATGGTGGCAGGGTACAAATAAAGTTTATTATTATTATTATTACTCTTGGGCAGCAAACTAACCTGAGATGACTGAAGGAGATGTAGAAAGCATAAACCTTGTATAATTCAGGAGATATGAAAAGAATGATAAGCAATAGAATCTGATTTGGATTCCCATCTATATGCCACTGAGGTAGAAAGCATAATCCTTGTATAATTTGGGCAGTAAAGTTACTCCTAACATGTGGCATCATATTCTCTAACTGACCATTATCCTTACACTGTATAAGGTTGATCTGGTAGGAATTCCCATCTACATGTCATTGAAGATGAGAAAAAAAGAGTATTTGCCCTGTAAATGAATTAACTGCCAACATGTGGTGTCATATTCTTTTACTCAATGTTTTCCTTATATCCTGAGAGACCAATCTGATTGGGATTTCCATCTACATGCTACTGATTGTGAGATGAAAAGCAGGGAAGAACATGAAATCAGTACTTCAGGCCATATGCCTTAATCATACAGAAATTGGTTGGGACATAAAAGATGTAGGCTTTTTCCTTTAAAAAGCCCACACAATTCCTCCAAGAATGACCAATTAAAATATCTGAAAGATGACTCTATCATTCTTAGAATGAAAGGAGGTAATAAAATAAAACGTGGTCACTAGGTTTCAAAACACTGATTTCACTTGTCACTTCCAAACTGACACACTCCTCCAAGGCACCTAGACAAAAGGAAACCAATCTCATAAGTGATCTTTTATCTGAATCTTGGGACACCCGGCCCTTGGCCTTCTTTACTCCCAACTGCCTCTGATCAAGCTCTTTTATCTTGGAGAGCAAAACTGCACAGTTGAAGTCCATTCAGCAGTCCCAATCGAAATTCAGCTACATCTGCTGTTACAAATCTGAAGGTGGATATTTTAGCAGGCACCTTCTTGGCCTGGTCCTTTCTTTTCTTACCACCTTAATATGTAGTGGTCCAAATGTAACTGTGTCCATTAAACCAGACAAAAATGGCCACCCAATCAATTGGGCATCATGTCAAAGGATACCGGCTGAAACTGACTTAAAACCCCAAAGTGGCCAACTACTCCACTGCTAAAGATGGCACAAGAGGAGCATTGCCTTGAAAAACATAAAATGGCCATCCAATAACAAGCACTAAAGTCTACAAAATGACTGTCCGATGACAGGTGCTAAAAAGTGACCCAATATGGCTACATGTTGAGACATAAAATGGCTGCCAAATGACAAGTATATAATTATATAATATATTGTAATATTTATTTATACCCCGCTTTAACTCCTCTAAAGGGGACTCAAAGCAGCTTAACATAAAAGCATCAGCATAATCTTTTAAAATATACAAATTGCCTCCCTTGCCTCAGGATTTGCCTTTGAGACTTTGGGTGGGGGAAAATGTTGCAGTTTGCTTTAGAAAAGTTAATTCTACATGTCAGATAGCTGTCTGTATTGATTGGAGTTAAACTTCAACCAGATTTTGATATAACACCTTCACCTCTTTTCTTTCACAGGTTGAATTGATCCTTTAGTTAAATTGCCACAAAATAAATATATGTGTGTGCATTCACCAAGAGCAAGGTTACTCAGTGAACCCACTTTCAATCAAGGCATTGGTTTCATCATGGAATTTTGAGAAGGAAGGGGCTATTGATATAGTCGCTCCAAATGTCAATACTGATGTTGTGAAGCTTGTAATTTACTTTGGTACGCGCAGGGTAAATAACAGTGGAACAAGCTAGTTTACAAGCTGAAGTGCAAGTGGCATAGGTCATGGAGTGAGCAAGATGCAATGTTAGTGAAGACTCTTAATCATGTCTAATCTGCAGTAATGAAGTTGGCCAAAAATGTTATTATGCCTCTACCTTCTTATAGTCAACAAGTCACCTAGCACTAGAGTTATTCTAACTGATGAGAATGCTATTGTGATCAGGCTCAGATCTCAACAAATTATGTAATCTCAATCAATGAAAACGCTATTCTGCTCACAACAATACATTTGCTAGGCACCATAAGGACAAAGTTACATGTATTTAACATAATTATTACAGAGTCTAATGCTTTATCTAGTCCAGCAGTTTGAGATGAGTTGAACTTTTGCAGAGTTGAATTAGTCTACGGGATCCATGTGAATGTCTCACTGTAGCAGAGGGAAATACTTGGTACCTTGAAGAATGCTATAGTGCTTCCTTTCTCTAGTGCCAGCAGTATGTGAGAACTAGAAAGTCCCGATGATATTTTTGAGCAACATCCTTAAGCTTGTAGTGGCTATGAAACCTCTAATATTCTTGAAGAAAGATTATCTGGACCAATTTCAGTCTGGATGCAGGTCAGTGACTTACTACTTTGGGTGAAAAACAGAGGGCTCTGGTAACTTGTTGGTCCTCCTGGACCTTGTAGTGGTTTTCATTATGGCATCCTACTGAATACTTTGTCAGATGGGAATAGTTGGATTGAGTTTTAGTGGTTCTACTTCCAGAAGGTTGCTCTGGGTGACTCATGTTCAGCTCTATGGCCATTAAGCTAAAGGTGGTTTCAGGGTTCCATTTTTTTCACACTGAATATCTGTATGAAGTCATTGAGTGCTGTCATGGGGAGTCTAGGATCAAGCATTGTGTCTTCCTGTATCTTGATCTACCAGTTTAGGGGCTATCTGCACATAGTATAAATGGCAATCCTAATCCAGGTGGGGCACTCACTTTGGGGGCTGGCAGGTGTTTGCACTGGATGGCCCCAAGATAGAGAGATAGTGTCTGCACAGTACAGTGACCCCAGAAACAGTTCAGATAATTGTTGCTCTGGCCTTAACTATGATTAAAATGATGGTGGTAATCTCTCAATGCTTGCAGTGATTATAGCCAATCAATGAAGGAACACAAAAGATAGGTCATTTCTCCCTATTCCCTGGCCTTCTCCAATTGCTTTGTTGCTCCAGCTATTTATTGTCATTACATTTTCTTGTCTGGTGGTCAATGTTGAAGTCCCAGTGACAGAGCAGACTAAGTTGAATGACAATATGAACAACTATGATTACTTTCTAGTAGGAACCTTACTGTTTACACTGGCCCAAAATGTGGCCAACTTCAGGAGTTTTAGGTAAGCCTGTAGCATCCCATAACTTTGCTCAACATGGGACAATGCCACATTAAGAAGCCTTCTCCTGTGTTAAGGTGAGTGAACCTTGTGTGTCATGTTGATGCTACGGAGTCCATTTACCTCTGAGCCAACACATGTGGAATGTGCAGGTGAGTTCTTTATTTTTTTTTTGTCGTGTCAGGAGCGACTTGAGAAACTGCAAGTCACTTCTGGTGTGAGAGAATTGGCCATCTGCAAGGACATTGTCCAGGGGACGCCTGGATGATTTGATGTTTTTATCATCCTTGTGAGAGACTTCTCTCATGTCCCTGCATGAGGAGCTGGAGCTGATAGAGGGAGCTCATCCACCTCTCCCCGGATTCGAACCTGCGACCTATGGGTCTTCAGTCCTGCCGGCCCAGGGGTTTAACCCATTGCGCCACCGGGGGCTCCAGGGGTTCTTAATGAGAACCAGTTGCTAGTGATACAAATTCAATTCTGCTTGTTGTTGTGGTTGTTGTTGTTGTTGTCGCATCATGCATATGGCTTCAACATATAGTGATATCCTATGAATGAAACACCTCTAAAAGATCATGCTATCAACATCCCTGCTCTATGTCTTGCAGACTCAGGGCCATGATTTTCTTAATTAAGTCAATCCACTTGATTCTTTCAGTTTGCTTTATTTTCTTCAGAATTAAAACACACACACAAAAACAAACACACACACACACAATTTTTAACTGATTTATCGAGTGTATTTACAGTACACTTAGAAAAAATCTGTTTTTAATATCTGATTGATCATAATTCCAATAAACCTCACCGCACACCATACATATGCAAATTCTGTTAATTTTATGGGTGTACACTAGGTCCAACCAATAACTGGATTTAGGCCAAATTTTGCACAGAACATATTGGCTTATTTTATAAGCAATTATATAACTACCCCATAGTAGCATATGGATAGAGACTATGGATAGATAGTAGCATATGGATAGGTTTTTTAATCCCGTGGAAAGAGAAGTGTGGGTTATAAATAAATAAATAAATAAATATAACACTTAGCCTAAATCCAATTGCTTGTCTCATCTAATAAATGAAATCTGCTTATGTGTGATTTATCATTGCATAATGTAGTCAATGGTTCTTTGCTAATGTTGGGTCCCACTTTGAGATCTGCTTTGGGAGAAAGGTGAGCTATAAATAAAATTATAACTGGATTTAAAACTCTGCAAATATTAAAATTGCATACTTTGTGACTATTTATCATAACATTGACTTACTTGCACATTATGTCATCACTCTCCTTGTCTATGATACATTGTCCACCATGACATTTTACACATTTGTCAGTTTCACACTTGAGGCCTTCATATCGTAGAGAACAGACACATTCTACATTGCCATCATCAGCAATGATGCAAGATTCAGAATTAACACAATAGTGGTGGCAAACATCTGGAACATATCAAGATTTGTGCATATATTACTGGTAATAAAATGACTTTTAAAAATATATATAAAATACGTACAGTTTGATAAAAACATTAACTTTTCTTACTAGATATTAGTCAACCATTAATGTATTAGCAGAATACCATCTATAAATGCCTGGTGAGAGTTTCTTTTTTATTTATAACTTTATTATTTTAAGAGTAAAATATTCACAGTATCTGCCAAACAACAGAAAAGATAAATCTAAAGGTGCTTCTGCACAGGCCATATAACCCGATATGAATTAGTATTGGCCTCACAGTACCCACATGATGCATACAGCCTTCTCACCCTCAACACAAGACAAGGTTACTATATACAAGTCAGGGAAAGCTCCAGAGGTTCCCAAATTTTCTGAGCAACAGTGCAATTTGAGGATATGTAAGCAGGTAGGCCAGTTCTGAATCAGAACCAACTACAGATATTCACATGGCTCAGTGGCCCAGGGGTAGCAATTCCCTTTGTTGCCTTTTTGCTATGGTTGTGACAGCCACAGAGCTCAAGGAGCTTCTGGTTGTTTCTTGTTGCCTTTGCAGACACTTGCAAAAGTGCTGGTGCAACATAAAGAAGGGACAAGGGACTGAAATGGAGCAACATGGAGACGGGCATTGCAGACACCTTTGGGGCTGATCTGGAGTACTCCAGCCCTGGGGTATTTGGACCATATAGGTGCACTCTATATCTATGTTGTAATCTTCTGGGAAACATATGGCAGTGCTCTTGCATCCATGACTCCAGTCATGGGTTATGATTTTAATATCTGTTCTGCTCCTCTTTATAGAGGAGAATCACATATATCACATAACAAAAATATTATAAAATTATTTTGATTGTACTTGTGGTTCATGGTGTCACATTAGTGTTGTGATATTTTTATAATGTTGTAACACTCTGAACAATAGACTAAACAATGTAGAATCTGTATGAATGATTACTGTTCACTTTTTTAAATTATCTTTTTTTAATGAAAATAAATAATATTCCCACTTTTCATTTGTTCATTACTGAGTTTAGTGCATCTGAAATATTCTGTTATTTTCTTCTGTCAGCTGACTAAAAAGTATGATAATCAGCACACAGTGCAGCAAGCACACTTAAATTTACATTTAAATGAATTCCCCCCTTTTTAAAAAAGAGATGTTTGCAGAAGCAGTCAGCTAGAAACAATTTGTCTGGCTTTGGGTAAGCCTCAAGTAAATATTTTTTTTTCTTAATCTGTATGTCTGTCTGTGCATGATTTATGTACTATATAGTTTTAAAATAACCAAATGCAGTTATTTTAAATGTAATAGTGTAGTGTGTGTACATAACCTGTGCATAAGGGTATTTCATATCCTTTTTCTGGATCTTTACATTTTTTTCAGTATTTTTAAGAAAGATAAAACGGGAAGAATATGTTCTTCTGTATTAATCTCTTATCTGGGGGTGGAGAGGAAGGAAACTTCTTGCTATACAGCTCATTTCACAACAAGCCAGTAATGGAAGCCTTGAACCTGACATTTATAGGACATGAAGTACACACATTGAATGGCTCCTGTGCTTACCCATCTCATCTTTATTGCAAACAGCCATGTTTTGTTTGTTTGTTGAAAGCTTGACATCCTATTCCCTAACATCTAAGCCACAAAGGATTGGTTTAGAATGAGCACTGAAACTGAGCAATTCCTCCTGACCATTCTTACACATATTTAATAGGCTTGGTTGATCAGGTTCATTAGCTTCTAAAATCGGAATGAATTCGTATTTAAATGACTTATAAAACAATTTCAAGCCATGCTGGAATAGTGTGAGGAGTAATAACGAATTGAAACAATTTACCCATTTTTCGGAATTATTTTCGTATGTCTGGTCAAAGTTTACATTATCTCGCAGTTCCCCTGGTGACAAGCTGTGATGCGGAAGGGCGAGGTGGGCGTGGCCACGCCCAGCTCTTCCTGAAGACCATGCCCCCAGTGGCCTTCAGGAAGAGCTGGGCGTAGCCACGCCCACCTCATTTCCCTGCCACTCATCGCCATTCGCAGTCACCCACTCAGGGAAGGGAAACTGCGAGATGAGTTTTAAAATCTCGCAGTTTCCCCTCCCTGGGTGGGTGACTGCAAATGGCGATGGTTGGCAGGCAGGGGAATGAGGTAGGTGTGACCACGCCCAGCTCTTCTTGAAGGTCACGCCCCCAGTGGCCATCAAGAAGAGCTGAACGTAGCCACGCCCACCTCATTCCCTTGCCCTTTGCAGTCACACAGAGAAGGGAAACTGCAAGATTTTAAAAGTAATCTTGCAGTTTCCCTTCTCTGTGTGACTGCAAAGAGCGATGGATAGCAGGCAGGGGAATTAGGTGGGTGTGGCCACGCCCAGCTCTTCTTGAAGGTCACGCCCCCAGTGGCCATCAAGAAGAGCTGAGCGTAGCCATGCCCACCTCATTCCCTTGCCCTTTGCAGTCACACAGAGAAGGGAAACTGCAAGATTTTAAAAGTTATCTTGCAATTTCCCTTCTCTGTGTGACTGCAAAGAGGGATGGATAGCAGGCAGGGGAATGAGGTGGGCATGGCTACGCCCAGGTGACTGCAAAGGGCCGATGGATGGCAGAGAGAGGAGGTGGGCGTGGCCATGCCCAGCTCTTCTTGACGGCCACTGGGGGAAACCGCATCGCCGCTTGTCGCCAGGGAGGCCAGGGAAACTGCAAGATTTTAAATTAACGGGGGAGGGCACCTTCCATTCATGAAGTAAACGAAGCTATTCAGATTTTTGCTATTTCCGATCTTTTTTTCAAGAATATTTAAGAAATAATTTTAAAATCGAAACGCCAGCACCCCCTATATACGAAACAAGTTTAGAACCATTTTTTTTCTTCATCAACCAAGCCTAATATTTAATAGTTTTCTAAGACTTCATGATTTGAGGTGCAAACACCTGCAACTTTGAACTGAATATGGACACAAATGCCCATCTTTTTCTGTTAAGGAAATTAATGCTTGCAGAAAATATTTACAATATCCTTGCCTGTGTATATCTCAAATTATCAGATTCTTTCTATATTAACCATCCTATTAGCTGAAAGCACCTAAGCAAATCATAATAAGCAGTTTGCATTTGAGATCACATTTAACTGTTGTTACAGAGATAAGTGAATTTACCCAGTAATACTCAAAGTGATGGGGTAGTACAATTCCTGTACCTTTGACAACTGGTCCCAGGTGAATTTTCAGGAAAGAAAGAAAGAACTGTAATCAATGGGTATAAATATGGTGCAAGTTCCTAGGAACGATTTTATCTCCCTCTTGAGGTTCAGCAACATTCGATATGTGAATCATGATTTCTTGCTCAGGTGACTAGAATATTTGGGTGAGCTAACTATTAAATTGGATAGACTATATTACCAATAAATGTAAACATGCAAGTCATTCCATCTGTTCTTAATTTTCAATCTCTACAACATTTTAGATAAGTTCCCTGTTATTAACTATACTTACAGTATTGGCATCTGTCACCTGTATATTCAGGCTGACAGTGACAGTGGGGCTGATTTCCAGCAGTGACAGTGCAGGTTCCACCATTTTGACAGAAATGATTGCAAACAGTTTTGTTGCAGTTTGGACCTGTAAAACCCAGCGTGCAGCTGCATGTCGGCCTCCCTATAAATTAGAAATGAAAATATAATAAAACTAACATACTTCAGTAAGAAAAATATATACTTTAGAGAAAAAATAACTTTCCACCATCATATTTATGCATTACGAATAAACCATTAGTTTATGTCAAGTAAAATTAAATATTTTAAAAAGTTACTTGAATGAATGTTCATTTCATAATTTTAACAGAAAATATAATACTAGCAAATAAGAGAGACAAGCAACCTATGGATCTGAATCCTTTTTGTTACTGTAAAAATCTAGTCCACTGCAACACATGAAATATAAAATATTTTAAACTGAGGGATACAGTGCACATAGGAGATACATTTCTTGAGTATGGACTGACTGTTTTACTTAATGATAAAATGTACAGAGCTGTATAATTTCATTTATACATAATAATACATTGGACTACCAGCAGTATGCTGTGTTATGTTCCACCCCCACAAGAGGATTTAGCTGATTTAGGGCACCAGACATCCAAGATCAGAAGGAGTGTTGTCCTAATATTCAAGTGGACAACTGAAGCCATAGCATGTGTGAAATAGAATAACGGTTTTCATCTTAAATATTTCAGTTTATAGCTACTCTACTTTACAGTCGATCCTGGGAATCCAAACAATGTCTGGGGATTTCCAGTCTATCAGGCAGTGTGAAACCAGTTAACCCAGTTTTATCCCATGTTAGAAGTATGTTCCAGAGTTTTGCCAGAACTCTGGAGCAGTTCGATGTTTTAGGGTTGTGTTGACGGCTGGGCTAAATATAATTCAAAACTGTTTACTGTCCACATGACAAGACATAGCCACTTCTTCCCTGTGCTTACAGAGGGAAGGATCGGGTCCATACCCTCTCCTGTCTCCATAGCAGACACGTATGGAGCCCTGGAGAGTTCCTGGCTTTTGCCATGTGCCTTGACTAATACCAGCAATGGTGCCATGAGACCAGGGAAAAGGAAGGGGGTTGTCCCCTCCTTTTCCCTGGTCATGTGGGTGCCTTTCCTGATGTCAGTAAAGGTGTCTAGTGATGGCCAGAAGCTCTCTGGAGCTCCATGGTGGTCTGGCAGTGGTGGCAAGTGACTGCCAAGGCAATGTGTTATTCCAGTAAGGCTGAACCAGTTTCATTCCCATTTCATAGTTTGAAAATTACTGCCACTATGGAATGGAGATGGACAGTATGGCCATCCTCAGGGCCAGTCCAGAGTATTACTGTTTCAGACCAGCTTTGGATTAAGTGGCTTGTATAGAAGAGCCCTTTCTTTCTTTGAATGCAAATGCAAGTTTACACAGCAAAGTTTAGGGAACACAGACATTTTAATGAATAAATATGAATACATAGAATGATATCGCTATTATCATAATTTGAAATACAAAAAACAAAGGAAATGATGTTATTATGATCTGAAATTTCACAGCACTGTTGGAAAAACACCAAAAAGTAATATTGCATGTTATGTATGTGTGATATGTAGCAGTGAGATTCTGATTATGTAAGTTCCTTAAAGCATGTACTTCCACAAGTAAACATGTTTTCTAACATAAAGTGTTAAGCAGGTGCAAGCATTCACACTCCTTTTGATCATCATTCTTATTGAAATATAATGCTTCCCTCTAAGAACTGAAAAATACTTTCCCTATCACTTGCTTTCATCTGTCACCTGCCTTTAATGAGTTCCATTCCATCTGACCAACATGTTTTGAAGAAAGCTATCTGGGTGTCTTTGCTATTTTTACCACTGCCCTCTACTTCCCCTTGTTCTCATTGATCGTATCCAATTCTGACATTGCAATATTTTTGTTTATGCCCTTTCTTAAATTGCTTCTGGTCAAAATCTATGATTTTGCTGACTATACCAGGATGCACAGCTCCATGTTTCTTGCTCAAAGCTGTCATCAATACAATACTCGCATGCTGAAAATATTAATGAAGTTGGTAAATATAATTCTTTCTTTTACCTAGGTAATAATCTGAAAACCTGACATTTTAGCAGCCCCTACATAACATGTTATTGTGGAGTAAAATATATTATTTCAGGCATCAATATTCTCCGTAAACTATTTGTGTACCACGCTCTTCAAAAAACACTTATGTGTAAAGCAGTTTATTGCCATTTTAGTGCTGGATAACTTAATTTTATACTTAAGTTATATCCACAGAAGAAATTTTCTTGCATGAAGTAGTTATGCTTAAGAAATGTGTAACTGTAAATTTTAACACAGACAAATCTGTACCTATAACAATAACATGCAGAGCAAAACAAAACCATGATTAGATTTTATTTGTTTATTTCAAATTGTGCAACACTGAGATGGCTAAAAAATACCAACAACCCTAGTCAATCTGCATTTTAAAATACATATGTTGAAGGAATGGGCTAAATCTAGTTGTTAAAACTAATCACAATAGGTCAGTTTAGCTAGCATTTGGATAATAACTGTTTTAGAAAGTTCCTATTAATTTGGTGGATTTATTCTAGTTGATACTTACACATTTCTTTAGTGTAAACTTTTGTAGTTGTACCTCACACCATTTATCATCAATAATATACAATAATTTTTGCACAGATAAAATATGAAATATAGCCTAAATGTTAAATGTAGGTTGCCTGCTCTTAGGGTTTAGTCTTAAACTTTAAATGTGGAATGAACAAAGATGCATAATCAACATTTTAGTATGATTTAATACTTTTTGGATTATTATTTTGATTTTCACCCACCATGGGAAATATTGCTTCAAGTTTCAGTTTTTCGGTAGTTCAAATGTATGTTTATATCTTGAGAAAAAACAGCTCGTTTAAGGTCATATATTTAATTAATTAATGGTCAAAAACCGGCAACCTAGTTTGGAGTCCCCAAACTAAGGCCCGATGGCCGCATACGGCCCTCCAAGGTCATTTACCCGGCCCTCGCTCAAGGTCAAACTAAGTCTAAAACGACTTGAAAGCACACAACAACAACAACAATCCTCTCATCAGCCAAAAGCAGACCCACACTTCCCACTGAAATACGAATAAGTTTATATTTGTTAAAATTGTTCTTCATTTTAATTATTGTATTGTTTTAAAGTGTTTTTTTTTTGCACAACAAATAATATATGTGCAGTGTGCATAGGAATTCATTCTTTTTTTTTTCAAATTATAATCCAGCTCTCCAACAGTTTGAGGGACTGTGACCTGGCCCTCTGTTTAAAAAGTTTGAGGGCCCCTGCTTTAGCACAACCTTATTTTGAGATTTTAGGCAATATTATTCTGGTATCCAATATCTTATCTGGATATTAGACTGAGCTTTAAAGGAGATATCATAAAGAGTAAAACCTATCCTCAAACTAGAGTCAGATCCTGTACCACTCTTTTCCACTTTAGACTAAAAACCCACGCAAAAACTTCATGAATCTATTAACATTAAACTCATCATTTGACAATATCTGTGAGCCTGAAGGAGAGAAGCTTAATGTCTGGCATGCCACAGGGCCAATCAAGAGCTTCTTTTGTTATGGGGGTGGGCATGGACCTCAGAAATAAGTTATTACTATGATCAGTTCACCAAACATTTTTGTAACATCACTATGTAAGTGAGACATTGCAATTTGAATCAAGACATGGACTCACAGTGAGAGTGAATTTATGTTAAAGTTTCACACTGATCTCTCCTCAACCTAGGAAGCTCTGGCCCTGTCCATGGACGGGTGGTGAGCAGGTAGGCAGAATATCTGGACATATCTGGATTTATTTGTTTAAGGCAATTTTTCTTCAATCCTGTTTGGTAAAACTAAAAACTTGCAGTTTTGTTCTCCATCTTTTGAATATCATTGATAAAGTTCATTTCCTCAATCTATTAACCCGGTTCATTCATAAAGAGTCCTATATCATTTTATTGGTACAGAGTATCAGTGAACATAAAAGACACCCAGAACTAACAACTAAAGCCAGTTACAAACACAGCATTTTGCAATACATTTTGAAAGAAAATGGTATAACTGAGTACTTGAAATGAAAGGGCTTTCCTTGGAACATAATTTTGGGACTGGAGAATCCATAGTGACATTAAGATAAAACTTTCCCTAATACTGAGAATTTGTAAAAGTATGTTAAATTATGTGGAAAATTAAAGATGAACCAATAACAACACAAGGACATTTAATCAACTACCAAACTTGCAAATTTTGTGTTCTGTCTGTTTGTTTGTTTGTTTTGTTCTGTTAGAAATGTAATACAATTGACTGGTTGCGCTGACATGACAAATAAATAACAACACTAATACAAGATACTGCCTTGCTGAAATAAAATCACTGGAAAGGTCATTGTAGCATTCCAAACTATTTCATATTTGTATTGAAAAATGCTTTCAAGACAACCGTTATCTTTAATAATGTTCAGCCAAATAATAAACAACATAAAATGTTTTTAAAATAGTCTATTATAATTTTATATATTTTTCCAGTTTCATATAGTATATTTGAGAATGGAAATGAGGTGAGATTTGGAGAGATTTCTTATAGAGCATGTGATCTACTTGCTAATGCAATACGTTACTAATACTTGTGTTATGTGAATAAAAACAAAAATTTAAAACCAAAGTATGCAAAAATCATTTATTAAAAACTTGTAGATGATTTTTCTCTTTAATAGAGGTATACATTTGGCTTTGGTAAGCTAATTTCTTTAAAGAATGATTATTCCATGTATCCTAGGTTCTAATGATAGCAATAATTATAACAGAAACAACAAAACAATAATGCAGCAATACCAACAAGACAAACAGCCATGATTCTGAAGCAATTATTTTATTATTATATTTTAAATATTCTTGAGGATAAACAAATATATTTTAATAAAGTTGCTTTTGCTTTTAGTTATTTTTAAATAATTATTATTCATTTGGTTTCAAAATAGTATTACAATTAATGATTTAATAATAGTTTTCAGAATTATGCTTTTAATTAACTGCTTTCATTTTCTTTCTTCAATTAGTAAAGTACAGTCATATATTTCCATTAGATCCACAAAGGGATTTTCTACTAAGTTTTACTGTAAGTAAACTAATAATGAATAAGTCTATGGTTTGTCAAGTGGGTTGTTAAGCAGTCTGTGCTCATATAATACTCAATACCCATCAAGATTCTTTGATGCAATGCATAGATTTATTTCTACTGCTTGCATAAGGTAAATAAGGGTTTGCCATTCATCAATTTATTTCCTACAACTATAACTATTACTGCCACTATAATTACCATTATAAGTCATCTTCATATGTGATCATTTGTGGCTGAGCATGATTGTCTTCCAAGGGCAGAGTCTTGGTGGTGGGCCCATAAGTGACTGTAGATATCTATTCCAGATCTGCATAGTCATTCACAGTGAGGTCATATATTTCCAAATGCTTGATGCACCTTCCTCTTTGCACGTTTCTCCCTTTCACCTCTTCAAAATCCTTACCACTGTTGTCAACAGCTAACCAGCTAAAATGCTGGAGGGCCAGGGCTTTCTTGTTCTTGGCATTTATTCCACTTCTCTTTTCCTGTCCACCAACATTCCACTTTCCGTTGAGCTGAGAGTAGCATAACTGCATTGGGAGACTATGATCAAGTATTCAGACAAAGTAGCCAGTCTAGCAAAATTGATGGCAGAATGATTGTGGTCTTTGCTTCTTGCAAAATGCTAACATTTGTCCACCTTTCTTCCCAAGAGATTTGTAGGATTTTTCAGAGGCAACAATGATGGGATTGTTCCAGAAATCAAGAGTGACATTTGTAGACAGTATACAACAGAGTCAGAAGAACAATAGCTTTATAAACAAGCATTGTGGTATATTCATGAATGTTCCAAGCCTCGTTCACTCTCTGCATCATTTGAAATAAATGCTGCACTTGCAAAACTCAGACGGTGTTGAATTTTGGCATTAATGTCAACTTTTGAGGAGAGGTGGCTATCTATGTAGTGGAAATGGTCAACATTTTCTAGCATTACACATTTAAATTTTATTGTTGGCATTGCAAAGGGGTTGGTTGATGCCTGTTGGTAGAGCACTTTGGTTTTCTCAATGTTCAGTGAGAGGTCAAGTTTTATATGCTTCTGAAAAGATGTTTAACATAGCCTGTGGGTCTTCCTCTAAATGAGCACAGACTATGTTGTCATTAGCATTATGAAGTTATATAGCAGAAGTTGTTGTGAACTTAATTTTGACTTTCAGCCTGCCGAGGCGAAAGACCTTGCCATCTGTCCAATAGGTGATTTCCACACCAGAAGCTTCCTGTCAATGAGGTGTAGAATCACAGCTATGAAGAAGGGGCAAAAACACCTGACATCTGATTCCACCTTAAATGGGTCACTTTGGGAGCTGCTGCTGTCCAAGACTGTTGCCATCATGTTATCATGGAGGAGCCTCAGGACTTTCACAAATTTATCAGGGCATATGATTTTCAAGAGGATAGTCTATAGAGAATTAGGATTCACAGTTTCAAAGGCCTTTGCAACATCAATGAATTGCATGTACAAAGGTTGATTTTGTTTCCTGCCTTTTTCTTGGAACTGCCATGCAGTGAAAATCATACCCACTGTTCCTCTGGCGGGGTGGAATTCAAGAAGGATATCTTCTGGAATTCTTGTGAGAATTTTCCCGGTGGAGTTTAGAAGAGAAATACCTTGATAGTTCACAGTCTGTTCTTTCTCTCTTTTTGGAAAGGGCAATAATGATGGTGTCCTTGAAGTCCGCTGGGATCTTCTCTGTCACCAACACTTTTTGAATGAGCTTATGGAGTTGTGTCATCTCACACCCACCTACTTTAAAGATTGCAGCTATTATTAGTGCTACATACTATTAGTAGTAGTAATAATGCAGTACTGATATGAATACAAGCCATTTCATAGCTCCACACAATAAAATATTTCTCCTCCCACTAAATAGTGGCTTGCAATTAATCTAACTGTTTATTAACTATAATGATGAAGACAATGAAGCCCTTATCTACACTTGAACTGCATATAATGAACTGTATTATGTATGTCTTCAACAATGCAATTTCAAACTGCATCTTCTTCTTTTATTTATACCAAAGTTTTTCTCTCCACAAAGTAGACTCAATATGGCTTATGTTGAAAGCATTTTAGTACAATTTAAAATTTCCAAATATATGAACATTTAAACAAAATTAAATATTAATGATCTTTAAAAATTCACTTAAAACCCATAAAACTGATTTAAAACATAAGTAAAGTTGAAAACACAGCACCCCTGACTTGATCTTAAAAGCATTCTTCATTAAAAGCCTGCCTGAATAAAAAGATTTTAGCCTGGTGGTGAAAGAACAACAGGGAGGGAAGCCATTCTTGCTTCCCTGAACAGCAAGTTTGAGAGATCAAGGGCAGCCATTGAGAAGGCCTATTCTCTCATTCCCACCAAACGAGCTTGTTATGATGGGACCAAGAGAAGGGCATACAAACAGATGTTTAAAAACAAGGTAATAGACTTGGGGTCATTCAAGCAGAAGGACAGGCCCTTGCGCCATCCTCAAAGAGGCAAACCCCCTTTGGTGAGGACCCCAGCCTCTGGAGGGAAACAGGCATTTTTGGTGGGAGTCCAAAAAACGTTGTGTTCAACCAGGGCTCTGTGAAGAGCCAGTCCTTTGCAACAGGACATAAGGTCTGAGACAGCCCATAACAAACAAAAACTGTCTCTTTCTTCCTGCTGATGTTCCTTCTGGCTCTTCTGGATGGTGCTGTGTCCACAGCAATGTTGATTAGGCCACAGTTTTTTATGATGCACTAACCTTTCTATGCCTTCTTTTTCTTGCCAAAATGTGAGTGGCAAGAGGGAATTTTTTTCCCATTTCCCATTGCTTGGATAGAGTTGCCATTCTTTGAATTGGATGTAAGAATTCCACACTCATAGCATTGTGTGTGTATGTGTGCGAGTGTGTGTCCAATACATAAGAAACCATTCTATTTTTCTTTTTGTATATATCTTACTTTTTCAGGAGAATTTAATTTTCAAATATACTCAGCTTTCCATTTTGTGTTAACATTTCCCAATTGCACTTCAATCCAAAAACTTCCTATGTGATTTCAGTATTATTTTCTGAATTTTGTAAACTAAAAAAAATCACCTCCATTTAAGAAAAGTAATAACAAAAATATAACAACAATATCTGATATTATTTCAGTTACTGACATTTTTAAAGTACATTTTTCCTGAACAAAACTTAAAATACATACCGAGAATTGAAGGTACACAGGTCCCTCCATTCTGACAGTAGTTGCTACAGTGGTTAGTCTCACATCTTTCTCCTGAATAACTTGGCCAACAGTAACATCTTGGATCACCTTTTTCGTTTATAACACATCTTCCTCCATTTTCACAAGGCAGCTTACATGTCTCATCTGTACTTAATACATAATCATATAGATAAGATTCTTACAATTGTTAATCAAAGCCTTGAAAAAAATGAGCTAAATAATTGCACAGTTGATACAATATTGAAATGCAGCAAACTGTTAGTACAGTGGAAGGTTTAATAAATTACTACAGTTGTTACTGTTGCATATGTAATTCATAACCAACGTCACAACATATGTTATAGAACTTCAGTATGTTGATGATAGTCTGTGCTCATTCAGAAGACCTACAAGTCACTCTAAACACCCTTGCAGAAGCATACGGAAAGCTTGGCTTCTCATTGAACATTGAGAAAACCAGTGCTCTATCAGCAGGCATCAATGAATGCTATAACAATTGGAGAAATCCAATCTCACTTGCTGCCACCAAATTATAAAGATCTATTCAGATCACTAATCAATGCTGCCATCAATACTAAGAGCAACCATCAATTGTCAAGGGTTACCCAAATTTTAAAAGGCTTATTTACTTTGAAAGTATGCTTTTGTGATCTTCAAACTTTGAGGCACACTTGAGTCAGGTTTTGATGAACAATAATCAACAAAGTTTATTATTTAGAATGGGTACAAATGCTTCAATATCTTGGCTGTTACCGAAAGTTGTGTCTTAAAAGCGTGATGGTTACAAGAATGGTTCTAACTTTGTTACAAAAGAGACTCTCCTTTCTCCCTCCACACAAGAATACTGACAGGATAGTTTGTCTGACAGTAATTCTTAAAGCAGCACAAATAGTCCTAACTTGGATCTATCTTTCTACTTCCCAGCTATCTTCCTAATGGCTGTTAGCTTACTACTAGCTATTCCCGCTAGTAACTCTGGCCAAACTCAGGCCTTTCTCTCTCTCTAACCCTCTCAAAACAAAACAAGAATCCTAACAGGACTGAATCTCTGTCAGAAATTCTTCAGTAGCCCAGATAAACTTAATCCTAGTTCTATCCTGCTACTACCCAGCTATATTCCTAATAGCTGTCAGTTTGCTTTAGCTACCCTGCTGGCAAACTTCTGGCTAGGCCTTTGCCTTTTTCTTCTAACCCTTAACACCAAACTCCTAAACACCCCTTCTCTTCAAACCCCAAAACCCAACAACTATAACTTAAAACGCTCCTTTTTTCCCTCTCAGTCTCCTAAACTCCGCCCCCTTTTTCTCCACCAATCCCGGCCATTCCCTGCTGGCTTCTGCCTAAGACACGCCCCCCCTACTCTAAAATGGCCACTGATGTTTCGCCTTGTCCATTACTTATCCTTCTAGACCTACAGGCTTTTCCAGGCCCTGCACCCTGGCTTCTAATAAGGTAAGGGTTCTTTACAAATGCCTCTGCCATGGCAAAAATATTGCTTAATGGCGTAACATTAGAAAATGTTGACAATTTCCAATACCTTTACAGCCACCTCTCCACAAAAATCAAAATGAATACTGAAATACAACACTGTCTGAGCTTTGTGAGTGCAACATTTTTAATGAAACAGAGAGTGTTTGAGGATTAAGACGTTTGTAGGGATACCAAGATGGTTGTTTATAAAGCTATTGTCCAACTCTGTTATACACCTGTGAAACAGATGTCACATTCAACTTCTAAAACAATTCCATTAGCATTGTGTGTGAAAAATCCTGCAAATTTCTTGGGAAGACAAGTGGACAACTACCACCATGCTGGAAGAAGCAAAGACCATCAGCACTGAACTGACAATCAGTCTTTATCAACTTCGCTGGACTTACCACATTGTTTGAATGCCCTATCACCATCTCCTGGAGCAGTTACTATACTCTCAACTCAAGAATGGAAAACAAAATGTTAGTGGGACAACAAAAGAGATTTAAAGATGGGTTTAAAGCTAACCTTTAAAACTGTGGCATAGACACTGAGAACTGGGAAGCCCTGGCCCTCGAGTGCTCTAACTGGAGGTCAGCTGTTACTAACAGTGCTGTGGAATTTGAAGAGGCACAAAAGGAGGTCAAAAGGAAAAAAAAATGTCAAGAGGAAGGCACGTCAAGCCAACCTTGACTGGGACCACCTTCCATCAGAAAACCAGTCATCATTGCAAAAGAACATGTGGATCAAGAACAGGTCTCTACAGTTACCTATGGACCTACCACCAAGACCCTACACTTGGAAGACAATCATACTCAGCCATGAGTAATAGCATAGGGTGATGTCTGGAAAATGATGCATATTAACAGAATGTGGAAAGATCTGTGATTTTCGAGTTATCTAAGAAATAATTTTGCACCATCCACTTCATGTGAAGCAGGAGGGAAAGAGAATTCAGAGTTATTTTTTCCAAGTATTTTATTTTATTTTAAAACAGGTTTTCTGGAAGTGTAGAAACACCATTAGGAAGAATAATTGAACAGCAAAACTTTTTCACAATTTTTATCCTGACATTTAGAATCCCAATCGGCACATAATTTTTTCTGCATTGAAGGATAGGTGTTGTTTTCCTGCAACTGGGATGAGAACAAAAATCAAAAACAAAAAACCCTTTATCTACAGAGTAATTCTTGTCTAACACTGCAGAAACTTTAAATAAGGCGAGAATGTTGCAGATGAATATTAATATTCTCCCACAGCTGGCAGAAAACTATTTTAATTATTTATTCTTGTCTGTGGCATCATCGCTAATGTGAAGTAATAATTCAGGAAATCTAACAAAAATATACATAAAGCCCTTTCATGAACAGTGTATTTCTTCAAAGTTTTAAAATGTTGGTCAAAATAGCAATACAAAGATTTTGCTTCTTATCATTGTTAAATTTCATTATTGGCAGCTTTCATGTGAGGAATGGACATACTTCCTGAACTGATTAAAATAATGCACCTCGGCCTCAAGCATGTGAAACAATGATGAGCTTGTACAGATGGCTGGGGAACCTTCAGACCATAGACATACCCTGGGCCACAAAAGTTCCTCTTCTTTGCAGCTGTGGACAAGTCTACATAGGGACCACCAAACACAGTGCCCAAACACGAATCAAGGAACATGAAAGGCACTGCAGACTACTTCAACCAGAGAAACCAGCCATAGCAGAGCACCTGATGAACCAATCTGGACACAGCATTTTATTTGAGAATACAGAAATACTGGACCACTGTCACAACCACCATGTCAGACTACACAGAGAAGCCATTGAAATACACAAGCATGTGGTCAATTTCAACAGAAAGGAGGAAACCATGAAAATGAACAAAATCTGGCTACCAGTATTAAAAAACTTTAAAATTACAACAGCACAACAACAGAGAGGAAGCAAACAAGGACATCTAATCACCTCTCAACAAAAGTTTGCTCCAGGCACTGCCAGGCAATCAAATGCTAATCAAGGTGATCAGTTGAAACATTCACACCCAGCTCCAGCAGACAAGAGTCCCTTGTCCCACCCTGGTCATTCCACAGATATATAAACCCCTTTTCCTAGTTCCAACAGACCTCACTACCTCTGAGGATGCTTGCCATAGATGCAGGCGAAACGTCAGGAGAGAATGCCTCTAGACCATGGCCATATAGCCCGAAAAAACCTACAACAACCCAGTGATTCCGGCCATGAAAGCCTTCGACAATACATCAATTCAACATAGTTTGTGGCATCCATAAAAAATGAAGCTTCTGGAGTATAACAACTATCTTCAAAGTAAGTATCACACAGTTAAGCAGAAAATAAGACTTTCAAATAAGGAACATAATTTTTTTCAAATTGTTATTGAATGTTCCCTAAAAGTAATACTTTAGTCAGCTCTGTAGGTGGTGCCAACGAAATCTCTGAGACTCTGAAAAAAATGTTGTTTGGAGCAGAAAGAGTGGTTGATAGCAAGAGTGTAACTGCTGAGATAATAAAGACTATGTGAGATGAAACAACATTATGACTCTATCTTTTTGTCAAGAGGTAAAGAAGATTTACATTTAACTAGTAAGCATCATCATACAGAAGGAGTGGTTTCTAACTACAATGAGACTTGTAGTATGAACATTAATTTAGAAACCATCTGTAATGAATCCCTTACTTTGGCAAGCTAGCTTAGGCCTAGGAGAGTGGGCCTGGTGAAGCCACGGCATCCATTTTGGGGAAGAGAGACAGAGAGACGCCATCTTAGGTTAGGTTTGCCTTAAGGGGGCATGTTCTAGTTTGGAGGGAAAGCTAGAAGGCTAGAATTGGTTAAGAAGATGGGGGGTGGAGCCTAAGTGATCTGAAGGAAAAAAGTGACTTTTAAACTGAGGCTTGAGTTCCCAGATTGCCAGTTGGAGCTTGGAAAGGTTGAGCGAAGAAGGGTGTTAGTGAGTGCAGTTTGGGTTAATCTTTTGGATAGTATTCAGTATAGCTATAGAAAATATAGCTAGAATACTGTGGGGAACAGAACCCCATTAGTAGTCAGTTCTTTTCCTTAAGGAAGGCTAAGTCCAGTTTTGACTAGTTTCCTAAGGGTTTTTTTTGTGGGAGTTACCTTCAGAGATTCATTTCCTGAGGTAATTTTCTGTGCTGTAACATTTAAGACTTGAAACCCATAATTTTTTATGATCTCTTTTCAAACATAGCCACGAGCTTTTTGATACCAGAACTTTACTGAAACCATCAAGCTTTTGTACCTGAAATATTCAAGTCTGTTCAAAATAAAGTTCTTGTTATTTTTATCAACTTACATCAGCCTCAGAGCGAATACCTTTGTGGTTAAAGTGTTATTCAAGTCACCTTTTAACAGCCTTTAAGAAATCCATAGTGACACAGAGTGTGATACTAAACCACCTCTCAAGTGGTGCTGATTCATGATAATTGGTAGGCAGGGGTTGGATCGTATAACATCTTAATCCAGTGGTTTTTGAGAAAATCCTGAGGTGAATTTTGTCCAAAAACCAACTGTCAGAATTTACCTCAGAGAAAGAAAGCTAAAATAGACTCCATTTTGTAAAACCAGCATCTACACTGGCACCTCCCAAAGCCAAAACGTTTGTGTCTGTGTGGAGTTAAGGGTTACTTTCAGGGAAGAAATCATGTCAGTAATCTCTGGAGGGAGAAAGGAGTTTTATTTGTAATTAAATGCTATTAAGAGAATATTTCAATCCAACTAAGCTTAATACCTATTTTGTTCAAGTTCTCTTAAATAAACATAATTGTTTTATTGTTCACAACATCTGCCTCATGTGTGCCTCTGTGTAAGAACTTTTAAAAGCAATCTACTGAAGTTGAAAGTTTAATGGTGGCAGCATATATTTTAAAGAATAAATCATTTCAGTGTTACCTCAGTGCACAGGCCTGAGTGTGAATATAGAACATTCTAGCTAAAGATACCTGTAGTAAGCCAAGGGCTTAACATTGCTTATAAGTTTGGTAGGTACCAGAGATCTTTCAAAAAGTTTTCCGGCCAGAAGAAAGTTCCAGCTTCATTGCAGCTTTTTGATTTTGGGTTTTAATTACCTAAGGCCACATTCCATTACAAGTGGTGCACAGCATTTGGGATTTTATACCCCCCAATAAAGCCTCCATCCATTATACCATTAACACCAAAGGAAACATATTTGTCTTGTTTAAAAAAAACCTATGAAATTCATAGTGTCATCATAAGGCGAGAGGATATTTGAAGGCAAACACACGTGTCCATACAAAAGACTCCAAAGCTGCAACCATGATTCGGGATGTCTGTTCCAATTTCAAGGGCTACATCTGTTCAGCTTTTGGAAACATACAAATTTAGAGAAGGAGATGGTGTTTGTAGTGACTTTTCCTGAAAATGCCAAGACAAGCAAATCGTTTTTCAAAACTGCTTGGTAAAACTCTGACAATGCTAAGACTTCTTGACAACATGGCCTACAGCAAGACACATGAGACAACAGTAATTTTCACAGGGCTAGGTTTTGCCAGTACAGTTGACCCACTTCTTTGAATTGGGTCATTTAGAAGCTATGAAAAGAAGATTTCAGTGCTCTATGCTTGAAAGCCTACTTTGTAAAAGAGAGGTAAGAAATTGCAACTGAAGAGGAAAATGCAGCTACCAACAAGAAAAATGTAATTGCAGAATAAGTAGTAATTCCAGAACAGTAGAAACTCATTACTAAAAAATGCATCCCTTACAGATTGATAAGTTCCAATTATGCTACTGCAGTTGCATTGATGAAAGGAAGCTGAATGGAAAAAAGGATAGATCTTCCTAGACACAAAGCTAGCATTTTATTCAGCAATTAAGAGACTGTAAGATGAATTTAGTTTCTTGTAACTTCTGGGGATTTACAATACTGACATTAATTATGGAATATAACCTTCAAAACCCAATGTTTCAGCCCTGACCAAAATATTTTTCATGTGCTGCAGATTGAGGTAATGGAGAAATGACGTCTGTAGGACTCTCCTGATCACAGAGAAAAGAAATTGTGGAAGAAACTTCACGAAACTCTCTGGAAGTCTGTTTTTATGCCAATGTCATTTCACAATTACATGGGAAGTCTTTCCATTGCAACACTGCCAGGCTATAAAACTAGACTTTTTTGTGGTGGTGGTGGTGGGGGAAGTGGTATTGTCAGCTGTCTCTATGATGATAGAGCTCTGTCATCATAGTCATGTTGGTAAAGCAGGATCTTGGTGACATATTAGAAAAGAGTTGGGCTCCTATGGAAATGTACAGTTAGCTCTGAGAAGATTCATAAAAATCTATATTTATTAAAGGCAGAGGCCATAAAGCAGGTCAATAACCTAACACTTCACTCAGACTGTCAGTGTGGAGGGAGAATCAGGTAAATTGCTTTTAAATGATTCTTCATCCCTAATGTGAATAATGCAATACCTGATTTGTCTGGGCCATTTTGAAATTTATATTGTGGGGGATGGGGGAGGAAGACAGAATGAAACTATCAAGAATGGTTCAAATTAACAACCTCAGATTGCATAAGGTAAACCCAAGGTAAACAGTGAATACCCTTTGTTACCATTCTGTGAATTCATTCAATTTTGAAGATTTTTCTAAAATGTGTAGCTTCCTGTAATTTGCATAACTTTTCATACTCAGTTCATTCATTTATTTCAGCACAGAACTGTTATAATCTAAAGTAAATTAAAACAGATTTGGAAAAGAACAGTATAGGTAGTTCCTGGGTCAGGAACACGTTATGATCAAAATAGATTGTATAGGTTTTATTCTAAAGTTGAATTTGTGTGGAAGTTGAACAGATACGTTTTTAAGTTTAACTCCAGCTGATTTTTTTAAACTTTTGGCTAGAATAGGGAAGGGTTAACACCCTTGTAACATTTATTTCACTGTTTGTGCCCCTATTCAGAAGATTTCACTTCACTTTCTGGAGCCTCCGGTGGGGCATTGGGTTAAACCCTTGTGCTGGCATGACTGCTGACTGAATGGTCAGCGGTTCGAATCTGGAGAGCAAGGTGAGCTCCTGTCTGTCAACTCCAGGCAATACTGCAAAAGGCCTGGCATATGCATCAGATGCAAGGCCCATGGGACAAATTCAGCTCACCACATCATTTTATGTGGTCTGCAAGGCTGGTGTTCCTGCACCCAGGCCCATCTAGCATGTTTCTAACTAGGAGCCATATGTAGGTCTGATGTTTGTAACTCAGGGGCTGTCTGTAAAAATGAATAGCTTTATACTCTTGTGTTAATTTATATTTTATTTTAGTAAATTGTAATACCCACCTAAAATGCTCAAATCACTGCATGTTCCATTAATCAATGATTTTCCTTCTTGACACACACAAGCTGCACCTGAAGGATTGAGTAAACATAGGAACTCACAGGTGAGCTCCAAACAAGGATTGAGGGCTGTTTGAAGAAAAAGACAAAAAAGACAAAATATAAATTACATTATTTCTCAATCACATACATGGCCAAAAAAGAAAAGAAGAAAAGGAAGCAAGTAAAGGGAAATTATTTAGGTCAGGCTAGTTTAAATACTCTTTTGTGTTGGGTGTGTGATCAAAGATTTTGGATCCCATAGTCTAGATTCCTCCCATGTGTTCATTCCTCAACCATAACCTTTTTTTCCTTTTAGATGCTTGAACTCTGACATAATAAATCTGAGGAACATATATATTTTTGCAGGGGGATCTCTGACCAGATTGCTTACTTTGCAGCTAGGATATTGTCTCCTGTTTCATTCTACATAGGATGCTGTCCTGGTGATCAAGAACTGCATATGCATATGAAATTATCAATATTTCAAATTTCATAAATAATAATTCTGTTTGTGTTATGTTTCATAACACTAAAATTATCATAAAGTAATCAGGATCAATATTACTTTAAGAAAAATATTTTAAAATGGCAAATTATGTTTTCCAAAGTTTCCAGGGCTTTTTTTTGGGGGGGGGGGGGCGGAGGACTTCCCCCCTCCTCTCAAAAATGAATGAGACAGGAAGGGGATCTGGTGGGCTTAAATTGTCAGCCAATGCCCTAAAGCACATGTGTTAGATGCAAGGCCCATGGGCCAAATTCAGGTCACCAGATCATTTTATGTGCTCTGCAAGGTTTGCAAATCTAGAGCAACATAGTTACATTTATACAGTCTTACAATTACAAATGGCTCTTTGAAGACAGATATAAGGCTGATGTGGCCCTCGGTGAAAATGAGTGTGACACCCCTCCACTAGAGGTTTCTAGGTTGTGTTCTCTTCTTTTGATGTTTATAATACAGGAAGAAGCCTGGAGGAGAATTTCTCCTTGAGGCCTCTGTTGCCCTATTAGAACATTTGTGTACTGATATTTCCCCCCTCTCAACTGGAAAGAAGGTAGGTAGATTATATATATATATATATATATAGAGAGAGAGAGAGAGAGAGAGAGAGAGAGAGAGAGAGAGAATGAATGAGAATAACTTGTATATCAGATTGTACAACACAATATAAATGTAATATTTACACACAATCACAAAAACATTCAGAATGTTTTAAAAATTATTTTTTCTCCATTTCCTCTCAGCAAATTTATAGATCCTACAGATAAAACAAAATAATGATGACAATCTTTAGTGTAGCATTGTGGAATGCTAATGTATTTTTAAATAAAGGCTCTAAATTATCCTTAAATTGCTAGCAGCAGTGATCTGAGCATAACATACTCTGTATAATCCAATGAATGAATACAATGTTTGTATATGTTCTGACTAAATCTTCCCCATCTCTTTGGAGAAGAATACTTGTTCATACTTTTTATGTGACCCTGCAGAGCCTAGTATTGACCACTCATATTCTTGTGTCATCCTATAGCTGTCTCCCTGCAGTAATTGATGCCAAACAACACTTCTGATGAGTACTGAAAACTTTTTAATACAACTTTTTCAGTGTGTCTCTCAATGAGCAGAAAAATTGCTCCTTCGACAATACATTGCTCCTTCACTTCTCAATTGAAGCTACATAGGAAAAGAATGCAGAGTTTATCTATATTAGAACAAAATTGATGCATAATCAACAGTAAAATAAATGTGCATTGCAAGTTTAATCTTTTGATCTGCCAGTTCAATCAATTCAATTCTTATCTGTGAGGAAACATTTAAAACATGACTCCTTCCAAGTGCTTCTTGGGAAAAGCATCAATAAGGTACAATATCCCAATGTAATTTTCATTGTGGTGTTTTTGCTTTATGTTGTTAAATTGACTATAAGTTGTGGCGATCCTGTGAATGAGAGCCCTCTACGATGTTGCAAGCGCAGAGCTATGGCTTCCTTGATTGAGTCAAACCCACATGTAATGTTGTTCTCCTTCTTTTGCAACATTTTTTTTTTTACTTTACTTAGCATTATTTTTTCCAAAAGGTGATGTCATGATATGCCCAGTTTTGTATTTTTGCTTTTTAGGGACAGTTGAGATTTGATTGGTTCCTGGGACTCATATATCTGTCCTTTTAGCTGTTTTTAAAATCCATAGAATTCTCTTCCATTAACACATTTCAAAAGAGTTTCCTCTGTCCTATCAGTTTTCTCGTTCATATAAAGAAATATTATGACAGACGCTATCCTGAACATGACATTCAATAACACATTGCACTTTGGAAATCCATTGTGAGATTATCTTAGTTTGAAATAAAACAGAGTTATGATATATTAATTAAAATGTCAGCTAATTCCCAACTGTAAATTATGCTCAGTTGTACTAGCAGTAGTATTCTCAGATGCTTCACATTCTCTGTATAATCCAAACAATAACATAAAATGTTTTGGTTATTACTGAAGAATTTAAGTTATTTTCTATAACAATAATCAGGAAAATAGCAATATGCTACTTTGTTTCTTTCCAGTGCTTAATTTCTTCATAAACAAGGCTTGGGAAATGTTTCTCCTTTCTTCTTGCTTTGCTCTTCCATGAAATCTAGGCCTTTCAACATGGAATGCCATTTTTGTCCTTTCTGATTCTTCTCCATATTTGTTTTCAACATGATAAAGCCTTCTTCTACAAAAATATTTTCTTTCTTCTGGAAGAGTAAATATATTTGTGGCCATAACAACCACTTATTGAAAAGTTTCTCCATATTGTAAACACTCTTACAAAGCAGGAGGATTAAAAAATAGAGAACTGATTTTAAATATATTCTTTTCTTGCTGAAAACTCAAAATTTTAACAAATATGAAAATATTCAGAACTTCTACTGATATCCACATTAAAAAATGTAATCTGCTGGTCGTCTGTTAGATGTAGGAAAATATCTTCCTTGGTCTTGGAATCTGTGAATACTGGGCCAACAACATGTGATTGATTTTGAAAGTAAAATCCCTGAGAAGATACAAAGTCTTATCTGAAGCATGTTAATATGTTTTCTGAGACAGAGGACATTGGATGGAAAGGTCTGTTTCTTTCTTGATTTTAGGTCAGCTTCTTTGCCTCTCTTTTAGCACAGAAACTTCAACCATGGTGGTGACACTTATGGTATGTGTATAAGGATTATAAGTCCAGTATGTGTGGTCAAGATGTGTTCAATGTTACATTTCTGAAATAGAGAAAAAAGGAGAAAGTATTAAATTAATGCCACAGTGTTCCATCTTAAGTATACATCATTTGCAAGACAATCTGCTAATTCTGATGAAGACTATTTAGAGGACATAATTTATATTCTATATAGTGAATATTATTCAACCATTTATTTGAATGTCACATATTTACAGAGGGAACTCACAAGATAGGTGGATCATTAGATTCTATGTACAACTCCAACATAGTAAAAACACTAGCTAGGTCAATGGGCATATTTGGAATTTTGAGAAAATGGCATGAACATTTCCACAAAAACGCTGCCATGAAGATAGTAGGGCCAGCCACAAAATGACTGCTATGGGGTGTGAGCAGTCCCAATATTCAAGATTGCAACAAAGCATGCATTTCAAGAAAGTTAATGAAAGGTAAATATGGGATTTATAAGCCACAAAATACAATGGAATTCCATTGAATCCAGAGTCTTCTATTTCAACATATCAGTTTCACAGAAAACTTTCCCCAAACCAACAATAAATAAAACATACAATGCATATCCACATGCATACACTAGATCCTTCATTTCTCTCAATTCCCAAATGAATACCCACCTTCCCTTCTTCCATTGGGATGCAGTTGTCAATCTCCAGTACCCATCTTTCCTCCAAATTAACGTGCTTTCCGGCTGATAGTGTCGAGTTAGAACTGATGTTGTTTCTTCCCTTTCCTTCTTTCAGTTGATGCTGCCCTAAGTAGAACTGTTCTTTTATTCCCAGTTTGCTTTCTCATTGGAAAGGAGAATGTTTTGTCTAGTCTTTCTCTGTCTTCTGTTCATAATACCCCTTTCTAAATCAGTGGCCATTTGAATAGTTGAGGACCTAAGAGAACTCTATCAGTAAGAGTTAAGAAGGAATTTATAGAGAGCAGAAAACTTGGAGCATGTTCTACTAGAGACTGCATAGAGGACACTATATGTAAGTTAAATGTAGCATAATGGTTACAGTCTTGGACTGAGTCAGAAAACCCAGGTTTTATTCCAGTCTTCGATGATTCTGAGCTAGTCACTAATTCAGGCTAGCAGATCTTACAAACTATTGTGAACACAAAATGGAGTTGGGGAAGAAAACTGTACAAACTACTTTGTGGTTCTTGAAGGGGGAAGGGATCTAAATATAAATATAATTTATGACATACTTGTGTTTTTGTTCTGAGAACACCAAATTATGTAATTTCTCTTACAGTTTGAATAATTCCTCTCCTATAGCCACATCTCTAGATTCCATGTAGAGAAGGAATAAGCAAAATAAAGGAGGCATTCTATATTTCATGGTGTGTTTCTCTCTGTGTTAATATTATATTTAAAGCATTTACAAATAGAATTTGATTCAATAAGACTATTGCTATATTTTATTTTGAAGACTTTCACAATTGGCTTTTAATGGTGTCTATAAATAGGTGATCACTTGATGGGTAGTTTATTGAGAAAACTAGAGTATGGTAAACATGTTCCACATCCACTTAATGGAGAGGAGGCCTCTGTATCTGCCTCTTTAATTTGAGGGTTGAGGAAGGATCTGTCAGGGATGACCTGACAGCTGCTCTCTCACTACCTCAGGTTTGCTTTCTATGATTAGGCTGGCTAGGAAGCAACATAGCTTTTGAGAAAAGCAGTTGTTTGGGGAAAAAATCCTTCTGATGGAGATATGTTTTTTAAACATTATTTTCAAACTGAATAGATTTGTTAGTGACATTCTTTGATATCTAGGAAATACAACAAAAAGACTATGGATTTAAAAGACATTTAATTAAAATACTTCAGCATTTTTTCTTGAAAATTACATTATTACCAATCCAAAACTAAGATTATCTTAATTAAAAGACAATGTTTCCAGGGTTATAACTACTATGAAATAACAAAACCAGTTAATTAAAATCTTTAAAGATTGAAAGACAAATCCTTATGGGATATTTGATCTTGCTTCATGAAGATACCTCAAAACAAATAATATTTAGTGCCTTAATGCTTGCAAGTGAACAGGCACCAATGCTTTTACAAAGTGATTAATCAGAGTGGGGAGTCTAGATAATGTCTGCACTTTGTTTCACCTCTCTGTCTCTGTCTTTGGTCTAGGTCAGGCATGGGGAACCTTCGGCCCTCCAGGTGTGGTGGACTTCAACTCCCACAATTCCTTGAGGCTCGGCATTCGCCCCAAAGGCTTACCTTGGCCCAAGGAATTGTGGGAGTTGAAGTCCACCACACCTGGAGGGCCGAAGGTTCCTGACCCCTGGTCTAGGTGCTCAAGCCATTTCCTTTCTTCTTGCCTGTAGAGGTCAGTTTCCCATTCTTGAAGAAGTTAATCTTTTCATTTTGTCTGCGAAGGAGCACCCATGGCTCCTCAATCCCCATAATAGCTGCTAGCTTGTATTCCCTTATGAGAACCAGCTATTTTAGGCTCTTCTAATGAAATACACGTCAATTTCTTTTGTCTATCTCTTTCCCTACTCTAAAATGGATTTCCCATGACAATAAACAAATGTCTTCTTTTTGTACCTTACAGAAACACCCAGAATAATTATTCTCTTTCTATTACAAGCTCATATTGCACTAGCTCTGCTACACTCTACATCAGGGGTCCTCAAACTTTTTGAACAGGGGGCTAGTTCACTGTCCCTCAGACTGTTGGAGGGCCGGACTATAGTTTACACGGGAATATTGTGAAACATTTGTTTTATATATTGTGAAACATTTATTTCTAATTACAAACAAATGAAATTTTGACTTCAAGCATGTTGTGGATTGGGTAACAGGTTTACTATAACATCAGAAACCCATGAATATGTTTACTGATCAGCCTATCAGCCAAACTCCCATGACCTCTTGTCATGGGAGTTTGGCTGATAGTTTGTGGCAGCCACACAAAGTTTCTGGATGAGAACTACTACATTCAAAGTAAGGGCCGCACAATTAAACAGAAAATAACACTTTCAAACCAGGAACAGATTTCTGTTCTACAATTTTATTATTATGTTTATTTATACATCACTTTTTGTCTCCACAAGGAGACTGTGGGCCTTTCCAGACGCCCTATATCCCAGGATCTGATCCCAGGTTTTCTGCTTTAAACTGGATTATATGAGTCTGCACTGCCAGACAATCTGAGTTAAACAGAAAACCTAGGATCAGATCCTAGGATATAGGGCCTGTCTGAAAGGGCCCTTCCAAACAGCCATATAACCCAGAATATCAAGGCAGATAATTCACAATATCTGCTTTGAACTGCATTATCAGAGTCCACACTACCATATAAGCCAGTTAAGTGTGGATTTTATACAGCTGTGTGGAAGGGGCAAAAGCAGCTCCATCTCCGCCTGTGTTCGAGGCAGGGTGCGCCATGGTTGGGGCTGCAGGGTTGGCAGGCAGCAGGAGGCGTGTCTGTCTCTTCACCACGCTACAAATCTTCGGCTGCTCTCCTCTTGCTGCCCTGCTACCTGCCTGGCTGCTGCTGCTGGTCTCCCGTCCGGGGGCAACAGGAGCAACAAGAGGAGAGCGGCCGAAGGCTAGGAGCATGGTGAAGAGAAACAGATGTGCCTCCCGCTGCCTGCCAGCCCTGCAGACCCAGCCATGGCGCACCCCACCTCGAACACCCTGGAGCTCTACAGGCAGAGATGGAGCATCTGGGGGCTGGGGGGGGGGGCAGGAAGGCCCCGATCTGCTTGCCTGCCTGCCTGCATTCCATCCTTGGGGCCTCTGTGCTTGACTGCCTTCTCACTCCCTCCATTCAGATCCAGCACTTACAGCATACGCGCCTCTGCCTCCCTCTTCCTTCCCAGCCCCAGAGCGGGAGAAAAGCAGCAGCCAGACTGCTATTAGTTCAGCCGCTCTGGCCAGCGGGCCGGATAAATGCAGTAGTCTGAGGACCCCTGCTCTACATAATATGGATATCAAATGTTGCTACAATAACATCTTCAAAGAAAGCAACCATTATTACAAATAGATTGTATAGAATAGGGTGTAGTGGATCCCTTTCCTCCTCACCATATTATGCCTGAACATTAAATCCAGTGTAAGTTCTTCTGTAGAGTCAACAGACAACTTTCTCAGGGCTACAGAAAATTGCTGTTGCATACTAGAACAGGAACAGGACCCTCTAATCATTAAATACACCACACCTTGAATGAAGAAAGAGTCCTTTTTTATTTGAAGAATAACTGGAGCCAATAAAAGAGATGAATGTAAAATAAGCAGAAGTCCAAAAGCAAAAAGCCAATTAAAGCAGCAACATAAGCAGTGTCCAAACATAGGAATAATAACAATGTCCCAAAGCTTACAGAAATAATCCAAATGCAATGAATAACCAAAAGCCTTTAAAATAAAACCATGAACAGACTAGCCACTGCTAATCTACTTGAAAAGCCATGGATCCTTAGAGACGAGCCCACATGAAACAGGAATTTCCAGGAGACTTGAGCGTGTTTCCAAACGATGCCTGGTCTAAAGAAAATTCTCTAAGAGCTCAATTAAAGTCCCAAAAACTGGTTCCTACTCCCCCCAGGTTTTGGCCTTAACTTCCGAATTCTTTCTGACCTGCATAAACATTGGGCCTCTCGACGGTTCTGGCTGATTTTCAGATGGTGATTGGTCTTATCTATCTCCTCATTAACTGCAGCAGTTGTGAAACTATCTTGCAAACTCAAGTCTGGCAGAGGGAGTAAACTTTCTTTCTCGTGAGATCTTAGCCTTTCCCCTGACCCTTCTCGATCAGAGTCCGCAGTAACCTTATTGCCCAAAGTGTCTCCATTTTGCTCATCCTCATTGATCACCTCAGGTTCACTATCCAAGTCAGACCCAGGCTCAAACACAGGCTGAGTCCCAACAGTTACCTGCATAAAATGATTGAAAGTAGCAAATATGGGACAGGATCAGACATTCACATTACAGTTTTTCAATTTTTATTGGTATCAAAAATAGATAAATACTCACAGTATGTTTGCTTGTAACGATGAAAAATCAAAGTACTTTTTGTCTTATCGATATCCAAATCCAGATATTCTACAGAACCATGGCCAAATTTTTGCACTCTGAATGCACCATTTTTCGGTCCTGCCCCATATATATAATTCTCAAAAATGTCAATTCTGTGAGGATGGAGTAATCCTTAAATGAAAAAAAGGAAGTATGCATAATTTCCTATACAGCTATGAAATATTTCAAAATCACTAAATGAAATATAATAAGAAGTTAAGGTGATACTGCTGCAGTGTTCTAGGGGGCTGTGAAGAAATGTATCTAGAGAAGAAAACCAATATAAAGATGAATAGCAATACAGCATGTATTCCCACAATTTGTAAAGTAACTTCCTGTGAGATAACAAATTAATGATCAGTGCAGAGATTTTGGATGTTTCAGACACCAAATAACACTTTTTGCAAGCATTATGTCTGCAATGTGTGTGTATGTGTGTGTGTGTGATGCAATTGGACCATGATTTTAGTTAGGAGATGTATTGGATTGTGATTTCATGTAATATTGTGCATTATGTTTTTTATGGTTTTAATTGTATACTGTGCACTGTATATTTTGTTGTAAACCGCGTTGAGTCGCCAATTAGGCTGAGAAACAGCGGTATACAAGGACAGTAAATAAATAAATAAATGAGTGTTATTATAGTGTATTGTCATCCTTACTATGCTACTGACTATACTATCCCTTAGTATACTATAGGTAGCCCTTGTATGAGATGGTCAGAAATCACATTTCCTACATTGCTTTAGTATGTGTTTTAGGCTTGTCTATAGGGCTTTATAATGATACAGAGCCCTCAATTTGTAATGCAACTAAAAGTACACAATTTAGCCTCCTTGTCGTGCAAGATAAGCACTAGTACTATCTGCCCCACCTCCAATTAACTGCAATACTCATAAGACTAAATTGATTCTAACAGAAAAGTGCTGGAATTATATTAGAACACAAAAGAACTACAGGCAGTTGAATTCACTGTAGCAATTTTGGCCTTTATTATTTCTTAACCTTTTATCTTGGGAAAAAATCCACAGAAAACTAAATGCTGTAGCTGTCCCTAATATGAAGTTTGTAAAATATTGTCTAGATGAAAGCTCATTTGAAAGAACAAATATGTTTTAAGGCAATGATCCACTTACAATTTTAATGTAAATATAGGGCACAATGTCATTTTCTTTAAAAAATATACATACCTTGTTTACTGCTCACACATATGACCAAATCAGAGCCATCAAAAAGAACACTGCCAATTACTGATAATTCAAAATCAGCCCAGAACAAACGCTGACTGAAGTGATCAACTACAAGTCCTGCAAATTAGAAAAAAATATTTTTCCAATATCACATTTGTAAAGGGAAACACACATTTTTCATCCCCATGACATCTCTGTCAAACCAAAGGGCAAAGGAATCACTTCAGAAGCTTCATTATGCTACAAGTGGTGTCTCTATAAGTACTAAAATAATTTGTTAATCCTTTAACCATTTGGAGGTTTAATAAAATAATTTATATTAATTTAGTGGTTCTTCATCCTTAAACTGTACTAATTCAAACAGTCAGAAAAATAAGAACTACATCCTGAGTTATAAAATTTGGAGATAATGATATTATTAGGAATCTGTAGTTCAGAATATTGTGATTAATTTGATGACTTGAATCAACTTGGAAGTCAGAGATGGTAAAACACTTGAAGCATAAAATGATTAAACTCCTTGCTGGTTATCTAATAAGTTGTCATTTTATAAAAATGAAAGATCTATTTTTTAAAAGTATATTTTAGTATGGTAATAAGCATTAATCAAAAAGCAAAGGGTGAGTTTATATATACAACAACAGAAATTCTTCTAATGATCTGACATCTAGAAAAAAAACCCAGATTTTTAAAAAGCTTAATTTTGTAAATGTGAGACACACAGGAGTGCAAATGCAAACATGAGAGCCAATAAAAATAGAAACCATACTGTGCCATGTACATCAATTTGGAAAAAAATACAGAATTTGTGTTTTAGTCTGTTTATGAAAATAACTTAATTATTCTTAGCTGAACTGAAATGTGCAAATATATAACAGAACTGGTACACTTTGATTAGGAATAACGAATATATTGGGTTTTTTAATGGGACTACCCAATGAGAAACATGTTTTCCGTACCTGTTGGTCTTTGTAAGTTTTTTTGTACTAATATTCTCCGCAAAGTACCATCCATTGCTGCTTCTTCTATATGAGAATGGTCTCCAATTACTGTCCAGTACATCATGCTAGAAATCCCAAACATCAAAATGTATTTTATTGACAGCATATAATAAAAGGCTAATCTTATTGAAATGTTAGTGCATTTTATGTGGATTATAATTAAGGATCAAAATATCAAAATTACATCCTATATTCCAAATGTGAATTCATTTTTTTAGCTTGAAACCAATGTATCAGTATATGAAGACAGCATCTTGCCTTGGGCTGTTGAATTTCATGATAGCCACAAAAGGGTTAAGGGCTAAAAGTGGCACAGAAGTATTAAAGCTAACTATTAAGGCAGTGGTTCTCAACCTGGGGTCCCCAGATGTTTTTGGCCTACAACTCCCAGAAATCCCAGCTATTTTACCAACTGTTAGGATTTCTGGGAGTTGTAGGCCAAAAACATCTGGGGACCCCAGGTAGAGAACCACCGTATTAAGGGTTTGTGGCATAAAAACAGACAAGTGGATTCAATAAACTCATTGGATCTGCTTGGCCAGTAAGTTGCTGTGTAGGTGATTCAAACACAATTCTGTTCTCATTTTTCCTATACTACATACATCTGCCTTTAAATTCAGTTAAATGTCTTCATAAAAATCATATTAACTTTTATGTATACTTCTCTTAATATACTCTATATCTTTTTCTCATCACTTTTTATATTATACACGTTAGGGCTGGTCAATTCGTTTCGTTAATTCGTAATTCGTTAAAAAATTTGTTAATTTTTGAATTACGAAACGATTACAAAACTTTTTTTTTAACCTGGAAGTGTTTTTAAATATCGAAACGGCAGGCGCCAAAAAATTTTGTATTTCCGTCCATTTCGGAAATACGTAAGATGGCCGCCTGCCGATGCTTGCTGGGAGCTCTCCTCTCTCGACGCCGGCTGAGCAAACGAGCGAGAGGGCAAGCGAGAGGGGCAAGCGAGCGGCGGGCGAGCGAGAGGGCCCGCCAGAGTGAGTGCCTGCCTTCCCTCCTTAATAATAATTTTAATTTCTCCTCCCTATTCTACTAAATTAATAATTAAATTTAAAAAATATTTAAAAAATATTGAAAAAAAAGGGCGCCATCTTTACAAAATGTTTTGTAAATATTTACGAAATTTCGTAAATACCGAACTTTTTTTTTGGAAAAATTTTGTAATTATTTTAAATATCGAAACAAAAAAACCCCCCAATTACAAATCGATTTTAGAAACAAATTTTTGCGTTGTTACCCAGGCCTAATACACGTTTTTACAAAAAAATGATCTCTGCATGCCATGTTTGTGGCAATATTCTTCCCCACCTGAGGCATATCCCCCAGTTACATGCATTTCTGCCAAATGTTCAATTTCCAAATAGTATCCAAAATATAGATATATTAACAACATATATGCAGATATATGACTGGATGCCCAACCATACACCATGTTTATTCGAGTATAAAGTGCCATCAAATGTAATGTACACCTCAGTTTTGAAAGCATGCATTACAAAAAAGGATTTGTTGTCAAATGTAATACGTTAATGCCCCTTCACCAGCCTTGTCCAATTCCCAATTTTCCTCATCCACAAAACCTTCAAAACTGAGGGGGGGGGGGGGGGTTGGAAAGCCTGTGAATTAGGCAAGTTGGGAAGAGTCTGCTCCCCGCTATCTTACACAGGTACCTTGCAGCCATTGCCATCACCTTTTCCTCCTTCTCTCTCAATGGGTCAGTCACTCATACAGTGGTTATCTTGCCTCACCTGGCTCTACCTTGCTGTGACTCGGCAACCCAAGAGCTTAGCCTGAAAGAGAGCACAGCGTCCCATGCCTTTTTGGCCAAGCCCTCAGGCTGTCAAGTCAAAATAAATTGGTGGAGTCAAGCAAGGTGGAGTGGCCACTGCATGATCTAACAGTAGCTGCAAGGTTCCCACATCCTTCAGGGCAGCACCAGTTAAGAGCGAGTGAAAGAGTGGGTTTGCATACACAATTTTAACAAAGTAATTTGGTGATGTAATTCAACCAAAAAGCACATTAGACTTGAGAATTGTATTATTTAGTTATTTTAGTGTATACCGCACTTCCAAAACAGCTTTGTGTGTGTTTACCATGTATGTATGTATGTATGTATGTATGTATAAAAGCTGGGAAACTGTAAGCCTGGCTTCTTACAAGTCATCTTAATAATCGTCAATATGTGTGTATGTGCACACACACAGAGCCATCTTAAAAGAAAAAATGGATAGCATCTATCTCTTCTATAGCATCCACACAAGTTAAGTATGGGGGAACCTTCACCTCAGGAATGAAATCTGATAAACCTGATATCCAGGTTTATTCCAGGTTTAAATAATACTTAGAAAGAATCTGATTTTCCTCAAAGAACCAGACCTTAGCTGATATGGAGGCAATAGGGCCGGTCTCCTGGGAACACTATTTGCGATCCCAGAAGGCATCCCAACAGCTATACCTCCCCTCCAGGCTCAGGCAGCCTAGGGAGGGGGGATTGCAGTGCCAGCCTCCCCTCTCTGCCCCCCTGTTTAGCCCTAAAAAAGAGAGATAAACAAGGCTTGCCTCATCTTTCTGGAGCTTGAAAATGAAACTAAATAGCATTTGGCAGTATGGAAGGACCTTGAAAGTTTTAAATTCCTCTTCTAAGCCATAGTTAGTGACAATTATAGATTTAATTTATTATATACGGATAGTGTTTTATCATATCAATTTATCTTTAGTCCTACCCATTTGGGATTTCCTCCATAAAATGAGTTCTGAACTGGAACAAGTTTGTTCACCCTTGTTGTTTAAATCTCTGTGTTTAGAATATGTCTTAGTGTGCATATGCACACACTTCATAGACAGAGTAAAAGTGTTGAAGTGTATCATTGTTCCCATCCTGAACCAATTAAAACCAGGCCAAAGATACTTCAAATTGACAAACTACTTTAGGCAGTGTAAACTTTGAAAGTCAACCCTGAAATATACCAATTTCACTTTAAAATGCAACTGTAATGACTGCAATAAAGATCAACATACCCTTTTGGAGGATTTACAGCTATTGCATATGGTTCTCCTGCCATATTTGTAAGGAGCCTTGTGCAGTTTGGTCCATTTATCTGCCCTACATTGATGGAATATCTTAGACTTGTCCAGTGTGTTGTATAATAACTAAACCAATGCATTCTGGAATGGTCAGTCCAATAAATGTTTCCAGCTATCCAATCAACTGCAATGTCTCTAGGTCTTTTGAATTCAGGACACTAAGGGAAAGAACAGATTCTAAATTTAGTATTCTTCACATTCCCTGCTTATACATTTTCATACATCAAACCAGAGAGTTCAAGGCATATTTGTAATATGGAATTAAATTTTAAGAAATCATTCAGTTCTTTATTAAAGATCAGAGTTAATAAAGTACTTTAAATGTTTAATAACAACACTTTTTTTAAAAAAAAAAACTCCCATGGCAAAAGACATATGGCTGGATCTTTTGCTAGACTACTACAATTCCTACTGCTTTCCATCCTACAGAATTACATTATCCCCTTCCTGTGTAGCTATTTGGATACTGTATTTTTGCAGTGGCTAGGGAAAAAAATCAATTTCGCATTTTGCTGTTAATTGTGAATGCACAACTGATATCTACAGAGTGGAGTACATATGCAAGTGCAATGAAGTAGGAATTTTCACAAGAAGAGGCCCATTCATCAGACACTGTGTAAAACACACACACAAAGATGCCAACGGCAAATGTGCTAGCTTTTTACCAGAAAAATAAAACAAGACAACCCAATAACCCAGTGCTGTTACTAGGGTTGGTGCCACCTAGTACAACAGTTCATGGTGTCTCCCTCCTGAACCAGGGCCATATCAAAAAATAGCACAACATTTGACAAAAGGAGCAAATATTTTTAAAAATAGCAGCAATGAAAACAACAGCACATACTTGTAGCATGTAGAGACAAAACCATGTGATTCAAGGCATCATTGTAATCGGGTAATAATGATTAAATTAGAGCAGTGCATGGATAACGTAGTACTCAGTGTAATAAGAAGAGATGTAGGTTTCTAACACATAAAGAAAAATATATAGAAGAGCTAATGATTCCTGGACTAAGACCAACACTGTTTTCAACCAGGAGGGTAGTTTTCCTTTTGGAGCAGGGTGGACAACTGTCAGATTGACCCCTAGGAGATCTTGGAGGACCACGTTTTTGTTGATGCAGCCCACACAATAAAATATTTTGCTATAGTGCCCTCTTGAGAACCCAGGGCATTTTCACCACAATTCTCCACACTAAAGTATTTTAGACCAAAGAGAGGGCCCTTTTTAAACAGGAATTAACCCATTAGTTAATTCATGTTTAAGTAAAAGGCTTCTCCTGGCCCTAAAATGGCCCAGAGGGCAAAAAGAAGAAAAGAAAAGAAAAGAAAAGAGCTATCCACATAACCCCTAAATGGTATTTGGGGGTAATTTATTCCTGAGGACCTCAAGAGTCTCAAAAGAAACAAACCGCATTGTTTCCACTAGAATTACATCCACCAGAGTTACATCTATATATATAAATCTGTTAGGTTGGTTCAACGGGACAGCAAAACTCCACAACCTCCCAACAAAACTGCAGCAAAATTGCCATGCCCATAACACAACCCACAAGGTACAAACATATCTACTCAAAATGAAAAACAACACAACAACACACTCACAAAATGGCAAAACAACAAAACTCAAAAAACCCCAACGAAACTTAACCAAACTTCCCATGCCCATAACACAACCCACAAGGTACAAACATATCTACTCAAAATGAAAAACAACACAACAACTCACTCACAAAACGGCAAAACAACAAAACTCAAAAAAACCAACAAAACTTAACCAAAATTCCCATGCCCATAACACAACCCACAAGGTACAAACATATCTACTCAAAATGAAAAACAACACAACAATACACTCACAAAATGGCAAAACAACAAAACTCAAAAAAACCCCAACGAAACTTAACCAAAATTCCCATGCCCATAACACAACCCACAAGGTACAAACATATCTACTCAAAATGAAAAACAACACAACACACTCACAAAACGGCAAAACAAAACTCAAAAAAAACCCCAACGAAACTTAACCACACACACACACAAAACCCCACGCTCCATCACTCCCCCCGCTGCCGCACACACACACAGAACCCCACTCTCCATCACTCCCCCCGCTGCCACACACACACACAACCCCACTCTCCATCACTCCCCCCCGCCGCCGCACACCCACACGCAACCCCACTCCCCCCGCCGCCACACACACACACAACCCCACGCTCCATCACTCCCCCGCCCCAATCTTACCTCCTTTTACTTCACACCACCTCCAAACCCCACCTTGCCCCTTCCCGCCCTGTCAAAATCCAGGAAAGACGGGAAGGAAGGAAAGAAGGAAGAAAGAGAAAGGGAGGTAAAGAAAGGTAAAGAAAGGGGAAGGAAGGAAAGTTAGAGAAAGCAGGAAGAAGAAAAGGAAAGAAAAGGAAAGAAAAGAGAGACAGCAGAAGAGAAAGAAAAAGGGAGAAGGAAGGAAAGAGGTAGAGAAGGAAGAAATGAGAGACAGAGGGAGGGAAAGAAAAAGGGGGAAGGAAGGAAGGAAGGAGAGAAGGAAAGAAAAAAGGGAATGAATGAAGGAAAGAGGGAGTGAAGGAAGGGGGAAGATGTAGAGAAAGAGGGAAGGAAGGAAAGAAGGAAAGAGAGAAGGAAGAGACCAGAAGAGAAAGAAAAAGGGGGAAGGAAGGAAGGAGAGAAGGAAAGAAAAAAGGGAATGAAGGAAGGAAAGAGGGAGTGAAGGAAGGGGGAAGATGTAGAGAAAGAGGGAAGGAGGGAAAGAAGGAAAGAGAGAAGGAAGAAAAGAGACCAGAAGAGAAAGAAAAGGGGGGAAGGAAGGAAGGACAGAAGAAAAAAGGGAATGAAGGAAGGAAAGAGGGAGTGAAGGAAGGGGGAAGTTGTAGAGAAAGAGGGAGGGAAGGAAAGAAGGAAAGAGAGAAGGAAGAAAAGAGACCAGAAGAGAAAGAAAAAGGGGGAAGGAAGGAAGGAGAGAAGGAAAGAAAAAAGGGAATGAAGGAAGGAAAGAGGGAGTGAAGGAAGGGGGAAGATGTAGAGAAAGAGGGAGGGAAGGAAAGAAGGAAAGAGAGAAGGAAGGAAAGAGACCAGAAGAGAAAGAAAAAAGGGGGAAGGAAGGAAAGAGATAGAGAAGGAAGAGGAGAAGGAAAGATGGGAGGGAAGGAAGGAAGGAAGGAAGGAAGGAAGGAAGGAAGGAAGGAAGGAAGGAGGGAAAGTTATAATATTATGCTATTATTCCTATTAGACCCTGGGGGAATGGGAGAAGTGTCAGGTCCCAGAGGCAATGCACTGCATTATTGTTATTGTTATGATGGTGGTGAAATAAAAGGAAATAAAAAGAGAAAGAAGGAAGCAAACAGGGAGGGAAGAAAGGCAAAGGAAGAAAGGGGGAGGGAATGAAGGAAAGAGAGAAGGATGAAACCAAGTAGTGAAAGAAGGAAAGAAAGAGAGAGGTAGAGAAGGAAGAAAGGAGAGAAAGGGGGAGGAAAAGGGGGAAGGAATAGGTAGGTACCTCTCTTTCATAATAGTCCAGATATCCACCTCAACTTTGATAAGTTTTACTATAGGCCACAGCAACGCGTGGCAGGGCACAGCTAGTATCTTATATAAACTTGCCCAATTTGTACTACATTAGATGCATCACAGCCCACATTGTACTTAAAAGTCCTTCAGCTTGCTAGGTCACAGTTAGTGCAAAATATCTGTTCTATCACATGATCAGGACGTGGGCTCATTAAGCCTGTTTGTTCCTTCAAGTCTTTCCAAGAATGTCCCTCTCAATTTTTATGGGTATGCAAATTGTATTATGCCCTTTCAAAAATGGGTGGGCTTTTAAGATCATATTATTGTATCAACAATTAAAAAATGCAGTAGAATGCATATGCATATATTCTGTTCTTAAAACAAAAGGTCATTTTATAATGTGATAAGAAAGGAAACAATACACATACCTAATTCTTAAAAATCTTATGTAAATGAGGTTCAATGAAAAGGTCAATATATTCTCATTATAGTACATCTTCAAAATGAGTAGCTTTAGTGAGATTGGGTTTAGCTCTTTCAAATCTTTGCCAATAGGGAATCTGAGTTCCTGTGTTACATATATAATTTCAGTTATTTTAATTAATTTTTCTTTATTTCTGGTGATATTAGCAAATGAGAACTATAGAGACAAGTTTATTCCATATGCATACTTGAATATGGGCAAGAGGGAACATGAATTAAATGTATGAAGACAGAACTGGAATCTGCCCATCACACAACTTATGGTCCATTATTTTGTTGAGGCTAATTTTCATTGGTAAGGAAAAGAGTGGAGTTTTTTTTTTCCGTGTTAGGAGCAATTTGAGAAACTATTGCAATAGGATACTAAACTGTGGTGAACTGAGTTCCATTGTTCACCACCATGAAGGTGCGGACAAGAATTATGTAAGAAATCCAATTAGATAATATATTTCTGTGCTTCTTCCAGAAACCTCCTGGGTTGGACAATATATCCCACACATGGCCTGATAGGTATGATCACTTCTGAAAAAAATACACATATCCACAATGTGGTCAGATGCATATATAGAAAAACATATGCATTCCAAACATGCACAAATATTTTTAGAACAGTCAAGAATTGCAAGCTCTGAAGTAGTTTTGTCCATATATTCAATAAACTCTTACAGTTTAACTAGAAAAATCAATGTGTAACTATGAGGTTTTAAAGCTGACAATCAATGAGGTTCATAGCCTTCCAATCCCATTGTATGTGTGCCTCCTAAGAAATAAAAGTACTTAATTCAGAACACCATAATCCCGTGGAAGTACCTGTAGGACTGTAGCCTTTGTTCTAAAGAATTCAGTTGCAGTAAATGTGATTCCTAAGAAGTAATTCAAATGGAAATGGCAATCAAATAACCTTTTGTATTAGGGCTGCTTGATGCCCCCATCCCATAAATAACAAGATGGAATTTGAAATACCTGACATCAGTGATGATATGCTAAGCATTTTTTTTATTTTTTTCTGCAAATATTCAACAAAAAACTGAGGAGTTTCATAATACATTGACTAGCAGATCGGTCCTGACCTCCAACTTGTTTACTGGAGTGGAGTAGGGTTAAATGAATCTGCCTATGCTGTCTTCCCATAATAAGCATGAAGATTGAGAAAAATAGAGGCCCCTTAAATGTTTTAAATGGGAAGATAAAGTGCCCCCCTTCCAACAACTGCCCTTATACTAAGAAAAGGAAATTGTATTGTGATTTTAATCATTTAGGACAGAGCGATGAAGACTAAAACACAGTTAAGAAAATTTACATTGAATAGAAAAAGTCACAAAGCAATATTTCTCTAAACTGACCTATTCCTCCTCCTGAACTCTGCTTCTGGTGTTAGTTTGAGAAATTTTGAGAGCAAAAGGGTTTTTTATCATGTCAGAAGTGACTTGAAAAACTGCAAGTGGCTTCTGGTGTGAGAGAATTGGCCATCTGCAGCGATATTGACCAAGAGATGGTTGGATGTGTTACCATCCAGTGGGAGGCTTCTCCCATGTCCCCGCATGGGACGCTGGCACTGATAGACGGGAGTGCATCCCATTTTGTGGTTTCGAACTGCCAACCTTCAGGTTAGCGGTTTAGTCAACACAAGGGTTTAACCCAGTGGTTCACAACATGTGGGTCCCTAGATGTTTCGGCCTTCAACTTCCAGAAATCCTAACAGCTGGTAAACTGGCTGGGATTTCTGGGAGTTGTGGGCCAAAACATCTGATGACCCACAGATTGAGAACAACTGGTTTAACCTATTGTGCCACCACAGTTCGTCAGCCAAGCAGAATTTTATAGTAACCATTCTCAGTCTTTTCAAGGCATGTCTCCAATCCTGGGATTTCCTTCCTTTGCTTCGAGATCTGGGTACAAGGACACAAGCCCTGAGATTTAGAACCCCTAAGTGCATGTAATATATTAAACTAAGTCACATACCTGCTCTGAAATTTTTTAAAAAAATGTAAAAATACAGCAGTTAAGATTACTTACTATGACACCACTATTGCTTTGTCTCCTTTCCCCCTGGTGGAACTTTTTATAGAAAATGCCTCCTGGATTAAACTGAGTACTCCAAATAATAATTTCCCCTTGATAATATAGATCCATTCCAGTTATTCTTGAGTTATGTTCAATGTGTGTAATCTGTTGATGAACATCACTGTAGTTGAATGGATATACAAAACCCAGGATATCAGTGTCATTAGCAATGTAGAGAACTTGATCTTCAGAGCCTGGAGATTATTATAATGAAATACAAAAATAAAATAAAATTCAACTACTACAAAATAATGCACTTTATGCATTCTTAATGTTCATACTTATTTATATAATAAATCTCTTTAAAATCATTTCAGAATCTTGGCCCCTTACAGTTGGGCAGTTTAAAAACAAAAGTATAAATGGGAAGCGTATAGAGATCATTCTAAACCTGTATGCATGAAAAATAAACATTCCTAGTTTACCGCTGCTAAGTTGGACAATATAATCTAAACGTTAATAAATTTAATGTATTGTCGAAGGCTTTCATGGCTGGAATCACTAGGTTCTTGTGGGTTTTTTCGGGCTATAGAGCCATGTTCTAGAGGCATTTCTCCTGACGTTTCGCCTGCATCTATGGCAAGCATCCTCAGAGGTTGTGAGGTCTGTTGGAAGTAGGAAAAATGGGTTTATATATCTGTGGAATGGCTGGGGTGGGGCAAGGAGCTCTTCCCTGCTGCAGTTAGGTGTGAATGTTTAGCTGGTCACCTTCATTAGCATTTGAAGGCCTGCCTGAGCCTGGGAAAATCTGTTGCTGGGAGGTGTTAATCTGTGCCTGGTTTTTTCCTCTCTGTTGTTTAGCTGTTATAATTTTAGAGTTTTTTAATACTGGTAGCCAGATTTTATTCATTTTCATGGTCTCTTCCTTTCTATTGAAATTGTCCACATGCTTGTGGATTTCAATGGCTTCTCTGTTTAGTCTGACATGGTGGTTGTTGGTGTGGTCCAGAACACAGAAATGCTGGACCACACCAACAACCACAATGTCAGACTACCAGTATTAAAAAACTCTAAAATTATAACAGCTAAACAACAGAGAGGAAAAAGCCAGGCACAGATTAACACCTCCCAGCAACAGATTTTCCCAGGCTCAGGCAGGCCTTCAAATGCTAATGAAGGTGACCAGCTAAACATTCACACCTAACTGCAGCAGGGAAGAGCTCCTTGCCCCACCCCAGCCATTCCACAGATATATAAACCCATTTTTTCCTACTTCCAACAGACCTCACAACCTCTGAGGATGCTTGCCATAGATGCAGGCGAAACGTCAGGAGAAATGCCTCTAGAACATGGCTCTATAGCCCGAAAAAACCCACAAGAACCTAGTTAATAAATTTGTAATCTCTTTTAAGGATGTTCATCTGTTTTGCACCTTTGTATCCTATTAAGACACACAAATCTGTATTCTGGTAAGTATCTTATAGTTAAGAAAAGAATAACAGTGTGTCATATGGATATAATGTATTCCAGCATTTATGAAAGATTTTGAAGTTAATTCAGAATATATTGACATTCCACTAATGTATACCATTCCTTAAGTCTGCAGTAGCCATTCCCCAATTGCGCAAGGGGTGTCCATTCATTATTTTGAGACATAAAATTGAGATGGTGCAACTTAAGGAGATAGACAATGTGTTTGGAGTGATGCGGCTGATATATTCACTTGATTCCTGCCCACAATGGGCCAAGGAAAGTAAAATCAAGCAGAAAAGACTTGACAATTTGGGTCTCCATCTACACTGCCATACAATGAAGCTTGAAACTACATTATATGGTCATTGTAGAATCATTTCATGCAATTCAATACAGTTAAGCTGAATTATATAAATCTACACTTACCATATAATGTAGTTCCAAACTGCATTATATGGCAGTGTAGATGGGGCTTGGGTCCAGGATGTAAATAGTGAATGCTTCCAATCACTTTGAAGGAAGTGACATGATGCAGTTTTCAAAAAGTTTATTTGGTCTCAGAAGATTGTTGTACATATTGCCTAGATTAGAGCATTCCAAACTGTGTGTGTCAGCTGCAGTGTGTTGGTGTGGTGCACAAAACATAACAAGAGATGTCTATGTGAAATAAGCAATAAATCATATATATATATACACACACACACACAAAGGGTTTTCATGATATGTTGTATGACATATTTCATTATTGCAATTCATGTATGTGTCCATATCTCTTATAAGTGGTTGATTTAAACATCTGGTTTGCTAGTAAAACTGAATTTCTGTGTTGCAAAATAATGCATGTCAAAAAAGTGTGTCACCAATATGAAATGTCTGGAAAGCTCTGGGATTAGATGCTAATATCCTGCATTTGAGAAAGGCATTTTAATAGGTGGCTGTGATTTGTTTCCAGGTTCTTTTGGATGGTGCTGACTGTATGTAGCCATTTCAGTTAAGTGCCACAAACATCTTTGGTTATTTGGCTGATTACCACATTTTGGAGAACTGAAGATGAAGCACAAACATGTTGTTTTAAATCTTTGCCTTTTGATACAATTTGATTTCAACTAGAGGTGTGGTGAGAAGGAGATTCTGCTCCTCTGTGAAGGATTGGTTCCAGAGCAGTGGTTCTCAACCTGTGGGTCCTCAGATGTTTTGGCCTTCAACTCTTAGAAATCATAACAGCTGGTAAACTGGCTGGGATTTCTGAGAGTTGTAGGTCAAAACACCTGGGGACTCACAGGTTGAGAACCATTGTTCCAAAGTGTTCTCTTTGAGGAACTCCTTTCTATCTTTTGAGATATGTGCTATGAACTGTCATCAGACAGGATTTTATTTCCTCATGGTTTGTCAGAAAATGGTTTAAGCACCCAGACATTTGAACCAGCACCTTATTTCATACCACCCTACCTATACCAGCCATATAAAGTGGAAAATTCTTCTCTCTTCTTCTCTCCACAATCCCTCCTATCTGCTTTTATATTAGCAACTAAGCTAAGTAACATAAACCAACTGTATTTTTATATCCCTTAATGTGTCATTCTGTCATTATTTATATTAATTATATTTACATTATTTACATTAGCATTTGAGATCACATTCTGGAAAATAATTACAATTGTTCCTAATACTGACTGATTAAAATGCTATACATACATGCATGCATAAACCTACTCTGGAGAAAAAAAATCTTTAAATTAAATGTGGCATGACTGTGGAATTCAAGGGTTTCAATTTCAAGTATAATCCCAAGGAAAAGCCTTCTTTCTATATTCTTCTTTTGACAAGCACAGGTTATACCTGCACAAAGTTATAATTATCTTTCCCACAAATGATCTCTTTAGGACTCAGTTGTATCCTGTTTTATCTCCCTACCCCAGATATGCATGAAAAAATATATTTTCATTTCCACCATATTTTCCTTCAGCACTACACAAGTTGTTCAAGTGTAAGTCTTGAATAATCTGCATTATGCTCTAATGCACTGTTTCTATGTGCACAAGTATCAAGAGGCTGGCAGCTAATGGCTAAAATGTACACTAGGAGCATAAATTATTTCTGACAGCTTACCTTTTGCAACGCAGCTACTATTTCTTTCTTTATAATTCCTCTCACAAGTACACCTGTATGATCCTTTTACATTAATACAGAGCTGGGAGCAGATGCCAAATATTAGACATTCATTGATATCTAGGAAAGAAAACCTTTTATAACTTATTGAATTTATAGGCAGTCTGTTTCAAAAAAGATTATGACAAGTAAGGCTAAAATTACACAGAAAATTCAAATCATGGTGTGTGGGACTTCTTTAAAATTACAAACATGAAGACAAGTCATAACAAGCCAACCAAATTTCTAAACGTTTGTAACTGCTTCCTTATGTATCAATTACATTAGGACTGGCATACTTCCAAACCAGTGTCATCCAAAAATAAAGCATGATTGCTATTGAATACAATCTTTTAAATGTATGTAATTTTTATGAAATATTTTGGGATATAGAGATTTCAATGCATTTTCTTTTAAAAAAAATACCTTCACATTGCCAGTTTCTCTTGTTCCTTTGAAATCCAGGTTTGCACTGACAAAAAAGAGATGTTTTTGTTTTATTACAATATGCATCATCACCACAGGGGTTCACATTATTTTCACAGCTGTATTCTGTTAAACCTAAAAAAGAAAAAAGAGGTACTTGTCAAATCAAAGTGATGTTGTTTCTTTTTTTCCCAAAGAGAACAATAAGAAAAAGTAATTTCAATAGAAATGTTACAGTGGTAAGGATCAATCACTCTTAAAATAGCTAATGTAGAATTTTGTGTCCAAACAAATTCAGCTTTTGGATTAACCACCTAAACTGGGCTTTACAGGCCAATAGATACTCCACCACAGACATCAGAAGAGCTGCAAGACCGAGAGTAAAGACAAAGATCAGAGGAAATGTGTTCTTGCCATACAACAAAGAAACAGTATAGGGAAGCTGATGAGGAGACACAACATACAAACAATTTATAGCCCCACTAAGAAAATCCAACAAATGCTACATCCAGCAAAGGACAAGAGGGATCCTCTCACCTCTGCAGGAGTCTACCTTATACCATGCAGCTGTGGACAAGTCTACTTAGGGACCACCAAATGGAGCACCTAAACACAAATCAAGGAACATGAAAGGCACTGCAGATTATTTCAACCAGAGAAGTCAGCCATAGCAGAGCACCTGATTAACCAACCTGGACACAGCATCTTATTTGAGAACACAAAAATGCTGGACCAGTCTCACAACCACCATGGCAGACCACACAGAGAAGGCATTGAAATCCACAAGCATGTGGACAATTTCAACAGAGAAGAAGAAACCATGTAAATGAACAAAATCTGGTTACCAGGATTTTAAAAAATCTAAAATCATAACAGTAAATAAAGACAGGGGAGCTCCAGACAAGAAACAATCAGGGACAGCTAATCACCTCTCAGCAAAGGATTCCCTCAGGCAGTAAGAAGCCACACCTTGAGAACTACTAGGCCATCAAATGCTAATCAAGATGGTCAATTGAAACATTCACACCTACCTACAACAGACAAGAGTTCTTTCTCCAACCCTGGACATTCCACAGATATTTCACAGACATTCCACTCATTTTACTAGTTTCCAACAGACCTCACAACCTCTGAGGATACCTGCCATAGATGTCAGAGAGAATGCTTCTGGAACATGGCCACACAGCCTGAAAAATTTACAGTAGCCCACTTTTGGATTATTATTATTTTAAAGTTATTTCTGTTTCCTTTTTTTCTTTTTTTGCGAACGGAATAATGCAAATGTATGCAGTATGGCTGCATTCACACATCATGTTTTCTAGTATGAAGAAACAGAAATGAAACACATGGGAGTCTCCTCCTTTGGAGGTGTTTAAGCAGAAGCTCTGGGGCCATCTGTTAGGAGTGCTTTGATTGTGTGTTCCTGCACGATAGAGAGTTGGACTGGATTACCCTTGTATTTTCTTTCTACTTTTAGCTTCCACTGCTGCTCCTCATCCTTTTTTTTTTTTTTTTTTGGAAGGAAACCTCAACAACCCTGAGATACTGAGGTGATGGCAGCAACAAGTGGCAGTGGCCTAAGCAGTGGGAGGTGGCAGTGGCAGGACAAGGCTGGGGAGCTTTTCAGGGGCTGCCCAGGACAGATGATTTCCCTCCTGCTCTCTCAGCCACTGCTGATCCTGATCTTTTAAAAAACAAAAACAAAAAAACCCTGAATCTAGGAAACTACTGATTGTAAGACAAATGCCCTTTTTGAACCTTGATTTTGGGAGAAAAAAGTGAATCTTAGAATTGATGAAATATGGTAATGTCTTTTCTCTATTGGCTACACATGTTATTCTGTAGCATCAACACACATTTCTTCATTGGATATACACATTAACTGTGATCTAGAATACACTGCACACATATGCAAACAAAAATAATGTTTCTATGTCCAGGCAGCTTTTATTGGATATAAATAAGTGGCAGATGTGTTCTGATTTCATTCCTTAGGAATGATGAATTGGACATTTCTTAGTCAAACTTACTTGTTTTACAGCCTTGCTCATCTGAACCATCTCCACAGTCATCAAACTGATCACACTCTAATTCCACTGGAATGCACTTCTTATTGTTGCATGCAAATTCATCTTTTTTACAAGGCCTTACTTTATATGTAGTTTTGTCTGCAAAAAGTTACAAAGATTTAGATTATCTTAGTGCAAAAAAGTATATATTAATCATATGCTGCTGAATGTGGAGGGTCCCCCTCTACGGATGCATAGCATTTTGCCGATCCTTCAAATGGCATTTTTCTATCTTTATGTAAGAACAAGTTCCTGGCTCTTAGTGGGGGCAATGTTTTCTCTCTTTTTCAACTAATAGTCACTGCCTTTGAAATATCCCAGGGAAAAGCTGTTTCACAAACTTTATACAGAGTTGAAATATCCCAGGGACAAGGAACAGTTTGATAAGCCAGAGACAATCTGAAATAATCTTTAAGGATAATTTTGGTTACTCCTGCTGCACATCTGTTGGGCTGGCTTCAATCCATTAAAATGTTCACCTGAAACTGTTTTTTTAAAAAAAAAAATATTAAAAACTGAATAGCCTCATGGGTAATCATTTAGTTCAACTTTGCTTTTGGAACCCCAGGGATAGATATAAAAAGACTGGCATGCTGTTACCAGTTTTACAAATTTGCTCCATGCCCTCACAAGAAGTCATTAAGCTCTGGGGTATATTAAAAAGTTGGTGACTGGCTATTTGCCCAGAATTCTAAAAAAAGATGTCAGCTTGGTCCAGTACTCAACATTTTCCAGGTGGTACCCCCATTTTAAGAAGAATAAATGCTCATTAATTTATTGACACAAATACCTCACTAACGTATTAACCTTATTACTTTCTCCTTATGGAAGACATTAAACACATTTTCATTTCCAAAGTATGCCTCTGGGTATTTTAGGACAGATTTTTATAAGGTCTCTATGGAACAGCAATTTTGTCCCTATGAGTTGGGTCAAGTTGAAGATATTACACACTGCGTAGAAATCTCTATGCACTAAATTGCTGTGAAAGAGGCCTATTACACACTGGTGTTCAAGTAGAAAATGCTTGCCACTCAACAGCCCACTGGCACTTTGCAGATAAAGTTGCTCAGGTCTGCTTAACATGGATGCTGTTGTTGAGTTGTGAAGCATGTGTTGAAACATGTCATCCCTGAATTCTCTATAATGGTTAATTACCAGCCAGTGTTCAACATCCCATTTTTTGGAAAGGTATTGGAACAAACTGTGGGCTCTCAATTCCTGGATTTCTAGATCCATTTCAGTCTGGCTTCAGGCCTGGTTATGGAACAGAGTTTATTAGAAACAGTTTGCTTGCTTTGAGGAATGACCCACAGTCAGCATCTGGATTTTTTGCTGTGATTCTCCTGGTCCCATAAAGTTGGTTTTATTATTTAATGACTTTGTCCCACCTGTAAGCTGATACAATACATGCAGTCAAACCAGTCTAATGGCTTTGACTGGATGTGGTCTGGCCCTAACATAATGTGTAATGTGCTTTCCAAGTTATGAATCCATTTTTAAAAACCTGAACCAAAGATCTCTGTTATTGATTGATTCCAAAGCATATCTGACATACACCCCCCCCCCCCAATTGCAGCATATTTACTATCAAAATGAATCTTAGATACATTGGATGCTTAATGTGTCTCAGGGGGAGGGGGGGAGAGATTTAGCTTTGTGCATCATGACATTATTTATCATGACACATTATTTCTCTGATTAGCTTTTATCAGATGAGCTTTGTTTACAACAGCAGATTGACATGGAGCCACAGGCAACAGCCGTTCTGGAAGCAGAATGAACAGAAGCAGCAATAGAAATGTCTTTTTGTCATAGGTTTCTGCATATCAAGGAGGAGACTGCAAAGTCTGGCTGCTTAGAGATGCCAACCATTCATAGTGTGACATCTTTCCTTTTCTTTCATTGTAATCCAAGCTAAAATTATGTACCACAGTTGTCTTCATCTGAGTCATCACCACAATCATCAATCCCATTACAAATCTGTTCATGCCGCAGACAGACTCTGCTATTTCGGCATCGATATGGCCTTGTTGGGGGACATGGAAATTTTACTGTGAAAAAGAAAACAAAGGTAATATCATAATGCTAATAATGTTAAACACATATTTTTTAACTTATCTGCTTACATGAAAGAGTCAAAAGTTATTATATGACTGCATATCCATATATTTAAATAGGTAGTCACTAGGCTTGTTTGATAAAAAAAAATGGTTCAAAACTCATTTCGGCTGTAGGGAGCACTGGTGGTTCAATTCTAAAGTCACTTCCTTTTAAAAAATTTTTTTTCAAAACTCCGAAACTTCTGAAACAGCTTACTTAATGGCAGATATACATGTACAGTAGGAAAAAACAGCACTGGCACTGGGGAAACTTCAGGCTCTTCCACTCAGGCCACTCCTGACCGAGGGGCTCTTCCACTCCAGGCCTGCCTCGGCTGTCAATGCCTAGGAGGAGGAGGAGGAGGAGGAGGAGGAGGAGGAGGAGGAGGAGGAGGAGGAGGAGGTGACGCCCCCTCAGGTGCCACTTGGCTTCCACTGCCAGGCTTCAGCCTGACAGCGGGCTTCAGGCAGTTAGGAATAATGGGAGTGAAAATCCAAAACACCTGGGGGGGGGGGGCAAAGTTTGTCCAGGCCTGGATTAGATGCAGCTATGCCACAGTCAATGTTATGGGATCCTGGGGTTTGTAGTATGGCACTCTTTGGCAAAGGAGGCTAAAAAACCATGCAAATCTACAGCTCCCAGGATTGTGTAGCATTGAGGCAAAGCAGTTGGAAGTGGTTCCTCGGTAAGATCTGCCTGATCCACCTGGAGGGAGGGAGGCAGGGGAGGGAATGAAGGAAGGAAGGAAAGAAGGAAGGAAGGAGGGAAGGAAGAGAGGAAGGGAACTAAGGGAAGGAAGGTGCTTCTGACAGGTTCTCCTTCCTTTCCAAAATTGGTTGCTTTAACCAATATCCCAATCAAACTTTAGTGCCACTGATCTATAACACAAAGACCCTCTCCTTTCTCCCTTCTCAATTTTCTCTCATCTTCCTCCTTTCCTTTTTTTTTAAACCCAGCATTGGCTTGATCCTGTTGAGCGGAGGCTGCTTCCTTCCTGGGTAAACTCCCAGTTGCCAAACCTTGAGATTGAGGTGAGGTGGGGCGGGGAGTGAGGAAAACTTGGTTTGAATGCAAACTCTGGAGCTCCAGCTGGTAATGCAGAAAAGGAGAAGGAGGAGCCTGCTGCTCATCCATTTTGGCTAATGCACAGCAAGGCAGGGTGGGAAATGTAGTTTAACAACACTTCTAACTTTTCCTGCATGGTTCAAAATTGATTTTAAAAACCCAGATTCAATAGGTTTTAATGAATTTAAGGTTTTAAAGAAGTGAACCTAACCAACTCTAATAGTTACTGTAAATACATGGCTGATCAGCTGCTTATTCTTCTTCAGATTTGAGAAAGATCAACATTGCTTTAAAACAATGGTTCAGAACCTTTGGTCCTCCAATTGTTTTGAACTTCAACTCCCAGAAATCCCAGGTAACTTACCAGCTGTTAGGAATTGTGGGAGCTAAAATCCAAAACATCTGGAGGACTAAATGTTGGGAACCACTGCTTTAAAATGTTCTTGGTTAAGAGCTGATTCAGATATAAATGCAAACATTTTTGAAATATAGCAGAGGATGAAATAAAACCTTGCTGTGTGATGTTCACCATGCATCTGAAGTATATACCATCTTTGCTATAAAGCAAGGATGTGGAAAGTGTGTTTTATTGTACTCTAGCAGCCCTTTCGGTGGGGAGGGGGGCAAACACAGAAAAGCTTTTTAAAATCCACACATAAAGCCTTGAAGAAGAGGACACTTTACCACATTTTGTACACCGAGCAATTTAAGACCCAGTAGAGACCTTACATCACACATTAAAAAACAAACACCCAAACAAACAAAGAAAAACAACTAACAAACACAATATTTAAAAAGTCTCTTCTAGCCATAAATCAGCTCAGGGGCCCCAAAATATGTTGGAATTACTTCCTCCCAAGTCTACTGGGACATTCTTGGGAAAGAAAATTGGATTTTTTTCCAGCATGCAAGGCAAATAATGAAGGAAGAAGTAGGCTTAACTTCTGCCACCATTCTATAAAGTCATTAACATGGCATTTGTATACATTTGTAGTCAGCAAAGCAGGGTACAAATATAAGCAATTTAAAGCCGTTGACAAAAAACAACATTAAATTAAAGAGACATTCACCACATATTTCTGGAAGTTCGTCTGAATTATCACCACAGTCATCTTCTCCATCACAAACCCAAAAATTGAGTTTACAAAGTGAATTGTTGCAAAGAAATTCATCTGCTCTGCATATATTGCCTCCTGAAAAAAGAACAAAATAAAAAATAGAGTGTAACCAAACATTCTTACTCAACAGTCAAGACAATGAGTGAACAGGACCAGCATGATGATTTATGGGCATGGTAATTAATGATGGATGAAGATTGACCTTTACCCCTCATGTTATTTTTAAATTAAAATCACTCTCCTGCTGCTATTTGCCCATCAGGGAAACATGGCATGGATCCATATTGCACAAAACCAAAGGTCTATCTAATCCTACACTCCAGTGTGCAACAGTAAGCTTAATCTTGTGCCCAGAGCATCTGGTCCTGTTCTGACTGCCACAAATTAGCCTTGCTAGCCAATTTGTGTTTTTCATACATTTTCAAAAATGTATGAATGTAAATAGTGTTACAACTTGTTCTTTTTTCAAAACATACCATGAAGTGATTGTCCGACTTTTGACTGAAACACTGATTTGTACTGAAAACTACGACCAAGTAATGAAGGTTATTACTATACTTGGTTTTTGTATTCATAGTAGAATATGTAGGCACTAGGCACTATTGATTTAAATGCAGATCTTATTTATATTCAAGACATTATATAAAATATAAAATTAATTTAGGAGTTTGGTTATTTTCATATGAAAAAGTAATAGCTAGCCATATTTAGTAGAGTTGATCTAATAACAGAATTAAAAAGTGTTCCTTTTTTAAATGAGAATTTATGATAGAAATCTAGCTTAACTTTATTGCTAGTCATGCTAAATTTACCAAGGATATTGTGGTTTTAAGTGTTCCTCAGAATCTTGTTATGACCATTTAAATGAGAAACGGTGAGCCCTAATCATGAACAGAGACCTGCATGAGTCTTCTAAAATTGTGGCTCTTGCTTTATCCATTGAACAGATCTATCTAGTGTGGTCTTCCTACAGAAGCTGGTTTGGGGGCTGACAGACATTTGCATTGTATACCCCTGAGCTGGCCTGGTGGCTGGATAGCATCCACACAGCTCAGTAGCATCAGAACTCATTCAGTTTCGCTGGTCCATAACTCTTACCATTCCCCCATTGTTCTGGGATTTGCAGTGCTGCTGGTCACCATTCAGTGACTGGAATGATGATAGCTAGAGCAACAAAGCATTCTCAGATCACCTTGGCATTCTAGTTAGCTTTCCTTCAGGCACTGAGCAATACACTCCACCAGTTTCATGCCCAGTGGGCACCACAAAACACAGAATGAGGGGCAAGGTAGATGCCATCTCTCAGGCTGACCAAATCAAGGGAAAGAGGGATAGCAGTTAAAATAGTTGCAATCACTTCTTGAATTGATAGCAGCTCAACTGTTTACATTGGCCAAAAATACAGATGGGGAACCCCTGGTGGCGCTCCATGCAGTCATGCTGGCCACATGACCTTAGAGGTGTCTACAGACAATGCTGGCTCTTTGGCTTAGAAATGGAGATGAGCACCAATCCCCAGAGTCGGACACGACTGGACTTAATGTCAAGGGAAAACCTTTACCTTTATCTAAAATACAGAAGAGCTCAAACATTTCAGAAGTTAAAGTAAGAAATCCTGCTGGAAAAGGACTGGTGAAAATTAAAAAAAAATGAAAGAGAGACTAAAACTGTAGTTACACTAAATTATATTTTTATAACTTATGAAGCACATACCTCAGGTACTGAAATATTGATTATTCCTATGAGTTTTAAAACTTTATATCTATAGGAAGCTGGATTTATGGAACGGCAATACCAGCAAGAGAACATTGGTCTCTGTTTTAAGGGATTGATGAAAGAACTCATACTTTTATTTTCCAGACTGTATTGATTTTCTGTACAAAATAGTGACAGGAACAACACGTTGTGCTAATAACAAGGTTGGACCCCCTCCAGGTGTCACTATTAGTGGCAGCTGGCAAATATAATCATCATCATCATCATCATCTTTATCTGTATCCCATCCCATCTCCCTGATGGGACTCAGAGCGGCTTATCCTCTTCTATTGATATCAGATTTTGTTGTGTTCATAGTACTTCATTTACCTTTTCTTTAAATAACATAAATAACTGAATAATTTTTATTTTTATCAAATCTGCTAAATCTGAAAGGTAATGTGAGTTCATCAGAAGTTATGTAAATAAACAAAAGTAGTACTGGACTTCTTTTGCCCAACCTTGTTGTAGAATAAACTTTCCCCTCTTCCCCTTCTGCAACAAGATAAAAGGGAAATGCTAGAGGGAAGCAGAAATATTAACTATGCATCTCTGCATGTTTTCCAGTTGCATGCAGTGAAATGCCATATAAATGAAGTTTGAAAGAAACCCCACTGAGTTCAGTGAGACTCACATGAATAGAAATTTGCTGACAATTACATAACAGAAAATATTTGTTTGTATTTATTTGTATTCTCTCTTTCCCTTTAGCCCAAAATGGCTTATAGAACATTCTAAAACACAATTTAGCTAAAACTCACCACTTACAAATTTAGAGAAGAACTGAAAAGCATTAAATAAATAATCATATTTAAACTAAGCACTGAATTAATAACAGCAATAAAATATTTTAAAAATATTGCAAGAAACTAGAAAGGATTATTAGCCACTTCTTTTCTTAGAGAGGAAGAACAGCCTACTGTACAGCCATATAGTGGCCAAAGGTCTATCTCAATGGGAAGTCCTTCCTGTATCAAAACAAGTAGAACAGAAAGGGAGGCAGTCAAGTGTTAGGGTTTGAGTAGCAGCCTAGGATCAGCTTCAGAAAACGCTTTTATTCTCACCAAATGTGTATGTAGGGGAGATCACAGAATAAAAGTTTTCACCAGCAGGTCTTAAAACTTAGGCAAGGTCACATGGCAAGATGTGATTTTCAGGAGGTCAGGGCCAAGAATATATAGTTCACTGGTCAGATCAACTGCAAGGTCATAGTTTCCAAACTATTTTTAATGACAAATCACATTGAGGGTGCTACCAAGGCATATGATGTGTTCACAGATAGGGTCACAGGTGTACACCAATTTTTCCTATGCAAATATACCCACAACCATCACAGAAGCCTATTCATCCAGACTCAGAACACTGTCCAAGAGTGCATGGGCAGTTTCAGAGAAAGGGTAACTCAATCCAACACAGAATGTATTGCCCCTTCATTAATGAGAATCACTTTCAATTAATGTCTTCAAATCTTATCTCAGGGAGGCAGAACAGAAAGATAGAGTCATTTTCGATGTTGAAAGTATTTGAAGCATCCAGAAGCAATAACAGGAATATCCAAGCCCAGGGCATCCAACAAGGTCATCAAAGCTGCCCCATCCCATAATCATGCCTGAAGTCAGATGAAAATAGTTATACTTTGTCTCGCACGGGGACCCCTCTAGCTATGAAACCACTAGATTAAAATATATAAATGAATTTTAGCAGGTCAGATGTTTTTGTCCCTATTTTGAGTTATCCTTGTGTTTTCATATTAGCAGATATGAAGTAAACATGGACAATAATGTCCACAAACAAAAGGAATTTTCCTTCAGTTCCCACATTTTGAAGTTCCCTGTACAACCAGTTCAGGGGATTCCTCCACCAATGTTAAAACTAGTGCAACCGGTTCACAAAGGGTGTGGAGGTGGGTACACTAATCTTTTTTTTTTCTGGCTAGGGCATCCAATTCAAGGAAAAACACTCAGATTGGTATAAAAAAATCATCATCATCATGTTTATTTATATCCTGCTTTATCTCAAAGGAGACTCAAAGCAGCTTACATTAAAAGTATTGCCACACAATTTAAAATATACAAATGAATTCAAACATTAATAGTATTAAACATAATAGTATTAAAAATCAGTTAAAAACCATTAAAACATATTCAAAGCTAAAAAACACAGCACCCCCTGACTTGATCTTAAAAACCTTCTTTGTTAAAAGCCTGTCTGAATAAAAAGGTTTTCCCCTACCACTGGAAGTACAGCAGGGAGGCAGCTATTCTGGCCTCACTGGGCAGGGAGTTTCAGAGTCACAGGCAGTCATCAAGAAGGCTTTCTCTCATTCCCACCAACTGAGCTTGAGATGGAGGTGGGACTGAAAGAAAGGTCTCTTCTGAAGCTCTTAGGAACTGAGCAAGTTCATACAAGGGGATGTAGTAAGCCAAATAGCCTGGACCTGAACCATCTAGGCCTTTAAAGGGCATAGCCAGCACTTTGAATTGTGCCCGGAAACAGACTGGCTGCCAATGGAACTGCTGCAACAGGGAGATTGTCTGCTCCCTGTAGCCAGTCTCAGTTAGCAACCTTGCTGCAGCTCTTTGGACCAGCTGAAGTGTCTGAGCACTCTTCAGAGGCAGCCCCACATAGTGCGTGTTCCAGTAATCCAGACAGGATGTAACTAAGGCATGTGTCACTGTTGCCAGATCTGGCTTCTCAAGGAATGGGCACAGTTGACGCACAAGTTTTAATTGTGCAAAGGTCCTACTGGCCACCACCAAAATCTGGGCCTCCAGGTTCAGTGCAGAGTCCAGGAGGACCCCCAAACTGCAGACCTGTGTTTACAGGGGGGAGTGTAACCTCATCCAGCACAAGCTGGATCCCAATTCTTTGATATGTAGAAACATATAAAGAAAATGGGGTGTTTAAACGGATCATGTAGAAAACAATATGAACATGAATCTCATTAGGATTATTTCATACAAAGATAAATGGAAACTTGGAATGATTCTAAACATACTTACATTGGAGCAAATTCTGAATGAATTCAATGAGTGTTATGATACACATAAGACTTCAACATAGCAAAAAAATATACATCCATGGGAAAATTGCTTACTAAACAAAAGCTGAATCAAGTGAAAAATCCAACTCTTACCTTTGTCACAATATTGTTCATCGCTGTTATCTACACAATCTTGGATTCCATCGCAAAGCCATCGAACAGGGATGCAGTGTGCCTTATTTTTACATCGAAACTGATCTTCTTTACAGTCTGTGACACAATCCATCTGTTTAAATACATTTATATGCTGCAGTATTTGTAAACAAAAAGTAACATATCTATTGACAGAACAGCTAGTATTTGGAAAATAATGGTAAAAATAATTCATTTTAAGATTAATGTTACTAAAATTACCAGAGTTGCAACAGCTATAAATATTTTTACAGCTGTCCCCCACACTTGTGACTTCTGTAGTTTAGATTATTCATGGATTTGATGTGAAATTTTCTGTCTAGGAATCTGTGTCTTCCAATGCCATACTGTCATACTGTGTTGACATTCTTCCAGTCATGCTGGAGGATTCAGAGATTGTTATAAGCAACACTTCTCTAGGTATCTCTAGGTCATCCAATGAAATTCTATGTTCAGTTTCCAGCAGAAGCTGGACATGCTGGAAGACTTAAAATTCATTGAGAGGTGTTCGCTGTTGCCTAACCCCAATGAATGAGGAGGAATAACTGTAATTACAGTGAAGGAGGGCATGTCCTAAACCAGATCTACCTGTTCTTTGGGGCTTTTGTGTCTTACATGTCCATTTCATCTCCATTGCAATTTTTTCTGGGTAAAAAAAAAATTCAAGAGCAAATAAAGAGAGATTAGCAAAGAAATCTGGCACATAGTCGATGTGGGCCAACCACCAATAGGGCAATTATGATGCCCACATCAGTGAAAGATTCAAATATACACTGAACTGATATGAACAGATTGTTCATGCTTCACTAGGAATTTCTTTGTATAATGTTTGAGGGATAATATTTTTAAATTATTTTAATTCCGTATGTTTACTTTGGAAACTGAAGTATTGGTATAAATATTTTGATATAGTCTACATATAGTGATAGTGATTCTATCTTTTTATTTATTGCTTATATTTGTATTTGGACTTCTTGTTTGATAATTTTAAATAATAATAACAATAATTTTAAAATAAAGGAAACCAAAGCATTAAAAGAGTTCAAGATACTTAACTGCTTACCTCATCAGAGCCATCAGGACAATCATAGTCTCCATTGCATCTGAAAGATGCAGAGATACATCCTCCGCTGGCACATATGTACTCACTTGAAGAGCAGGTTGGAGACACTATTTCAGATATACATTGGCATTAGGAAAACACATTGAGTTGCGAAAATAATATACGATTCAACATTTTTGTGTATGTGCTTTCAAGTCGTTTATCGATTCATGGTGATCCCATGAATTTCATAGGATTTACCTTGCCAAGGAATGTTCAGAAGTGGTTTTACCATTTCCTTCCTTTGAAATAGAGCCTACAAGACCTGGTATTCATTGGTGCTCTCCCATCAAAGCAGTAACCAGACTTGACTCTGCTTAGTGAGTACACAGGATCTGGTGCTTTTAGGATATGTAGGTTTAAGGTCAGCATTCAATCAAACTTGAAACAATAGCCTTATTTCATTTGTTACATTTATGGGCATAACTCAGGATGTTAAATGGCATGGGGAGTCTAACTTAAATTGCATCCCCCTCAATACAGGCCCTAATCCTCCAGTGTACAGGGGGTAATGAGTCAGGAGATGGGGAAAAATAAGAAGGGATAGGTGTGTGTTTCTTCTCTCCCCAAATGTCAGTCACTGATCATTCCACAGAGTTGGATGTTTGATTTTTAAAAACCACTATACAGAATTCATTGTTCTTGTTACATATTTCTATCAATGGTATATCAGCTTTCTTTTAACTGTAGAGAACTGAATTACTCTTTTCTTCTGTTTAGAGAAGGCTCATCCTGCCACGAGTAGAGAGTTAAGTCCACCAAATAGCCTCTTTTGTAAAAACAACTTTTTTCCTGTGAAAAATTATTAAATTGTTCTCAGTTACTTCTGCAGTCCCTCAATTGCTACAGAACTATCAAGAAAATCAGCCAAGAAGTTGATATAGAAGAACTTATCATTGTGTTTTCTGATGATGAAAATACATTATAAGGAGAAATAAATCATTTCATTATTTGTTGGCTTCGCTATAGATTCATTGCTTTGACTTGACAACAAGTTACCTTTCACCCTGATTCAGGGTTCACACAGTGATTTTTTTTTACATTCAGCAATTTCTTGCTTCCCACCTCTGTGTAGGTCTGCCAGAATGAATTTTTACCCAGCACCATAGTAATGTGCACATTTTAAGAACTAGGAAGTGATAGCTCTCAGTTACCTACTACACATAGCACAACAAGGTTGAATCCAGACCTTTGAACTCCAAACTGCATTTTAAATGGAGCTTCATAACAGAATAATAAATTGTAATAATGTTCCAAACATTTCCTTTTCAGTTGCTGGAAGGTTTTTTCTGTTCATATTTCCTCTCCTCCTTGTTCATAAAGATTTACCTGCTTCACAATTTTTCTCATCTTCTCCAAGTATACAGTCATCATATCCATCACATTTCCACTTTGTGGATATACACTGACCATTGGAGCACTGGAATTGGTCTTTTAAGCAGCCAGAATCACAGTAGCTCTGTCATAAACAAACATATTTTGGTAAGTTAGCTAACATACATATACTGATAATTGTAAATAAACTGTCAATGGGCAAACCTACATCTGAAAATAAACAATATATGCTGGTTATATGAAGTCTGCTACCTAAGCACAAATTATTTATGTTGATTGTTATGAGGTATAATTATAAAATGGAAAAAATATTGCCCTTACAGCAATTATAGTAGCATTATATCAATCTACAAATAGTGTTTTAAAATGTTTATGTTAAGTTTCATGTTTTCTCCATGCGGATCAACACAATAATGCATACATTATGCACTATGCATGATATTATATGATATGTCTTCTCCAGAACTGGTTGTAGCTCATTGATTATGCATTTGAGCCATCTAAACTAGGAATGCAAACAACAACAAGGAATGATCTGTCATTTTGTTGCACAGGTCTGTTCTATTTTTCCTGGGAAGTAATTATGCCTTGCTGAATTGTTTCTTCATCTCCTTCTCAGTGGTTCTCAATCTGTGGGTCCCTGGGTGTTTTGGCCTACAACTCCCAGGAATCCCAGCCAGTTTACCAGCTGTTAGGATTTCTAAGAGTTGAAGGCCAAAACATCTGGGGACCCACAGGTTAAGAACCACTGCTTAGATTGATATTGTAGTTTGAGAAATGCCTGTTGTAAATCCAAAAATTTCAAGACTCTGTCTTATGTGGTTGTTTTAGAGGGCTTGGTTGTGAACAATAAATTTGGTAGTGTGTTCTGGGTGGAAACGAAAGAATGTAAGTAAGCGTAACAGCTTTCAATAGTGTGATGCTTAGAAGTCCATTATGCAGTTACACAGTGCTGTCAAGGACTTTGCTTTATGCATTGTTCCGGGTTGACAGTAGGATGGAAGTTGTTGAAACCCTGGTGAAAAGCAACTTTGCCACCTGTCTATATATTAAATTTGTCATTAAGAAATCACAGATAGAGGAGATGCTTCTGAATGCATGGGTTGAGAAGGCATGAAAGTGGTCAAATATTTTTGGTGCCTAAAGCAATGCTACTGACATGGAGGTAAATGTTACTCTCCAAATAGGAGTTAGAGTGAATACAAATTGGGAAACACTTACCTCATCTGAGCCATCAGCACAATCATAATCACCATCACACCAAAATTTTGCAGATATGCAATCTCCATTTGAGCAGTGAAAGTCTTTTTGAGCACAAGTCTGTGGTTCTGAAAGAAGAAAGAAAGCTTTGAGACTCAGATCTTTCAATGCATAATGACCCCCTCTTTCAGAATCTTTACACAAAAATCTAATTGTCTTAAAAGCTTGCCTGTGATGGATTAAGAACTATAATTAATGAGTTTGCTCCTAGCTTTTATGAAGGATCTTCTATTTCTGTGTACATAATTTTAAAGATTCAAAGGAGGGAATAATGGCAGCAACTGAAGCAGCAGCAGGTGAAGTAGGCCTAGGTGAAGAGGAGATGGGACCGATCCTTCACTTGTTTACTTGTGAGTAAACTGATCCTCCCCCTGCTCTGAGAAGGGATTGTGATATTCACAAAAAATAAAGGATGTATAATGTTACAAAACATAGACTCCAGCAAAGAGTAGCAGGCACATAAACAAGATCAGCTATGCATGCCATCCAGCAAACTGCTCCACCCCTTTGCCCAAAGCCACACTAATCAAGTAGCAAAACATGATGAAAGACCAGAAAGTGCATAAAATAAATCCCAGTTTCTAATAAGAGAAATTACTTACTACAGTTTTCTTCATCAGAATTGTCTCCACAATCATTTTGACTGTCACACCGCCAATGATCTGGAATGCAGTTGCTGTTCTTACATTGGTATTCATGAGGCCCACAAGTCTTTTTATCTGTAAGATGAATGGATTTTCTTTTTTATTATCATACTTTAATGCAGTTCCTCATTGTGAAAAATGCACACTAGATTACAAACTATAGCATATTAATGATATTTCACTAAGTACTGAATCAAATATCTGACACCCATGTCAGAACAAAATACTTGTCACCAGACTATTTCTATGACAATTTTTATTGTTCAAATGGAAAATAAATTATTGTCATGAACAGAATAAATTGCTGTGGGACATCTTCTAGACAATCTTTATGAATCTCAGAATAAACCCTTGGAATCTGAAATCTACAATATTTTGCAATCTTTTTTTTTTAAATGCATCTGTGGCAGTATATATTAATTAGTATTCCCTGACAGTTTGGCATTCTCAGAAATTTTGCAAGTGAAGCATAAAAATGCTTTATGTCCATTATAACATATTGAAGGGACATTTTTGAGCTTTACTTAAAACACCAAAAAGTATAAAACAGTGAACAGTTACAAAATGAGATCATTCACTAGATAAAACAATATAAAACAACAAAACAATAATCTCATCAGGAGAGAATGCTTCTGGAACATGGTCATACAGTCCGCAGAACTGACAACCCAGTGATTCTGGTCATAAAAGCCTTCGACAATACATAAAAAAATAATGGTAGCTAAAGCTGAAAGGAGGAAGACCACAATATATGTGGACTAACAATAAAAGAAAGGCAGAACCTGAGTATGCAAGACATTAGCAGAGCTGTTGATGTCTGGGTGTTTTTGATGTATCTCCTTCATAGGGTTGCCATAAGTCAGAGCTGATTTGGCAGTAGTTAACACCAATAAGCAAGAACAAGGCCAAAATGAAATAATGATCATAAAATATAATCCCAATATCCCCTGACATTACTACCAATAGCAAAGAACAAAATTGTTCTGAATAAAACATTTAATATTCATTTTTATAAATGAGAAATTTGAACTTTTTTGGAGTTGGCAGTTATTTTGCTTAGTGTTATAGCCAGTTATGTTTTTAATCTATGTGTAAGAAATATATATGTGTGTGTGTATCTCAAAAATATGGACCAGGTTTTGCAAAAACAAGCCACCTATGAATAAAACTCTCATCATTTGAAAAGACTGGGCATAGAGTTTGAAATGATGACCACTAGATCTCTCTCCCAATGCAAACAGCCCCTAGCTTCAGTCATTTGTTAACTGCAAAACATAAGGCCTTATGAGAGATTCTGACTCAAACTTGATAACTTGATAGGTCACCAAACCATTTGAAACATTTGTCTAATTATAATATGTTTTCATTATTAAATATACTACTTCGAAATTGGGTCCATAAGTTTGAAATACCCTGTACATATGCAGGCAGAAAATAATCAATAAACAATTGTAAGAACAACATTGCCTTTCTCAAGAAGCTCCATTCTATTTCACCTTCTCCCCTAAGTCAAATAGCATTTATAGCCTCTGAGCATTATCTTCCCTCATTGGAATGGCCTCCCAGTATAATAAAACAAACCACTCTGTGTTTGAATTGTGCCGTTTTGGCTTAATTAGGTATGGTATTTGGAAAATTACTAGTGTACAGAGTACTTACCACAGTTTGCTTCATCAGACCCATCTGCACAATCAGGATCCTCATCACATACCCACAGTTTTGAAATGCAGTGCTTTGTGGTTTTACACTGAAAATGGTCGGGAGAACAGCTGTTTTCCGCTTTAAAGAAAAGAAGTTACTTTAAGTACTGAAATTCTTTTCTAACACAGAGAACTCCTCATTAAGATAATCAGAGCTAATTTAGATTTTTGTAATCTACAGTACTCCTTTAATTGAATGATTTAGTTAATTCTATTTGTTTTTCCCCCATCAAAAGAACTCAACCAATTTTTTCTCAGTTAAATTAATTTATCGAAATGATAGTGCTCTATATGTTTTACTGCCATTTATTTTTATTTTCACTATCCTCATCATCACCACCATAATTTATTTATGTAGCACCATCAAATGTAGATAGTACTTTATAATGAAATAACTAAAAACAGTGGATCCTGTCAAAGGAATGCAATCTAAAATATATACATGTACATGCATGCAATGAGGAAAACAAAATACAAAATTGCACAATTCAACTGCAAAACAAATCATCCAGATAAAATGCCAAAACAAACAAACAACATATTTCAAAACAAATTGACCAACATATGCACACAAAATATACAATTCTATAAGACTATTCATTTCAGAAAATGAAGTTCTATTTTGGAGTGTAATTATAGAGAATGTTGTTTTTTGGGTAGTAGGTAAATACTATAACTTGATATCTAACTACAAATGTCTAGGTAAAGTCCAAACACCCAATTACCATTTTGTAAATCTTATGTTTTGAAAGAGTGCAATCTATAGATTTTAAAAACATTTTAACATGCCAGTGACAAAACATTTAAATAAGACCACCAAATGCCATTTACCGCAATCCAGCAGAGACAGTATAGGGTAGCCATGTTTATATAGAATTATATAGAGTTCTGCTGCTCCTTGTCACGTAACAAGGATTACTTTGTCAATCTATAGATCCTTTATTTTGCCATCACAAATAAAGAGACCAAACAAAGTATGGTATAAAGTGCCAATGTTTTACCTATTTATTTACTTAGGTATTTTAACTGCTGCAACCTGCAAAACATCCACCTAATGGGATGCACAGGTGTTAGTCCTAAGACCACAGACCACCCTTGGGCCAGAACTGAGGGTAATCCAAATAATCATGGTCGCTAGCCTCAGGTATTTAATGGAAGGTCATCCTAACCACAGAATTTTTCAAGAGTGAGAAATCCCCTTCTAGGTCCAAGGGGAATCCCCTTCCAAGCAAGCCAAACCTTAGAACACAGATAAGCTGTTCTAGCGGCCCATACTTCACCCACAAAGGGGTGCTATGGTGCTTACCAAATCTACTTTTAAGATTTTTAACATGCCAGTGACAAACCATTTAAATGAGACCATCAAATGCCAATTACCGCAATCTAGCAGAGACTGTATAGAGTAGCTATGCTTATATAGACTTACATAGAGTTCTGCTGCTCCTTGTCACATAACAGCAAAAAGAGGCTTCAAGGCAGTCTCTCGTTCTTGACTTAAACTGTCTCTATTCATGAGGGGGCCCAACCCCCCTCCCCCCTCTGGCTTAACATTTGAGGCTTCAGGTGGCTTATGTGTAATTTCTAAATAATCAACATGCTCTCTTTGTTTTTCCTCAGCTGAAAAGACCCCCCCCCTTTTTTTTTCTCCATAAGTTTCAACACCTTAATTACTTTGCCATTCCAACTCTTCCTCTCTTTGTATGACATTTACACATAGCTTGGAAAATCTATTTCATGGCTATTCCCCTTCTCCCATTTTTGGTAATCATCTCAATAGGAACAGTCTTTATATATGTTCTACTATATGTTTTCCTCATTTGCTGGGTGTGTGAGGAACTCTGTTTTCTGTTTTAGAAACAGTAAATTATTCATAGTGAACTGGTCCACTTATCTCATAACGGATACATCTGAGCAGACAATTTTGAGTATCTTCAGAAACAACAGAATTTACTATATAATAATATTTCTTATTTTATAAGAGTTTTTTTCTTTAGTTTGTATCAACTCTGTTTTTTGTATTATACATATTTATTTCTTAGTTTGGTAAGTGGATTTTATTCAATAAAATAAAAGACAAAAACAGAACTACTTACGACAGTCTCTTTCATCTTCTTCATCACCACAATCATCTTGCCCATTACACCTGAGATTTATTGGAATACATTTCTGATTCTTGGTGCACTTGAATTGACCTGACAAGCAAACATGTGTGTCTGGGAGAGAGAGAAATTAAGTAAACAATTTTAAATTCGGTCTCTCTCTCTCTCTCTCTCTCTCTCTCTATATATATATATATATAGCATAAATATCAGTCAGTCATTATATATATGACTGATATTTATGCCATATATTTATTTATCTTAATACACATGATATTTTATTTCTGTTTCAATCTTTGAAAAACAATATTTAGATAAAATTATTTATCATAGAAGGTAAAACATATATCCAACATGATACTAGAAGAAGAAAAAACTAGAAGTGGCACTAATATTCACTAGTTCCTTTAGCTCTGCTAGCAGCTACACAAGTACTAGAATAAGCAATAGTATAACATAATAATGCAATTTTAAAGAACTGCGGAAGCACTTTGGTGTGAGTAATACAATTGTGTGTGCAAGTGAATTCAAACTACTGCATGTAGCATTTGAACACTTTGCCTACATTTTCATCATATCAATTATCGATACCAAATTCATGGATGATACAACAGTGGTGGCGCCTATCTTTTTCCAAGTAGAGTATTTATGTTAATACTATGGATTCACTTGCAATACTTTACTTGGAAATAGCAACTGGTTCTATGCCTATGTTTCAACTTCTTCCATGCCTAATAAAAAATAAATCACTTTCATTCATGCAACAAACACAAATTGTATAGGTTCAGCATGCTGTAGGAAATATGAAGTACTATCACTATTTTTTAATAAGAGAACATGGCTGGATGTGTAGGTTACACTGTGTCAGAATCTCAGTGCTATTGTGAGCACTTCCCCTTCTATACAGGGTGAGGCAGCATAACTTCCTTTTTTAAAATGCGCGCTATTCAGTTGGCTGAAGACGTATCGGAGAGCCAGTGGTCTCGTTCGAAAGGCGGGAGTATAACGTTCAGTCGCCATCATGCTTTGGAACAGTGAGGAGCGTGCTTTTGCCACTGAGGCCTACTTTTCGAGTGGATTTGGAGTGGCTGGCCAGCTCTCCAGATTTGGCTGCTTGTGATTTTTTCTATGGTTTTTTTTTTAAATCCTGTGTTTATGTGAACCGTCCAAGGATCCTACAAGATTTGAAGACCAACATCCAGGAAGAAATTGCCAACATAACGCCTGCTATGCTGGCAAGAGTCATGACAAACACCAGAAATCGGTTTACTCAGTGTATGGAGAATGGAGATTGGGGGACATCACCTGCCTAATTTGATCTTCAAAACTACGTAAAACAAAACTTTAGGTATGCGCCTACATTATAAAAAAATTTAAAAATTCTGATTTATACAATGGATTTTATTAAGTTTTGAAAAAAGAAAGTTATGCTGCCTCGCCCTGTATAATATAAGAACTTACCACAGTTCATTTCATCAGAGTTGTCTCCACAATCATTTTCTCCATCACATATAAAGGCTGGTAAAACACACAGTCCAGTTCCACACTGAAAACGGCCTGGTTGACATTTAAATTCAGCTGGAGAAAGAAGCAAGTGTGGTACAGTTGCATATATTGCTAACAAAATACCTTAAGTGCCTTTCTAATTCTCACACTTCAATCATATGAAAAAATTGCAAATAACAGTCATTCTAAGAAATATATATATTTAACATTGTCTATCCTCAGCCCAATTAAGTTAATGAAAATGCTCCCTTCTAAATCAAATGTTTGCAATAAACAAGGCAGAATGTCTTTACCCTGTAATTTTTAAAGCAAGAAGATGACTATCACTATTATCCAAGAGATGCTAAATTGCTAGTCTATTTTAATGAAGCAATTTAATGCATTTCTTCTTAGTTATGCTGAAATAAATGGCTTCTGCCAAATTTCTTTTTGTTATAAACTCGCATCTCCACCTTTTCTGTGCAATTATATGATGCCTAAACACAAGGAGATCTAATTGCCATAAAAGCTGAATGTGTGCTAACAATAAATTGTGCCATTTCCCCATAGGGCATCAGACTGAATGAATAGACCACCAAAATTACTGCATTTGATGCTGCAATCATATACACACTTGTGTAGGAGTAATCTCCATTGAACTCAACTGAGTTTACTTCTGATTAAATATGTAAAAGACTGTGCTGTTTGTTACTTAGTATATTGTAATGATTTCTCTTACTCTGTCTTTGGTAAATAAAACCCAATGGCACACATAAAATACAACAGTGTTCTACTTCAAAGGAAAAAGTAATACCAGCAGAAATACGTTTGTGTTTAGTTAAATCACTAGAATTGATATTGCCTTTATTTTAAAAGAACTACCTTTCATAAACAGAATGCAGTGAGTCCTCAGTATCTCCTGAGGTTCCAGGACTTCATGTGGATATCAAAATATATGGAGACTCAAGTCCCATTATATACAGTGGTGTCCTTGAATAAAATGCAAACAGCTCAAATGATTGCCAGAGAGGATCTCTGAAATGGCGGGAGGCTATAGCAGGTTATGCCTACATATCAGCATAGTTCTTGGTGTGTAGATTTTTTTCCAGATAATTTTTGAATTGTGTTTGATTGAACTCATAAATATGGAGAACTGACTGTAGCTGATTACAAAACGGTTTCTAAGATTCCAGACATCAAGAAGCAGAAAATGTCATCATCGAAACTATTTTATATAACTGTTAACAACTCTATACATATTTATTACAAAATATTTCCTACTGTTATCAAGCATGCATAATTAGGATTACAGTCTTGGAATTCCCAAATGTAAAAAGTATTTTAAAATTATGTTATTTTAAAGCTGTCTGAACTAGATTAATGAATGCTTTAACAAAATATACTATCCCGAGGAATTTAAAACAGGCCTGTTTTGTAACTTGATTGTGTGATTCTCAAGCACAAACTTTGTAGAAAACAACAGAATGGAATGGCAAGAATCACATCTATAAATGTCAGAGTATTATTCATAATTCATGTTATAATTGCAGTTTCGACAGAAGACCTCTTGGCAATTTTAAAAGACACTCTGAATAGTATGGTGCATAATTAAGATTATTATGTGATGATTTTTTTTTGCTTTTGCAATGGTGATGGATATCACAAAAATTATGCACAGACCTTTTTGTTTGTTTTTTTCATCAGCTATTGTTAGCGTTACCATATTTTAAAAGTGGTCCAAGACAATTCTTCTTCTTCCAATGAGGCCCAGGGAAGCCAAAGTTTGGACACCCCTGTTTAAGATATTTCAACAGTTTCTGGTGTAGTGTGGATATGTGAAGGCCCTTTTCACGCTTGAATTAGCATAAGTAGTTTCTATTTTGTTTTTGGTTTTTTTTTAATCAGTGGCTTTATCATGTCTTTTTATGGTTACTTAATCCATGCTACATTCCTTCAGCTGTTATCTCTAAAGTTTGACTAAAATATTTAGAATTTGTTAATTATACAGAATTAAGAGTAGCTAGATTCCTCTCTTCCAAGCAATGCAGTTCTTGAACAAAATTACCACCATCCGATTGGTTTTGAAATTATACTAGGTAAAGGTAAAGGTTTTCCCCTGACAGTAAGTCCAGTCATGTCCAACTCTGGGGGTTGGTGCTCATCTCCATTTCTAAGCCGAAGAGTCAGTGTTGTCCGTAGACACTTCCAAGATCACGTGACTGACCTTGGAAGTGCATGGAGAGCTGTTACCTTCTCGCCGGATTGGTACCTAATGATCTATTCACATTTGCATGTTTTTGAACTGCTAGGTTGGCAGAAGCTGGGGCTAACAGCGGGAGCCCACACTACTCCCCAGATTCAAACCTGCGACCTTTCGATCAGCAAGTTCAACAGCTCAGTGCTTTAACCCATTGTACCAGCGGGGGCTCCAAAATTATACTAAGGGTATTCAAAAGTTTTGGATTTTTTTTGTTAATTCAAAGATGGATTTTGTTAAGTCAGCAAAGTAAAACTAATTAGTCTGAAGTTAAATTTCTCAGTCCCTACATGCATTTAGAAAATCCTATTCCTATCCGAGTGGATTTCTTACCTTTAAGAAAGAGCATTACAAACTCACCTCAGCATCCCATGTTTGTCTTGCTGTAACCACTGTAGACCTTTTACTGATACCAGGGAAGGGATTGGGGAGTGCATTTGAAAGTTACCTAGTACAGAAATTTCCCAACATAATTCCAACATAGCCTGTTAGTGTTGGGAAATGTGTTGAGTGGTTACTAAGCAGTCATCAAATGTTTTTCCCCATCCACTCCCTGGAACAAGCAAAACATCCAGTTGGTTGAATCCTCGTTCTTGGAATTGTCTTTCGATTCCTTTGGTTGCACTCTAGTCCTAGAAAGCTCCCTTTATTCCAATATGAAATGTATCACTGTTTGTCAATAAGTAAAAATAAAAAGACAGAGGGGAGAAAATCACCCCTGCTGGATATCTATCGGCTGAAAAAGCCTCAACTAGGAAATGCAAGGCTTCACAGTGGTTTTTTCATAGAGCATTTTGACACTATAACAAAATTTGAAAAATGCTCTCTTCCTGGTTTGAAAGTGTTATTTCCTGTTTAATTGTGTAGTACTTACTTTTAAAGTAGTTGTTATATTCCAGAAACTTCATTTTTGTGACTATGTGGAATTGGTTGAGACTCTATTAATTGAAAAACTGTAGGAATATGTGCTGTAGGATGTCCCGCAAAAAGTTCTTGTAGTTGAATAAACTTTTTCTATGTTTTTTAAATGATAGAACCAATTAGGAAGTTCCATTTATAACCCTGAACAAAAAGTATGTTACATAGTGTTATGTTCAGAACAGATATAGTCTGTAACAGAAATGAGCAGGGAAGTTTAATTGTTGTATGCATAATTGTTCTTAAAATGATTGTTCAACATATAGCAATCTTTTTCATTTTATAGTGAAATATGGATCGCTAAATCTAATGTTAGCTCAATTTAGAGCAGGTCCATTGCAATGTATAGATTTCTTCATTTCAACTAACCCAATTTAGATGGGTCTGTTCTAAGTGGAATGAACACTGGATTTAGCCCAAGAGAATGAAATCAATATAAAAAAAGATCCTAAATACTTAGCAATGATTCTATGTCACTCTTCAAATATGAAAATGTTCAGTTTCTAATGTCTGCAATGCTACATTTCAAAAATAGTTTCCATGTATACTTACGGCATTCTTCGGGTTCATCTGATCCATCACCACAGTCATCAACAGTATCACATTTCCACCAGAATGGAATGCATTTGTCAGTCTTGCAGCGAAACTGCAAGTGAAGGAAACAAGAAAAACCTTAAATAACTTCAAATGTAATGGAAATAACTATATAAATAATTAGCGACATGTTCTGTACTGTAGATTGGAACTTATGGGATATTTCAATAAGTCAGATTTTCTTTCAAAATGCTTTAGTTTATCTCATTATTTTAAGAATTTAATTCTATTCTATTCATGCCATTATTTTTTCCTTGTTATTGTGTGTCTTCAATTTCCAGCTTAATGTTGACTCTAAGGGAAACATATAATACAGTTTTCTTCTTAGATTTTCTTAGAGAGGGTTTGTTTTTCATTGAACTTGAGAGGGTATGAATTATTCAAGGTCATCCTGTTCTCCAGAACTGTAGCCCAGTGCTCAAACTACTATTTTATGCTGAATTTCTGAGGGTGGATCTACAATGACCAATAATGCGAGTCAGAGCCAGCAACAAAAATCAGCAACAGTGATGCTCTGAGCCCTCCGGCCAGAGTGAGGGCATCCCTGCTTCTCAACTTTGCTGAAGCCAGATAGTGAAGCTAGACAGGGAACAAACTGCCACTATTACATTTCCCTCTGTCACAGATGGTGACAACAGTGAACCCGAGGCCTGCCTACTTTTGGGGTCTCCATTGACCTCTTATCATATCTTGTGACACTTTTGTGAGTCAGAAGAAATGGAAGGAAGTCAATGGAGTGCCAAGCATGTGGTAGGCCATGGAAGGAAGGTGTGGGGATACAGTTATCCTGGAAGCTTGGCCTGCTTGAGCTCAGGAAGTATGGGGTGGCTGTCAGGACACCCACAGCCAGTTCTGCACAGGACTAATTGTGGATGTCTTAATACCCTAATCCTAGTGCAGGATTTTGACTTTTTCTGAGTTATTTCAATCTGGGTTACAGCCAGGTGAATCTGGATCAGCCTGCATGCATTTTGTGGTTGATGTAATTGGGGCCTAGGACCTTTCTATGATATCATAAATACACATGAGTTGCAATGACGAGGATTCAAAGATCTACCTTCAAGAGTGACAGTGATGTTTTGTCATACAGAAGTAGATCTAAGTTTATAATGAATGCTCATTTAATTAAGTTAAAAGCAATGGAGATATTCTATATACTCATGTATAAGTTATCCTCCTGTCTAAGTATTGGGGCAAAAACAATGGATGTTTGTATGACACATAGATAAGTTTCTGGTCATTCCACAGAGAGGGGAAAGAACCAATGCTGCCTTAAGGAACCAGTTACTCACACTGTTTCCATTTCTTGGCATTAAAAAATGTCTAGAAGGTGTGCCATACTCGAAAAAGTAGAAGGAGTTTAGCTTCTCTCAGGAAGGACTAAGCTCTTGTCTTTCACCACTCTATTCAGACAAGGGGATGGTTCTTATTTGAAATGAGATTTAATGTACAGTCCTCACAATGACCCATTGATAAGCTGTTCAGTTTTTTTTTTTTTACTTTTTGACTACAGTCTCTAGATGTATGCATGGGTATATGTGGTAGTTTCTAATTATAGATGCACACCCACTTTCTTTCAAGTGAATACTATGGAACACAGTGGAACTTTGAAGTAAAAATGCACAGATTATTGTTATCCAGTTCTAAACTCCAACACATTCTCTTCATTTCAAAACATCTAAAGACGCGAGACAACTCTTATCATTTTATGTGACAAAGAGTACACTTACTTGGCTGGCCGTGCAATTTGATAAACAGGTCTTATTGTCTGCAGCAAGGTAAAAGTTGGTGGGACAAGCACAAGTGTGTGTTTTGCTAGGGGCTAGGAGACATAGGTGACTACATCCTCCATTAGTTAATGTACATATATGTTTAGGCACTATGAATGTAAAGAAACATAAAGCATATCAGACTTATGGGGAGAGGGAAACAACATAAAACAATATAATTAACATTTCCTCTTAAATCTAGGGCCCATCTACATGAGCCATAAACAGTGGTGCTGGTCACCACTTGGTGCCTGTAATGATGATAGAGTGATGAAGTAACACAGGGGAGGGGAGGAATCACTCCCTCCTTTCCTCCATCTCTTTTCCAGTTACCCTGTTGCTCTAGCAAGCATTATTCCAGGTGCCAAGAAATGAACATCAACATTTTCATACCTGGTGGGCATTGCAATGACTAGAATGATCTAGCAAGTTAGGTGTCATCTCCTGTCTCTGAATTGCCCAAGCCTGGGGAAAAGGCCCAAAATGTGGATGAGCTGAGTACCCCACAACTTGTGTATGGTCCATTCACTACTAGGCCAACTCATTTGGCCCATGTAGATGACCCCACCGACAATACTAGCAAAAAAAGTAAACTATCATAGTTAAAAATAAATTTCATGGAAGGTAAAGAACAGCAAACTATTTTGTTTAAAATATATTTGTAGGAATATACAAATGCAATTTTTGCATACAATATAGTTCTTAAGAAATAACGTTATTTTATCATGTCATACTATTCGGCCAATTCACAAATCTTCCAAAATATAGACATGCCTGAAAAAAAGTCAGTGTATTCAGATTTCTGCACACTTGCAGAATCTTTCAAGGTGTCTAGAGAGAAGGGATTATGATGTATGCCCACAAAATATTATATCCAACATCTGTTCACTTTCACACAAGCTCCAATGCTGGGACTGAGAGAGAATTGATATTTGCTAGGCTAATAAAAGCTGGCCATTTGAGTAACCCTACTCACATTTTCATATCTTCAGTGATTCTAATAACATCTTTAATCTTTTACTTTTAACTTTTTTGGCAAGAGTCAGAAGGATTACAGAACTTTATTTTTAAGCAAAACCATTACAACTCTTAACAATGTTACTTCTAATAATTGCTTGATTGAAAAAATGATAGATATTAATTACCATTAGGTTGTCTATAAGAATGATATATTTGTATATCAGTGATGGCATGCCATGAGTTAATCAATGCTACTTTATCTTCTCCAGAGGTTTTATGGGCACGGTTGACTGCCTTGGTTTTCCCATCAGTCCAGTATATATAGTCTTCAAATAACGTGAGAGCAATCACCCCTAAAATATGTTGATTAGGTACTGCAACAGAATAGAAAATTAATGTTTAGTGTTGGAAGACTGCCAGTTAAAATATTTCATATTGTGAAAGCTGACAAAGACAACTACCGTGTAACTTCTTCTGAATAATTGCTGTGACAACTTGTCAAGCCTAAAGGCTCTTTGTTACCATTTAAAAGTATGAGGCTAAGATTAGCTACATTAGTTCCATTTGGTTAAATTTTCTTGTCCTAAGCATCATGAGATGAATACTACTTATGCATATCCACATGCAACATACGCATTGCTACATTGCTACATACAAATGTGCAAGTGCATATACTCAGGGGAAGACTCTTCAGTAAGGAAAGAGTGATGCCCTCTTGCCAGATTATCTTCCTCAGGACTTACGTTCCACTCTTTCCTTTTCCATACCTTGTAGAACAATGTTTCCCAACCTTTGGTCTTTCAGGTGTTTTGAACTTCAACTCCCAGAAATTCCAGCCATTTTATCAGCTGTTAGGGATTGTAGGAGGTTGGGAAACACTGTTGTAGAAGCATTAAATCTGTATTAATGGTTGCTGTAGGAGATCACTATTTCCGGGATCTCATATTCTCCTTGTAAATCATTTATAACACTTCCACATGCAAACAAAAATGTTTCAAAGGGGACATCAGAAACCACTTCTAAAAGATTTTCCTCAGTTTACTGAGTTGAATCTGCTTGGGACAGGCTTTTCTGTCTTGATGGGCTGGTGCTTCAGCACAGCCTGTCTATCTTGTTGTTGTTTCGTCCCTGGTTATCAAGTAATAAATAAATGTAAACCATGAGTTAGTACATTATATGCATAAGCCACAGCTTGATGAATCCAAGCATGCATGTGGCCTGTGGTCTAAATTTAGCTGCTAATCCCAATGAAAATAGTCCCATTGGCTCAATAAGTTAAATTTCAGCAATAGTTGGGATTACCAACTGCCAATTATTTTCAGTTATGGCTTGAGTTATAAGTTTTTAAATCACACTTCTTCACACTCTTTTTTAACAACACTTTACATAGGTTTCTTATTTCAATTCAATCTTTATGTTTGGTGTCATCAAAGAATACAAATTTATATTACCAACAAGCCTTAAGAGCCAACCTCAAAAGTAATATATTCCTCAACAATACATTTAAAAAACCCTATCACCCTCTAAAGTTGTATGAGAGGCCTGCTCTGTGGGAGTTTTTATAATTTCACCTGAACTCCCTGGACTATACACAATTTACAATAGGCAGACATATCCCATATCCTGAGGATTCATTATGCTGTTTTGCCTGTTCATAAATTATTTAACTATTTTGCATCAACTGTAGAAGTGATATTCACAGTATTGGCCTTATGAAATAGAAAACAGGTTGGAAAACAATTCTTAAGCATTTATAAAGTTAGGGAAATATTTTTTCTTCTTTTCAGAACTAACTTCCCATTTGAGCTTTACTATTTTGTTGTAATTATTAAAAAAACTGTATAAAATAAGCAGTAAATATGGATTAGCATAAATATGGAAACACAGAAGAAACTTGAAAAATAATGTGCAATATAGATACAGCACTTCAGTGTTAAGCAATTTACACACATTATCTTGTTGCAACCCTGAAAATAAATATGAGGTTGAATTACGTCTGTATCATTATCCCTATAAACAATTGCTGCCTAAGATATGGTGAGATTTTAATTGGAGAAAATTGATCTGAACTAAAACTCACAGAAGAACAGGATAAATGGTTGTGATTTTTATCTAATCCATGCAGTTTGTATTGTATTTTTAAAGTAACTAAGAGGGGGAGTGGAAGAAATGTTAGTAACTGATATTTCTATATGCTTGATCACATAAACCTGAATCACATAAACATTTTTTAAATGAGCAGACGGGTTCAGTTTTATCAATGAAGTTAAATAAACATTTTTATTTATGCGAGGTAAATGTACTGCAGGCTAGAATCTTCTATGTGTATCCTTGAATTACACACTTGTGCTACATATTTACAGTCCCTATGAAGCCCATAGTTTGTGAAATATTCAAAACCACATAAATCAGGAATCCACCCCTAAAAATATTAGTGGTCTGTTGCCCTGTCAATCAAGAAGCAGCTGGCGGCTGTTCCCAAGTCACATGAGTGATCTCCTGCATGAGGGGAAATTACAACAGGGTCCTGCCTCTCACGCCAGAGATTGCTCGTGGGAGAAGATGGTGACAGGGGAACAGATGCCATCAGTCAGAGCAGCTGTTTCCCAATATGTAGGGATTGGCGAGTGGGACTGATTTCACTGTAAATACATTTCCATAAATCATATGTAGCTTGAGCTGGAACAGATTCATTAATTAGTTGATTTTCTTTAATAAGAAAAATAAAAATAAAAAACACATTTAAGTTTAAATTAATTGACCAATTCTATGTATCCACATAAATTCAAATTATAATTCATTCTGCTATGGGGGCACATTATCCATTTTTAGTTCAAATTTATTGACAAATGAATGTTCATTTTTCTCCCACAATAAGTATTATACCTTTAAATGGACAGATTGCCTCGACCTTATTGTTTCTTTGAATGCAACTAACCTTTATTTCTCCGAGAGCCATCCATGTTGGAAAATTCAATATGGTTTTCATCAGCCCAGTACAGTCTTTTGTTGACATAATCTATTGTCAGAGCCATTGGTCTAGATATCTGTGTTTCTACCACAACAGTCTGATTAGAGCCATCCATACCAGCACGACCAATATGAGGATACTCACAGCAATCAATCCAATACAAATATCTAGGAAACAAAATTGATAGCTAGTCTCTATATTGGTTCTTTTAAAAAGAATAACGTAAACTGTTTATAACTTTGGATCATCGTATTACTGATATCAAATTTGCTCCTCTCCCCCAAATTTAATTTGCTATCAACAACAACAACAAAAAACCAGTTAAAAGGTAATAATTTCAAATATCATTGCATTACTGCAGTACTAACCAAGGAAGAGTTTGGAATATTTACTTTTAAGAAAATGTGCTTTTAGTTGAGATTGCTCATTACCTCCCTGCAGGTTGCTGAATTTGGAACCCAGAAACTAAATTCTCTGCCAAAAGAATTTAGAAAATTGCCACAATGTGGGCCAAATCAGAATTTAACATTGCAAATCTTCACACTATTTGCAGTAGTAACTTGTCATTGTAATTTACATGTTCATTGATTTTATTGATGTATTGTAGTTTTTGTATAATGGTGGCATTGAATACTTGCCAAAATCTGTAAGAAGCTCTGGGTTTCTTTCAAGGTGAGAAGAGCAGGGTAGAAATAAAGTAAAATAAATAAATAAATAAGCAAACTTATGGGGGGGGGGGGTGTTTAACAGAGTGCTGAAAACACACACATTTCCTCCTTTTACTACTCCCAACCTTGCTCTGGTTCACACAACATGTTGGTACTGGCAATGAGAAAAGTAGCAACAAGTATTTTTGTCAAATGTCTTCCTGATGCAAGACAATTTAAAAAAAAAAACACAGTGTTTTCTAAGCCTGCTTGCAATTTGGAACTTCGGTACAAAACCCATACATGGTTGGTTTGCTCAAAAAACTGATGTTTCCTTAACAGGTGTTTACTGTGCAAATCATAAAACCACGTTTTATGAAAAATAAATCCCAAACAACAATATTGTCTGCATATAAAAGACATATTCTGTGCAGTAAGTAATATTTTCTGTGCAGAAATGCTTGTTTTCTATGCCAAAAACAAGAATATTTTAAATATTATTTTCATCTCATGATGCTTGTATTCTGTTACGTAAAAGTGCAGTGTTTCTTTGTCCTTATGGGATGCAATGAATCAGGTCTTTCCTTTTTTCATTTCTTTTTAAACATGCCAAAGTCTGTGCACATTTGTAACTTTATGAATTGCTTAATGCATTTAACCAGAGCTTTGCGGATCTCTGATTCCTGCACATTTTTCTATGTATACTTCAAATATATGCATTTTTTCTAGATGAATCCAACAATGTGTGGATTCTAGAACCCGAACTGCATCTCACTTGAGATAGTCCAAGAATGGAATCTGACAAAAGGTTCCATGAGAATGAATTTGTTAAAACATGGATAGGCACATATTCTCAGTTTCTATGGTAGATTATATAAACTTCTATTGCCCTTAAGAAGAGATTTAATAGATTGATCATATGCAGAATTGAAACACTAAGCAAACAACAAAATGGGTTTTCATTAAGCATAGGTTAAATAAATAAATAAATAAATAAGATCAGTCAACTCCATTACTATTATATTACTGTTGCCTACCCAACTTGAGGATCCAAACAAAGACCTCTAGGGAACTTCACCCTTTTGCTTACAATAACAGTAGGATACAATCCATTGAGTTTTGATACTTCGATAATCCTTTTTTCTGTATCAGACCAGTAAAGATTTTTTCCAACCCAGTCAACTGCTAGTGCATTAGGAACAGCTGTGTTATGAACTACCTAGAGAAATAAAAAATGTATAAGTAGCAGAATACAAAGAACACAACTTTGTTTAAAAGGAGATTAAAAAGGTTTCTTTTGAAATAGAATAAAATAATTTTATTGTACTGATAAATGCAATTTTGTAAATAGTAAAAACCCTACATGTATCTATTCAAATAAAAGTATCCCTATGACAGATTTATTCCTAGGTGTGTAGCATTGCAGCCTAAAGTGAATATTGCTTAAATTATTTGAGAGAAAATGACCTAATTTATAAAGCAACAATAAACTAAAATGACAGCTGTAAATCAACAAGGTTCTATAAAATTATGCGTAGATAGTAATTTCATTCAACTGTCTTGTTCTTTTTCATAAGAATGGTTGGGACAAAAAGTACCATCATTCCCACTGTATCACCCAGAACACACATCATCTTACTCAATTTTAAAACATAAACTGGATCAATCATGGTTAGTACCTGTGATCTCCAGATAAGACTAAGAAAGAATCTTGTTTGAAACCTTGAGAGACTGACTGCTTGTCAGAGCTAACAATATTGGACTGGATAAATCAATAATCTGAGTAGTTATTAAGCAGCCTCCTATGTTAGACATACCCATGGACATTTTTAAAGCATCATTCTTAACAAAATCCCGTTATATCACTGTCTTTTTTCAGAGATCCTATTACATTCAAATGTCAATTAGATGAGCAAGAATGGCTTCTTCTGGTGCTAGGAGAAAAGTAAACAGTTGCTAAATCAACTGTTGCCTCAGTACAGAAAGAGGATGCTGGCAGCAGTCTTCTTTATCGGAAATATATCATCATCTTTATCATCATCATTATCATCATCATCACTATCATCCTGCTTTGATATGAAGAATTCTCATCCTTATCCTTAGGCGTCGACAGGCAATGGTTGCAATTACTGGGTATTACTGTAGGAAGTACCCTATAAGTACTCTATCATTGCTGTCATTACACACTCCCCAATGAAATTAGGTTGGCCCCCTCTCTCCTATCCTTTAGATAAAAGCTTAAATCATGGTTGTGAGACCAAGCATTTGAGCAGCAGATGTAGTGCTAATAATGCAAACGATGTATGTGATTGACAATGGACAGATCTTGAATTATGACTTTGGATTTGGATTTGTGTAACTTTTAAATTAATGTTTAGAATTTGTTGTTTTTAACTAATGTATCAATTGTTATTTTATTGCTACTGTTTGTTTCCCATCTTATGGTTGCCAGTTGTGAGCTGACTTGAGTCCCCATCCCCTGGGGATGAGAAGGACAGGATATAAATGTCTGAAATAAATACATAAATTAATTAAAGGTACAGAGAACGTCTCCACATCTATATCTAGTCAGTTTTGCTTTGTGCATATTCCCATTCAATATTTGCTGCAAACAAAATTACATATCCTGCTTGAGTATGCAAAACAAGTAGTATATGTTCTTGGCGCATAGTATCTGCATTTAGTAATTTTAGTTTATGGAAAGAGCAATGCTGGAAAATATATATAAAGGATCTCAACACACAGAAAAAAGTTACACCATTTGCTCTATATAGTGAGTATTACAGAATAATATTCACTTCATCATACTATTTTTCCAGTAGCATGTCCTGGAGGAATTGTTCTTCGATGCTCATTACCGACTAACAAAAGTTAAAAAACAACAACACCCAATCAGTTTTGCTGAACTTCCACAAGAGTTTGCAGACGTGTAAGTAAATTGTAGAATGTCTGGAATTTTTGTAATTCAGATAAAAGCACCACACAAGCACCAGGTAAATTGAAAGCTACAAAATGAATGCATGGATACATACAGATTGCTGATTTCTATAGGGGGGGGGGGGACTCTGTGGATGCTGTATTTGCAGAGACCACAGATTAATAAACATACCTTTTTATAGGGATGAACAATAATAATACAAATAAAGGTTGAGTGAGATGGTTTAAGTGTAAAGTACAAAATGCCAATAGTACATCCTACATTCCAAATGAAGATAATTGCCTGATATATTACACTCGATGTGAGTTAATTTCCCCCAATCTGTTCCTTTTTTCACAGTGAGTTCACTGCACTTCATTCCATCTGTTACTTGTTTTAAACCATGGAGAATCTTTAAAATTGATTTCTAGACTGGTACATGCACAATTTGTTTGATTTTATCAGTATAACATTTTAACTATGGTTTAATCAATATAACATGTAAGGAAAAAAACAAGCTGTAGATAGAAAATGGTTGTAATCTGCATGATGAACCAAGTCCAGAAATAAAAAAGGAAAGAAAAGCAGACCATTAATTTACTATGCCACATAAAAACAAACATTAGAATTCCCAAGAGTTGTGATAACATCTAAACTGAAATAATAAAATAAAGTATTTTTACAATGAAAACTTTTCTGACCAAGCAAATAAAACAATATACTTAGAGCAAGCAGTATTATTTGTTCTGCAATTGGTTTGTGCACTTTAATGTTTTGTTATTTGTTCTTTCCTCTCTGTGTTTATGTGTACAGAGATATATTTTAGATTGTATACCATTTGAAGGACCCAATGTTTTTGGTTGTTTTATCATAAAGTACCATGTGTAATATTGGTGCTCAACAACAACAACAACAACAACAATATCAGCTGATGACCCAAAATGCAGACTGTGCAAGGAAGCTGATGAAACCATTGATCATAACCTCAGCTGTTGCAAGAAAATTGCACAAACGGACTACAAAGACACAACTCTGTGGCTCAAATAATTCACTGGAACTTATGTCACAAGTACCACCTACCAGCAGTAAAGAATTGATGGGATCATAAACCTGCAAAGGTAGTGGAAAATGAACATGCAAAAATACTGTGGGACTTTCGAATACAGACTGACAAAGTTTTGGAATACAATACACCAGACACCACGATTGTGGAAAAGAAAAAAGTCTGGATTATTGATGTCGCCATACCGGGTGACAGTCGCATTGAGGAAAAACAACAGGAAAAACCCAGCCATTATCAGGACCTCAAAATTGAACTGCAAAGGCTCTGGCATAAACCAGTACAGATTGTCCCAGTGGTCATTGGCACACTGGATGCCATGCCAAAAGATCTCAGCTGGCATTTGGAAACAATAAACATTGACAAAATCATGATCTGTCAACTGCAAAAGGCCACCTTACTAGGATCTGAACTCATCATTCGAAAATACATCACACAAGTCCTAGAGGCTTGGGAAGTGTTCGACTTGTGATTTTGTGATACGAAATCCAGCATATATATATCATTTGCTGTGACATACTGTGTTTTTGTGTCAGTAAAATAATAATAATAATAATAATAATAATAATAATAATAATAACAACAACAACAACAACGTAGACCAAACAAATGAAGCAATATGCCTATGGCAGGCACTATGACATAATGCATGCATTGTTGTGAGTGGTAATTTGTTATTCATGACTGTACCAATAGTTGACATGTATTTGTTACAACTGCATTTAAACTAGCGTATAATTCTTTAAAACAATATTCTTTGTATTTGTGAAAGCAGACCATAATGGACGTGTAGATTCACAGTTCTTGAAATATTGGCTCCAATCTTAGGCATATGTATAAAAAACACAGAGATCAATGAAACAAGATGACTTCAATGTGTCTTTTCCAAGTATGAATAAGTTTTGATCCAACCAAAGTTTATTCTGTAGTTATAATTTTTACTGACCCAAACTTTGTCTTACAACAATATTTACTTGGAATTCAAATAATGTTAATACTTCTGTTTTTACTTCCCAATCACCTTGGCATCACTTCCATTCAGATTCATTCTGTTTATTCTGCTACCATTTGGTCTGCTGGAATCTATCCAATAGATGAAATCTTCCCTGTAATCAAAGTCTATTGCAATCACATTGTTTAGACCCTAAAAAAAACAAAAAAGAGAGAAGATTAATCTTGTTTATTTGTATACATGTTTCAATAAAATTTGTATTGCAATGCTCACAGGTTTGATGATAAAATATTAATCAAAACAACATAGGCTTAGAGTAGTATGTTTCTTACATATTTGCTTATCTATTTTTATCTTTTGCAACAATATTACTCATGCTTGGTATATAATCTGTCATGGTTATATACCACATTTCACCAAATATAAGGCACCATTGAATGAAAGGTATATCCCCTTTCTGAAGCTTCAATTTTGGACATTTTTTTCTTATAATAGCTTTCACGATTGCTTCTGTATGCACTATGCCTTGTTTTTCTTTCAGTACAGAAGTCATCTTCTCTGCATGTGATTTTTTGCTAGCCTGGGGGGGTGGGAGCAGTAGACGGGGGACTTAAGGTATGACAAGGCAGTTAAGGTAGAACAACAGAAGAATAAAAGCTGATAAGTTGGCCGTCTTTCAGGATATGTGGACTAGCTTCCAATACAGTGCATACTAGAGATGAATGTCATATACTTGACTTCCTCCCAAAACATAATCTCACTATATGCTGCTTTTATTGACTTTAAAGCAGCATTTGATTCCATCTCGCGAGTTAAACTTTGGGAAAAACTGGAGAGTTCTACAATTGATCGCCGTCTACTATATCTAATACGCCAACTTCACGAAAAGACCACACTCAAAGTAAGATGCAACCCACAGGGCCACCTCACTGAGGCTGTTGAAACATGCAAGGGTGTCAAGCAAGGCTGCATTCTGGCCCCTTTGCTGTTCAACTTCTATATAAACTCCATAGTGGACCAGCTTCAAAATATGGACTTCCACCCCCCAAAGCTGGCGGGAAGACACATCTCCATCCTGCTTTATGCAGATGATGCTGCTGTACTCTCTAGAACACCCATTGGGCTCAAAAGAGCTCTGAGAGCATTAATACAACATTTTAACACAGATCAGCTCCAACTTAATTACAATAAAACCAAAATCATGGCTTTTGCTAATAGGCCCAGGACTTACTCTTGGAGCATAGATGGCCATAAAATTGAACAAGTTACATCCTTCAAATATCTAGGTGTAGTTTTCCAATCTAATGGTAGCAGAAGAGCTCAGGGGGATCACGTATCCAACACCGCGCAGGGGAGCTCAATTGCCATTCTTAAATATCTCAGGACAAGAGGGGGCCACTTCACACCGGCAGTGCTCAAGCTGTTTGAAGCCAAGTCATTAGCCCAACTCTTGTATGGTACTCAGCTGGGCCCCTTCGCCAGTTTTGCCCCATTAGAGGTGGTTCAGTCCAAGTTTCTTAGATCGGCCTTGCAGGTACCTAAATGCGTTTCTAATGCCACCCTGCGACTAGAGATGAGAGTGGAGGCCAGGGTGTGGGTGGCCATACTCAACCTCTGGCTCAGACTATCCCGTGCACCCCTTGGCCTTGCCCCACTAACCATGGAGGATGACTTCCAATCCACATGGAAGCAGGCGGTAGCATCCAAAATCTCATTGGGATTTTCTCCAAGTCTACTATTAGCTATGGATTACAATCAAGCCAAAGCACTTATTAAACAACGTATCACAGACACAGAGCAACAACTAGATCTGGCCTCGGCTCCAACCTTCCTTATTAGTGAAGACAGCAGATACCTTGCCTCCCCTATGGCATATTTAACATACTTAGAGGTTCCTATTCATCAAAGGGCTTTCACTCTGGCCCGATGCCACGCTTTCCCATCAGCTGTACTCGAAGGCCGCTACCGGAAGATCCCTTTCCCAGAGAGACTCTGCCCCTGTGACTCGGGTCATGTAGAAACAATAGAACATGTGCTCCTTCAGTGCTCGTTCTACAGGGATATCCATGCCAGGCTTATCTTACCTCTGATATACAAGCATCCCGTCCATTCAGGACAATTTTATACCTCCCTGCTACTTGCAGATACTAATTCAGCTACAACCTACAATGTCGCAAAGTTCTGTGCAGCAGCATACAAAATCCGCCAGGGAATGACTAGTTCCAAAAGTCAACTGTGTGTCCAGTAATCTTCTTCTCTGAATCTACAATTTGGTGATGGATCTGGGCATTGTATGTTTTTACCCTGTTTACCCTTCTGTTCCCTCACCCATATTGTGTTTTTAGTAGTTATATTTATATTTTTAATGTACCAAACATGCCAGGTTTGTATGGAAATGTGACACTATTTCCTGTGCTGGTCAATGACCGAAATAAATGTTTTGATTTGATTTGACATATACTTGAATTGCCTAGTTTAGGTCAGAAGTATAAATGCCCATTGTGGCAGTATATGCCAAAAGATCCAGGTATTATCAATTCTGGCGGTCCAATTATAACATAATATCTATAAAAGGGAAACATTTATCAAGACAGGGGGTCTGGTATGCCCTGGAAAAGTCGACATGGTTACAATGTAGTGTCAATACTAGGTGAACCACATGTCCGTAATATGGTATAACACATTTTCCCTTTTTTTCTGTTTAAAACTTATTGATAGTTGTTGTTTTTGGTATTGTGTGCCTTCAAGCCATTTTTGACTTCCAATGACAAACTTACTATGGGGTTTTCTTGGCAAGATGTTTTTAAAGGGGAGTTTGTTTTTGTTTTTGTCTTTGTCTGAGCCTAAAAGAGTATTACTTGCCCAGGATTACCCAGTGTATTTTGATTGCTGGGAAGACATTCGTGCACTGTACAATTTGACAGCATAAGCCATACAATTATTTCTATAAACCTGGCAGAAAGGCAGTGGAAAAGATGATGGTGGTACCAATCTAGGACTTAAGGTAGTTTACACATTTTAACATACAAGAAAATAAAATTAAAAGCAGGTGTTTAGCAACTGATATACCGTACCTGAATTTAGTGTACCTGAGCAAAACAATGTGGATTCAAACTCTATAACAATATAATTATAAATAGTGATAATTATACCTGTTTAATTGAAGTATAGTTTGATCCATCGATTGTTATTTTTCTTATTTCATGGTGGTCAGCCAGAATTAAAAATGGGTCTTCATCTTAATATAGGAAAAGGGGGAAAACATTATGGCATAGTTTCAGTAATTTTATGGAACTTCAAGAACAGAAACGCAAGTGACGAAAAATAAAATGCTACATGGTGTGAACAGTGTTAAGGATCAAAGAAACATTAAAAGCACAATATTTCAAATAAGAGCAATGATGTGTCATAAACTGAGCAAGAGATTCAATTAGCTTCTCTTTCAGAGTACTTTGATTTATCCTTTATAATGCAAACAATATATTAGCACTCTAAATAATTTCACTTCCAAAATGAATTTTCAACGTAACTACTCAGCCTAGCTTTTAAGGAACAAATAGATGATAAGTATCAGTTGACATTAAAACAGAGGGAAATTCATATTGTCAGGCATTTGAAATTAATGTATGCCATAATTTTTAGTTAGTGAGATAACTCATTCTGAAAAAAAAGTTGTATATAGTAATATAATTTTGTAACATTTGTGTATCTGTGGAATATAGCAGGAACTTGAGTTAATTGATGCATTCTTCATTTGTATATTATCCATATTTATGTTGTATTGATGTACGCTCCTCTGATGTGTTGACTACAAGGAACTTATTAACATTAGCAAACCAAATAAAAACATAAAAAATAAGGCCGTAATTCAATGATAAACTTTAGTATATAACATCAGCAGAACTGGGACCTTTTTCTTGGTTTCCTTGCTGTGAAAGTGACCACAGGAATGTTGAAATAAACATAAATTTCAGTGAAAAATAATGGATCCAACAGAAAAAACAACACTGAAGGGGGAGAAGGAGGAAAGAGAAGAAGTGAAAGGCAGGAGGACAAGGGAAGAAGAAAAATGTGAATACAACAGGAAGACATGGGTAAGCAGGGAGAGAGGGGATACTTACCTAAGAACTGGCAGAGAAAGGAGAAAGAGAGAAATAACATGAAAAATTATGGAATAAAAAAGTAAAATGAAAGCATTAGTGGGGATGAACACTTCATGAGGGAAAGGAATTCATTCTATGGTTTCTATTATTTAGATTAAGGTGAAGGAGGTTGGATGAGGACTGGGAAAATTAACACTAAAATAGGACACAAATGGCACAGATGAGTATGAAATTATGTACGCATTGATTATGTACGCATTGATGTATAAATAATCTCTAACAATAATTTAATTTTCATTAAAATTCAGGCAGCTCAGTATTTTGCTGCACTGATCACTGTTGAAAGGGAAAATGAGGGAAAGAAGTGCTCAGGAGGGCTTTGGTGTATTTCTGATAGCTTGAACCAACAATGGCCGGAAGACTGTGTTTTCTAAACTTCAGAGAAGCACTCTCATCTTTCCTCATCTGGAGGCATCTAGAAGACCTAGAGACCTGGGAATCTGTTTTACTGTATATACTCATGTATGTCTAGAAATTGTATTTTTTTTAAAAAAAACCTGGGTTAACTTTTCCATGGATCAATGTAATTACTATAGCTTAATTCTCATCAGAAAAAGAATGATCTGTGAACAGAATAGTGAAAGATAAGAACTTAATCTGTTCTGGGAAAATCTAAATGAAGCACTGACACCCTTCTACTATTTCTACCGTGGTGCCGTTTCTAAATTTTCTTGAATGCCTAGGTGGGAAAATGGCAGTGGCAACAGCATACATTTCAAACTATGCATGACTCATAAAGGTCACAAAAGAAAAAATATATATTTTCATAATATTATGTCATGGGATTTTTTTCTGAAACAAATTCAGTTTTAAGACAGCTTCCTTGGCACTACAAAGCCTAATATAGTGTATTTCAAACATATTTTTTAAAAAACCACATTTACACCTTAATCCTACAAAATTAAGGAAGACAACTTCACAGTGAAGCCAAATGGCATTCCCTAGATTTCAATGACAGAAGAATATAAAGAAGTGGTTTCAGTCTTTAATATTTCTGTAGATAATGATACCTGAGAGAGATTTGCAGCTATGTTGGTTAGTAAGTTGCATTTCATAACCGTCTGCACATAGGCATTTGTAGGTTCCATATGTATTGATGCACTGTTGGCTGCATGGAAAGCCAGATGCACATTCATCAATGTCTACACATGTTCTGCCATCATCCTTCAAATGGAAGCCAGGCCAACATTTACACTACAAGGAAAATAAAACAACCTTTGCATCAAACACACTGAGATTGTTTTCCTATACTCACTAATCTGGGAGTACGTCATACTGAACTTAGTGGGAGCCACTTTTGAATAGAATTGTATAAAATTATACTATATAGTATTGTAAAGTAAATTTCCTCAGCAGGCATGACATCAGTTAGTTAAAAATGTGGTTCATAACCTCATTGATCTCAGCATCCAAAACTCATATCAAAGGGAAATTCTTTCAGGAGCTTTATCACCTACATTGGCAACATTTCACAATATTAGAAATGAGAAAATCCATAAAATCTCTACAATAGCTCATAGCAGATGTTTGTTTGAAGAGATGCTTATGGAGATAGGAGTGGAAGCAAAGCTTCTGCTACTACTATATTTCTTCATGTGCTTCTCTTTTTCAAAGTAAGCCGGGGTGCTTCTACACAGGCCCAAATGCGAATGAAACCAGCAATTTAAATGCTGATTTCACTTGAATTTGGTGTCCAGAGGGCTGGCCAAACCCCCACCCTTTCGGCAGGTTGGTAGCCAATATCTTCCTAAGTCGATCCGTGATTGGTCTGGGATGTATGCCATGCCCCCCACACCACCCTCCCCTATCCTGCAATCCCTTGTTTTGCCCTAAAATTTACCTGAAAAGTCTCCAAAAAGAGGCATGAATTATATAGAGAACTCCTGGCACATCAAAATGACACCAGGAGTTTGGGAGGGGACCATCCCTCCTCTCTTCAACAAAGCTCCTGGGGCATCAAAAAGATGTGCCAGGAGCTTTCAAGCTAACAGGATTAGCTTTAAGCATCATTTGGACACTTCCGGCTAATCTGTTTTAAATTCTGAGTTTCCTGTGTAGATGGCACCCAGGAAGCCAAAATTCCCATAGAAAAATGATTGATAGGGAAGGGACTTAAATTCAACTCTTCTATTGTAAATGATTAGTGGACAAGCACTTATACAAGTTCCATTAATTCAGTACTTCTAGTATTTCTGGAGCTAAACAATTAGATTTAGGTCAACAACTTAATCCTTCTTTTGTCTGATATTTTTCTTCTCCAACTTTTCTTTGGTTAGATGATTTACTGCATGAAAACTAACATAGAACAACATTTCCCTTGCAGAACTAATACAAGTCTAAAATGTAGTCCCACTATGTGAAAAGAAACAAGCTAGCAAGCCCGGGAAATGATTGCTTCTATTAATTTGCAATATGTTCCAAGTGAAGTTTTCCAAAAGGAGAAATAGTTGTAATTCATTAATTGTGCTAAAGGTGCCATAATTGCAAGTTCTTCTAGCACATGATTGAAAAAGCTCAAAAAAGAATGCATTTTGAAATTTTCTTTCATCAACCATTATTAAATGTTTAATTTCTAGACCTTGTTCATATTGTTGCACATTTTCAACAATACTGAGTTTGTGTAGTTCCCTTTTTTGTTACATACAAACATTGAACCACAATGCAAAATAAAATACCTAAATATTAGGGTTGCCATATTATCCAGTTGTCACATTCCCCTGGATTCTAAGGATATTAATCTTATGTCTGCCTGGATCCTTATCAACCTGACATTTCATTACAAATGTTTAGCCAAGGGACAGGAAAAGTGCAGCTCTCATGCTACATAAGCCTCACAAACTGCAAAACAGAGTGTTGATCTGTATTGATCTTAAGGAATTTAAGCTTGCTAATGTTTTCCATGACTCAACCAATAAGTGAACTTAAAGCATCTTCATAGAAATGTAAATTATAGAGTGATTTTCTTCCAATTCCTTGAGCAAATGTTGCAGTTTTGTGAGAAAGCCTGCTGGAATAGAGATGGTTGAGTTCTGTTATTATAGAGCTGGCTAAAAACAGTTACTAGAAATGAATGGAGCCAAGTTATTGTAATAAATAAATGAAGGCAAAATACTACAGAATAAAAAAACTGAGGTAAAGGAATACAATTCCATAATTAAATTATTAGCATTTAAATTGTCATAGATTCTGTTGATTTTTCTGCAACAGATTTTCAGTGAGGTAGTTGTATTAGTCTGCTGTATCAAAAAGAGAAATAGACCTGAAAACTCAAAAGACTGCAAAAAAAGGTTTTTTGGGGGCACAGACTTTTTCTGGGTAGTGATATCTAGAAAGTCTCCTACTGCTTGCGGTAGGAGAATTACTACTGCTGTCCTCACTCTGGAGCCATCTGCATTTCACCACTCTGATTTACAGTTCTTGTTAAGAATGTTACCCAGTTGAAGGATGAAGAACGCATGAGATGGAGATCTGGGAATCATGGAAAGAAAAAATAATAATGCTGGGGGTAGCAGGCTGATGTGACTTCAAGGAACATTAGCAGCCACTGCCACACAGTGAGAAATGCAGAGGGCAGAAGATGGATGGATAGAGGTTAATAGGACAGAGAACAGAGCAGCAAGGAAAAGGGGAACCCACAGTACTGTGAGAGTTAGCTAGAGCAACCAGGAGATGGGGGATTAATGGATAAACAGAGCAGCAAAGTGATGCAGGGTAGGCAAAGAAAGGAGTGGGTCAAACCCCACTCAGTGGGACAAGTCCTGGACACTCCGGGCAGGCAATATTAAGCATATATCTAAGATGTATAGGCAGACATCTCTGTAAACACAGATTAATGTTAAATCACATGCAGTTTCCTTTCTCTAGTAATTCAAAATAATTACTCTTTATGCTTTATTGCCCTCTGCAGCCTGTTGCCAACTATTAGAAATGAGATTTACCATTTGAACTACAACATGTCTACATTAATTTATAGCGCCTGAACAAGTCAATGGGGCTATGGTATTAGTATTATGTAATGTTCCTGCTCACCCAAATTATCATGACAATAGTTATGTTTATTTTTAAAAGCTATATATGATTTTGTTCTATGTTTTATTTATCTATATATTGTATAATACACACCAGGACTACCAACCTTGTACCCAACTGGAAGATCCTGACAATCTTGAGAACAGCCACTGACTTTTTTGCTCAAACATTCATTAATGCGGCAATTTCTCTCATCAGATCCATCACCACAATCCTGTTTAGTATCACAAACATCTCCTTGTGGGATACACTTGCCATTTTTGCACATAAAAAAGGAACTGTTGCATGACTGTTCTAAAAATAAGAAACAAGGGTGGAGAAAACACAAATGGAATGCAAGGAATATGTTAAGGATTATCACCTATTAAAATTCAATCACAGCAGACCAGTTCAGATGCTATTTTACTAACTTCTGCCTCACAAGCAAGAACTATGTGGTTGGCACCCATATGGGTTCCATGATGACACTCTTGGTTGCCCTCCAACATCAAGTCTGAATGACAGGCAGGTTATCTATATTTACATTTCATGCCTTGCACAGCTGTGTTGTGACACATTTTTTTCAACTGTGTAGTGCATGCCAGTTCTACCTGTGTCAGTTTCACACTGCTAAATCAATAACAATGATTCATACATAGACCTCACTGGTATAGCCAATACCATGCCAGTATATTCTGAAGCCATAAATCCATGGCTGGTGCTATTTCTTTAATTTGATATATTATTCGCTCATTCAAAAGGCTCAGGTTATGTCAGTATGCTAATTATATTTGTCAGGCTAGGTCATCAAAAGTAAGTTCAATTACAATCAGGGCTTACTCTTCAAGTCATTATTTCAAAATGTATTTTATCATTGTATATGTAGAGTATTCTAAAACAATCCAACTGAAATCTATACTGCAGCAAAAACCTCAGTAGGAATCAATAGTATTAATCAACGTGTATAATTTCAGCTGCAGTCTAACAAGTAGAATTTAACTGGTTACAGCTATTGGTTATATTCTTTTCTGACTCTTCCCTGTCCAAGAATGCCAAATGTTTCACTTCAGTCTCTCTTACATACAGCATCATCCGGCAGCTGTTGTACCCAAAGATCTTTAGATCAGGACCAGTAAGTTTGAAACTGATGGATTGAAAGGCATAGTTAATCTTCCAAAAAGGAAGCATGTAAGTAATACATATACATGAAGAACATTTTGGATAAGAGAGATAATATCTGGTGCGGAAAACATGTGGTTCTACTACTCCCATTATCCCTTATTATTGGACTTTTGGGAAGATCTCTTGCAAGTTAGAGTCCAACAGTTGGAGGGTCTCTGTCCTGTATCCCTGGCTATTTCTTTTTCTGTATGCTTCTGTGAATAATATATTATTCTTGAAATATAACTGTTGTATAATGAGTTATGAAGCAAATACAAAATTCCCATATATTTAAAAAGCTGAACCTGCACTTCTGCATTTTATGTTAAGTGGCTCTTCATCAGAATGATCTGGACAATCAAAATCTCCATCACATTGCCACTGAGAATTTAAGAGACATCTTCCATCAGCACAGCTGAATTCTCCAGGATTACAGTGACGATAACCTAAAAGAAGAATGAACATTCATACTGAGCATCTCTGAACTTTGGCACATTTTTGCCACTTAAACACTTCTACCCCTTTTCCTTTGCAAAAGTTCTGCATGCCTTCATAGTAAATGAGGTGAGGATTTGAATTCAATGGACAAAGTGTCTTCCTGCTTTGAAAATAACTATACCACCAAATTTCATGAAGACCATTTTATTTATTTATTTATTTATTTACATCACTTATATCCCACCCATATCAGCCCGCAGGCGACTCAGGGCGGTCTACATATCGGCACAATTCGATGCCATCAATACAATACAAAAGCAAAAACAATTAAGTGCATTTAGACAAAAAAAGTACAATAACAATTTAAAAAGAGCTATATCCTCTCATTCCAATCCTCGTCCATTTCATCGTCTTGGCCGTTCCTGGGTCATTCTCCATCTCAAGCTTGACTTATCTATTCCGGGGTTCCGAATGCCTGCGCGAAGAGCCAGGTTTTCACTCTCTTACGAAAGGTCAGGAGGGAGGGGGCTGATCTAATATCCCTAGGCAGGGAGTTCCACAGCCGAGGGGCCACCACAGAGAAGGCCCTGTCTCTCGTCCCCGCCAAGCGTGCTAGCGAAGCAGATGGGATCGAGAGCAGGGCCTCCTCAGATGATCTTAACTTCCTGGAGGGTTTGTAGGAAGAGGTGTGTTCGGATAGGTAGGCTGGGCCAGAACCGTTTAGGCTTTATAGGCTAAAGCCAGCACTTTGAATTGGCCCCGGTAGCAAACTGGCAGCCAGTGGAGCTGGCGCAGTAGAGGAGTTGTGTGCTCCCTGAGTGCCACTCCTGTTAGCAACCTGGCTGCTGCACGCTGGACCATTTGAAGCTTCCGAGCCGTCTTCAAAGGCAACCCCACGTAGAGCGCGTTGCAGTAATCTATGCGGGATGTAACCAGAACGTGGACTACCATGGCCAAGTCAGACTTCCCAAGGTACGGGCGCAGCGGGCGCACAAGTTTTAGTTGTGCAAATGCTCCCCTGGTCACCGCTGAAACCTGGGGTTCCAGGCTCAGCGATGAATCCAGGATCACACCCAAGCTGCAAACCTGCGTCTTCAGGGGGAGTGTAACCCCATCCAGCACAGGCTGTAACCCTATGCCCTGTTCGGCCTTTCGACTGACCAGAAGTGCCTCTGTCTTGTCTGGATTCAGTTTCAATTTGTTCACCCTCATCCAGTCCGATACAGCGGCCAAGCACTGGTTCAGGACCTGAACAGTCTCCTTAGTAGTTGGTGGGAAGGAGTGACAGAGTTGGACATCATCTGCGTACAGATAACACCGCACCCCGAAACTCCAGATGATCTCCCCCAGCGGCTTCATGTAGATGTTAAACAACATGGGGGACAGTATAGAACCCTGCGGGACCCCACAAGACAATGGTTGTGAGGTCGAGCAGTTGTCTCCCAATAACACGATCCTCTAGGAAGGACCTGAGCCACTGCAGAACAGTACCACCAAGGCCCATTCCCGCGAGGCATCCCAGAAGGATACCGTGGTCGACGGTATCGAAGGCCGCTGAGAGGTCCAGCAGAACCAACAGGGACACACTCCCCCTGTCTAGCTCCCGGCGCAGATCATCCAATAAGGCGACCAAGGCTGTCTTGGTACCATGTCCCGGCCTAAAGCCAGACTGTGCCGGATCCAGATAATCCGTGTCTACCAAGAATACCTGGAGTTGTGAGGCCACCACACGTTCCAGGACTTTGCCCAAAAAGGGGAGATTGGAAACAGGCCGATAGTTGACGAATTGAGTGGGGTCCAGTGATGGTTTTTTCAACAGCGGTTTTATTACAGCTTGTTTTAAGCTCGCTGGAATTTTGCCTTCCCGAAGGGAGGCATTAACCACCACCTTCACCCACTCGGCCAATCCCCCTCTGGCCTCCTTTAGAAGCCAGGATGGGCAGGGGTCTAGGATGCATGTGGTTGCCCTCATTCCTCCAAGTATCTTGTCCACATCCTCGGGTTTCACCAATTGAAATGAATCCACCAAAATCGGACAAGCAGGTGCTCGTGTTACATCCTCAGAGACCGCCGTTAACATGGTATCCAGGCCAGAACGGATCAAAGCGACTTTGTCCGCAAAGAACCGAGCAAATGCTTCACAGCGGGCCATCGAGTTGTCAGGGTTCCCTTCCGGAATGGTGGGATTTAATAGACCTCTGACAACTCGAAACAACTCAGCCGGACGGTTCTTTGCGGACACAATATTGGCCGCAAAGAAAGATTTCTTTGCCGCCTTTATCGCCGCGGCATATGCCCTTAGAAGGGCAACAAACCGTGTTCGATTTGACTCGCTCGGGTCCGAACGCCACACGCGCTCTAGTCTCCTCTTCCTTCGCTTCATCGCTGCCAGCTCCTCGTTGAACCAAGGAGCTGGTTTAGCTCGGCTACTTGAGAGGGGAAGTTCTGGAGCAATCGTGTCTATTGCCCTAGTCATCTCCCCATTCCAGAGGGACACCAGGGCATCAACAGGATCACCAACCGAGGTGGCGGGAAAATCCCCAAGAGCCTTCAGGAATCCATCCGGATCCATAAGTCTCCTAGGGCGGACCTTCTTAATGGGTCCTCCACCCCTGCAGAGGTTATGGGGTGCAGTGAGTCTAAACCTGATCAGGTGATGGTCGGGCCATGGCAACGGAGTAATAGATAACTCCTCAATACCGCCACTGTCCTCCCATCCCTGGCAGAAAACCAAATCCAAGGTGTGTCCTGCACTGTGAGTAGGGCCAGATACCATTTGGGACAGCCCCATGGTTGCCATGGAAGACATGAAGTCCTGAGCCGCTCCTGATAGGGTGGCCTTGGCGTGGACGTTGAAGTCCCCCAGCACAATAAGCCGTTGAGACTCCAACACCAGGCTCGAGACCAACCCAGCTAGGTCAGATAGGGAGTCTGTAGCGCAGCGAGGTGGACGGTACGCTAACAGAATCCCTATTCTATCCCGGTCACCTACCCTCAGGTAGACACATTCACAAATGGTTGACTGCGGGATGGGGCACCTGGTCAGGGAGATGGAATCCCTATAGACCACTGCAACCCCGCCTCCCCGTCCTCCAGGTCTCAGCTGGTGCTGTACGGAAAAACCTGGTGGGCACAGCTGGGTTAGATTCACTCCTCCAGTCTCATCCAACCAGGTCTCTGTAATGCACGCCAGGTCTGCCTGTTCCTCCAAGATTAAGTCCTGGATGAAAGTTGTTTTACCATTTACAGACCTGACGTTCAACAGCACCACCTTTAACCCGGAGGAAACGCCATCCTTGGTACCCAAACTTACCTTATCAGGAAACCGCTTCAGTTTTACTAATACATTCTCTCATTCCCTAGGCCGAATTAAAGGTCTCCCTTTCCCGCATCTCCTCCTCCTCCCCCTTATTACTTCAATGCCCCCCCCGGCTAGTGGCACTCCCCCCTCCCTCCAATCCAACAATTGTTTCTCTTCCTCTTTGTAGCATTGAGGTAGTTAATTGATTCACTCGATCTTCATTTATGATTGGCATTTCTCCCCATTTATCACTCTCCCCCCTCCTGCATTCTGTAATCCCTTCTAGCCCTCCCCCACCCCCACAAAGTGTAAACAAAAGTGCAAAGTGCAGATGGCTAGGGAGCAGCATTTGGTAAAAGGTATAATATCAGAAAATATGAGGTGCTAGAGCTAGAAGAAATATTGTACAATAAAAAGGTGTTTTCTTTTTTGTGTGTGTTTTGAACACGATCCTCTTGTTACCTAAAGTATATTGACCACTGCACAAAATAGTGTATAAGACAATGCAATTACTATACTTTAAGTCCATATATATATATATTAGGCTTGGGTAACTACAGAAAAATTTGGTTCTAAACTCGTTTCGTTTTTAGGGAGGCCCTTGCGTTTCGTTTTTTAAAAGAATTCCGAAATTTTCCTTTAAAAAAGTTCAAAATATACGAAATTTCATAAAATTACTAATCAATTCGTTAATGGCGGATGCGATTGCGCAATATGCTAAAAAAAACCCTCCAAATGGGACAGGGGGAACTTCTGAAGCTTCCCTCTCCCTCTGTTGTTGACTGTTGGTGTGATAATTTATTTTTTATCACTGATAAAACAAACAACAACTATAAAACTTGCACCAGATATACGGAAATAATTACGAAACAATTTTGAAACAATTTTGAACCAATTACGAAACAATTACGAAACAATACGAAATAAATTGGAAAAATTGTTTCGATTTTTAATTACTCCTCACAGTAGTCCTGCATGGCTCAATATTGGATCGTAAGCTAATTTAAATACGAATTAATAACGAATTACGAAATTAACGAACGAAACCGCCCAAGCCTAATATATATATATATATATATATATATATATATTAGGGCTGGGCGGTTTCATTTCGTTAATTCGTAATTCGTTAATAATTCGTTAATTTTTTCAATTACAAAACGATAACGAACCATTCTGGAGCAATTATTAAAAAAAACGAATTTTCAAAAATGTTTTGTAAATGCTTCGTATTTCGATATTGTATTCGTTTCGTTATTGTTTTGAGGTCGTTTCGTTATTATTTCCGCATGTCTGTGCCAGTTTTATGGTTTAATTAGTGAAAAAAAATTATAATATCACACCAACAGTCAACAAAAGAGGGAGAGGGAAGTTTCAGAAGGTTTTGGAGGTTTTTTAGCGTATTTCGCGGTCACGTCCGCCATTAACGAATCGATTCGTTATTGTTTCGGAAATCGATTCGTTAATGTTTTGTAATTTTTTTCACATTTACGAAATTTCGTAAATATCAAACTTTTTAAAAGGAAAATTTTGTAATTATTTTAAATATCGAAACAAAAAAAACTCCAAACACAAATCGATTTTAGAAACAAATTTTTCCGTCGTTACCCAGGCCTAATATATATAGAGAGAGAGAGAGGGAGAGAGAGAGAGAGAGAGAGAGAGAACCCTCTGATTACAATAGCAAAATCAGACTTTAGTTCATCCTTGGAGAATCCAAAATAAACATTGACACCCTCTCACCACCAATTCTATTATTTCTGCCATGGTGGCACAACTGGATATTTTGAAAACCTGGTTAGGGAAATGGCCATGGTGGCCAAGGTGGTTGGACCTCTGAGGCAATGCAGGTGCTTTCCCCTCTCTGTGGAATGACCCCCAACTTCTTAGTGTGTTTTATCAAATCCACAATTATGACCTCCAAATGTGCCCTCAACTTATACATGAGGTCAACTTACATCTTAGTATATATATATATATATATATATATATATATATAATCTTGCTATTTGATCATAGGTATTGCCTTTTTAATAGCTCCTGAAGCCTGGTGTGCTTCATTTCAAATAAAAAAATGAAATCATTCCCAAACATACAACTGCATAAGAAATAACAGCTAAGTTTTTTAAAAAAATAAAAAAAATAAATAGTATAGGATTCTGAAGTACACAGTATATTCCAGAACAATGAAATTTGTAGAATTTGAAGAAGAAGCATACTGAATTTAGTGAGAAAAAAGGATATAAATTTCATACATTTTACAAAATGTTTATGCACACAAAAAAAATCAACAGCCTTGAAAATAAAATAATATTTTTGCATCAATCATTGTTTCTACTGTATTTTCAAGAACCATTTTCCAGCCTGTTAGGCATACATATAGATAAACATTTGCATAGTTAGGGAAAATTAAATATCACCAAGATACCCATTAATTTTGTTGTCAATCAGCATATGTATAATTTTTGCTCAATATAGGAAAACCTAGGAACTTCTTATTTAAATTTCCCAGAATACAGAAGAACATATATTCTCTAAATATAAAATACAAAAATAATATAATTTAGCTATAAAATAATATATGATAAAGGATTTATTTATATCAGTATAAATATAGTTTCCTTTTCAATCCAGCTTTACAATTCTAATTTAATCAGATTAGATTTTAATTGTACTTGCCACATTCCAGGGATTCATCTGATCCATCTCCGCAATCATCATCATGGTCACATACAAATTGCTTTGGAATGCAGACTTTATTGCGGCATGTGAAAGTGTTTTCATCACAAGTATTATTAGGCGCTATGAAAAAATGGGGAAAATATTTGAAAATAATAAAAAAAATCTAACACATTTTTGTACTGGAGCAAGATTCAACCAGAATTGATTCTGCAAAAGAATGGCATGTCTGTTTGTGCTGGTATTTCTTTTTTTAATAGAAAAATGTATTCTGACTTCTATACATTTCTATTTGTTTGCATAACTTGGGTAGAAAACCAGCTGGCAATTTAAGGACAAAACTTTTCCTGTGAAGAAAATAATATATAACATGCAATGTTTTGTTGCTTGTTTTAAATTATGTACCATGTATTCTTCTACTTTACTGGAAATATACCATTCCATTTCTTTTCCATGATAACTAGAATCTGACCAGAAAGAACACGAAGTGTCTGTGGAGATACTACACATTTTTTTTTTAAAGTTGGTGTTACACAGATATAATTTGTTCAGGAGTATGTACTAAAGCTGGCAGAATACATTGGCTGCTGTATTATTTGGTGAATTACCTGTCATACTTTATGTCTATCACATAGGATCTATCTAGTTGCATGTTCATTACTGAATTGGAAAGTCTGCCTTTTTACAAATGGTTCTAAGTAGACTTCATTACAAAGAGCTGTAGGTGCTATCATGACCCGTCAAAAGAAACGTCATCAATTTTTTTAAAAAAAAAAAAACAACACTGAAATTCTCCCTTTGATGTGGGGAAATTATCTTCTGGAAATAGATGTATTTGAACCCCCTCTGTAGTAGCCTTCACGAGGCACATGAAACAGATTTCATCATTTGTTACAGTCGTCTCTCACCAGTAGGGCATTCTCCTCACTTCCAGTATTAAATGGCAAATTCCAAATAATATGGATCATCACAAGCACATCTGCTCCTTTTAATGGCTGGTCTTTGTGCCATAGGTGCTGCCATTCTTTTTTGCAAGGTTTTCTTTTTCTTTTCCTTTTTTTTTTTGGGGGGGGGGGGGTCTGCTTAGAAACTAATATGCATGAGCTTTGTAGGTCCTAGACCATTTATTTAGACTTTTGGCTGACTTTATTTGAATCTGGCCTTTCCAAGTGGAAAATATATCACTTTATGTGATATAAGGTAAATATGAGGGATAAAATATATCACTTAATGTTTTAAAAGACAAAATAAACACAAAAGGGAATAGGAAGAAAATACATGCTGCATACCGCATCCTGCTGTAGCAAGCTCATCACTTCCATTGGGACAGTCTCTTTCTCCATCACAAAGCCAGTGCTGAGGAACACAGGCATAGGAATCTAAGCAGTTGAACATGTTTGGGGCACATGTTACTGAGTCTGCAGAAAGGTTAATTGTTAAATATTTTAAAAATATCTTACAGATTCATTACTTTTGAAAGCTATGTTCTTAAGAGCTCTAGATACCATTGCTAAAAAGAAGTCAAATTCCAGTTACTGAACTCTAAAGTCCCAATAGGACAACTGAGATACAATATGTTGGAGGACTCTGAATAGTGCTAATCAAATTATTATTTATACGCTAAGGAGCAATATTCAACTCCCTATAACATTTTATTGTTCATCAACTGTATGGTATGAAGTATTACATTTTAAAATACTTTTAAAATATGAAAAATAGTTCTCATTCAGTGAATGACCTCATTCAGTGAAGAGGTTGTCAGCCAAATAATTTATGTCATACACAACGAGTTCAGATTAGATGGAGAGAGGAATGCATTTATTATTGATTGAATGGTATTTAGATGCCACCTTCTAACAATAATTCTTTAAAAAGGATAAACAAGTATTAGAAGTAGTAGCATATAACAGAACAAAACTAGGACACAGAAATTTGACAGATCTTAACACTAAAACTGTCACAAGGAAGACATTTTTAAAATGTTGATCTGCTGGAGAAATGTTTCATAATGTGGCATCAATAACTTCCACAAACCTTTATTAGAGATTGAAATAATATTGAAAAATATGTGTGGGCATGGGAGAGCATGCAAAGCTGGAGGGAGGCCCATGCCAGCGACTCCCTTCAAGGCATGGGGGTTCTGTGTGGGAAGTTTGGCCCAATTCTATCATTGATGCAGTTCAGAATGTGCTTTGATTGTAGGTGAACTTTAAATCCCAGCAACTACAACTCTCAAATGTAAAGGTCTATTTTCTCCAAACTCCAGCAGTGTTCACATTTCAACATATTGAGTATTTATGCTAAGTTTGGTCCAGAACCATCATGGTTTGAGTCCACAGTACTCTCTGGATGTAGGTGAACTACAACACCAAAACTCAAGGTCAATGCCCACCAAACCTTTCCAATATTTTTTGTTGGTCATGGGAGTTCTGTGTGCCAAGATGGGTTCAATTCCATCTTTGGTGGAGTTGAGAATGCTATTTGATTGTAGGTTAATAATAAATCTCAGCAACTACAACTCCCAAATTGCAAAATCAATCCCCTCCAACCCCACCGTTATTCAAATTTGGGCATATCAGATATTTGCGCCAAATTTGGTCCAGTGAATGAAAATACATCCTACATATTGGATATTTACATTACCATTCAAAACAGTAGCAAAATTGCAGTTATGAAGTAGCAACAAAAAATAATTTTATGGTTGGAGGTCACCACAGCATGAGGCACTGTATTAAGGGGCTGCGGCATTAGGAATGTTGAGAACCACTGTTCTAAGAAGTTTTCTTGATTTTAATGTTGTTGATGGACCTGAGGTCTTTTATCCCTAAAGAGTTCCTAAGTGTGCTTTTGTACATGTGTGCGTGCGCATGCGAACACATGTACACATGTATTTAATACACTTTCCATCATTGCACGGCCTCCTTAGCTGAATGCAGTTTCAAATTTGAACACAAATTGTGGACAGCTTTCCCTTAGTCTAGGAAATAAGGTCCTATGCATATTATTATTCTCCTTTGATCTCCCCACCCTACAATTATTGTCTGTTAAGTTTTCATTTAAGCATAAAAACCACTGAAAATGCAAAACTATCTGAGTTAACAAGGCTAGCTAAAAACTCAATGCTATAGTAGGCTGCATCAATAGGAGTATAGTGGGTAGGTTGAGGGAAGTCATAGTCCCACTCTATTCTGCTTTGCTCAGACCTCATCTGGAATATGGTGTCTAGTTCTAAGTGCCACAATGTCAGAAGGATATGAACAAACTGGAATATGTCCAGATGGGGACAACTAAAATGATCAAAGGTTTGGAAGCTAAGGCCTATAAGGAATGGCCAAGAGAGTATGTCTAGCTTGGAGAAAACAAGGCTGAGAAGGGACATGACAGCCAAGTTTAAATATTGAGGAGGGGACAAGCTTATTTTCTGCTGTTCTGGAGACTAGGGCATGGAGCAAAGGATTCAAATTATAAGGAAGAGGTTTCCACCTAAACATCAGGAATAACTTCCTGAGGGTAATAGCTGTTCCTCAGTGGAATATGCTGCCTCAAAATATAATGGAGTCTTCTTCTCCTGAGGTTTTTAAGCAGAGGCTGGATGGTCATCTGTTGGGTGTGCTTTGATTCGGTATTCCTACATGGCAGAATGGAGTTGCACTGGATGGCCCTTGGGGTCCTTCCAACTCTAGGATTCTATTATTCTAATTCTCATATTGAAATCACGGTAGGCTTGTTCTCTTTCTTTTGTAAATCACAAATTAAGTACAAGAGTACAGTAGAAATGTATGACTTGGCTTCTTGAACAGTGTTAGACATGATGGATTTTTACTACTTTTCTGGTTCTTTACAGCTTCTGACTCTAAAGTTTCTTATCACTTGGAGAAGAAATGATGCAATTGTCTGTTATTATGCCTGTTATCTTAGCCCTATATGTGAATGCTGTTTGAAATATTTTGAGGACGGGTCAGAATGTCTACATTAATATGCATACTATGCAGAATCACGATCATTTTGAGTGCAAATTTACAACTCCAGCCAGCACTTAAAAGCCTACATAAAATATTTAGGTAATACATTATGCACATTACTAATGTCATGCCCTCACCAGAGAATGTATCCAGTGATAATAAGTACAAGCACTCCACCCCAATCTGAAAGGAGTGGCTGCTCCTGCAGACTCAGCACCTCAGATAGAGAAGATCGCACCATGGGATAGGGTTGTAAGATCAAAAAAGGGACATGGCACAGTACTCCTTTTTGATACACCAGTAAAAAAAATTCTGTTGTCGCTCAGACTGTTGCTCTTAAATTGTAATTTTACTCTTGTGGTTTTAGAGATCCAAAAAATGTTTTAAAGTTTGTTACTGCTTCTCTGATTAGTATCTCACTGTCATTTATAACATCTTCCAACCTCTTTATACGCTGCTTTCAGGGAGGCTCACATTTTTGGAATAAATGCTTGTACATTTGTACATGTTTTAAATAAATGCTTGTACTCACCGCAAATAACTTCACTTTCATCCAAGCCATTTCCACAATCATCCTCTCCATCACAAGCCCATTGTTTTGAGATGCATCTATTCTCAGAACATGCAAACTGATTCCATGAACAAGAAGAATCTGAAAGGAATTGCAAATGAAAGAGGCTTTGTTGCTGTGTGCCTTCAAGTCATTTTCTGACTTATGGCAGCCCTAAGGCTAAGCTATCACACGGTTTTTTGGCAAGATGTACCCGGGGGGGGGGGGGTCCCATTAGTTTTCTCAGAAACAAAAGGAGGTTTATTTGTTCAAGGTCATCCAGCAGGTTTTCATGGCCAAGTGGGGATTCAAACTATGGTCTTCCAAAGTCCTAGTCATTTAAGTCACTGCAAAAAAAATTATAAACGGCAGAATGTAGGAAATATTCTCCTGCCTGGCTAGAGGAGAAAATTCATATTTTCTTATTTTTCAAAACATGGTGAGCAAAACCTGATTCAACAGTCTGATTTACCAGTACAACAATTCTTTATTGATTAGTCAATTCTGACCATATCAAAACATGCAAAACATACAAATCATACACATACAGTAAAACCATATATGAATACAAAGCATCATGGCCTACTGGCCTGTCGACCCACTCCTAAATAATTGAGCAACTACAAGATAAAGAGGTTAAAAGATTAAAAATTGATTAATTCCTTAAAATAGGGTTAGGGTGGGGGGCATGGGTAGGTAAAACTAGTGGCGTGTCCATATTAAGTTTTTAAGTTTGAGTTTTGTTGATGGCAGCAAGGTTGCCTCTCTCTGCTTCCATCTTCTCACGGATGGCCAGCGCTTTTGAGGTAAAAAGGGTCAATTTTAAGATAGAGTTTTTATCTGAACCCTGAAGGAGGATGTGCAATTTCTCCTTATTCTCTAAATGAATATGGTTCTCCAGCAGAGGCTCTAGGTAGTAAGACCGGATCCTGTTGTAGTAGGGATATTTTAAGAAAAAATGTTCTGAGTCCTTCACTTCTGCATCTACCTCATGGCACCCACAGGTTCTCCTCGTGTAGGGGATATTCTGATGTCGTCCCAACTTGGACTTAATGTCGAGCTGCTCAAATCTAGCCCGGGTAAAAAAATTTCTAATATAGAGTGGAAGTATAAAAGAGAGGTAAGGTTCCATGCCCACATTACATTTAAATTTGGCCAGGTATGGAGTGGCTCTAGCTTGCACTATGTTTGTTAGATCATTTTGTGCAGCAATGTCGAGCGCTCTTTGGTATACAATTGAGCATACATTTGTCCCAAAATTTGTTAACTCGTGGGGGGCAAAACCTAACCTACTAACTGTGTGGCCAAATCTGCTAAGCTAGGATGACCACTCTTTGTGGTTTTCTTGTTCTAGAAGGCATAGGGCTGGGAGTCTGTGTGGTTGCATTTCCCTTATTTTGTACCACCAATTGATCTGCCTCTTCAGAATTGTGGTGGAGATTGGGGGTACTCCCGTCTCTGCTCTCACTGCAGCTGACAGGGATGATCTCTCCACACCTAAGCCAATTTTCAGGTGGCGCAGTTGGAATCTCTCTACCAGTAAAGGGTCTTTCTCACCCCATATTTCAGCTCCATACAAGGCGATGGGGAACACCTTTGCCTTAAGAACCTTCAGAAAGGGGCGCAGAGAGCCCAGGTAATTGTGGTTGCACAATTTATGAATTGCCTGTGCAGCATTATCAGCTTTTGCAATACTTAATTTTAGATGTTGGGTCCATGCCCCTGATGCCGCAAAATGAAGACCTAAGTATTTAAATGTCCTCACTTGCTCCACTTTGTGCCCGTCAAGGTGCCATTTGGAAGCCTTAGCTTTCTTGCCAAAAACCATTATTTTGGATTTTTCTTTATTTATAGTGAGGGCATTTTCAGTACAATATTGGCTAAGTTTTTGCAGGGACCTCCTTAACCCGACTGGGGTAGTGGATAACAATACTATGTCATCTGCGTATATCAAGATATTTGTCTCCCTATCCATAATCTTTGGACTGTGAGATTCTTTCATATTCAAATATTCCACAATATCATTAATATAAAAATTAAAACAGAACGGAACCAACAAACATCCCTGTCTCACTCCCCTAGTTGTAGGTATTCCACTGGAGACTGCCCCACTGTTATCTAATCTCACTTTAACGGAGGAGTCATCATATAGAGCAATCATAAGAGCTAAGAGTCTTTTATCTATGCTGGACTTCAAAAATTTCCTCCAGAGTAACTCTCGGCTTATAGAGTCAAAAGCAGCGGACAGGTCTATAAAAGCAACATATAAACTTCTGTTCATTGAAGAATATTTGTCGATAACATGCTGAAGAACAAAGGCATTGTCTATAGTGGAGTAGCCTTGCCTGAAGCCTGCTTGTTCTTCTTTTATTATCAAATTATTTTCAGCCCATTCTTCTACTTTGTCCAGTAGGTATCTTGCGTAGATCTTTGCTGCTATGTCAATAAGGCTGATTGGGCGATAATTCCTAGGGTCAGCTTTAACTACTTTCTTCAATTAGTAGTTCTGGTAATTAGGTTGAATTTGATTTACTTTCTGAATACAAACAGGCTCCTTCAGTTTAGGGAGGGAGCTATGAATCAAAAAGAGGAACCCACCTGCAAGGAGAGAGTGAGGTACTATATTTCTCTGAATTACCACTCATTTGCAGTTCCCAGAGCCATCTGGAATCCAGTTCTAGAAAAGTTTTGAGGCTTGGAAACATGAAAAATGACACTGACAAACAGAAACAGAATAACAGAAAATGGCTGGCCTGCTTTCTTTGTCCAGTACCACTAGAAATCCATTGAGTCAAAGTCCAAATGTTTGTTATACTATCAACTGTACCTATTATAAACTCATCTGGTCTGCAAACTTATAATTGTTTTGGTATTTTTCAAAAAGAAAAATATATATGATTCTTTTGCTTCAAATGTTGTAAAGATTTTGCAGCTTACCACAGTGTATTTCATCACTTCCATCTTCACAATCTTTCTGACTATCACAAACCCAGGTATTCAAAATACATCTCCCACTAGGACAAGCAAAATAATTTTCTTCGCATGTATGTTTGTTCCGAACTGTAGGAAAGAAACAATGTATTTCCAGTAATTATATCTTGAGATGCTCTCTATCTATATCGATAATTATTTATACATGTACGTGTTTATACACACATAAACTGTATAGTAAAATAGCTTGTACCACTAATAAAAGCTGTGCTAAATTCTTTATCATTAAGAAAAAAATGAAAATTATTGTTTTACTTTTCCAAATTACCTGGACATTTTAATTCATCAGTATAATCGCCACAGTCATTTGATCCATCACATAGCCATTCCGGTAGTATACAAAGTGAAGTAAAATTACATCTAACAAACCCTGAGGACTTGACTCCAAGCTTATAGAAGTGAGTGCAGTCTGTATTATCTGAAGAGTACAAAATGCAGTAAGCATACATGAGTCATATATTCATTTAAACACAGATCTTATTTGATATAAGTTCAACAGCTTAGCTTTTCCAATCATAGCATGATCTGCTATCAACCCAATTAAGCTTTAATGGAGATTAGTTACAAGCAGATGTCAACAGATCAAATACAGAAGGAAAGAGTCTCAACCTCAGACACACAAAAAGACCATCACAGTATACTTAAAAACATCCAACAGTATTTTGGAATATAATTGCAATTAATAATAAAAATTAATACATACAGCCAATATAAATAACTGAACAGAACAGAATAGAATAATACAGAACTAAATGGGATTTATTGTCTGTCAATGGCAGGCTCATCTAAGATTGTTAGCAACCAGAATATAGATTATTACAGGAGCTAATATATTTTGCTTGCAGCTGGATTTTTTTAAATGAAAAGGGACATATTACACTTTGTATGTCTGCAACTCTTTTTTGCTTCACTTATTCTATACTGACTTTCTTTGTCAAATTATGTTCTTCCTTATATTATGTTTTGAGGCAGTATTCTATGTGTGTAATTTTATTTTCTGTCTTTCTTTTTATATTACCTTTAGTAGTACGTTTGCCTTTTGGTTGCATGTTGAAGTAATCTTTTCAGTTTTGTACTTATGCACTTTTTGCTCTTTTGATATAAAAATCTATTAGTAATTGCTACTATATAGCATTGTTTTGGTTTTTCACATGTTTGTGATGGACTTTTGTATTTTGTGGATATGTACAGGATTTCAGTGCAAATAATACAAATTAATTACACAGGAATGAAATACTAGAATAATATTAAAGGAAATGTTGGTAATGTAAAAATAGAGTTCCTTACTGCAATTTTTTTCATCAGAAGCATCCGAACAATCAATAACCTGATTACATTGTGCTGATTTTGCAATACACATTCCATCTGCACAGCGAAATTCTGTTGAAGTACATCCTGAAACTGCAGGATAAAGTATTAAGGGGGAGAGGAAGAGAGAGATAAATGCAGTTAGCACTGTTTAGCCCTCTTACTAAATCAACTAAATACTTGAAATATACTTTACCTAAAATAAAATTACCCAGACAATATGAGTATAATCTAGAAGAGCATCTTTTAGCACCTTTGTTTTTAGGATGTTAACATTTTCTATTAGTAATTTGTTTAAGGAAAATAATTCCCTCTTAGGGATATAATTTTTTACTAAGCTTCTTCCTGGAGATAGTGATGAGCAATTTCAGCAATTTTATTCCTGCTGAGAAAATGTCCTCAAACACTACACCATCTTTGAAGGCTTCTTGACATTTGGGATTTGTTCTATGCAAAATTTGTACTTATTTGTTTTGCAAAGGAAAGAGCATTTGCTGCATGTATAATAATAGAATTATATAATTATGAAGTTGGAAGAGACCATAAGGGCCATCCAGCCCAATCTCCTTCTGCTATGTGGGAATACAGAATCAAAGCATCACCAACAGATCCAGCCTCTGCTTAAAAATCTGCAGAGACCATATTTTAACATAGAAAACAAGCCTTTTTGTTCATATATCAGTAGATGTACTCAAGTATTTCAAAATGCTTGTCCTATCAAGCCCTCTATGACTCAGGTCCAGGTTATCTAAAGGGAAATGTTTTTCCACACAGGACTACCTGGGCTTTGAGAATGTCAGTGGAGGAGCTACTCACAATCCCATCATTTTACAGATAAATCTGACGAGGACATGGAAGAGGGGCTTCTTGACAGCTTCTCTTATGCTCTATAACTCCTTTATTATAAAGGTGACACTGTCACCCTCCTAAGTAGTTTTCCAGTGAAAGGCTTAGTTGTTTCTGTGGGCCTTAGGGTTGCTCATTGAGAAAAGGCATTTAATGGTGTGTTGCATTGCCTGTATTCATTATTTTGTATTGACTGTGCTTTTTAAGTACTTTTGATTTAAAGCAATTCTATCATGGAGTGTTCTGAAACTGAGAGGAAGTAACTTGCCCACAGTTATCCAGTTTTCATGGTTGAGCAGGAATTCAAACCCTGGTCTCCAGACTTGTAGTCCGACGTTCAAACTCGTACACCACTGTGGCTCCTACTGATAAGATATGTGTGTGTGTGTGTTTGAATTTTATGTGTATCTTTTTAACATTTGTAAGATGCCATTATCCCCCTCCTCCTCCTCATTGTCATTATCATCTTGGCTTCACCATTTTGTGTCATTGTTACTGACTGGAATTTTGAACCATCAATTATTTAGATTCTATCCAGAAGTCTAGGACTTAGAAGGGCAACACTGGGTAAAATAACATATTTCAAGTGGTTACACTATTTATGTAATTGTGGTATGGTCCATCTATTGTACTATTTATGGAGATTTCATTCAAATATTTTGTCATTTGGCATGAAATTTCTCCTAGACCATCAATCACCACTGGAACCTTAATTATTGTTTTTCCCCCTTTCTCATAATCACCATCACTTATCACCATTTTATATTTATTTGAATTCATATCCCACTTTTCTTCCAAAATCAGACCTAAAGGCATTCAATAATTATTATTTTTATTATTTTATGGAGCCACAGTCAGAAAATGCAAGTATGCATATTAAAAATCATGAATCAACAAGACCTTAAATGCTTCAGTCTTTCTTTTAACAGTTTCCAGGATAATTACCATTGCATTATCAAATCATTGGTATCTTAACCAAAGATATTTTTTTCAAAATGATAGTTTCACAACATATGTTTCAGTTTTCTAAAATTAGAGTGCAGATTAACTTGAGCAGTACCTTCACAGCCTATTTCATCAGAGTCATCACCACAATCATTTTTTCCATCACATACTTGATTAGTAGATATACAACGATGATTAAAACAGGGTTTAAAGCCTCTTCGACAGCTTCTGTTTTCTAGTAATTTAAAATAAAGATCAGCCTTTATTATTTACATGGAACATAGTGAGAAGTTTGGAGTTTCAGAAAACAGTTAACAAGTTATAGGCGGTTTTAAGTGAAAATTGGGTATGCTATAACCAAATGAAGAAAATATATTATCATGGTTTGACTTACCACAATAAAGTAACTTCTCATCAGATTTGTCCTTGCAGTGGGGTATACCATCACAGGAGAGTTGGTAATCAATGCACTCACCATTTCCACATTCAAATTCAGAGAAAAAGTTGCATGAGAAGTTTTTAGCTGAAATTACAAACATAAAAAACCAGGCTGGATTTCAAAATGAATGGGCTCAAACACCAAACTATTTAAAAATAGTTTCAAAAACTGAAAGGCTGGATCCAGATAATCCAGTATTATCTGGGAAGAATCTAGTTTCATTGTTTTTCTCCTCCCAAGTCCCTTGAACCATATCCCCTTGGGGCCAGGGGATCCCAAAGAATAAAATAGGCCATGTTATGAAGGTAGAGAGGCAAAGAGTGAGCCCAAGAAAATCAGGTGGACTCAACTTTGTTTACATTCACAGAAGGTGTCTATGATCAATCTCCCATGAACTCCCTGTTCTTCCTCAGCCAGTTGCATATTTGCCACAAGTGCAGCTGCAAATCTGTTTTTTAAGCACAGTATAGCTCTATTACTAGTAGTTACCATGGGACGGAACAATAAGGGCATAGAAACTATCTTGCTGTGACAACCTATTTTAACATTTGCAACTACATGACTTTTTAAATTCTTGAATCATTTCATTTTCCTCCATTCAGTTAAGAGCATGTGGTTTGGGAATCATGCTCCTTAGTACAATTTCAAAGCTGCTATGCCAAAGGCTGCAGAATAGATTTTGTGTCAAAGAACAAAACAGTACAGATTGAGAATAATAGAGTTTTTATCAATTATCCTGGGAAATCTAAAATTGGTAAAATTGCTCTCAAAAGGGACAAGCAAAGATTTCCATAACTCAAGACAAGATCTGGAATCTATGATTTTATTCATTTTTTAAGTTCCCCTCTGTATGTTTGAATTCACTGCCTGGACACATCAAGTGCTCACATTCTATAAAGTAGTTACGTGTTTTCTACATGCTATAAAACAACTTTGGTCAGAAACTTAAGAATATACTTGGCCCATTTTCTTGAAATATTTGTGGGTTTATTTCCTATTTTTTCTAAGTAACAATCGCCAGTTATATGACTTTCTGATTCATCAAACTTATTATCATGTGGGGTTGGTATATTGCTAAAGGGTTGGGAATTAGAAGACTATACAAAGGATAAACATATTTTGGATTAGATTTTACCCTCACATTTTCCTCCTAAACTTATATTTTTGATGCCATTAAATATTGGTAATCATCATACTTTACATGCTACTTAGCAGGCAACACTGTATTTTACATAATGTCTGGGAAACCTTGACTCTAACAAAAAAACTCTTGTTGGAAACCACATTTAAATGGTGTTTCCATTTGTATAGGCCTTTAGTATGAAATTAGGATATTATGATTTTATGGTAAATCCTCATAAGTTTTTATATATGCAATGGCTCTTTAAATTCCATACGTTCCATAGATAAATTCCATTACGTTCCATAGATAGACGTGGGGCTCATCTACATTTGCCAGTTAATCCACAACTGGCCCTGTTGGTGAACATAAACACCATCTTGAGCCTGCAGCAGTGGTGAGTTGGAATCTAGCTAATCCAGTCAGGCTGAGAGTGCATTGGTCATGCTGAATTGTCACCTGACCATCTGTATTGGTGTTGTCACTACCAGACATTGTTAGAGCTCCATGAGACCTGTTGGATAACTTGGGAACCCTACGCAGACATCAGCTGAGGCACCCATGTGAGCAGGAAGAAAACATCTCCTTCTTGATGGTAGCATAGGCACCTCTCCTTTTTTTAGCCTGGGACACACACAATGGCCAGGAGCTCTCACAGAGCTCTGTGACTATCTGGTAGCAGTGACATGGGCCTCATCCATATTTTTCTCTAAACTAATGTGTGCAGGAAAAAGGGAATGGTAGTGATGGCCTGTATGATCAATGGGCTGGTATGAATGGGATGCAATCCTGGTGTTCACACTGTGCTGAAGTCATGGGTTGCTTCGGTGTTTCAGGCAAACTCTGAAGCATGTCCCAGCGTTTCTTAACATGGGCTAAACCAGGTTGGCCAGACCCACCAGAAGTTCAGCAATGTTGTGGGGACAGCCAGAATTATATGCACTGTGAATACATAGATGCAGAAAGAGATGTGTCTGTCTCTCTGCATATGTTGAAGCTGTCACAAATGTTTAAAACTATGAGAAATCTGACAGTTGTACAAAACTGATCACTTTTGTTTTTGCAAGTTTAAATTTCAATTAGTGTTCAACAACAGAAAACATATTTATGTCAAGCAGAGACAACTATAATTTATTACAGGATAAATTTGGATCAGAACAAGATTCAATAGCTGATATATTAGTGAACCAGAAGGAGGTGGGGTTTTTTTTTATCATATCAGTTATCCACACTCAAAAACACATTATGGGTATTTACTCTTTTATTTATTTAAAACTATCTTGGGGACCCATCACTGCCTGGGTTATTTGAGAAAGAAATTGTGTATCAAGGTTGGTCTTTATTTGTTATTTATAGGAATTGTGTATCAAGGTTGGTGCGTGAAGGTACTGCAAGTACCTCCATGGTCCAGCCAAACCACACCAGGGTGTAAAGTGGCTCATGAGAGGTCTATGTGCCAAGTTTGGTCTTTATCAGTCATTGGATGAAGGTCACAGCAGTCCCAGAAAGTGAGTGATGCTACTGTAAGTCCCATCATCCATGGTCTGTCCTCCTCAAAAGTGCACCAGGATGTAGTGTGGGTCATGGGGGCTCTGTGTGCCAAGTTTGGTCTTTATCAGTCATTGGCAAGGGTCTCAGTAGTCTCAGGAAGTGAGTGAAGTGACTGCAAGTCCCATCATCCATCTCCAAATTCTTCCAAACCACACCAGGATGTAGAGTGTGTCATGGGGGCTCTGCGTGTCAAGTTTGGTCTTGATCAGTCATTGGCTAGGGTCTCAGTGGTCTCAGGAAGTAAGTGAAGTTACTGCAAGTCCCATCATTCATCTCCAAATTCTTCCAAACTGCACCAGGATGTAGACTGGGTCATGCGGGCTCTCTGCGCAAATTGTGGTCCTGATCCATCATTGTTGGCAGTTGTAATGGTCTCAGGAAGGGAGTGCAGGAAGGGAGTGTGCCAGGTTTGGTCTTTATTGCTGTGGTCTTAGGAAGTTAGTGAAGGTACTGAGAGTTCCATCATCTGTGGTCCATCCTCCTCCAAACTGCACCAGGATGGAGAGTTGGTCATGGGGGCTCTGTGTGCCAAGTTTGGTCTTGATCAGTCATTGATGAGGGTCACAGAAGTCTCAGAAAGTAAGTGATGGTATTGCAGCTCACATCATCCATGGTCCATCCTACTCGAAACTGCAGTAGGATGTAGAGTGGGTCTTGCAGCTCTGTCTGCCAAGTTTGGTCTGTATTGGTAATTTTCTGACACAGTCTCAGGCCTTTTCCTTTCCTCTCTTTGTCACCTCAGAATCTTGGAATTGAGACTGGCCAATCAGAGACCACGTGCAAATAGCACCACAGTGGCAGCCAATCAGAAAGCTGCCACAAACACCTCCGCCCTACGTCCTCCTTCCGCTATATATATATATATAGAATAGATGTATAGATGTATGTTTTGAAAAGTTGCAAATGATTTCAGTGTTATGCTTCTATTGTATCACGACCAGTGAAGCTGCTTACTTACACTAACACTGCACTGTATTTAATAAAAAAAACACCTAAATACTTGTGGGATGCATAAATGCCTGGCTATATTGCCAAGGTAATTACAGTTTTGAATTTACTGGAAATCAGCTGTGTGTGGTACTCTTAGTGATACGGTATGGATTCATTAGTAATGGCTGTACTGAAATAAGCTGTTATGGTGAGATACTGATGCTTAATTACATTAACTTGGAACCAATGCAAATCAGATGGTTGTCTATACAAGATCAATTGATCTCTACAGGATATGATTTTCACAGCTGCTTCTAGATTGTGTTGTACTGCAACAGTGTTCAGTCTTAATTAACCTGCTTGTTTTCAATGTAAATCATCTGTATAGAGCACTCCATTTTAATTATACAGCCAGAAAGAAGCAGCTTTATAGCAAAGACTGCAAATCTATACAACGGCGACTGTACATTTATTTACTGATGAAAATCTTAAGAGCAGCTCTATATTCACAAGAACAAAGTTTGAAACATTTTAATTCCCATACTGTAGTACACTTTTTAATGGCTTTTTAGTGGAAAGAATTAAGCAACAATGAAGCATTCTGTGATATAAAGACTGAGCAACCTTAATCTGAAATTCTCCAAAACCAATACTCCAAAAGCCGAAAACCTGTGTTACCAGCTGCCCCTTTTCATATTTGAAATGGCCGCTGTAGTGGAAGTAGTCATAGCCACCTGTTTGCCCTTTAGAGCCAAGTTCTTGGAAAGCATATATCAGGGAAATATGAGAATTTACCAAAGAAGCATGAGTGATGTTTGGCCAGTTCTTGTTGCACAGGTTACATACGTTAGACAAATTTGTGCCACTGTAAGACAATCATTCTGCCCTCCATTTCTTTTCCCCATGTTGACCTGCCTGCTTTAACAAAGTATCAACTAGGGTAACTTCAATAGCCTTCGACAGATTGGGTCTGCAAGAAGCTAAATTCAGAAACCAACTTTTAAATATCAACCGCTTTTGCTACTGGATTAGACTCATACAGCATTCAAGTCATTGGACAAAAGTCAGTCTTGCTGCCTGACTCCAATGATGAAATCCTCCATAATTGGTTAATAGGGAGGCTGGCAATGCCCCATTCTTCCTCATTTCAACATCCTTTATTGCAAGCCTGGGTTATTCAGGGCTGATGCAATCTACCATAAAATACAGTTTGAAATTGCAACCTTTGGTCAGTATGTAGACTTATATAATTCAGTTTAACTGCATTGAACTGCATTATATGGTAGTGTAGATGGGGCCTGGGTTGGGAAACTAGCTGTTTCTTGGAGATTTGCAATCAGAATTCAGGACCATATTAGTTCACCTGTTGTAGGATAGGGAGAAAGCAGACACTCTGTGGAAGGTTTTGTGGGGGTGGGGGTGAAGTGTACATCGATCACCTATGGCACCTTTGATAAAGGATAGAAAACTGAAATTGCTTCTGTATGTCATGTGAGCAGAGGGACAGGAAAAAAATATTTGGGGCTGGCCTCCAGACTTTTTGCCCAGTTCAAAGGCAATGCACCTTAAGGCTAGAGACCCTTCCTAGAGATGGATGGCCTGGGAGAAACCAAATTTTTAGATGGGTTTCTCTTGGGGGTTCAGGTGTTTTCCATCCAGGAAAAGCTGGGAAAGAGGTCTGGTAGACAACACGTGCCCCAGCAGCTCATGTATCAGATTACTCCACCCTTTTCTCATTGCACATCAGAGAAATATTTAAATAGGTAACAATTAAAGTTGCTCTTAGTTCATCCCATATCCTGTTTGTGGCCCCATTATTTCATTGATTGGTGTGCAAAAGTCTTGTTAGCTCCTACATAATATATTTCCATAATAGCATATACGGTGCAGGTACATTTGGAAGTGGTGTTGTATTCATTGGAAAATCCATAATCACAGGTGCAAATTTGTTGCACTGCCCTGCATTCTATTTGCCCTTCCCTGAACCCTGTGTTTTCCTCAAATATGGACTGTATTATGCATTTTCCTTACTGACTGAAATGTATATAAACCTAAATGTAAACCTACAACAACCCACTGAAATGTATATAATTTTTCAATTGTAAGCGTAGTCAAACATTCATATTTGTACTAATGTATCCAGTTTTCTGCATATTTTTTCTTGTTTCAAAATGCATCATAAGCATGACAAATTTGCAGATGTTTAAGGTTTGATGTACTTTATGTTGCAATAAGTGTTTCAAAATGGGTGCTTTCACTGAGAATCTTTACTCCAGTGAAAGTCATTTCCATTTCAAATATCTATTGATATAAGAAAGAAGAATGCTGACAGGCTGATCACTGCAGCTCTGAAGCTACTTGTGGCCACAAAGCTTTTTATAAACAATGAAAAAGAACATAAACTTTAATCTCATGGTAAATCCTCATAGTTACATTGAAAATTATTAGAATTTGACCTTGTAAGGGGTTTGAGTATGAGGTGAATGTCATCACAGACACAGAGAAGACTTTCCTCTGAAAAAGTAATGATTTTGTTAGCAAGGTTTCTTCTACTTAGGTTGCCATGTTGTTCTGTTGTTGGTTGCTGGTCTTGTTGCTACTGATGTTCAAAATAAACAACATAATCCTGTTTTATTTCAACAGAAGTCTTCATGTTTTTTAAACCTCCCAGTAAAGGAGGTGGCCTATAAAAATAATAAATTGGTGGCAGCGAAAAAAAATTTGACGAATAATTGGAGGTAGCAAAGGCAAAATATAATATATAGTGGAGGTTTCCCACTGTGTGGCTTCTTGTGAGTGAGGGGGTATGTGTGCACTGGTTCCCTCATGGCCTCACATTGAGCCCAGCCTTGTTGTTTGCCTTTTGTTCTCCATCTTGAGTATGTAGTGCCTGAGACAAATTCTGCCTACCGTCCCTCCATTGTTTGTTGAAACTGGTGGCCGTTTATTATAGGCATCTAGAAAATATCTCTTAATATCAAAACCAGAGGACAATCTTTGGACTGCATAATATGTTTTCAAATCTCAGAAGCTAAATGTAATGAACAGATGTGTGTAAAAACTTACAGTTCTTGTATCAGAGATATCTTGACCATCAATCATATACTTAGACCAAACCTTTTTGGAAATGGCTTAACAATTTAATACATAGCAGCTATGCACTGACATTGGGCCCCCATTAGAGACAGTTAAGAAAAAGTCAGTTTACAAATTCAAAGTGTAGATTCAATTCAGATTCACCCGGGATATAAATATTTCATGAGATCATACTTATAATTGATCTGCCCACTTAGGAAAACATACAAACAAACATTTTTGTGCCGTTCTCACCTAGTATTTGCATGTTCTAAAGTGTTTCATAAAATTGCATTATACAGAAATAGACATGCCCCCTGAGAGTTACCAGGAAAGATAACTCTCATGGGGAGAGATGTCTTTGCAGAATACCCCCCCCCCCCCCCCCATGAATTTCTATGTTAAATAATTTCCCAAAAACAATTTCGGACATGTGAATACTGCACAATACTGATCAAAAACTCAATATAATTCTTGCCACTGTGTTGTGCTTCCTCACTAGGCTTCTGAAGCTTAAGTCAAGAAATTAATAATACTGAATATACTTTTAGTCTCTATTGCAGAATTGCTTTTAGATGCAAAAACAAAACAAAAACCCTCAGTTGCAAAACAAATCAGAAAAGAGCCACATGAAAAGATGAGCTGGCATTAAATAACAGCAGTTCCATCCATGTCATGTGTTTCATCTTGGTGCCTCACACCAGAAGCCTTTTGCTCTGGCCTCTAGTCCTGGATGCTATCAAAGCATCTTCCTACCTGCAGCATCCTGGGCATGAAAAATATTCATGTAAAAACAGAATATAAACCTAGAATGAAGACATTACCAAAGGGTCATAATGAATCAGTTCCCAACAGGGTTCTAACTATATCCTCTCATTAATTCTCACCTGTGTCCCACTTTCTTGAATAAATTAAATAAACAACAACAACATCTTTTTACAGGAGATTCATTTGATCTTGATTTTTCACTCACTAAAATTTAGCATAAGAAGGCCAAAATTGGACATAAGTTGGTTATTTATTTTTACATGAGTACATCTATTTTAATTGACTGCAGCATCCATTTGTGGGAATTGACTATATCTTTAAAATAGAGATCGTTTGTGATAAAAGACTCCTAGGTCTCATCAAGGCCCTGTATAGTGACACCAAGCTACAGATCAGTTGTGGCAACTTGGGTCAACTTTCTGGAGAAATATATATGTCCAGAGGAGTCAGACAAGGCTGCATCCTTATCCTTACCTTGTTTAACATATTAATAAATGATCGGGATGAAATTCTGTTGGACCCCCAAAAATTCCATTATTGCTCTATTCTGATGCTGCTGCTCTAATCTCACACTCCAGAACATGTTTAATGTATTTACTAAGGAAGTTCCTAAATTATTGCACACAAAATGATGAAAATCAACTATGCGAAATCTAAAGTTCTGGTTTTTGAGAAAAAACTCCCAATGTCAATGGCATACTTTAGAACCGGTTAGAAGCTTCCAATACCTGGGGCTGATATTCCATCACACAATGTCCTGGAGCACTAATATAGCTGCTTTTCCCCAGAAAGTATAAGTAAGCCAATCAGCGATTTGTACTTTAGTCTTATCAAAGGGGGTCAGTATATAACTTCTTCTACTAAAGTTTTTTATACCAAGTCAACCTCCCAGCTACTACATGCTTCCAGTATTTGGATCGCTGGCTTTAAGATCTCAGTTGGCTAAGCTGCAACCAATGTTCTTGAGGACACTCTTTCAGTTTCCCAGATGTGCCCCAACCTGCATCTTGCTGCTAGAAACTGTGGAAAACCCCTTGTCAAGAAGAGCCTGGTGGTTGGCTCTTAAATATTGGCTTAAGGTCAGTGTTTTCAGTTTGAGTCCAGGATAAACTTATCATCTATCCCAGGATGAGTACACAAGTAGTTTGTCTAGGCTCACTTTTTAAAAAAAGCCTGTTCTATTGTCCAGGGCATGATATTTGAAGGAAGAGAGCATTTGTACTATGAAGGCTTTCCCTGAGTTTCCTGTGGTCAGCTATCAGTCTTCTGCACCCAATTTATTGTTATTTCTTATACAGATTTATATCTCATTTCCTTTACATTGCTGTTGCTTCCATTTTTAACCCCACAAGAATGCTGAGAGGCAGGATAGAAAATGATTATACCACCCAGAGAGTTGTATCATTTGGCAGGAACTGAAAGCTGATTTCTAAAGTCCCAGAAATAAAGTCCCACAAACATACACTGTGTTCATCACCCTAAGTAGATTAAGTTGGACATCATGATGGTCAACTAGCTGATGTTACTTACGCGCACATCTGTTGTCATCTATAAGAATTCGGTCCCCCCTACATGAACAGTTCACACGGCCATCTGGAGTTAAAAGGCACAAATCATGACAGCCCCCATTCATTTGGGCACAAGGAGATAATTCACCTGGGAAAACAGAGAATGTAATATTAAATCCTCAAATATCAAGTACCTTGTATTGACATTAACATTATTTACATCCTTGTTTGGGATCTGTTGATTGGCTCAATTCCAACAAAATCATGGGGTTTCTAAACACACAAATTATTTAACTGTCAAGATTGTAAAGCAGAAGTGTGTAGCGGTAACAGGTTGGAGTCTAATTTTCCTTCCCTGGGACCCTCTGACAACTTCATAAAGTGTCAGAATGAAAAATAAAACAAATTGAGAAGTAGTCTTCTTTTGGTTTTGAAAAGTTGGTGTTTTTTATGTGAGGGAAGCTATGATTTATGCAACAGGTTCATCACAATTTCTGGGTGATTCCAGAAGAGTTCATACATTATATTTTCCTTTCATTCTTATAAAGAAGTAGAAAAGTGTCAGAATACTGGGGATTGCAGAGAGCACCAGAGTGCCACTATGCCTATTTCACTTTGCCAAGACCTAGTTAAAGGATCGGGCTTTATAAGGGCATTTATTATGGCATCTCTCTCTCTCTCTACACACACACACACACTAAATTTACAAATGCTGATTTACTATCAGCAAATGTTTGATTTCTATACTTATTTTATTTACCTGTTTCCCCTGGACCATGTAAACATTTCTCAGACAAAAAGGGGTTGTGAATGGAAATGTTTAAGGACCTTATCACATTGGGATATAATCTCTTAATAAAGTATGCATCCTGTATTTTTGAAGGACTGGATGCATTCTTACAATCCAAAAATATTGCTCTTTGACTCATCACACCATGTAAGTTTGGCTCCTCGCAATCAATTAGAATGCCACTTCTTTTGTTTTTCTAATATTGCACAGTGACATAGCCTGGAACTCTCAAACTATTGTTCTCTCAAGGCTTTAGCTGATGGAATGCATACTGATTTTCTGATCACATGAAAAAAATAGTGCCTCAGCAATGTGTAAAATCTAAGTAAATCAAAAGACAAGATTAGAATACTATATGCATTTACTCAGTTTCTTTGACATTTTGCAGACTGATTCCAATAGATTGCTGTTAGAATGGAATGAACATCATGCGATAAGGACCCGTTTGGAATCATGTTCAAACACTAGGTTCTTGTGGGTTTTTTCGGGCTATAGAGCCATGTTCCAGAGGCATTTCTCCTGATGTTTCGCCTGCATCTATGGCAAGCATCCTCAGAGGTAGTGAGGTCTGTTGGAATTAGGACAATGGGTTTATATATCTGTGGAATGGCTGGGGTGGGGCAAGGAGCTCTTCCCTGCTGCAGCTAGGTGTGAATGTTCAAACAGTTTAAGAAATGGAGTATATCCCAATATGATAAGGTCTTAAGAAGTCCTGGACTAGACTAATTAGATGGATCCTTTCTCTCCTTCAAAGAACTGATCCATTTGAGTTCTTACTTGTTAGCAGGTATGCTCATTTTATAGCCTTCTGTTGCTACAACAACACTGGATACGTAAGGATCTCGAGGGAAAAAAAGACTATTTGCTTTTTGGAAGAAAAACAATGGCCCACAAATGGTAAAATGAAAGAAATAGAGTGGCCAATATTAGCTATGGTATGTTACAAAAGATACTACTAGATCAGGATTGGCAAGTACAGAGAATCTGGTTGAAGCAAACCATGCATAAGAAGAACTAAATATTTTGGTACAACAGAAATAGCTGAAAGATAGGTTTGAAGGAAGAATTTGTGATCTAACTGCTGTGCTGAAAAGTGGAATACTAGAATATTCATACATCTGTATGCCAAGTGGCAAGCTTCTGCCTTCACCAGAATCTACCTGCTTCCATTTTGGTAAAGGTAAGTGGCACAGATAACTTCAATCACTATGTTCCCACTGAGTGACAACACATTCTAGGTAACTAGAAAAAAATATGTCTCTCTCTCTGTGTCACTCTCTCTATAATACTAAATAAGTGACATAGTGTGTGTCAACAGATTTTAAAAGGTGGCTAGATTATCTCTCTGGATTTTATCTATATGTTTGGGTTTGTTTTGTTTTTTTTGTTTTTTTAGAGGAAGGAAATATAAAAGTTTTTGGAAAAAGGAAAAATACCTTTATTTGGAAAAAAATAAATAATTTAATAAAATGAAATAGTTTTTAAAAATATTTATATATATGCTAGATTTAAAAGATATTTTTACATTTCCAAAAGGATGATTAATCAAGTTATGGATCAATGTGCAATATGCATGATTATAGTTCTTCCATATTGCAGCTTTTGTTAATTGTGGGAGAAAAATTTTAAGCTGTGATTGAATATTGAACTTCAGTTGCTTTTTAAAAGCCTAATGATTAGTTACCATGGAGCAGACTTAGATTGCTAACAAGTGCATGCCTAGGCTTGAAATAATGAGTTTCTGTTTAGTGGAAAATTTCTGATGAATAAGCAGCTCTCAATAGTAGCAATACAAAAAGAATCAAGGAGTCTGAAGTGGCTAGTGATACTGTAAACACATTGCAATGTTATTCTAACCTAGATAATAAAGGATACTGTATAGGATATTTGTGACACACTGACCATTTCAATGTAGTTTCAAACCAGTATTGAAGAAACTATCATTTCCTCATTGGACTAAGATCCTACATTTCAAAGAACTTCCTGGAAAATCTGAACCCAAATCAATATATAATGCATTGATCTTTTATGAAAATATTAGAAAACTCAGGTGCTTGTCAAGTTTTAATGTGTATGTAACTGCCAAAATTTAAGCAAGGGACATCCAAAAAAACTCTAACCCCTTTCAACTTGAAGGAATACTGTAAATTCATTTTTATCAGTATGTTTATGTAAGGTAAAAGTAAAGGTTGTCCCCTGACATTAAGTCCAGACATGTCCAACTCTGGGGGTTGGTGCTCATCTCCATTTCTAAGCCAAAGAGCTGGCACTGTCCGTAGACACCTCCAAGGTCATGTGGCCAGCATGACTGCATGGAGCACTGTTACCTTCCAGCCGGAGCAGTTCCTATTGATCTACTCACATTTGCATGTTTTCGAACTGCTAGGTTGGCAGAAGCTGGGGCTGACAGTAGTAACTCACGTCACAGATTTGAACCTGCAACCTTTTGGTTAGCAAGTTTAGCAGCTCAGTGGTTTAACACACTGCGCCACCAGGGACTCCAATGTGTATGTATAGACTGGCAATTGCCAACAAAGATAAACTTCAAGTTTGCAGCCTTTTTGGTTTTCCCTTTCCTGTCTATTATAATTTATAACTAAACAAGAACAATCTGCTAAACGGCAGAAATCATTGTTTTACTGAAAGAAATTTTTGGAAAAAATATCTACCAGTAAAGAAATATTAATGTTGTGCTTGGTAACTTACAGCTGTTAGTGTCATTAGCAACAGCTATGATGCCCATTGGTTGATGTGGTATATCAGATCTAAGAATTTTTGTATCTCCACCTGTATATTTATTGGATCGCAGAATAGCTCTTCTCACCCAGTCTGTCCAGAAGATCCAGTCATCATAAACAGCCAGACTGAGAAAAGTACCAGGTCCAGATCTGACAATCACCTGGTGGGGAAAGGAAACAGAAGTCAACTGAACGCGCACTTGCTCTCTACTACATTTGTTTCCCTTGCTCTCATTAGTTGGAATTAAACAGTTCTATCTGCTTTAATTTGAATAACAATAAAGGAATACTGTTAGAACATTTGAGATAAAATCACAGTGAGCATAAAGAGTCTCGACAAAAGGAAATGCTATCTAAAGCTGACACAACAATTCATTTTTCATGTTTCTCAACTGGATTATACATTATCTACCAGACTGAACAAACACAGTTATGTTTGCATTTGTAAAGAAGATGATGGAAAATTTACTGATTTTTACATGGCAAAATGTCAACGAAATTGAGATAAACAAAATAGTTGATATTTTGGAATATTCATCTCAAAAAAGGGAATAAAATCAAATCTCCCCTCATCCTTATTATGGATTTAATAGAGTAGTACTGATATGAGAAAGGTACATCTGTTTTCAAAATAGTATGTGTATATTTGTGTGTATGTGTTCTTGCATATATTCAAAGCTATCCACTTTTTCTTTAATCATATAAAAGCTCATACAACACATGTACCTAGGCAGCCATCCAATGTAGAAATGGATAGATGTCTGGAACACAGGAACTGTGGCAAACCCACAGTTCCCAGGAAGAGTTTCTATCCTTTCTTCCTTGGATTCTGAGTTCATGTGTGGTGTTCACAGATGTGGAAGAATATTCACAAGAAACTCTAACTATGTAAACTATAAATGGTTAAATCACAAGACTGACTGTTATGAATAAGAAGAGGGTTATATCTATTTCATGCAGAAAAGTCGGAAGATACGTTGACCTTCTTACCTTGAAAATGACATACAGAGTTCACATAGTTTTAATAGGGAAATATCTACAGTATTACTATGATTATTACAATGATTATTTTATCCAATTCGAAATAGGACAAGGACAAGTGAAATATTAAAGTTCTTATAACACTTTGAGTCTTCCTTATCAGAAATGTATGGGACAAGTTTTTCAATTTTGATTTTTTTTTCAAATTTTGAATTATTGGTGAGCATTGGACATGTGACTAGCCCCATCTCCCAAAACATGGAAGTGGATGGCTGACAGCCAAACGTTTTGGGCTTTCGAATATTTCAAGATAAAGAAGACTCAAACAATAGCTATTCTGTTGACTTTAATAATGATTAATAAAACATCCTCACTTTCACCCAGAGTAAGAAGTGCATATGGATCTGGAACATTTGACCTCTAAGGCCAATTTACTAAAGTGTGTGAGTCTTTGACAGATAAAATGTTGTTACATGCTTTCTTTGCCATTACCCATCTTCTGCATCCATTAACCATTGTTATGCTTATTAAAACATCTAATCTTGAATATATTTGAATCTTGTTGGTGAAGTATTTGAATGAATCTGGTCTTAGATTTAGATCTGACTTTAAATGGAATTATCCTCAGAAGTGTATCAATTAGTGTGGCACTGGATTCAAGTCTCCATATCACTGGAATTCTTCATTGCATGGGGTGCCTACATGTATACAGCTAAACAAAAAACTTTTTTCCCCTATTTACTCATTATACTGAAAGGCAGGTGCAGATAAGGGATGAGAAGTACATGCGTATTTGGAATAGAGGTTTTGTTCCTGTACAGCCAGATGTATCCAAAAGAAATTGTCTAAGTGTCACTTATTATTATATATTTATTGCTTATTAGTAATATAATAATTATTCGTAATATATGCAATATTTTGTAAGCCTATTACTGTTTTCTTACACTGAATTTATTAATGTTTTCCTATAAATTAGTACTATGTTTTTACTTACATTTCTATGGGATCCATCATATTCACACCTTTCTATTTTACCCAAACTGCCATCTGAGAAGTACAATTTCTCTGCACTGTGATCAATGGCAAGTCCATTTGGTGTTAAGATGTCAGTGCTGATAATAACTTGTGCATTTTTGCCATACAGTGTTGCTCTCATGATGCTTGGATGATGCTCATTCCAGTTAGTCCAAAACATTAAACTGTATTTTTAAACAGAAAAAAGTTGTTTGTTTTTTTTAAAGAAAAACTAGTCCCATAATTAAATAATTAAAAATACTGACAGGTTACTTAAAACAAGAAAAAAACATATGAAAGATGTGTGGATTCTACTTTAGAAACTTGATATTCATATGTCTTTTAGGTTTTAATACAAATATAGAATTATAAAAAGATAAAAAAAATATTGAGTTATATTGCAACCAAAAGAAGTTCCTGCTGCCAGGAGGAAAAAATAATGACTTGAAAATCAAAACTTCCTCAATCAATAATAAATATAGCCATGACACTTACTTTTGGCATTCATCAAGTGCTAATACATGTGGATGATCATCTTCAGACATTGTTATTACTGCTTCTCTGTTGAAAGCACCTCTTCGTTTCTGGTCAACTGTGTGCCTTGTAATAGAAGATGTAGTTGAACTTGTCCAATACAAAGCATCCCAAGCTCTATGATATGCCAGACCTTCTACAGAACCAACATCTATCAAGGATAAGATTGTTAAACAACAGCTTTAATTAAGGGGTGAAATGGTCAACATTGCAATAATAATGTTAAAATATTTGTATGAGTCTGGGATTTTTATTTTATTTTAATATGATTAGATAGCAGAATATTATTTATGGCACCATTGTAAATTCATATATTTCAAAATATCAAATATATTAGGAACGCATGCATGTCTGAATAATGACAAGTTTATCAGATTTATCTCTATACATTATGTAAATAGATGATAGGTAGATATACAGATAGAATACAGAAAGTTAGAAAAGAGTTTACAACAAGTCTTCAATCCTTGAGAAATAAATCTTTTTGTTGATTATATTTCAATCTGTGGCTTGTGGATTCTCCCTCTGTGGTTGCTCTCTCTTCCTAATGGGGATCAGCAGTGGCTTCAATCTAATAGCCCATGGAATCCCTATGATTCTATGACTTTACTAATCTTGTACAAGTGTAAGCAAAAACAAAAAGTACTATTTGGTTATTGCAGGATGCTTATGAAGAGTGCTGGTTAAGCTTGGGATTTAGAAATAATATGGGGCATGGTAGCTTAATAAAACAAAAGCTGAAGATTTATTGCAGTCAGAAAAGACATGTACACACATGCACACACAGAGACATATACTTCATGCTAAATTAAAACTCTTGATGTATAGTGAACCCACTGATGTTTATTCTGTTCTGCTCACAAAACAACAGTTTATTATTTTTCAAATGAAGTGAGTACTAATACAATATGATATTAATCTAAAGACCCTCACATTATTTACCTGCTGCCGCCAATATGTGTTAAATCAGTAATATGGTATGCAACTGATTAACTGTCTACACAACAGAAAGCAACAGCTTATGATTTACAGAAGCAATGGTACAGTGATCACATCATTACATTGCCAAATGCCATCTATCACTTTTACTAAACTTAACGAAGATGGATTACACCCCTTGAATGAGATGCAGCCTATAAATACTATCATGGTGCTCTTCATCTGACTTTCCTGGAGAAGAAAACAGCATGTAAATAAAAATAAAACAGTCAGTTGAAGAAATTATGAGAGATCAATATTTTTGCATCTAAAATGCAAAAACATAAAGCTTCAGCCATTGTAATGGCATTTTTTTTTACAACTAGCTGATTGTAGTTTTGATGGTGGTTGTTTACTATTAAAGTTTGATTGCGGAGACTCTCAAATATTAAATGTTTTATTAATTAAATATATCAATATTGGAAAATGTCATCTGAACCAACTTCATTGTTTCTCTAAATATGGGGAGAGAAGATTCACACAGACATTACCCAACCTCTACTTTATATAGTGTTTTAAGAGACAGATGTTACATATGCTGAGCTGAGCTCAATGGTTTTGGGAAATATCATATTGAAATATCCTAACACAGCTGAAGAAATCCAATTCTTAAATAGATCTTCTCACATAATGATATGAGGAGTACACTGGTGGATATGGTTTAGAAGATGAGAAGTAATACAACTAACATGGAACAAGATATTAGTGACAGCATTAATATCTATTAATATCTGACTATGCTAATAGTGACAACTGACAAAATCCAGTACAGAATTTGGATTTAAAGAATGACATTAACAGTGTGCCAAATTGAAGCCAACAGCCTAACTTCTTTTGTTCATCTGAATTTACAGTCAACAGTCAATCAAAGCCCACTGATTCAGTGAGTTTGTTTTCATCTAGGCTAATAATAATGTACAGACTAATGAATGCTAGAGATATGTTAAACATTTTAATTACCTATTTGTTTTCTTTTTTTTTTTAAAAAAAAGTGCTTATTTATTGAGTACAGACAATTTACCTTTTCAGAAACAATCTGCCAATTGTTTTACTAGCCCAGATGCTGCAAAGGAGTTTGTTTTCTGACAATCTGTTCATAAAGAATATTTGCAACAGACAACAGGTGATCACCATTTGGTGACTGAGATTAAACCATGGCTTTAAAAGCAATAAACCTTCTGAGGATATGATTCAGCTGCTCACACATATTACAAATAGCACAATGAAAATTATAATTGATTCTTGATTCTTTCACTGGACTCTTAAGGTAATGAGAAAGCTGCAAATAACATATGGCAAAGAAAATGTCAGGAAAATGCTATACAGGAAGTCTATGTTTGACTTACAAACATAGAAACATCTAACTTATAATTGACTCATAGTTAAGAACAGGGACAAGAAATCATGAACTGAGAGAAATCCACCCCTCGGAAGCGAGATTAACTATTGGAAGTGTTATCATTGGGAAAAGGTGTCTAAACTGAAGTTTTATCACCGATGCTTGTTTCCACAATAAGCTAATTTTTTTCAAAATTCAATTATCACAGAAACAGAAAGTTAGGTGAAATCTTCTGAACAGGGGCACAGGCAGCAAAACAAATTCACCTCTATGATACACACACACACACACAAATATACCTATTTTGACTTACAAACAAATGCAACTTAAGAACAAACCTACACAACCTATCTTGTTCATAACTTGGGGACTGCCTGTATGATATGGAGTACTCTAATTTGGTAAAATTGTGTAATTTGGCTGTGATAACCTACCAAAAATATATTAGAACACATTAATACTACAGTGACATATACCGCTCCCATAATTTTCTGCATCCCAAGATAAATAATAGAACAAGCTAATTTCTCTGAGATGTAATATTAAAAATCACTATCAGAAATAACCGTAACAGAAACATCCTCATTCCCATGTCTTACCTTTGTTGTGCTAAGGTATATATCAAAATACCCATATTTACTTGAGTCTAATGCACTATCGAAACTAAAGCATATCTCAATTTTCAAAACCCTGAAACCTAAAAAAGTATTTGCTGGTGAATGTAATCTGCAGTAGCAAAAAGTGCACTTTTTGTAATTTGGACAAATAAGGTGCAAATTGCAGTGGCTGCATGTTTATAATTCCTTCTTTAAAAACAAAAGTGTCAGAACACCAAAGCTTTCAGTAATGTAAAAGAAAACATTGGGGTACATCTATGTTGTAGAATTAATCTACTTTAACTTTAATAGGAGCTCCAGGCACTCCTGAAGTAGCTCCCCCTTTTGCTTTGGCTCAGCACAAATTGAATTAGCACCCTAATTTTGGGAAGGTAATTTAGCCAAAAAAAGGTTAGCATTAGATTCAATTAAACATGGTAAGTGCTTTCGTTTACATAACTCCCTTCCTGAATCCCCTTTTATTTCTTTCCTGTCCCTCTAGTATAAGCTCCATACTTCAAGTTCACTCGCCATCTTGAGGGCTATATATGAACAGGATAAAATAATATACAGACTAATGAATTCTGGAGATATGTAAAACAATGGCAAAATAAAATGCCATTCTGATAACATAGAGGAATTTGGCATCTTTCAAACGACTCTCAAAAGAATTATCAGTATCCCTCTGTTATCATTTTGCCTCCAGGGCATATTGGAGCAAATTCCTTTATCATCTCTGGTGGCCCATGTTTTACAATATGCTTATGTATGTACCCATGAGCACATGCACACACACTTTTAGTGGATGTTAGTTGAACAAAGTATAAAATAGGAAGTTGGACATGTCTACACTATGATAATACTGTAGGACATGGTTACACTATGAACTACATGGTACAATATTCTGTTTCACCATGAAACCAATTCTTGTTATACATGGTATTCAGAAATAGGAAAAATCTCCCATACCCTTCTGTCATAATCTGATAATAACCAGTAAGGACACTATTACCTTGTGCATACCTGTCTTGTACACAAGTGTCAGTATCCATGATGTCATTCTGCTAGCTTTCACTGAAGGTATGGTAAGAGAAACTATTATTTTATTTATGGTGCTAACAGCTTGTCAGTTACTGATATCCTTGTGAATCCTAAATCTGTTTTCAGTGAACTGGAAACATATTAGATAATGGGTTGTTTATACACTGTAAATCTACTTTCAGTGAGTTGGAAATGTGTTAGATAATGGGTTGTTTATGAGTTGCAAATCTGTTCAGTGAGCTGAAAATTTGTCAGATAATGGACTGTTTATGAATTCTAAATCAATATTCAGTGAGTTTGAACTATGTTTGATAATGGCTTGTGCATGAGTAGTAAATCTGTTTCCAGTGAACTGGAAACTTACTAGATAATAGGTGTCTTCTAAATAGTAAATCTGTATCCAGAAAGCTGAAAATATGTTAGAAAGTGGGGTGCTTGTGCATTGTAAATCTGTTTTAGTGAACTGGAAACTAGTTTAACAAAAGACTTCTTATAAGGCATTAAATTTGGTTTCTGAGCACAAGGAATTACATGGTAGACTCTTCATAACCAGTGAAAATTTGTTTTTCTGGTAAACTAGTGATAAGTCAATCTCAGAAGGTGTTACTGGGAGACACCTGTTCAACCCCACAACCATTGTCTTGTGGAGTTCCTCAGGGCTCAATACTGTCTCCCATGTTGTTCAACATCTACATGAAGCCGCTGGGAGAGATCATCCAGAGTTTCGGGGTACGATGTCATCTGTACGCAGATGATGTCCAACTCTGTCACTTGTTTCCACCTACTACTAAGGAGGCTGTTCAGGTCCTGAACCGGTGCTTGGCTGCTGTGACGGTCTGGATGAGGGCGAACAAATTGAAATTGAATCCAGACAAGACAGAGGTACTTCTGGTCAGTCGCAAGGCTGTATAGGGTTACAACCTGTGTTGGACGGGGTCACACTCCCCCTGAAGACACAGGTTCGCAGCTTGGGTGTGATCTAGGATTCGTCACTGAGCCTGGAACCCCAGGTTTCAGTGGTGACCAGGGGAGCATTTGCACAGTTAAAACTAGTGCGCCAGCTGCGCCTGTACCTTGGGAAGCCTGACTTGGCCACGGTAGTCCATGCTCTAGTCACATCCCGTTTAGACTACTGCAACGCTCTCTACATGGGGTTGCCTCTGAAAACTGCTCAGAAGCTTCAAATGGTCCAACGATCGGCAGCCAGGATGCTAACAGGAGCAGCACTCAGGGAGCATACCACTCCTCTGCTGCGCCAGCTCCACTGGCTGCCAATTTGCTACCGGGCACAATTCAAAGTGCTGGCTTTAGCCTTTAAAGCTCTAAACGGTTCTGGCCCGACCTACCTGTCCGAATGCATCTCCTCCTATGAACCAGTTAGGACATTAAGATAGTCTGGGGAGGCCCTGCTCTCAATCCCGCCGGCTTCACAAGCACGCCTGGCGGGGACAAGAGACATAGCCTTCTCAGTGGTGGCCCCTCGGCTGTGGAACACCCTTCCTGCAGATATTAGATCGGCCCCCTCTTTGCTGGCATTCCGGAGGAAAGTAAAGACCTGGATGTTTGAACAGGCATTCGACTAAGCAGTGTAATTGATTGACTGATTATTGGAATACGGAATAATGGATAATGAGTTTTGAATTCTGATTTCACTGACTAGACCAGATGGATTTGTTATATTGGTGTATTGATGTTTCTGATGCTGATGTTAATGATGTTAATGATGTTAATGACTTGTGATGCTTTTGTTTTTAAATGCATAATGATTTTGTATCCTGTAAATCTAAACTGTTGTAAACCGCTCTGAGTCGCCTAAGGGCTGAGAAGAGCGGTATACAAATAAAGTAAATAAATAAATAAATAAGGACTGAAATAATGGATACCGTTGTTTTTGATATTTTGATCAGATACAATGTAATAGTTTGAATGGAATATAACCATATTTGTAATTAGTGAAACAACAAATCCAAGCTCATATTTTTTCAGCTGAAACCAGACATGAAAGTAATTGTCATCATACATGGCATAATTTTCAGAATTATGAAAATATTTCCCGTAATTTTTTATCATAATCTTATAATAATCACCCAAGGAGACTATTCATTTTTCCTCATCACAGATTGATGGGTTGAATCTCAGAACAAGGCAGGCAAACCAGCACCAATGGTGGTATGCACATCTTGCTTCCAGTCTGTCTCCTCACGTTAAACTCATTCCCTACTGTTGACAGGAAAAAAAAACACCAAGAGCTGACAAACCTAGAATATTCCTGTCACCTACCTGATTCTGCTCCTTGTGTAAACATGCCAGCAATGAAGTGATGTAAGGGGGCAGGATTCTTCTCCTCTCCCTGCTCCCCATTGCTATTCCTGAGCTGTCTGTTTTGTGTTTATTCAATATTTGTAATATTTTAAAATATTTTATAGGGCTGGGCGGTTTGTTTCGTAATTTCGTAATTCGTTAAAAATTCGTTATTTTTTTTATAACGAAGCGATAATGAACCATTCAGGAGCAACTAAAAAATGAAACGAATTTTTAAATTCGTTTCGTAATTGTTTCGGATTCGTTTTGTATTCATTTCGTTTTTGTTTTGAAATCGTTTCGTTATTATTTCCGCATGTCTGGGGCAAGTTTTATAGTTGTTGTTTGTTTAATCAGTGAAAAAAAATTATAAATATCACACCAACAGACAACAACAGAGGGAGAGGGAAGCTTCAGAAGTTCCCCCTGTCCCATTTGGAAGTTTTTTAGCGTATTGCGCGGTTGCGTCCGCCATTGTTTCGTAATTGTTTCGTAATTGTTTCGTAATTGTTTCGTATTGTTTTGTAATTTACGAAATTTTGTAAATATCGAACTTTTTAAAAGAAAAAATTCGAAATTCTTTTAAAAATCGAAATGCAAAAACCCCCTAAAAACAAATCGATTTTAGAAAAAAAAATTCCGTTGTTACCCAGGCCTAATATTTTAATGTTCAATGTTTAAATTGCCTTTTTGTCAACCATTGCTGGAATTGCAAAACTACTTTCAAAAAGAAATAATAGTGTAATAAATGTGGTAAGCCAAGGTTACAACAGTATGCAGAAATATGATACTGGAGCAAGGCATTTGCAAATTGGTATGATTAATAGAATGAAGAGGGGTAGCAAAACAAAGGTGTTCATCCTGGTGTGTATCTACTATTAGGGCTGGGCAACCATGGAAAAATTTGTTTCTAAACTCGATTCGTTTTTAGGGGGTTTTTGCGTTTCGATTTTTAAATTAATTCCGAAATTTTCCTTTAAAAAATTTCAATATTTATGAAATTTCGTAAATTACGAAACAATTACGAATCAATTTCGAAACAATTACGGATCGATTCGTTAATGGCGGGCGCGATCACGCAATACGCTATAAAAATCTCCAAATGGGACAGAAAGCTTCCCTCTCCCTCTGTTGTTGACTGTTGGTGTGATAATTTATTTTTTTTCACTGAGAAAACAAACAACGACTATAAAACTTGCACCAGACATGCGGAAATAATAACGAAACGATTTCGAATCAATTACGAATCGATTACGAAACGAATTGAAAAAATTCGTTTCGTTTTTTAGTTGCTCCTGAATGGTTCAATATCGCTTCGTTATCAAAAAAATAACGAATTAATAACAAATTACGAAATTAACGAACGAAACCGCCCAGCCCTATCTACTATCAATGATCATGTGACTTCCATGGAATAGCAGATTCATGTGATAGTCCTCAAAAGAAGTAGCTTCCTGAAAGCTATTTCAGCCAAAAATCAAACCAGGAACACCCTGGTTCCTAGCATAGGCCCCTTCCACACTGCCCCTATATCCCAGGATCCGATCCCAGCTTATTTGGCAGTGGAGACACATATAATCCAGTTTAAAGCAGATAATCTGGGATAAGATCCCTAGATAAAGAGCACTGTAGCATGGGGTCATAGTCTCTAATATGTTTCATGTAAAACTACATGGTGAAATATTTTTGTTTAATATTTTCAGTTGAAACTAAACCATGAAAACAATTGTCATTATACATGGCATTCACAATTATGAAAATATTTCCCATATCTTTCTGTCATAATTTTATAATAACCACTAAGGACACTATTACCTTGTTCACACCTGTCTTGTACACAAGTGTCAATATCTATGTCATTCTGCTAGCACATACATGATAATATACTTGGAGAGCAAAGAGGCACTAAATGAAGCAGAAATGAGGCAAGTTAAGAGAAATTCTCTTTGTTGGGTTCAACAGGATTTAAAAGTGATGAAAATTGTCAGTAGATCATGCACAATAAAAGAAGTTACGCTTTACCAGAATACCAATACTTCTTGTGTTCCTCCGGCAAAGATTGGGACAAAATACCATCACTTTTTTGGACTATAAATGTGTCACTATGTGAGAAAGGATGTACCAATGGTTCCTTTTCACTAAATGGGCATAGAAAACTGAGAGAATATAACCACCAGACAAAGAATGTAAAGCCCTTAGATTAGATAACATAACTTATTGGGTTTTTTTTATGTTTAGGATGTAGTAGCATTATTCTAGAAAAAATATTTTTAATCTTTTGTTGTTGATGGATTTTTTGTTTTTGTATGTTTGCACACAGGTTTTGTTTTAATCTGTCTAAATGAAAAAGAAAAAAAAACCAAAAACCAAAAATGACAATATTTCAATTCATGATTTATTGCTTTTTTAAAAAGTGGATTTTTGAAAAAAGAGTTTACTTACTTTCCACGATAACCTTTCTGCCAGTCCAATCATCTTTAATAAGTTGTATATTTCCAAAATGTGCATCACTGAAGAAAATTCTGTTAGTGCCACCTCCTTTCTGATTGTAATCAAAAGCCAGTGCTATTACATTTTTTAAATACTCTGGATTTTCATAAGGCTGCACTGGTGAATTTAAGTTTGTTTCATCAGATATATGTATAGTTTTTAGTATTGTTCTTCCTGAATAAAGCAAGTAGCCATCATGTCTCAAGCACGAAGCTCCATCCTCTGCTAAATAGCCATGTGCACAAACACATGTTTTCTGCATATTTCCCCGATAGAGACAAAGTTGTTGACATCCACCATTGTTCTTGGCACAAATACTGGTTCCTGAAAGGATGATAAATAATAATAATAATAATAATAATAATAATAATAATAATAATAACTGTAACAACAACTGAAGCAGCAATTCCACTTTCTATAATTTAACATTATGTGTTCTTTTTGGTGATGCTTTAGCTCACATCACAAATCTATCTTTGATACTTGCACTGACAATAATAATCATTTTGCAGCTCTATTGAACTAATTATTCACATGATTAATTATTAAATAATTATATATTAAAATTAAATAACCCTAGTAAGGTTAGGGTAATCCTTTAATAATTATAATTTTAAAAATTCAGCTAGTAAATATGTCCAAAAGCTTTATAAAGGGAAATATTCATTTTTCTTAATGTTATAGGAGCTGGATTAGAAATAAAAAATGAATTAGTTTTAATTTCAAATGAACTTGGAAATGCTGCCTTAGAATTCAAATAAGGCTTTATCACCAAAATCAATAGTAATTTTTATACACTTTTTATGACTTGGTCTTATGTCTTTTATAGTGTCCTCTAATATATTTCAGTTGATAGAAACTTCTTCTGCCAACGGAAACAAAGCATACCTGCTCATTCTGAAGCCCTACCATACACCTAAAATCTGCTCAGAAGGGCTGGGAAATCATTTGGCTTACACTAAGAACAGGCTCACATCAATTTAAGCCATTGCCTTTGACTAACAGAACAATTTCTGCTAGCTAGCTACACAAGAGCTACAGAAGATCTCTTACCCTGTGGAGTTTTGGTTACTTCCCTAAATGGTTCAGGTCCTGTTTATCTTTGTCACGACATCCCCCCCTCCCCCCCCCCCATGAACTGTCACAGGCTTTAAAATCTGCCGGGGAGGCTCTCCTCTCAGTCCTGCCACCATCACAAGCACAGTTGGTGGAGATGAGGGAGAGGGCCTTCCTAGTGGTAGCCCTTCAGCTCTGGAATGCCCTCCCCAGGAGATTAGGCAGGCTCCCACACTGTCCTCCTTCCATAGGGATTTGAAGGCATGGCTTTTCAAACAAGCTTTTAAAGAATGCTTAGTCTCTAGTTGTCCTGTGCAGAGGTCGCACATCCTTGCACTTTATCCTATACCCTGTCTCCATTGTTGCACCTTGACCTTATTGCATTCCTATTGTTTACAGCTTGGCTTATCACCACTGGTTGGTGACGTCAATTTTATTGAGAATGAATTGATGTTTTTATATGTGAATGTGCTTTATTTTATTGTATTTTATATTGTGCTTCATTTTTATGTTTTTAATGCAATCATATTTATATAAAAACATGCAAAGCTATGTCATATTTTCATTGAGTTGCTCTGTCCTGTTTAGCCATTAATTTCAATTTTAGCATCTTTAAAGTTTATTTTGATCTTTTATTTAAATGGGTTTGCCTCTACTGCTTTTTAAAATTGTTTTATTGGTTTTTCCCACTCCCTCCCTCCCCTCCTTGTACATGGGTTTGCCTCTACTGCTGAAATAAGAAAAGCGTAGTATATACTTTCTTCTGTCTCCCAAATTCTTGGGTAGAGCACTGTGAGATCAGATGGGAATTAGCCAAAACAAACAAACAAACAAGCTATTCAGTATCTCCAGTGGTATCTGCTGCTGAGTATAAGACTTTAAATTTGCAGACACCCCACTAAGAATGCCTATATGTCTCATTTTCCCCATATACCAGTAGTTTAAAAATTGAGGATAAAAGAATACAATTAGACTGCAGATCAATTCATTCACCCTATCTTGACCTGAAAGGTAACAAGCAACTACTGATCATCTTTAACATTTGTTCTGTGGGCATGTTTGGCCATTTATTTTTTTAATAATTCTGCCAATTATTGTTCAGTATAATAGTTCCCACTTCCTTGAAAAAAAAATCTATTTGCATGTAGGAATGCATTTGGCTGAATTTTAATGGATAAGAAACCATAGGCACAATTCACAGATATTTACCAATGCTGATGTAAGCCAATGAGAAAATACACAAGCACTGACAAACCCCAGGCTTATTTTTAGCTGCATACTACACAAGCCATAAACTGTTGCCAAATTATCACACAAAAATAATGACTTGCTCTTGTGTGTTTAATACAGCAAGTTGATATGCAGAATGTAGCACTCTAATGGTGTAGAGATGAACACTATTACCTTCTAATTGTTGAAAAGCAAATAATTGTTAAAGGTCCAGCTACAGGGGCCAGTTTTAAAAGCTGGCAGATATAATCATGATACTCTGGCAATGTTTTTCATCTGGTTGGGAGGTTTCATAATTGCCCTGGCACTATAATCTGAAAGCTAAGAATGGAATAGTTCCCGTGGTAAGGTTTCAGCATGGCCTTTGGTACTAAGGTGTGGTTGCATCTGGCAGTTTCTCAAGTCGCTTTTGACACGATTAAAAAAAACTGGCATGAATATGTTTATGGAGTTGGTAATAATCAGATACCTATGTAGTGTTCTTGTTTGAAAGATAGTTTCTTTCAGTAGAAGAGAGTCGATTTGTAAATCACACTGCAGGTCTCCAGTGTCTTTAATTGCACAAGGCAGCACTCCTTGCCAAGTAAGTGGATAATTGAACACAATTCCATGAGCCTCTACATGCAAGACTGCAAATTTGTACAATATGTGCACAGCAAGATATTTTCTTTTGGCACAAGCCAACCAAATTAAGCACTTTGAAGTCCATTGATTTAAATAGTTGAAATGTATCCTGAAAGAGTTCTTAACTTTGGTTGGTTCATCTGTTCCTTCTGAAAGTAGTGACTGCTCTGTACTAAAACATTTTAAAAGACAGTTACCAATGAACCATGGAGTGTCTTTTTGAAATTGCACCACTGAACAAATGGTATCAGTACATTTGAGTGTCTAGTTACTCAGTGTGACACATTCAGCCTAGAGTGAAACCAATTATGTAAGTTTATTTTTTTAAGTAAGCAAGAAGAACAAAATTGTTTGATGTTATACCCCTGAAATAATAAGACTACACATGTGCATATTAGATGAAAAAAGGACAATTCTATTTAAAATTAAGTGTATAACTTCTTGGAGATCTGTGAAAAGGGGAGAGACCTAACATGGGGCCAGTAGGTGTCTTTCCCGAATTACCTCTCCTGTTTGCTCTGGGCAATAACACCTTAGCCTCAAGGATAAATACAATCAGTGGGTTTCTCTGCAGCCTGTTATACGTTGGAAGGCCAGCCCAAGGCTCCAGCCTTGGACTAGTTCTCACAACCACTAAGGCCAACCCCAAGGTTTGTCCTCTTTTCTGTCCCATGAAACTTAGAGATGGTTTCAGAAACCAAATGGGTGCCTATAGGTGCTGAGCATAACTAAATTTATCTCTACTATTACTTGTCAAATGACACCTATTTATGGCACCACCATATGCAAATTGTCAAAGTCACTGTCTACACTCAAGGGTAAATAAAACAAAGTTTAAAAGGGGTAAAATTTCCTACCAACCCCCTAAGCAACCAATAAAATGGAACTATACCAGAAGTGGGCCAAAAGATGTGAAAAGTGAGGGAGAAAGAAGGCCCACATTTCCCCTTCCCTGGACAACAACCCTGTATGTTCTCTTCTCAAAGGGAGGGTATCAAAACTGCTACCAATGATCCAGCTTGGAGCAGGAGGTGTTTCTTTAGGCAGAAACAATGCTGTGTTCATGCAATAAGTCAAATATTTTGAAAAACTGATTTCTAATACTGAATTTTTAATAAACCATAAAGGTTGATATATTGCATTGAGATATGACAGTATATTAGCAAAGTGGTCAGTAATTGGCCTTCCTTCCAAGATATCTCATTCTGAATGTATATGTAGAAATAAAGGTAAAGGTAAAGGTTACCCTGACATTAAGTCTAGTTGTGTCTGACTCTGCGGGGTGGTGGTCATCTCCATTTCTAAGCCAAAGAGCTGTTCATAGATGCCTCCAATGTAATGCAGCTGCATGGAGTGCCGTTAGAAATAGATATTGCAAAATCTAAAAACATTAGAAATACAAAATGCTTCTGGTCTCAAGCATTTTGGATAAGGGATACTCAACCTGTATTCACATTCAACAACTACAGATATTGCCAGAAGTAATAAAGATAAATAAAAAACATCAGAAATCTGGTAATCTGTAGGTAATTGTGAATTGGTCTCCATTGTAAGAAGATACAGTTTAAAAATACAGCCTTGTAATTCAAACAGGAACAGAAGTGCAATAAAAATCAGCTCCTGTAAAACAGCTTCAAATCATAAGCCTCCCCCAAAACATACATTGTAACTTTTCATAATGATAGAAAAATAAGTTTCCTCCTTCTCCTATTTTACACTGCCAATATATCAGCCAACTTTGAGAAGGTAGGCAACAGAAACAGTTTTTCCATTATCAAATCCAAACCACAAAACATCTTTTTAGAATGAGAAAACAAAACCCACTTGTCTGCAGTATTTATTTATCTCTATAAAACATACACCACATAGCTTCCTTTGGCAAGCACAACATTTAAAAAGGTGAAACTATTGACAGACAAATCTGAAAAATACATTTACTACATATATTTATATATAACTATCATGATTTGTTCCCCACATAAAATTGGGAATCAGTAACAACATGCAGCACAAACCCATTTCTAGTTTTAAAAATCCACAACAGTTTATATAAACATGAATATAAAAATATGATGTGAAGGCACCACTGTAAAGTCTTCTGACTAAGAAAATATTCCTCAATTCCACACCTCTAGCCATGTGGCAGGAAAGGACCAAAAACTATCCACTCAAGAATTAGCAGTAGTAGACACATAATGGAAATATTCATCACATCTAATCACATCTTCTAATAGGATTTCATCTCTCCATGTAGTTTCAGTTTGATACCTATTTGTAATAACCAATGCAATGTTCAACTGGGACTCAAAATCTGTAAATGCTTAAGGAGGAAAATATACCAGACATATTTCTCTCCTCTATTAAATCCTTTTCTCCAGTCAGACTCACACCAAAACTTGGATCATTTTTCTGACAGCAGAAGTATGCAATTTCTGGCTGTTTCAATTCCATGCCAATGGAGATCACAGTGAAGAAATCAGAATAAGACTCTGAAGGACAGCTATGAAGGAACTATGCAAAAACTTCAAATGTAAAGATATATAATTGAATACTAAAGTTAGATTTGTTTGTGTTATTGTGTATCCAATTTCTATGTATGCTGGACAGTAAAGAAAATTGCTAGGAAGAAAATAAACTCATTTGAAATGTGGTGTTGGAATAGAGGTCTATGGATAACAAGAACTTCTAAAATGATAAATTAGTGGGTCCTAGAGTAAATCAACTGAAGTCTCTCTAGGGGGCTAGGATTGTCATATTTTAGACATACCATGACAATGAATGATTCACTAAAGAAGAAATACTCCTTGGTAAGATAGACACCAGTAGGAAAAGAGAAAGATCACATTCCAAATGGATAGACTCAATCAAGGCAGCCAGAGCAGGAGATCTCTCATTTATAAGATCATTCAAATCAGAGTAGACTTAACGGCCATAAAAACAGAAAGGAAATGACCCTGAAGAGCACTTAAAATGTGTTTGCCCCAGCACAGTTCTCCAGAAGCAGGACAGTTGCATTGCAGAGGTTTGCTACTATAGAAAAGAGGCAGTTTTAGTTTAAAATTAAGCTAAAATGAATGTTGCTACATACTGTTTGGGGTTGTATGTTGTTTGAAATACCTAATGATTTCACTCCAAATTATTGTTAAACTATAAGAACTGTTCTCAATCTGAAGACATTATCAGTCTCCTAAATAAGAGAAATATGGCTTTATAACATCTGCAGGATAGACCATATGTCACCACTAAGGGTTTTTTTTTCCTCCCCCCCCCCCCAATTTTTACCATAGAATACGAGAAACTCTAGTTTTGAGGATCCTCAGCAAATTGCTGAAATGACAGTATTCTATAAATATATGTCAGGTTTTTAAATATGCTGACTCTTGTGATTCAATTATAATACAAAATGTTTTTAGTTCTAGGCCGTACCATTCAGGTTACTTCATCTTCCAGATTTTTAATCAGGTTAACAGTGAAGCCGGTATGCATATGTATGAAACAAATATATTTTGTCTAGTTGTTGAATGTATGTTAAAATGTATGAGTAAAAACAACATCTGAATGGTCACAGTCATATGCTTGTATTGTCCTGATTTTCTAGTTACTAGTGTCACTGTAGTTTGGGACCTGGAAGTCATAAGACTAAGGATGCAAATTTTCAATTACTGTGTTTTCCCAGGACAAAAATGACAGGAAAAAAATCTGCAGCCACTGAGAAAAGCTGCAATGAGGAAATATTATGAAATATTTGTGTACAATTTTCCCCTAAAAATATTATTGAACCAAAATAATATTTTGTACACAAAACAGATATTTTGTATTTTTGCTGATAAAGAAAAAAAGGTTAAGCTATCTTTTCTCCCCCATGAAGAGATGAAAAATTTCATGATGGTTGAGAATTATTTCAATAGAGTATCTCAATCAAAGAAAAGAATATTTGGGAATATTATATACACTTCTGTTATTGGATGTTTTGGGAAGGGGTGGTATCTAAAAATACAACAATAGCACCAATATTAGCAAGAAATTACTCATCTCTAGAATACTGTCCTTGAAATTTCTTGAAGTCAAATAAGATCTTGGGATAGGCAAATTCCCTAGCTTGTTTTGCACTTGCCATCACAATTTCTTCAATTAAATTTAAAAAGAAAAAAAGCAATCAGATTATCAGGGGAAGAAAGGATTATTTTTCCTTTGCACCATGAATGAAAGTCTGAGGTGTCTCCCCTTTTCAGGGGAGAAAAGGGTTAAGGTTTTTCTTTGAGGCTGGGACGGACAGTCCACAATAGCTGCTACATTCTCCAAAACTCATGGCGAAAACATATTTCTTTTACTACATAGTAAAAAGTGTTTTCTCAATCTGATAGAAAGCACATTCATAAGACAAAAGACAGAGAAAGATGGGAAGATTTTTTTCCCCATTTAATATAACTTTGACACAACTTCAGATTGGGTTTGGTTTGGGATGACATTAAGACAATGCCATATGGTAAAATGTGTTTTTATTAGTGTTCGGGGCAGCAATTCCCAAACTTTGCCCCGCATAATCTTAGAGTTCCTCAAAGCCTTTTAAAGGTTCCACACAAGTATTTTTTAAAAAGATCTAAAAATAAAACCACAAGAGGCCATTTATTTAATGTACAGTTTTCATAGCAGCTATTTGTGCTACAACTATTGCTACCAGGTACATAGTTTCAACATTTTACAACAAGTGTTTCATACGCAATGAATTTTTCATGTTTGATTCCAAAATTGTTTTTGATTTTTTTTCTTTCTTGTAGTTTTTGAGATGAAAGACATTTGGGATATTGGGATATTATTCATAAAATACCAGAGTAAATTTTACTCAAAAACTAAATGTTATATAGGAAATTGGGAGACATATTTTAATTAATATAAAATGACCCAGAATATATTTTGAACAAATTAGAGACAAAGTTAAGGCTCCATGAAAATTAAATGTCTTCTGAAAATTCTAGGACTGCAAAAGATGAGAGTCATTGGTCTAGAGCAGTGTTTCTTAGCTTGTGGGTCCCCAGGTGTTTTGACCTATAACTCCCAGAAATCCCAGCCAGTTTACCAGCTCTTAAGATTTCTGGGAATTGAAGGCCAAAACATCTGGGAACCCACAGTTTGAGTACCTCCAATGTGGCTTACCAACTGGTAATGTAACATCCTTAATCATACTGCAGTGGGCGGAAAGATCTAAGTTTGTTGTAACCAACTTGTGAAAGATTCAACCCCTATCCATGCAATCCCAACTCCACAGAGTGGCCATTTTGTGCATCCCCAAGTGTCCGTTTTGTTATAGATTATGATATCTCCAAGAAGCTTCCTCAAAAATATGATAGCGGTTTCAAGTCCTTAGGTGATTCTGCAATAGCACTTTTTAAAAAATGCATATTGATTCCTTGCATTCTTATCAGGAGAGAACTAAGAAAGGGGTTTCATGTCACAAGGATACAAGAACTCTATCCTTATGCCTTTGCTGTAAAGTCTTTGAGCTTTTAATAGTGTGAATACATTACTTCATATCCATGCAAGCACTGTGGATCTTACAAATGGCACCTCATATAACACTAACATTAACCACTCAGATGATGGTAATAGTTTCTTGGTGGTGAAACATGTATTTATCTCTCCCAGTGATGCAGAAAATGAATGTCAATGCTATATTATCAGCTTTGATGGAGCTGAAACACATAGGTTTCTCAATTGCTACAATGAAGAGAAAATCTTCTAACAAAGGTGTATATGTAGCAAGTTAGGATGGGAATGTGTTGATTCAGAGATAGAATAACAAGCCATAGATGATGATGATGATGATGGTGATGATGATGATGATGGTGATGATGATGATGATGATGATGACGACAATGACGACGACAATGATGATGATAATCTTTATTTCTATCCCACCCCATCTCCCCAAAAGGACTTGGTGCAACTCATAAAATGAGTAAAACACAATAAATAATATATACAAAGTAAATGAAAAATTAATAAGAAAAACCAATAAAACAAAATAACTATTAAACAATAAACAATAAAACATTAATTAAACACATTTGAAGCATACTAGTTCCATAAACAAGTTAATTAAAAGCCAAAGTGCCCAAGTGTATCCATAAAAACAAAGACCTTGTCCACATTAGGGGTTACTAATCATTTTCAAAGGCTTGCTTAAGTGGCCAAGTCTTTACTCCTTCTTGAAAGTCAGGAGGGTGGTTACTTGTCTGATTTCCCTGGGGAGGTCATTCCAAAGCTGAGAAGGCCCTCTCCCTTGTCCCCACCAACTTTACTTGCAATGGAGGCAGGATCGAGGGGGGGGGGGGGGCTCCCCAGCTGATCTAAACACCCAAACAGGTTCATAAAGAGAGATGTGGTCATGTAAATAGGCAGGACCTGAACTATACACACACACACACACACACACACACACACTTATTGTAGTTTTCTACCAAACAACCACTCTAAAGATACTGCTGGTGCTAAGTCCAACTAAAATAAAAACTCCCATCTGAAAATAACAGATCACTTCACTGCATATCCATGATGTGCAATTGCATTAATGTGGGCAAAGTACAAGGTGTTGATTGCTATCTTTAAAACTCTCCATCGTTTGAGTCCAGATACCTACACAATCACATTCTCCCATGCAATCTTCCACATACACTCAGGACCTTTGAAGAACATTAAATTCAGTCAGCCAGAATTTTATGCTGATCACCTTTCCCCTCAACATCTCTTATTTAGCCACTCCCAAATTGTGGAATGACCTTCCAGATTAAATTTGACATCTGGATATGCTGTCTGGATTTAAAACAGCGCTAAAATGAATCAAAATGATTTTACAATATAAGGTTTGAATTTATGAATTATTTTAATATTATGCTATTTTAATTGGTGTTTTAAAATTGGTATTTGCATTTTAATTTGATGTTTTCCACCACGGCTTACGAAGGGTTAAAGAAAAGTGCACATCCTGGCTTCTTGACACCCAGCATTGCAAGAAAGTAATATATTACTTGTTGAATGTTTTTAATAATTTGAAAAGAAGAAAAAAAATCCCAAACAATTCGAATTTTTGGGCATCTCCCTGCCTGCTGTGTTCTTTAATTTTCTTGCCATACTTTTACCAATTTTATTGTATTGCAAAATAATAATGATAATGATAATGATAATAAATGAAATTCATAATTACACCAGTCCTAAAACAATGATCACATTCTCAGACCATTTTCATCTGTTCAGACATTTCCATCATGCTTCCAGAGATATTCATTCTCTTTTTTTCTTATGTGTGTATTATGTACAGAAAATATGGAACTTTCATTACCCATATGTTATTGTTATAAGAGATGATAGGTAGGACAGATGTTCATGGACCTCAACTAATTAACTGGGTTCTTAGTTCCATAGGTAGCTCTATGATTCATTTCAAACATGATGAATAAAAAACAGTACATTTGCACATTCATGTACATTAAGTAATTTGTCTTTGATGTTGGCCTGAATACAGTGAAGCCAGCCTATTAGTTAACTTCCTCCTAACTTTGAATTAAATATATAAACATATTTCTAGTATTTTAGTTTTTTAAAATAAAATATTGGAGTGAGTTTTTAAAGTAATGTACCTTCTATTTTTTCATACCTAATAACAGTAAATAATTAGAGATATAATGGACCACTATATCTGCAAGGGTTTTGGTTCTTTTGGAAATAAAAAAAATGCAGATGATCACAGTTTCTATTAGGAAAGGATGGTGACACAAATGCACACACTTCATTGTGTCCACATTCTCATGACTCTCATTTAATAATATGGGGCATGGCAATCCATGGCAGATGGACATCACAGATCCAGAGCCCATTGATCCAGAGGGACCATTGTAATCGCTTTCAAATAATATAGTGGCCACTTTGCTTTCATGCAGGCCACCAAATAAATATATGTTAAATATTTACATTGTTTCGCAGAGGTTTACCTTTCTCACGGATTCTGTTGAAGACCTTCACTTCCTTCAGGTTTACTCCCAAGCCTGTTCTCATGGACGTAGCCTCTGTGGCATCATTTTTGTTGCCTCGTCTGATGGAACCATTTGCATGAGCTCTGCCAAAAAAATATTGGAGATATCTGACCCACAATTCTAAACTAATTAAAATCAAGTCATTAATTAAAATGCAGGCGACATCTGGATTAACAGAAGGTGAAGAAGCACACTTTTTCTTTGTGACATTGATGTGGTTTAGCTTTGAATATCCAAAGTGCCTTTTCCCTGGAAATTACATGGCTTTGTGGGATCCTTTCTGTGACCTTGCTAAAGAATAGCTAATCCTACAAGGGTGAAGCATCTGGCACAGAAATCACATTTTGAGGCTCAAATGCTTATAGAAAAAATAAATTACCTGTCAGACCAGTAGATGTAAGCCCCAAAGACTGCAACTGAAAAAATATCCACATTGCTCCCTGACAAAACAATCTCCCGATTCCTTCCACTTTCAAGGTCAATTCTTTCTATCTTGTCCATTCGAGCATCACACCAATATAATTTATTTTCCTAAGGATCAATTCAAAAGCAAACTGATAATTGTTTGGTCAGAATGTATAGGAATTTTTGTTATGAAATAGTTGTTTCAGTATGATATATAATTTATGACCTCAGAAGACAGAAAAACAAACCTCAAAGTCCACTGAAATTCCATTAGGCCATGTAACCCCAGTTCCAACAAGAACACTCTTTTCAGATCCATCTAAATGTGCTTTTCCTATGCAGGGTGACTGGCCCCATTCTGTCCAAAATAAATACCTAGAATATGGGGAAAATATGATTAGATCATAAGGTTTTGAAACCAGTGGATCACACAATGCTTATTATGAGCAGAAGGAATCCAGATCTGGCCACCATGGTACAGGCATGTAGTTGGGGGGGGGGGCTGAGGGGCTTCACCCCCCCCCCCCGAAATTTTCATGGTGGTTCGCAAAAAGGCCTTACTGGTGCATTATTTAAACTGTTATGTTTATTCATATCATGATCTGATCACTCTACTCAATATATCCCATATGCATGGGGGTATTTGGGTTATGATACAAAAGGTTTCCTAGGCTAGACCCTCTTTCACTCAGACTCGCCCCCCCCCCGAAATTCAGCCCCCCTGAACTCTCCCCCTGAAAAAATTCAGCCCCCCCCCCCCCGAAACGAAATCCTGGCTACGGGCCTGCCGTAGTAGATGCCTTAGTTACATCCTGTCTGGATTATTGTAATGCTATTGAAGAGTGCTTGGAAACTTCAGCTGGTCCAAAGAGTTGCAGCCAGGTTGCTAAGTAGAGCTGGCTATAGGGAGCAGACAATCCCCCTGTTGAAGTAGCTCCACTGGCTGCCAGTCTGTTTCTAGGCACAATTCAAAGTGCTGGTTAAGACTTTTAAAGCCCTAGTCAGTTTACGTCCAGGCTAGTTGGCCAACCACATCCTGTTGTCTGATCATGTCAGCGAGTGCTGTGGTTTTAGCTTTGAATATGTTTTTATGGATTTTAACTGTGAAAATTTTAATACCATTAATATTTAATTCTGTTTAAATGTTTGCATTTTTGCAGATTTTAAATTATACTGAAAAGCTTTGGTCTCCTTGTGGAGAAAAATAGTGAGGTATAAATAAACGCAACAATAATAATAATATTCATGGAGATGTCCATTATGGATATTTTCATCATCACCTCCTTAATGCAGACTATGATGTAAGAGGCAGGAGTTTGCTAGAGGAGGTAAAAATGGCTTGTGCTGAAAATGATAAGTGAGAATAATGAATTTACAAAGAATTCATCAGTGGTAGTATACAAAACATCTCCGGATTGCTTTTCAAATTATTTTATAATTGTTGACAGATTCTTGAATATCACAAATGTGCATTAGTACTACATTATTCATAAAGACTTTTGTTAGTGTATTAATTAGCTAATAAATAATAATTGATACAGGCTGTCCCTGTATTATTCTGTAAATAAACTATCTTTCCAAATTGAGAATGGACTAGTGAATATAATAAGGCTTCAAAAAATAGCATAGGAGTGAGAATTATGAAGCCCTTGACACATTGTTGGGCAACAGCTTTCAGCAATCCTAGTCAGCATTCTGTTCAATAGATTTGATCAATTGCATGCATACTAATTATTATGTTACCCTTTTTCTGGGTGTACTGCTATAGCTCTTGGCTGGTCCAGACCTTGAGAAATAACAACATATCGAAAGGAGCCATTGAGCCTGGCAACTTCAATAAAGTTGAAGCCATGATCAGTCCAAAATATATTACCTGGAAAAAAAGCAAATTGTTATTTTTCTTGATTTGTAACAGTTCAGTGGTACCATGCTTGTTTGAAAATTTTGCCCAACAGTGCTCATTTTCTTTCTCCATTGAAAGACAAGTATTTTCTTTTTTGAAAACAGCCTCTGTTCTAGTCAACATGATCTTTTCAAATTTGATGATAATTTAATAATATAGTTATTTTCATAACTAAACCAAAAATGGAGACAATAAAAACTGCAAAGCAAACTGAAAGATGTAAACTTTCTTATTACTGAAGGCAAGGCTACATGTGTGAAAAATCTAAGTCATGTCTAAAGATGCAATTACATGGGCCACTGACAATGGAACCAGGCTGGAGTGGCAGTACTCCAGGCCAGCCCTAAGGGTGGATACACTGCTTTTTTTCTGTCCCACTGTGGCATTGCAATGGAGTCCAGACTGTCCAGAGGATCTACACCTGGTTCATTCCTGCTGGATGGCCATCCTTACCTGTGTTGTTCTGGCTTATGTAAACAATTCAGAGATGTGAGATAGAAAGGAAGGTAGTGATTCCTTTCTCTGAATCACACAGGCATGTTTGCTTATATGGGGGAAGGCAACCAGGGATGTCCAGGAGCTCTTTGGAGATCTGTGGCCACAGCTTTGTTGGCAACAATACAGCACAGGTAAGTGACACTATCTTTTCCCATGCTGTAAATCAGAACCAGCTCAACTACCCTGAAGTGCAAGGCGGCCATGGAGATTCAGGGAAGCTCCAAAACATTTTCTGACTTTCTCTAATGCGGGGCACAACTGTGTTAGGTGCCTATGCCCCATGAAGTAAATTCCATGGAACTATTTCCCCCCACTACAGGGTATAGTTCTCATTTCAATATGCCCTAACTTGTAAATAGAAGGGAGGCAGGAAGGGACAAATGACTCAACTTTTAAAAGGTGGTGTCTAGTGATGAAGTTCAATAAAGCTTATGCTATTTTATTGCTTATTTGATCTTAAAGGTACTACTAGGAATGGAAGTAATATTTAAAAATGTTCAGAGAATGGTTGAATAACATTTTTTTAATTGTTACAAAGGCCTAATGAGAAAAATCCTGGGTTAATGCAAATCTTTGCTGTTCAAGACTTATTCTGCACAAAATTTTATGTTTATTTTGTGCGGAAAAGAGCATTTTCTTTACAGGGAACAGATTTTTTGGATGAAAATATTTCAACACATAATTATTCATTCCAGTTCAGAAAATTGTGGAATTAGGGATCTTTTTGAACATGGTTGATTTGCAAGGAATATAGAAATATGGTTTTCCACAAAGAATATGCTCTTTTTTGTGAAAATTTCTTTTCTGTGAAAATTTCTGTACATGAAATTTGTACAGAAGAAACTCTGAATTTCCTTGACAATTTTCCATTTGAAAAGTGAGGGATTTTCAAAGACTTTGAAGTAGCAGGAACAATAATGTTGACATTCTTCATTGTTACATGATCCCTTTAATCTTCTCATAAAGTATTTAAAATCTTTAAAATTAAATAACTTTTTGTACCCGCAATCCAGTCCACTGCAATGCCTTCCACTCTTCCCAAACCATTTGTAATGATATCTTCTTTCCAGGTCTGATCCCTTCTAGCTCTACTTATTTTGTTGAATCCCATGTCTGTCCAATAGATTGTATCATTTCCTATAAAACAAAAATTATATTATCACAGAAAATAACAAAGCTGAAATATAATACAACAATTTGCTTCAAAGAATCTTGTCTCATCCTGTTTTAAAGTCATCATGAAATACATACGGATCCTTTTACACATTTTTGTTGCAACCTTCCCCCAGAGAACTGAAATGATACCAAAAGCAGATTTAAAATATGGCTTGATTTCAAGACCTTGGATTTGCCTTGGAATTTATGCTGGGAGAACATGGGTTTCACATTAAATACATAAATAATATCACAATATGAACCAAGAAGCCATCTCATAAGGTCTACTTACATGCAAAATTTGTCAGCTCTAGACTACTAAGTATCTCAGCCCCTGGCATGTGGGGAGGGGTGGTCAGTCAGATGGGCCACATCAGAGCTGGCAAGGTTCCTAAGAACATGTATTGCCAGATGTCTACAAAAGCATGTGAACAAATCCTGAATTGGGGGGTATCAAATGTGCATACCAAATTCTGACACTGTATAAGTTGAGAACAGATGTTGGTGCCAAAAATTGATTTTGTCATGACTTGTGGACATATCCAACTCCATTTCACTGTGAACCACTCATCCCTCTAAGTTGCTTGCACCAGCCTGTTTGTCTAAGGAAGCAGGAAGGTAGACAAAAGACAAGAAATCAGAAGCCCCTTCAACCAAATGTTCTTCAACATTACTGGTGTTTCTTTGTTCTCCATTGAGACTGATTTCCCCATAACACTGTGATGGCTGAAGAGGCTGTTGATTTCTTACCTTTTACCCACCACCTCTGTTCCACTACACACACCTCCTCCTTGGTTTCCCACTGCCAGTCACTTATTTTTCCCTCCTCCTCCCAAACTTCTCTGAGGAAGCAAGCTCTTCAGTCAAATATTCCTCAGTACCACTGATGTTTCCATGTTTTTTTCAGAGTCTTGTCCACCAAATTACTGTTAAACAGTAGGCTTGGGTAACTACGGAAAAATTTGGTTCTAAACTCGTTTTGTTTTTAGGGGGGCCTTGCATTTCGGTTTTTTTAATAATTCCAAAATTTTCCTTTTAAAATTTTTGAAATATACGAAATTTCGTATAATTACGAATCAATTCGTTATTGGCGGATGCGATTGCGCAATATGCTAAAAAAACCTCCAAATGGGACAGGGGGAACTTCTGAAACTTCCCTCTCCCTCTGTTGTTGACTGTTGGTGTGATAAAACAAACAACAACTATAAAACTTGCACCAGACATGCGAAAATAATTACGAAATAATTACGAAATAATTACAAAATAATTACAAAATAATTATGAAATAAATTGAAAAAATTGTTTCGAATCTAATTTACTCCTCACACTATTCCTGCATGGCTCAATATTGGATCGTAAGCTAATTTAAATACGAATTAATAACGAATTACGAAATTAACGAACAAAACCGCCCAAGCCTATTAAACAGCTGTACATAGTTGAAAGCAGTCCAAAGTCATGAAGGTGGGTTCCTCAGTGTCAGACCTCTCATGCTGCTGGTCTGTTTTCCCCCGACTCAGATGCTGGGTTAAAAAAAAGCCTTCCTCTTCATCTTTGTCCTCAGCACAAGACATGACAGTTTTCCATTCAGATGAACCTCCTCCCTGATGGTGTGGCTCAAGAAGCTGATGATTTTATTGCCCTTTGCTTCCCTTCCTCAGCCACAGACAACCTGCTGCTTCATTAGAGAAGTTTGAGGGGAGGAGCCTCTTGAGCCAAAAGTTTCTCAGCACTGCTGGTGCTCACCATTTGAAAGGGTCTCCACTCAGACTACCACTGTGATAGCAGGTTATGCCTGCCTGCTTTGGCTCCACCATTTGCAGTTGGTTGCATATCTTTTCAGAAAAGTCTGAGAGGACAAGGCAAGCAATCTGAATTCAGACAACCACAGGCAGGTGGTGAAGAGTCAATTGGGAAGAGCCTATCATAGAAGAAGCACTTACCCCGTCAACTCTATTTGTCAGGGAAGGTTATTACAGAGGAGCTGCCACCACTGTCATTCTCCTGCCCAGACATTCAAAAAGGCCAAAGGTGACAATGAGACACACAGATTTATCATTTCTACCTCTGAGTAAGTCGATTACTCCTTTTGGGATCAATTTTTGACATACATGTCTGACTTATACATTTTTATACACTGTATATATGATTAAAATGCATGTAAAAAGGACAAATATTTGTATTTATTCACCTGCATGAAAATCTATACCAACAGCAAAAGAAGTTCCAGATATCGGCATTAATGCATCTGTTTTATCATTTGGATCAAGGGGAACTCCTCTAATTCCTTCATGAACAGAATACATGAGGAATGATTCTATGCCTGAAGAAAACATACACAGAAACATGAAAAATTGCTTAAACAGTCACCATGTGAAATTACAAATACAAAAACTGTTGCTTGGGGCAAGAACAATAAAACATCAGAGACACAATCAGACATGTAGCGATGAGCCAGCTAAAGAGATACAGGAAAAGATGAGGAAAGCAATGAGCTGCATTAGATCCAGGGGGCTCTTTTATGTCCTGCATCTAACTTATTAAGGGGTGCATGAATTACCAAACAGTAAACTAAAAACAAAAGAGCCTACAAATCCATTTCTGGGCCAAAAAAGTTGCATTTCTTATGTTAAAACTGTATGAAGAAGCTTTACAACCAATTTAAAAGGCAAATTATTGCTTCTAAGAGCACTAGATCTCCCCTTCTTGGCCAGAAAAGGGTTGGTTAAGGAATCCTTCAGAAGTTGAGGGTGACAAAAAGATCTTCAGTGAACCACATGCAGACCTAAAGCTGCACTTTGCCGACTTCTACTTTAAAGCATGAAAATAAACTCCTGGAGAGGGGATTGAGAATGTTTTTCAGATGACAAGAATGTAATTTTATGTGTTTTTATTTGCTATTAAAAGTATTGCACAACTCAGAACAGCACAGAACCCTGACTGTTGTCTCAGGTTGCTGGATAAAGAAGATGACAAAGCTAAAGTATAGAAGCACTCACACCACTATGGAATTTATCAGCAGTAGACAGTATTACTTATTATATGGGTTGTTTTATTCTAGCCTTACAGTAGGTCTAAATATACCCTAAATACACTTGATGCCTTCTGATCTTGGAAGCTGAGGATGGTCAGCTCTGGTTAGTACTTTAGTGGAGAGTCAGGTATTGTAGGCTGCATTTCAAAGGAAGGAACTGGTAAAACCACCCACAGGATTTGTTGAAGAAGAAAACCTTTTGAGATTTATGGGTTCACCAAAAATCAACAGGCAAATTGAAGGCACATATACATATAGCTTTATAGTCCAGTTTCAGCAGCAGTGAAGTAGTTTTGAACTCCTGTTTTGGTGTTAAAAAACCCAGAAAAATAACCAGCTAATTATCTTGTTTACTAAATGAGGAAATTCCTGACATCTTTTTGCTACATACAAAGATAAGTTATTCTAAATAAATATTACTTAGTATTTAAGGATGTCTAGGATCTGTTACCCACTGCCTTGCAAATATGATGATTTGTTAACCCAGGAAATTGTTGTCACAAATCATGTCATGCTTTGTAATGAGTAACTTCCAAGATGTGGCCAGGTCACAGTTTATTCTTATTAACCAATAAAGTGAAACACTGTCTGAACATTTATCAAGTATGAGTTTTTTGTGATAATGGCTAAAATAAAATCCATTTTCCAAAGACTAATTAATTACTTGGTGAATGCAATCTACAGACTAAGTAGATCAATATACATATCAATAAAACATAGCATTGATGGTAAAGTCAAGCTCAGCAAATGTAAGGGGGAATCTAGTTGTTATAGTTATCCCGGGTGTTATGAATGCAGTCATCCCTCCACATTTGCGGCTTTGACATTTACATATTTGATTATTCATAGATTTGATTAGAAATGTTTTCTTTAGGAATTACTAGGGGCCCATCCAGATTAAGACCCATAACACAGGAGCTCCCGCAGTTTTTCCTGAGGAGTCCAAACAACATCTCAAGTAAAACTTTGATCCATTCAAAACTAAGCAAATACAAAAATTTAAAAAACAATTACCGGATATACTCGAATATAAGCCGAGTTTTTCAGCCCCTTTTAGGGGGCTGAAAATGCCCCCCTCGGCTTATATTTGGGTGAAGGAGAAAAAGCTGAGGAAAAAAGGCTCTGACGCTGGCTGGTGGAATCCCTGGACTTGTCTTCGCCCCCACAGCTTCCTCTTTTGCTGAATCTGCGGAGAAGCTGCCTGCAGGGCAAGTGAAGGGGAAACGGAGGCATGCACCTCACTCCCTGCACGTCTTGCCACGCGCACACGCATGTCTCCATTTCTTTCCCATTCAAATCACATACAGCCTTTCTTCCTGCTTGTCTTGCTGTGTGCCTGCAAGGAAGAGAGGCTGCATGCGCGTGGAATGGGGAAGAAATGGAGGCGTGTGTGCGCGCATGGCAAGACATGCAAGGAGAGAGATGCACACCTCAGTTTCTCCCCCCATTCGCCATGCACATGCCCTCTGCTCTCCGCATAGCAACCCAGCTGGGTTGCTGTTCGGAGAGCAAGACAGGTTGCGCACAGAGTGAATGGGGGAGAAACGGAGGCGTGCACCTCCCTCCCTGCATGCCTCCATTTCTTCCCCATTCAACGCGCATGCAGCCTCTCTTCCTTTCACGCACACAGCAAGACAAGCAGGAAGAGAGGCTGCATGTGCATTGAATGGGGAAGAAATTGAGGTGTGCAGGGAATTAGGTTAATTTTAGTTTTGAAATTAACCAGTAGCGACTGCATTTCTCACCCTCAGCTTATACTTGAGTCAATATGTTTTCCCAGTTTTTTGTGGTAAAATTAGGTGCCTCGGCTTATATTTGGGTCAGCTTATACTTGAGTATATATGGTAAACAGCATTGTGTGTGTTAGGTTAAAAACACAGTGAAAATCTAATAAATACAATCAAAATGCCTTTCAAAACACCCCCAAAATCCCACCCACAAGCTCCCCAGTAACATGCCCCTTATCTTTTCCAAATGCCAGCAGAAAAAAGTATCAGCCTGCTTGCAGAAGGCCAGCAGGGATGAGCCCATCCTGGTTTCTCTTGGGAGGGAGTTCCAAAGTGTGGGAGAAGCCACCAAAAGGGCCCTCTCCTGTATTCTCACTAAACACACTTTAGCTTTTTAGGTCAAAACAACACTTTGAATTGTGCCCTAAAACTTGTCGGCAGCTAGTGGAGCTGCTGCAACAGAGGAGTTTTTCACTTCCTGTAGCTAGCCCCAGTTAGCAGTTTCAAAGTGCTAAAATTATATGCATTTTTCTTTTGAGGTATTTAATAGTGAATTTCTTAACAAAATAATCTTTGAGGGGTTTTTTTTTTTAAAAAAAAATTTTACCCAGTATTTTAAAAATCCAAATAATTGTACCTTGACATGACATCCGGTTTTTCCTAAGGTTGTAGCCTATTGTACACAAACATGTTCTAGTTAATTCTGAGGTTGGTAAACAGAGCTGGGAACATCCTCCATTATTGTGTTGACAGGAATTACTACCTATCACATAGGACAGAAGAAAGAAAACTGTAAAGCTTTGTAGATAATGACAAAATTTTGCATAAACTTCCACGATTTAAATTCTTATCTTGTAGATCATTCCAGAAGAACACAATTCCTGATGCACTCAATTGCTCTGTCTTTTCAGTGTTGTATATATCCCACATCTTAATCTCTATTTTGTCTAATAAGTTTGGGTAAAGAAAAGAAAAAGATCTACATTTGCCGTTGCAGATTTTACTAAGGTATCATTCCAATAAAGTTACCCAAGAAAATTGTAAGTGAGCCCTGGTAGCAAATTCATATATTGCTGTTCTGTGCCTTCAGATAATTTCCAAATTATGGTGACCCTGTCACAGGGTTTACTTGGCAAGATTTGTTTAAAGGGAAGTTATCTTTGCCTTCCTCTGTGGGCAAATATGATTAAATTCATTGAGTGCCAGTGCCACTACCAGCATACCATTAGCAGTTGTCAACAGTAATTAACGAAGCCATACCCAAAATCTTCCAGGGCCAAAACTTCAACCTACTACAAAACTTTAAACAACTTTTGTTCCCATAGTTTCTTCTTTGTTTTAAAAATAATTTATTTTATCAAATGAGATCTTAAAATTGTGTATCTGTGATCTGTTAAAGTAAGGTGGACCTAGGAACACATGGTGGTTCCCAGTAAGCTTTTGCAGCTGGTTAGGGGAGCTCTGAAGTGGTCACCTGACATCCAAGTGACAATGACATCCTGGCACTTGACGGTTACTGATAGACCAGACTATCCATTCATTTAAGGGGGCAGGGGAGAACAGATGATTCTGGCTTTTCAACCACCACCCTCTCCCTGTTTAATTGTTCTGTTTTCTCACAATTTGGGTTGGTTGGCATGGTTTTTGGATCCAAGATAAAAAGTCACAGTGCAGATGGAGGGAACCCAATTGGGGGTTTGGCTTTGATGGGTACCACCAAAGTAGGGGCGGACACAGACCACACCAGGTATCTTGGGCCTGAGACAGACATGGTTGTGGTGCATTGTCTCAGGCAATATGACGGATAACCAGGATCAGGCAATTTATGAGATAAGGATAGCCAGCAGATGGGCTGACTGAGGACAGGATTCAGACCCATTGGAGGCCAACCCTTGTGAGATGTAACAAAATATAGTTGAAGCCTTTTAAACTCAAAATGGCATGTCTGCACTCGTGTATATGTGTACGAACAGGAGCCAACAGCCCCACATACATGGGAATTGCAGTGACAACTGTGCTTAAGTTTGACCTTGCTTCTTCAGTGTTCTGTCTGCAGTGAGCTCTCTTCTCTTTTAAAAGTAAAAGAACTTACCTGGCCTCCATTAGAGTGGTGCCAGAGCTGGCCTAGTGCTTAGAAATCCCACGGCAGGAGAGGGAGGAGGGAGGAGGAAAATCACTCTCCCCTCCCCTGCTGTCTTGGCAAGTCATTTCTACGTGCCAGGAGAGCTCTGGCACCACTCTAATGTAGGCCAGCTAAGTTCTTTTACTTTGAAAAGGGGGTTGGGGGCTTTTAGGGAGGGGGTTAGAGTGTCCGGTTGTTCTCCCAGAAAGTTCCTGGAGAACATCTGGACATCCATCTATGAAAGTGTGTGTGTGTGGATAGGGGTCCAGGAAAATTCACGTTTTTAAAATGTGAACGTTCCTGGGATAAAAGGCTGTGTGGAAGCGTCCTTAGTTCACCTATCCCATATATGCTTTTTACTGGTTTAATCAGGGCTAAGGATGGCAGGTTCTGATCCTCTTGCATTTGGTTACCAAAGGATACAGGAAGCCACAAAAGAGTGGAGGAACTTGAAAAAAAATTGCTTGCCATTTGTTGTGTCTGAAAGTGAATACCAACTTCCCATGGATTTCTGGATGCAATCCTGCTAGCACTAGGAATTCATAATCAAACATAATGCAGCATACCTTGCTGTGCTGCTTTGTCATATATTTTCATATGTACAACTCCTGATGTTTTGTTTCGTAGGACTGTAGGGTTCCTTCCATCCTTTTTATTGCAGGTACCTAACTGGCCCAGGTTTTGGTCTGCCCACCATAGTTTCCTATCTGTAAAAACAAAATTACAGTTTTAAGAAAACATTTTGGAAAAAAATAAGTAGCCATAATAAGTATTTTAAATATCTAAATGGAACTTGGCTATGTAAATCCTTTATGCTTGTAAAATGAAAAAAAAACTTAATGTAAAGTTGTCTACTTCTCACACAATATAGTTTCTTTTTGAATGTTTATAAATAATATAGTGTAGGCAGTGGATATCAAAAGACAATCTAGGACAATGCTAATAACACAAAATATTTCCATAACATCCCAAAGATCTTTCTTTACATTACTTTTCATATGAAAAGATAAAGAGTAGCCTAGCTTCTCTATTTTGAAGAAAACAAAAATGGCATTTTTTAATTCCTGTGCTGAGAATCACCTTTAAAAGTAAGTCCTTGTAGTAATTTTGAGAATATATGGGCAAAACATTAATCCAGGAATAGCAAATAATTCTTTTGGGGGCATTATTTTTGTCCAGAAAACATGCAGATAAAAATATTGAGGTATGAAAGTTTGTGTGGGCAGAGGGCTTGGAAAATTGGAAGATTAATAAAAGGCATTTAGTCTACATGCAATCAAAGTTTTCACTTCACCCACTCCTGGTGGTAAATTATTACATTGTGCTATTGCACAACAGGATTTCGGGATGGTTACATCGTTCTCCTTTATTATGAAAAAAATGACTATTTCTTAATGAAGAGTAATTAGTGATGCTGCACCAATACTGTGGAATAGATTGTACATTACCCAAGCATCACAAAAAGGCCTCTGTTAGAGCAGCACTGTCTCTAGCCATTAGTATGGTTTCTTAGTGGACAAGATAAACTATCTCACCAACCTCTGGCCAAATTCTTTATTTTCTCCAGCCAAATTTTGTGAGAGAGGGAGAAACCAAGAAGATTTCAAAGGATGGTTCTGTTTCAGCTGTTTCCCATAGTATAATTTGTATTTTGAAAATGCTAGCTTATTCTTAGAAAGGGAGGTCATTGCTAATACAGATGCCACATATTTAACATCATTTCCAAAGCAATCTTTAAGAAAATACTGCACTCTTTCTATAGCATCTTTCAACAGCAGTTTTCAGAGTGCCTTGCAAATAGTATGATATTTGGATATTTTAAAATATATGTAATCAAAATATAAACAGTGATACAATCAGAAGCAAAAGTCCCTTAGAACTAAAAGTTCATTACAACTATCTATTTATTTATTTGCTTCATTCATACCCCACTTTTCTCACTCCAATGGAGCGACTCAAGGCGGCTTACAACTCTGACAAGATTCAATGCTGTTTATAACATAACCATAAAACATATCCCATCAACTAAAACAATGAAAACAAATAAAACACATAGAATAATAACAGATTAAAAACTGATGTTGCTGGGGAGGAAATTCCACAGCCGGGGGGAGGGGGGGGCAACTTAGAAGGCCCTGTCTCCACAGCCATTTACTCACTTTCGATCTAAGTCTTACCTATAAAATCAGTGTGACTTATGAAGGACTGGACTGCGCCAAGGTTTTAAAAAGCCTGGAAGGCTCAAAATGTCCCCCATAGATTGCAACACAATTTAATTTTGAGATCAAAACTATTCTCTTTTTTGTAAGCAGCATCTGCCCAAAATTGTCTATTTTACCCTATTTTAATTTATTTTATTATTTATATACTTGAAACCCTGCCTTTCTCCCCACTGTTTTAACATATAATATAGTAGTACATGATATGTAATTTTAAATTATATTTTATAGGAGTAATTCACAAACATATCTTATCAAGTCATTTAATTAGTACACCATTTTGGTTTCTGCACTTCTCTGTTGATTATAATAAAGATCATTTTATTATTTTGTTATATTTTGTCTTTCAAAATATACAGATTTATTACATTTTTTTCTTGAGACTTTCTTGGACCCACAAGTGTGCTCAGTGTATTTCTGCTGCCACTGAAAGGAAAAGGATGGGACAGTATTGTCTTCTATTGTTTCATCTAAAGTTTGCTTCCACATAAATAGAGGCAAGTCTAGATCCCATTCCACGTGGTAAAAAGTGGGAAACACGGGTAAAATAAATGTGCATTTACATTGGTGAGACAGTCAAAATTAGTAAGTATTTTCTTGTTGGCAAGACTGCATCTATTAGAAGCTACATGGGATCCATACATATGAATAATAAACATGTAATATGATTATATTCTGTGTTTCTACAGCAGGCATGGACAAGCTTAGGCCCTCCAGGTGTTTTGGACTTCAACTCCCACAATTCCTAACAGCCTGCTCAATTAGAAATTGTGCACAGCTTCATTTTGAAAACAATACTGGTTAATGACAAGCTGTAAAGTGTGAGTGGTTTCAGACTAGGGTTCTGGCACTGAGGTTCATTTTCTTTACTCTCTTAGAAACTGTAGCAGCTTGAAGATGAAAGGAACTGCTGAGGTGATCTCTGCAGGGGGTTACAAACTCAATTTGAACTCTTAAGCAACACAGATAGTAATCATTCATGTAATTTGCATCCCCCCGGGGGGCTTTAAGGGTTATATATGCAGTTTTTTGAGGCATTAGATGTATGCATGTGCCCTCAAGTTGTCTGTTGACTTATCAAGACCCATGAATTCCATAGGACTTTGTTATTTATTTATTTATTCATTTATTTATTTACCATATTTATATACCACCCTTCTCAGCCCGGAGGCAACTTAGAGCGTCTCCGGGCTGTTAGGCAAAGAATATTTGGCAACCGCTATTCGTTGGCAGTCTCCTTTCCCAGTACTACTCTGTGCTAACCTTGATTAGCTTCTAAATCAGATGATACCTTCTGCTTTTGTGATTTAGACTATAAGGTCAGAATGACACAGTTCTATGCCACTTATTAATCTTCTAAAAGGAGTATAAACTTGTACAGATATAAGGTAAGGGAAGCAGACAAAATATTCACAGTTCTTACCATCCCTGGAGTTCTATCTATCTATCTATCTATCTATATCTGGAGTTCTGTGTATTATTTTAAAGACAAAATTCTCAGAGACAGTCTATTGTTTTTTAGCAAGTTTAGATTAAAACATTATTTATTTTATGAGTTATATATAGCACATGTCTGCTGCCACTGTAACACAGAACATGAAATCTAGACAGTTCATTTCTTGTTTATTTATTCTCTCCGGAAACTGTCTTAGAGTAAAGGCAGCAGTTCAGCTCCTGGAAATCTGGCAAGATATATCCACAGCTTGAGTTAGAGACTAGCCAAGAAATATTTATTTATTTGATCAGTCATATGACCATTTCAGAATAGAACACGAATGAAATAATATAAACTGTTCTGAGCATCTTGATGGGGCAGCTGAATACAAATAGAATTGTTTGAGGCAGAAATATATCTTATAGAAATTCTAACTGCAAATATTTATCAATGAAGCACAAACATTTGCTTTTAATGGCTTGCTAATTAATGTTGGAGACAGCAGAAAAATCAGTTCTCACTCCATCCTGTGCAGTGATCCATTTGGTTGAATCATAACTGAAAAATGTAATTCCCAGGAATGGGCAAATCAAGCGATGATTCTCACATTATTAAAACACAAAAAGCCCTCCTCAAAACCAAGAAAAATTCTGGGAAAAAAAATCTTTTTCAGCACTGTGATCCTGTCAGGATTTGTAATGAAAACAAAGTATGTCATCATATTCAGGTATTAACTACTAACTACAGAATCAGAATGACAAGACAAGTTTCATAGGATGATGGAACTAGATTGTGATGCCTGCTGTCTGATGCAACCATAGTGCAATGTTGGGACATCATGTATAATACAAAACAATATGTGATTGGTCAGACCTAGGATAAAAGTGGCACACGTAGCATAATGAATGTGTATGATTGTTTATGCTAGTCTTTTTGCTGCTGTTCATCATGGACAAAGAAGAGAGATCTATGTGGGAGAATTGCTGCGAAGATTGCTGAGATGAGGAGAGAGTGAGAGGGCTTGTCTTTTGTATAGAGCTTTGCATGTATATATTGCTGTTATTGCATGATACAATTCTTCCTGATTATGGAAATAAATTCCTGTTGTTCTTGCCTGTGTTTGCTGTTCTAATCAGGTAAAACCAAATTACTAGAATAGGGAGACCTTCCATCACTCATAGAATGAGCACACAAAATATTTCTCCTTCCCCACTCCCCTGTCTTTATATTCTGGTAGTTGCTTTCTTTGGTAGAAGTGGGATTTCTCATGCAACTAACATTTCCAGAATGCCCCACTGCACCCTGGTTATAATGCACTCTTGGGAAGAACAATGTCAACATCTTAGAAACCATTCCACTTTCAAAAGCCATTATTCAAAACTGAAATTCATGATATTGTAATAATGCATTTAGTCAGGGAGAAATGTATGAAAATTATATATGTGTGTGTGTGTGTGTGTGTGTGTAATCCACACATGTCTAATATTTCATAAATCATGTGCTTCTACATAGTTAATTCAAATTTTGTAAGAATGGGAGTAAACTTTCTATAATACCAAATATATGAAATGAAAACCATTGCAGCTACATTTAAATCAACGTTAAACATCAAACTGTTTTAGCTATAAAGAACCAATGGCAAAGATTCACCATTCCCTTAGATATATTGCACACATATACATTAAAATATATTTTAGGAATCTGTAAAATCCCTTTCTTCACATAATTCAGGTGAAAATTTCATAGAACTGGGCGAACTATATCACCCCCCCCCCCAAACACTAGTGAATTAGTAAATCAAAAGTGGCTTGATTAGCACTATGTATGAATTGAAAGAATATCTGGAAGCATTCAAAAATGGTTTTAAAACATGCTGGGCTGATGAAAATTGTTGACAAATTTGAATTTTGAAGTGGAAAACTTGTTGTTCAGGAATTCCTCTGTGTAAAATTTTTACATTGTTATTTTGTGCATAAAACAGCATTTCAGCACAAAAATAGCATTTTCTGTGGAAGAAACAATATTTTAAGCAGAAATATCCTCTGTGCAGAAAATATCAGGTAATGTTTTACAAAACTTGTGCAGAATAAGTGCCAAATTGGAAAAAAATAACAGGGAAAAAACTTGGGTGCTTTTGAAAACATGAACATTGCTAAAATTATTTGTTGCTTCATTTAGAAGAAATGTAGAAGTGGTGCTTTCCACTGCCTGTGCAACAATCTAAGCATATTAATTAAAAATATTCTGTATGAATATATTATAAATATCTTTGAAGCAGTAAGGAATAACATAGGTTTTCTAAATGGATACAATACAATATGGTGACAGATCCATAAAGTGAAGGATCCATATTGAAAGCTCTAAATCAAAACTTAAGATCTAACCAAAAATTGTGAGGCAAATCTCCAAGTACGATCAAATGATTTTTGGGGGAGCTACAACTTTCAAAATTCCCTAGGCATTGCTGTCATTAGACATGCTTTAGTTTTAAATCCAGCATACACACCACATGCACACATGCATGCATCCAGACATGCATACATACACACACACACACATAAATAGAACAAGTGATAAAACATCACCATTCATCATCCATACCATGTCCAATCAGTAATCAAATTGCAGGACAAAATGAATAGATCAATCCTGTCTACATCAGCAATGGCCTATTAACCTTTTCTGCTTTAACATGCCAGGTCTAAGCATATATAAACAATCTGGTATAAATAAAGGTAACTATAAATGCAGCCAAGGACTATGTTTGACTATGTTACTGAGGTCAAAATATCTTATTCATAACCTTCACTGTTACAGTAATGGAAGAAAAAAATCAATAAATTAACAGCAAGGTCTGAGAATCAGAATCTATTGACTACAATCATGTCACAGAAGTATCAAAATAGTTATTCTATGCAGTAAATAATTACAAAAATATTGCTATGAGTCAGGTCCTATATAAAGTAATTCCCATGCTTAAAGGGAAATTAACTGAGGAAACTGAATAACATGTCTTCTACAGTTCAACACACCTCAAAGGAACATATATATATATATATATATATATATATATATATATATTGGTCAGATTCTTCTGCCTATTGGGCTGCTAATTAAGGTTGTTGCTGTTTGAATAAATAGTAAATAGTCTCTAGACCACCTACCTCTCCTGCTAATTCCAATCATGTTATTAGACAATCCTGTTATCTTTGTTCTCAGATCACATAATCATTTCTCACAACAGACATTAGAATTAGAAGACAATTCAGCATAGGGTAATCTCATCACTAGCCCTTAGAGTATTGGCCTTCTTTGCAGTCTCCTGCACCTATACAATTAAAAAAAATTCAAAAATCAAAACAGAATTCTCAAAAAATGCCACATGCTGTTATCCTGTTTCTTTAAATATCCAAACTGACAAATGGCTGAAATTCTTCACTGTTAGGCTACTTAAATTCCATCACAACCCAACAATATGCAGGATTGTACCCAGTGACCTATATCCAATTTTAGTCCCATCTGGACTGGAGTAGAATCAGTGAATGAAGGGGAACTTGATAACTCACTATTTCAATAAGTTCCATCAATATAAATAACCATATTAAAATATTTTAAAAGCATTTAAAATGGATCTGGGCTAAGAAACCAAAGCTCATAAGAGCTGATTTACTTTGTGAAAAATTGGAATAAGCAACCAAGTTATTCTAAAGTAAATTCTGCTATTGTCATCTGAAGGAACTGTCAACTCTGTTGCTCATCGGAGTGGAGAATGCACAGTCAAATACAACTCCACATGTTAGATTTAAACATCAGGTAAGCATGTATGGAGAAACCTTCCATGGTTCTTATGAGTTCTTCATTCATTTTTAAGTCCTTATTTATTAATTTGCTGAAATTCATTTAAAGAGTTTATTAGCTACATAATATTATAATTCACTTCTATAATAAAATAGAATCTCAATGAAATGAAAATAGATATCTGTGCTATGAAATATGAATTTGCTAGCAAATTATTCTTTTATATTTCAAGTAATTGTCAGTATTTCAGAATATTTTATCATTGCACTTTTTAATCATTGTATTTAAATTAATAAAATGTTTTCCAATAATTAAAACTTAATTCTGAAATTGGTTCATAATATATATAATTAAAAGTATGACTTGTTACAAAAGACTCACATAAAATGAATAATACTACTACATCAGCATTGTATGTTCTCTTTAGAGATTTCAAGGCAGTCATCTGAATGAAAATATTGATGGGCCATTAATTTTAATTAATAATGGTTTGAGAACTTAGAGAAGTCACCGATATACTGTACATCGAACTGGGCAAATTGCCTAGATATATTTCACATATTATTGTTAATATGATCAAGAATATTATGGTAATTAGAAAACCAATGGCTTAGAAAAATTTATCTGTATATATTTTAAAATTATAATGAATAATGCCTTTTACTGTAATCATATGTAAGCCAAGGCTCTTTGTATTAAAATGATTATTTTGATAGGCATGTGTTTGAAACAATTTTTTTAATTACTCTGTAATTAATACATATCTGTAACTGCCACTGATACAGTTTGTGCTTGTTTTTCTAATAATTTCCTCATGTTATTTACTACATGGACAAAACTAAAATACTCCAGCTATTCAAAGTATTTTGTCATTTGTTTGCACTAGTGTTATTTATTACTTTGTAGCTACACTCTAGTTAAAGTTGTTTCTATAATGTCATATATTGATTATAAAATTCTAGCTATCATTATGAATGTTTTACTGACATACCCTAAGCCAATAAAAATAATGAACTGAAAAAGAGCTTGTTGGCATCATATAAAACTATGATGCCCCCCCCCCCAAATCTGTACAATTATTTAGTCAAGAGTATATTGTACAGGAATGTACAGAAGTGTGTGTCTAATATTTATTATTATTTATTTATTTCCTGCATTTATTAACCGCCGCTCTCAGCCCTAGGGCGACTCGTGGCGGTGTACAGCACATAAAAGACAATTTACAATGAGCCAAGACAACAAAACTAACATATTACTAATACACAACATCTAATTATACTAAAATAATCCGCTCCGTCTTATCATGGAATCATAATCAATCTCGTAGTCGTAATCCATTCCGGTTGTCATTTCCAGTAACATAGCACTCAGTTGAATGCCATCTCGAAAAGCCATGTCTTCAGGCCCTTACGAAAGGCCATAAGGGAGGGCACCTGTCTGATGTCAGCAGGGAGGGAGTTCCACAGCCGGGGGGCCACCACCGAGAAGGCCCTCTCTCTCGTTTCCGCCAGACGTGCCTGTGAGGCAGGCGGGATCGAGAGAAGGGCCTCCCCAGATGATCTCAAGGTCCTCGTGGGCTCACAGGCCGAGATGCGGTCCGCAAGGTACTTTGGGTCGGAACCGTTTAGGGCTTTGTAGGATAGCACCAGCACCTTAAATTGGGCCCGGTAGCAAATCGGCAGCCAGTGGAGCTGGAACAACAAGGGCGTTGTATGCTCCCTGCGTCCTGCTCCTGTTAACAACATGGCTGCCGCGTGCTGGACTAGCTGAAGCTTCCGGGCCGTCTTCAAGGGCAGCCCCACGTAGAGAGCGTTGCAGTAGTCAAAGCGGGATGTGACCAGAGCGTGTACCACCATGGCCAAGTCAGACTTCCCAAGGTACGGACGCAGCTGGCGCACGAGCCTAACCTGTGCAAATGCTCCTCTGGTCACCGCTGAAACCTGGGGATCCAGGCTCAACGATGAATCCAGGATCACACCCAAGCTGCGAACCTGCGCCTTCAAGGGGAGTGCGACCCCATCCAGCACAGGCTGTAACCCTATACCCTGCTCGGCCTTGCGACTGACCAGGAGTACCTCTGTCTTGTCTGGATTTAATTTCAGTTTGTTCGCCCTCACCCAGACCATTACAGCGGCCAGGCACCGGTTCAGGACTTCGACAGCCTCCTTAGTAGCAGGTGGAAAGGAGTGACAGAGTTGGACATCATCTGCGTACAGTGTAAAGTTTGAATACTAAACCATGTTACAAATTCTAACATGTTTAGTTGTATATTTTGTCAGGAAGATAAGTAGATTGTCAAGTTGTTGCTTTTTTTCAGTGTTTGGCTACTTTGTATTTTAAAATTAACAAACAACTTTTTATATTGACGAATTCCCTGACAATATGGGTTCTATAAGCAAGTAATTGAATTGCAGCATATATTCCAGGTATGATAAGGCAAATTAATTTTCCAATTCTTTGGCCATTTTTTGTCATTTATTGGGTGGCAACACATGAGTGATGAATTACTGCTTAGCAATTACCTTTTTGTCATCACCTGGCAACTGTACTTTTTTAAAAAAAATGCTGCCACAATACACACAATAGGCTTTTGCTAAGAGATGTTTTTTTCTAAAAGAAAATATGATTGCACTATTAAGGAAGCAAGTGAGAGGCTCCTTTTGATATGTTATGTTGTTTTCTTTAGGTGTATACACATGTAGTGTACATGCTAAAAATAACTAGACAATGTATTTGGGATGGGAAAAGAGAGAGAAATGAAGAACATGGCAGCTCTAATTGATAATACATAGCATAATTTCAGTAAAGCATAATTCTAGATTAAGAACGCCATATTATTAAATTTATCTAGCACTGCATAAGTAGCACACATCTATCCATTTGTCAGCCTAAATCTCTTTCTCTTTTTAGTCTCACTCTCATTAGCCCATTTCTCTCACCAACTAATAATACGATGATCTATAGTGTGGAAATGTGGAGATGCAACTGGTCTATCCTGGAGATCATGATGTGCCACCACTCTCATGTACACAGTCTATACATTAGACATGGATAGCTCATTTACATATGCAAGCACAAAGTTTTCAATTTTACTTTTCCTCATGATTTGCCCTAAAATAAATACACAAACACAAATTTGCTAGATGAAGTGGAGAAAGCACATTGAATAGTGAATTTTAAATGTTAATAAGCAGCCGATTCCTTCAAGATGCCTTCAAGATGTACATGCACAAGATGTACAAGTTCTGAATATCTCTGATTTGTAAACTTTGTTGTGTTTTTGTTCAAATCTTAGGACTTGTATGGAGATAGAGTGGGTCCTGATCTGTAACCATAACTTGGTCAAAGTTAGTGTTTCAGACTCAACTGGGGTTGAGTAAGCTCACCACTGTAAAATGGCTAAGAGAAAGAGGTTTAGATTACACTGCTTTACTGCCTCTTTGGTTGAGTATCCCTCAGGGACTCCCTTTTCTGGCTTGTCATCCACCTCAAGGGGAACAATTTGGTATTGCTGTAGATAAAAGACCCTCATTCTGAAGGCTGTGCACAACTTTAGGGTCATACAGAACAAATGGCCCAGTGTACTCTTAGTCTGACCTGCTACCTGCCACACTGGGTTTGAAAGGGTGAAGGAAATCAATGATGCCTTGACTAAGCTTGGAGAACAGTAAACAGAGGTGTGTAATGCTCTGAACAGACGTTTGGGCCATTTTATTCTTCATACTGACTAAGTTTTTCTTCTCTCTTCCTTTTCTTTCTTCTCTTACTGCTTTACTTTTCATCCTCCTTTTTTCTTTTCCCTTCTTATGCTTTTATTTCTTTTTTTTCTTACTTTTTCCCCTTTCTTCCCCTTTCCCCTTTTCCTTCCTTTACTTTCTTCTTATCTTTTCCTCTATTCCTCCCTCCCTCCCATGTGCCTTTCCTTTTCTTCCTTCCTCTTTTCTTTCTTTCCTCCATCCATCTTCTCCTTCCTTCCTTTTCATCCTCCTTTTTTTTCTTTTCATCTTCCTTCCTTTCAATTTCCCTGTCTTCCTTTTTTTCCCCATCTTCCCATCAGTAACATCTCTGATGTTACTTTCCATTGCTGGAAGATTTTGTGATCTAACACTTTAAAAAAAACTCTAAGCACACAGCAACTGTAATGCACACCTTTTGGAACAAATTACAAATACTGCACTTTTTGGCACTACACATTATATTTGCCAGCAAATACTTTTTTTTGGCTTCAATACTTGGAAAATTGAGATGCACATTAGATTAAATGGCACACTAGATTTGAAAATATGGTGGTATTAACAATAAGATAACCCTATCACCACCACCCCAATCTTGACAAAAATCACTTAACCAGTTTTGAACCTTATTTGAAGTGGGAGTAGTTAAGCACTGACCTTCAAGAAATTTTGGTTCTGATCTACGAAGCCAAAATGGGTTCTGAGTTGGCAACTGGATTTCAAATATCCCTCCCCACCCCTACCACAAAATAAAGTTCCACAGTGATTACATTAACAAGTAGTTTTAAGGCCAGACCTCCTAATGTAATAAAATGCTTTTCATATTCAGTCATTCAGTTCAGGCTAGTATTTCTTAGCATGAAGGACAAGAATCAATACAGGGTTGAGCATGTTATTTCAGATACCTGTTCATATCAATAAAAGGAAATTTAATAAAATAAAATGATTCCACAAAGCTGACCACAAGGAAGCATAAGATACTTTAACTGGTTTTCTTTCAGCAACAGTGTCAAGTTCAGTACAGAGATCTGTGGGTTTATTCTTGAATTGTTCTGAAAATGATCACAATGTGGTCATAAATATTCAAAGAATATTACTGGAATGTATGTTAGTAACCCACAGACTATTCAAAATAACCCTGAGAGGTAACTGTATAAACTAACAAGTAGGCTTCTTTTTCTTTTTAATTCAATACCATTTTATTGCCATTTGATCAAGACTAGAACTAAAAGACACATTGGATGAATTACCAGCAGTGCATAGGTAAGGGAAAGACCATTGAAAAGGAACAATTTACAAACACTGGATTGCTGTGAGTTTTCAGGGGTGTATGGCCATGTTCCAGATGCATTCTCTCCTGACGTTTTACTCACATCTATGGCAGGCGTCCTCAGAGGTTGTGAGGTCTGGCTCACCATACTGACGGCCGCCTTGAACACAACCTCTTATGAGAGAGAATTCACAACATCTGCAGACTTCTGGAACATGGCTATACAGCCTAGAAAACTCAATCATTCTGGCCATGAAAGATTTTGAGAACACAATTTATAAATATGCATAAGCTTTTTTGCTCATTTGACACAGGTCTATGATTCCATATACTTCAGTTATTCAGATATGTCAGGGATTATCATTTATCCTATGTTTTCAGCTACTTCTAAAATATGCCAGTCCCTCTCTTTTCCTCCCATTTCCTCCTCCTGCATCAATTATTACAAACTAAGTAGTTTGCAGGAGTAACTATGCCTCTCTTAGTTACAGGTTTGTGCCGACAAAGGTTTCTCCACATCCTTGTGGCCCCACCATAAACAAGAGTAAATATCTCACCTAAGTGAGGAACTGTGCCAACTAACCAAAACATGGATGTATAAGACTGGTTATCAACCAAACAGCCAACCTGTTTTACAAGATGATAATTGAGCCCAATCTATTCAGATTGGGAATGCTACAATGCCTAAGGGCTAGGACATCAATATGACAACATATGTACTGGGATGAGGGTTGTCTGACTCTCTCAAATGCACCTCTAACTAGATGTAACATAACCAATGGACTGTACATGAGTTGTGGTGTGCGTGGCAAAGTACCCCAAAGCGAGGGATGTAATTGGCAAGCTCTCCCAAGTACAGAAAACACTTATGGGACATGACTACAGGCCTGCATTTATGCAGGACCTGTTTTGTCTCATGTGAGGGCAGTGTGGTAACATCTTCTCATGATGATTCACTGTTCTGAATCCTGCCCTTTACCACCTGGGCAAGATCTGGAATCATGCTGATCACTAAAAGTGACAGATCTAAACTGCAAGATGAACAGGCCACTGGAATGACTGGTCACCTCACCACAAACTTGAAATAAAAACTGACAAGAACCAATTTTTTTAAAAAAAAATAGTGCTGGGACAGGACAATTTTGCTCTTCCTATCAGATGCAGGAAAAATCAAATTCCTATAGCTCCTCCTTTCTTGTTTGTTCTTTGTTATCAATGTTTGCTGTCCAGGTGATATTTAATGTTGCCTGCATCCCAGTTTTCATCTGTGAAATGTTGGTGAGTATATCATCCTGCCATGCCTTCTTCTGCCCACAATTAATGAAACAGAGGCACCATCCACAATATCAATACACATCCTTACTAAAAATCAATTTTACAAACAGTGCTAATCCTATACAGAAACAACCAACTCAACCACAGATCTTAAGCATTCACCTAAGAGTATTACCTGCCATTGTTTATAATTTATATCACCATTAGTTGTGGTAATAGAAAGCCAACTCATATTGTGTCGTAAAGGAAACATTCCTAACACCAGACTAAATATAGGATTTTGAAACAGATGGACCCAAAGGAAGATAGAGGCCCTCTACAACCAAAGAACTACAGACTTATATCACCCTTTAATGGAAACTGTAAACTTTTCATGTCTGTCCTAGCAAGCAGATTGAAAAATACTCTAAAGAGAATAATCTCAAAAGACCAAGCTGACTTTTTATAGAATAGACAAATCAATCAGAACACAAGATGCCTTATCAATATAATTCAACTATTTGACAAATATCCCAGCAGGAAATTAGCAATACTCTTTCTAGACATATAGAAGTGTTCGACAGTTTAAACTGGGACTTTATGATGGAATTCTGCAAGCACATGATATGAGAGACCAATATATAACAATAATAAGAATTATATACAAAGACCAATATGCACAGTTGATAATCAATGGGGAGAAAACACAAAGAATTGAAATAAGATGTGGTACCAGACAAGGCTGTCCATTATTGCCACTCCTGTTTATTATGTGCATAGAGATGTTTATAAAAAATAAATAAATGGGAACAAAGAGATAAAGGGTGTCTGGGCAGCAGGCAAAGACTACAAGATTCAAACTTTTGCTGACAATATTGTCCTGACTTTGGAAAACCCCAATGACTCAAAGAAATAAATAAATAATACCCTGACAAACTTCTCAGAATTAGCTAGGTTAAAGGTAAACAAAAGGAAAAGACAATTTTTAACAAAGAACCTGACAGAATTGGAAAAACAAGAATTAAAAGAAAATACTGAATACAGCATTACACAAGTAGCAGAGAGGTATAAAATTGTCCTGAATGACAAGCACCCAGGCCATTCAGGACAATTTTATACCTCCATGCTACTTGCAGATATTAATTCAGCTACAACCTACAATGTCGCAAAGTTCTGTGCAGCAGCATACAAAATCCGCCAGGGAATGACTAGTTCCAAAAGTCAACTGTGTGTCCAGTAATCTTCTTCCCTGAATCTACAATTTGGTGATGGATCTGGGCATTGTATGTTTTTACCCTGTTTCCCCTTCTGCTCCCTCACCCATATTGTGTTTTTAGTAGTTATATTTATATTTTTAATGTACCAAACATGCCAGGTTTGTATGGAAATGTGACACTATTTCCTGTGCTGGTCAATGACCGAAATAAATGTTTTTGACTTTTGTATTACACAGAAAATCAAATACTTAGGAATATACATTACAACTAAGAATTCAGAGTTATTAAAAATAACAATGAAAGGGTGTGGAGAGAGATTAATAAAGATCTAGTTGAATGGGACAAACAAGAGCTCTCCCCATTAGAAAGTATATCATCCATTACTGAAAATGTTATATTTGTTCCAAAACATATCAATAATCAGCAATGATTTTTTTTCAAAATTTGGTAAAAAGATATCTCGAAATTTATCTGGGCTGAGAAAAACCAAGAGTAAAAATTAAGATACTTAATGATAATAAAACAAGAGGCGGCCTTTCTCTTCCAAATTTACAACTCTATTTTCACGTGTGCTGCTTCGACTGGATTGAAAAATGGGTGACTCTAGAAGTCAATGAGCTATTAGATTTAGAAGGCATAAATCTTCCATTTGGATGTAAGGTATATTTGGACATACAAAAGGCCAAACCAACAGCATATTTAATGACCATTATATACAGAGACCAATTCTAAACCCTTGGAATAGATACAAAAAAAAAAAGAATTTACACAAAGACACCAGAGTGGATGTCCCCACATGAGGCATATTACAAAAGGGAGAACATCTTTCAAGGGAAATGGCTAACCTACAAGGAGCTGATCCAGACCAACTTACAAAACCCAGACATGAAATCCCTAGAAGAATTGAACCAAATGGACCTTAAATGCAATTGGCTTCTATATCGGCAACTGTGGGAGAAATTTAAAGAACAACTTAGAACCTTGGGCTTCCAAACTGTGAAAACATGGTTTGATGAGACAATGTTCCAGAAACCAAAAGGACTTATATCATACATATACAAAAATCTACTCACTTGGCACATGGAAGAGGAAGTAGACTCAATGGTTAGATGGGCTCAAAACATAGGCCAAGAGATAAAAATGACCCAATGGGAAAAACATGGAAGAGAAAAATGAAATACACTGCATGTCAAAACCTAAAAGAAAATGTTTACAAAATGCACCTGCAATGATATCTCCCTCCAGAGAGACTAACCAAAATGTATAATTGCTCCGACAAATGTTGGAAGTATGGGAAAGAAAAAGATACATTATGCCACACATAGTGGACTTGCAGCAAAGTAAACAACTACTGGAAACAGATTCATGTATACCTTGAAAAGATGTTAAACACAAATTTCAAAATGACACCACAAATATACCTTTTGAACATGCCCAAAGAAAGAATTAGAAAGGAAATTTGGAAAAATGTTGTTTTCCATGATAGTGGCAGCTCGAATAGTATATGCCAGATATTGGAAAACCCCAGAGATACCTTCTTTAGAAAAATATATTACAGATTTACTAATAATGGATAAAATAACTGTATTATTAAGAGGAGAACTATTTGGTAACTTTGTTAATGAATGGCAACTAATGATTCAACATCTCAGTGTAAAATTAAACTAAACATGTAAATAGGGGATCCTATAAGACTGTAGACAAGGAGGAAGCAGATGTTAAGTAAGGTGCTTGGGGATAAAAATAGAGGCACATATTCCTCTAAGTATCAGGGATTGTCTACATGTCTCTTCAACTGATAGTAGTGTAGAATAAGCAACATCACTGAACCCAACAAATGTAATGAATAGCACAAACATTAACGGGAACTAGCTTTTTCTTTTTTAAAAATGTGGTTCTATAAAAGTGCCAGGCTAAACAAACCAATGGTATTCTACTACATCCGTTATCCTTTGCAAGATGATGATGATGGTGCTGATGATGTGCATAGCGTTGGATAAAGGAATATTTTACACATCTAAACATGCCAGAAATTGTGATGCTGATTCAGTTAGCATATTCTACATCAGCATCAGCAAAGTCTGTTTGGCTCCAAAGCTGGAAGGCGTCCACACTGCATGGCACTGAGCTGGCTTGGCAGCTGGATGAGCCAGTGGTGCTGCTGGACTGCCATTCTCCTATTCTCTTTGTCATTCTGGGCTTTGCAGAACACAAACGTGGCCAAAAGTGGTCATGGTCATTACTCAGTGCCTGTAGTGACACTAGCCAGATGACAAAGTAACATTATAAGGAAAGAGGAAGGAAAGGAGGAATCACTCCCTCTATTTGCTGTACCCATCTCAGATTATCACTCCAGTTGGCATCATCGCAGGCACTGAACAATGACCCAGTGATCACCACAAAGTCCAGGACAACAGAAAGAATGTAAGTACTAGTTCTTGTTCATGGACTGCACAAACCCAGGGAAAGTAGGGTGGCTGTGTGGATAAACCACAGCCACTTTTGGATAGGAAGTGGCTCAACTGTTTACACCAGCATCCAAAATGGAAGTTATGATGAAATTTACTCCCAGCAAAGATGTTTAGGATTGTAAAATTAATGGAAATATTAACTGACAGTTTGTACTACTGTTCTGTGAAAACTGAATTCAAACAATGTATCTCTCAAAATTATCTTTAATAATTACATAACTGTATGATTTTTCACAGTGTGATTATTTTTGTGCATATTTTTATTTATCCTGCATAATTCAAACTGGAAGAAAATAATAGCTTCTTATCTTGCACTAGTGATGGTCTCTTAAATATATCTGGAAGTTAGTTATGACTGGGGGGAGTATTCAAATGTTGTATTACAATATTTCACTGTGGGTCCTAATATAAGAACAAAAAGGACAATACATTATAATTTATACCTGCTAAAATATTATTTTCTAAACACTTGATTTAGGATTTTAAAATCCCAAATTCTTCTTTTATAAATCCCAAGTGTCTATTTCTTAAAAATCTAAACCCACCTTACCTGAATAACCCATGGTTAAGGTATTAGGGACATTCTTGCGGTTCAAACATTTCTTCCCTCAGCTCTCTTGGTTAAGGTACATCTAGCTTAAGGCCTAGCTTTGGTTACTAAATACATTCCAATTAACCTGGCCATCTAATGAGTTTTAAGTGCATTTGAAGGATATTATTCTTTCTTAGTAAGAAATCTGTGCCCTGATTTCTCAAAAACCATTTTATCAATTCTCTCTTGATTCACTACAATTCTTATATCAAAGAAATCCCCCCAAAAAGTCACAACCAGAACTTCTACCATTGGTATCTTAATTGGGATTAATGGATGAGCCATGTAACATCTGCATGAGCCATAAACTAGTAATTATAGCAATTTACTTATGCATGATTTGTTCCCTAAGAAGGAGATATGGAAAAATTTCAATACTAATCTAGAAATGGGAAACTGCATTGCCCTTTGGTGCTAGGAGATAGCCATTTAGCTTTAATTACAGAACTCCTCAAGTTTCTAGTGACACAGAATAATTGTATAATAAACATTGATAAGAGCTTATGCATAAAACAAATTAATTTCAAATTAACATAAAATGCAAAACAAAATTACATAAAATAGAAAGTAAGATGCTGCCTATATATATATATGTAGCAGTATGATCTCGATATCCATGGAGAACACAAACCTCCCCCCCCCCCTTGGATAACTGAAACCATGGATAATTTCAAACCTGTATTTTGACTATACTTGTGATTGAAGCATATCATAGAATTCAGCTGGAGGAAGTACAGAGGTACGCAGGTAGTTCTTGGAGAAATATTTTTTTGAGAATGGGTAAGTAAAATTATACATATTGAATTCATTGGAGAAGGAGATTATTATTATTTGAAACATTTATATTCCGCCCTTCTCACCCTGAAGGGGATTCAGGGTGGAGCACAACATATACACAGCAAGCATTAAGCATTCCATGCTGGAACATAATCAGATTATATTTACTTTAAAATCAATTGTTTAGTACAGGTTGTAATGTACTAGTAAATAACTGTATTATGGAACAAGGAATAACTATGGCACATTTCTCATAAGCTTCTGTGATAGGCTTCTGTACCGGGAGAATAAAATGCTTATTATCAAACATGCTTACTTAAATGTTTACTTACCCATAATGGTTAAGGCTGTAGCTTTTGTTAATTCTTCTTTCATTGAATCTATTACTTCAAAATTGCCACCATCCAAGCTGCATCGGTTAATAGTTCCATTTCCTGAACTGATCCAATAGAGCTTATTCTCTGCATAATCTATTGATAAACCTGGAATACATTTATAAAACACATAGCTGCATCAATTTAAATGTATATAAATCTCCAACTGCATTTTATTACTTACACAATAGAAAATGAATTTAGAAGCCATTTAAAAATATTACCTCTATCCTATTATGCTTTCAACACACTTTTAAAAAAGCAATCAAAATCCTATGTCAAGATGTAGCATTAAAATATTTGCAGATTTAGATTTTCTTCCTTTCAACTACAAATAAATTAAAGTAGTATTTTCCAGGGAAAGTGAATAGTGTTGACTTTATCTATCTGACCAGGAAAGATTCTCCTTCACTTTCTCCTTCTCTCAGGAAAGTCTTTGAAAAATTTCCCAGATCTATCTTTGCATCCTGACTATCTATCTTCCTCCCTGTAAGTTCTAAGAGCCTTTTCAGCTTTCTTTCACAATGCCTGAGTGCAGAATTATAAAAAAAAGACTAACAAATACATTTCCCCATAAAACCTTATGTCTGCTGTCTCACTTGTCTGTCACTGTAAACAGACACAATTTAAACATACTGCAAGTGCAGCTGTCCCCTTCCCTTTGTCACAAGCAACTATTACAAACAGGATAATCAGAATGGAATGGATTGAGATTTGCCTCTTAGTGTATAAGATATGCCCTTTCTTTTATAAAGGAAATATAAATTCAGTGGAAGTTTTCTGCTTAGACATGTGTTTTTGTCTTCCTCTACATCCCACATTAAACAAAGGGTCTTTTCCAAAAGGACATCAGTCATCATTCTTCCCCTTTCTCCATAACTAGACAGAGCTGTACAGACTCAACCCCTTATAAGAGAACTATAAGGCACACCAACATCATAAATCTATATTTATAGCCAATAGGCCCTGTAAGGGGGAGACAGTGGAGAGTCCCGCCCAAGAGTTGGAAAGAAGATGTTCTTTAAAACACCAGCAAGATCCAAGGATGCTGAATCAAAGCAAGTACCAAAGTACATGTGGAATAATTGGAAGGAGGGAGGGGGATTGAAGGAAGGGAGATAAGAGGGGGAGTGGAAGCAGAACAGGGAGCTGCCTTAGATTTGACTTGTCAGGGTCTGTGAAATAAAGGAGCTACTGGGAGTATTCTGAAGAGCTGTCTGAATCTGGTTTGTCAAAAACAGCTGACAGAATAGATGACCATGCTTATGATGCCCCCCTGCCCATGAAGGATGCTGGACCCTCTCACATGCCCCCATAGCAGCTTACAAAGATTAACAGTGTGACAGCCTCAGGGTGAAAAGTTTCAAATTTAGGGCCTTGTGATAGATGAAGAGTACCTCAAATTGGTGAAGAGGACAATTTGACCCCTTTCTAAGCTGTCCTTTCCACTTACTCACCTAAAATATTTCATTCTTGTTATTGACTATGTTCTTATTCTACCTATGAAGAATATGCAAAGATTTCTGTATTTACTTAGTCACTTCATCTTGAAATTCATTTTTATGCACATATGTATGTGATCTGTTAACTAGATGTTTGACAGTTTTAATACACATTTACAAAAATGGACTATATTTGCAATTATTACTGCTCTGGGACCCTCATGCACTGGGTTGGTTTGCAGCAGAAAAAAAAAACATCTTTGAAAAAACAACCCTGCTAACTTGGGCATTTTTTTTTTTACATTTAAAGCCCAGTTTTCCTCTAATGAATTGAAATTCCCATGTGTGGATTTCCTCCACTATTTGTTCCCTTCATGGTTCTAGCATCAGATTTGACCTTGGATCTCACTTCCCCAATCCAACAGTATGATCATATTTTTGCTTTGTATCAAAAGAAAATTGACAGCTATCTATTGCTTGGTTTAATAAACCAGATTTGTGGTAATTCTTCCTTCACAGTGAGATTTGTGAGTTAAGTCAGTTTAAGAGAATTTAATAGCTTAATAGAAACACATTTCAGTCTATGGTCATCTCAGCTTTGGTAAAATATAAAATATAGTTTGTCTTTGAAACTATGGTGATAGCAATGTGGCAATCAATGAGACATAAATTGGTTTAATGTTAACAAAGCTCAGTTGGTGCTAGACTTTTAAAATGTTTTCAATCATTTAAAAGATTATTTATAATTAATTTGTATATTTTTTACAGTTTTAACATTGTGTTATTGTTATTGTCAGAGTCTGGCATTGAATTATTGCAATAGTTTGTAAGCTGCCCTAAGACTCCCCCCATCCTGCCCTTTCCACAGGGGGTGGGGTATAAGTACAGCAAATAAATAAATTGGAATTGGGAACCCATTAAAGCAAGGCTTGAAACTCAGGATATCAGGTCTTGATCCCATTTGTGTGATCCTATTTCAAGATTAGAGGCTCTCAAATGATTCTATACTAGTTAGCACTCTTGCCTTGAGATGATCTAAGAAGCCCTTTACCTCTTCAACTGGTCAGTAATAATAGAAAAATGAGTGAATGCTTTCACCTTGTGGTTCCAACCAGTAGCCTTTGAAAAGAACAAATCAAAACTGAGTGCCCATGCCCCACCAGCTGTAGCAAAATAAATAAATAAAAAGCAGAAACAATAAAGCTAAGAAGCCAGATCAGGGTAAACATTCTGTAGCCTGATATAGATTAAAAGCAATGTCCAATACTCTTTTTTTTTAATTAATCTTTATTGAGTTTTCAGATTTTTAAAAAAACAATGAGGTTTACAACTATTCACACACATTTACATTGGACAATACATTAACAATACATACAAACAGACCATGACATTTACATACGATTTAAAAACAAATGACTTCCATTTTATGTCCTATTAGGTAGATTGTTGTGTAGTCCCCCTAATCCCCTTTTCGGCGGAGTATGGGAGGTACGTTCCAGTTGATCCTATATTTTGGTTGCATATATTTTATTTCTTTATTCCCATCCTTAATTTCTTTTACAAATTTATATCAGATCCTTTTTCCTCTCTTTTCGTTTCGTATTCTTCCACCTTGTCCCAGCTCGTTTTGGGCGGCGGGTTTCCAGACCCTTTCTTCAAGAGAAACGTCAGTTTATCCATGTCTTTTATGTCTCTAAGCTTCTCAAGCCATTGTTCTATATTAGGTCTCTCCTCTTCCTTCCATTTTTTAGCGAAAGTGAGTCTTGCCGCCGTTGTGATGTAAGTAAAGAGTTTGTCATCGTTCTGCTCGAATTTTATATCTTTTTCTGTCAAGCCTAGCAGAAAGATCTCTGGTTTGAGGGGTATATCTTTTTTTAGGATTTTTTGGGACTCTGTTCTTATTTCTTTCCAAAATTCCCTAGCCACAGGGCAGGACCACCATAAGTGAAAGTAACTTCCCACATTGGTTTTACACTTCCAACAGATGTTTTTATATCCTCTGTACATTAGACTCAGCTTTTGCGGTGTTAGGTGCCACCTGTGAAAACATTTTAACCAGTTTTCTTTTAATGATGTAGAATAGGTATATTTTATTTTTTTCCTCCAGATGTTTTGCCACTCCTGGAGCTTGATTTCTCTGCCAAAGTTTTTAGCCCACGTGACCATACAGTGTTTTATCCCTTCTGTCTCGGTCTCCCATTCTAGCAGTAAGTTGTGAATTTTTGTTATTATTTTCTTTTCCGATCTTAAAATTTTCTCCCATATTGTTTCCTTAGCTTCAAACCCAAGCTTCAGGTCCTGTTTGTATCCTTCATTTAGCTGGTGATATTGTAGCCATGTGATGTTTCCAACGCTTTCTGCGAGTTCTTTTTGCGGTTTCAGGTTCCAGGTGTTATCTTTGTTGTTATAGTCAAGTAATTCCCTGTATATAGGCCACTTCTTCCAGCTGAGAAGTCTTCTCTGGGTAGCCTCTATTGGTGATACCCAGAGTGGAGTCTTTGTGTGGAGATGTCTTTTATACCTGTTCCAGACGTTTATAAGCGCCGACCTGATGAAATGGTTGCCAAAGTTCTTTTCTGTTCTTATTTTGTCGTACCAAAGGTACGCATGCCAACCAACTCTTAGGTTGAACCCTTCTAGCTCTAGAATTTTTTCGTTTTTTAACAGAATCCATTCTCTTAGCCAGTCTAGTGCGCACGCCTCAAAGTACGTTTTTAAATTAGGTAGCCCAAAACCTCCTCTTTCTTTCTTGTCGATCATGATTTTATGTTTGATCCTTGCTTTTTTGCTGTTCCAGACGAACTTTCCTATTTCTTTTTTCCATTTATCGAATACTTTGTTGTTCCTTATGATAGGAATGTTCTGGAACAAATAGAGGAGCCTCGGTAAGACGTTCATCTTTATCAAGGCGATGCGGCCAAGGAGGGAGAGATTTAGAAATCTCCATTTGGACAGATCTGTTTTGATTTTGGCCCATGTGGTGTCATAGTTATTTTTGAAGAGTTGGGCATTCCTTGCCGTTATCCATATCCCCAGATACTTGATTTTGGAACAGATTTTGAAACCTGTTATTCTGGTTAGTTCTTCTTGTTTTGATTTTGACATATTTTTTGTTAGGATTGCCGTTTTATTTTTGTTTAATTTGAAACCCGCCACCTCTCCGAATTGTTCTATTTTTTCTAACCATTTTCTGATGTTTTTCACCTGGTCTTCTATTATGCAGATTACGTCCAATACTCAAACAAAGCATGGTAAAAATTCTAAAAAAGGCAACTGAAGAATCTCTTAAAAGGGGGGGTGGGTGGGTAGAGAAGCTATGACGAGGTTTCACTGTCTTAAATATCCTAGCATAGTCACGCACAATACAAGTGTCATGTCACACTCTAGCATGTCATCTGGTCAAATGTATAGGTAGAGGAGAATGGCTAGGGAAGTGTTCTCGACACCAAATTCACACTGAGAACCTGATAACAACATCACATTCTCCTTACAAGTATGTTGGTACTTTGATAAGCTACAGATAACCTTAGTAAGGTTGTTCAAAGCATCAGGAAGCCAAAAATTAATGATTATGGGTATTGCTCTATTATTGTTATATTCATGTATGTACCATGTTTTTCCAATAAACAAGAGTAAACTATTATTTATATAGAAGCTTAAAAATAGCAAACCCATACATTCGACAATCTGGGATCTTCAGAACCAAGTAAAGCTTGTTAAGAAAACTAGCAAATTGGATTCTCCACACATCATTGGAATCAGTCAAGAAATGTTTTGTTGTATTATGATTTAAGTTTAAAGATTCTACAAAATGGCACTAGTTGGCCACTTTGGCTGTATAAAAATATCTGGAAGAATTTTATTTATTTATTTATTTATTGCTTTATTTATTTATTGCTTTATTGACGTTATTTATTGCTCACTACACACACACGCACATCACATACATCCATCTCCAGAAAATGGAGAAAATTACTGTTAAAGATTACCTACATACATATGTTTACAAAATATGCATTTCATGTGTGTGTGTGTGTATTTGTGTGGACTTACCTTTTTTCAAAAAATTAAGAATCTTCCATATTTTAAAACATTTTCACTATTTTAAATTCTTAAAACTACAGGAATAGCAAAGGAGAGGATTTGATAATTGTCATGCTCAATAGTACATTGCACTTAATTTAATTAAGTATTAGACATGGCAAACATGAGACTATGCAAAAAATAATAAATTATGCAATAAAAATGAATAATGTTGTAATTTTATTTCCCAATGGGAAAAACATATCTACTCTTGTTCCACACAGTAGGACTTGTAGATATCAAAGATATAATTATGAATAATTCACAACACTTAGTGCCACTCTAATAATATAATCTTCCTCTGTGGAATTTGTAGTAAAACTAGCTATAACTGCCACACTCAGTGTTTGCGAGCTTATTATTCATCAAACCAAATACCTGTGCATTGGCCTTCCAGGTGCATGATAACCTCTCAGCTTTTGGATTCCCAGGTAGGCAAAAAAGTGAATTAATTTTTCTTACTTCAATTTCAAACATTGCACCAAAAAACTTTTCCTTAAAGAATATTTATAAAAAGACGGTGATTTTCTTAAAATGAACGTAATTATATCAGTATTTACCAATGGGATCTTTTTGATTCTGAAACAGTATTTTGCTGTTGCTGCCATCCATATTTGCCATATTAATAGTGTTTCCATCAGTCCAGTAAAGTTTCCTTAATGATAAACAAACAAATAAAAATATTAAAAATACAGCTGCATTTAAATATCATCAGGTTAGAAGATTACACCATCCTATCAAATTTTGTTTAGTTGAAGCTGAGTTCTAACTGAGTGCCACTATACTAGCAGGTCTCTCTTCTAAAACCTTTCAGACACTTGGAAATATCACTGCACCATTATTTACATTTTTAAAATTTCAGTTGTAAAAAGTCAAATTAGTTCTCTGAATGTGCACTACTTCTTTAAATAAATATCACTATATCTAATACAATAATTAGGCTTGCTGCTGCTGTGTTGTTGTTGTTGTTGTTGTTGTTGTTGTTGTTGTTGTTGTTGTGTGTCTTTAAGTCATTTCCAATTTAAGGCAACCATAAATTGACCCTGAGCACTTCTACACTGAACATATAATCCAGACTGGAAACAGTTTGGGAGGAACCGGTTCTGCTACACGGGTAATTGGATTGCCATGCCTGGAACCAGTTTGAGGACAGGAAGGTGATTACATTTATCATGGAAACTGGCATCAAACCACTTTGCAGGATTCCCTCCCCTCCCCTCCCCTCATTTCCAGGAGAGATGTGAATCAGCAGACTGGAAGCATATATGGTGGGAAAAAAAGAAAGTGGCAATCAACAGCAGAGACAACCAATTACCCATCCCAGGAGGTCAATTATCCCCCAGGCGTCCAGCTGTGCCCTTGGGATGGTTTTTGGCATTCCTTATTATGGGTTGATTTTCTATAATGCAATTCACATTTTGCAGGGCCGATTTCACTCTGAATCTGGGAGATGCTGGCATCTGCTGCAGAACATTTTTTTGACAGAACATGGACTTTCTTGTGACTTTTTAATAGTTTGATTCAATACATTGTAAAATATCGCTGCCTCTTTCAGATTCTGATGTATCATATAACTTCTGAAAAGTAATTCAACCTTTTTTTGATAAAATGACAGGGAGCAAGCATTAAAACAGCATGGAGGTACCTCCCTAATGAAGACAAAATGTGTACAGGATGCTTGCTTGCAATGTCTTTCTCCACATTTCTGGGAAAGATTAATTCCTTAATATTCCGGATGTCATAAAATATACTGTTTTCATGGAGTCTCTAGTTCCCATGAGAAAGTCATATGCAAAATAATGCAAACTAGGTTTACAATGACATAACAGAACTGTGATAATAATGATACCTTACCCTTTCGCTGGGTGAACAGCAAGGCACTGTGGTTTATCGATTCCATGTATAATTGAGGTTTTTAAAGAGCCATCTAAATGTGCAACATTAATTTGTGTTTCATCAAATTCTGAGCTAATCCAATATAAATTACGTGATAACCAATCAACTGCTAATCCTCGAATGCTTTGAATATCTGTAAAATGTAAAACAGATTTTTTAAAAGGGTGATGTATTGTCCCGTCCCAAATTATCTATCTAAAATAAAACTTTGTTTTTGAAATGTGGATGTCTGCCTTTTCAATTATTTAATGTATTTTATGAGTATGAAACATATTTGATCTCCAGTTTGTTTTGTACATACAGCACCAAACTAACTCTGAAGTTATAAAGAGGAAGACCCAATTTTCTGACTTTTGTCAGGCATTGTTTACAGAGTTTTCTGGCAAATGTGTGAAATTACTAAATTGCATTGTGAGAAAAGTAAAGAATATAAAAACAGCTTTAAGATGGGTTATGTGTGGCAAGAAGGCAGGGGATAAACATACATTTCCTCTTTTTCTCTTTTATAACAGCAGTCAAAGAAAACAAGCAAATTATAAAATGCGGTTCCTATTAAATGACTTAAGGATAAGTACTATTGCTAAATAGAGTCAACTGTAAACTATGGCTTTTACCTTTACATTTTGTTAGTATTGGTGTCAATCTTTGTTCTATGTATTTTAACATCTGCATTTTAATTGTATTATATTTTAGCTGTGTTGTACCCCACCTTGAGCTGTGAGGAGAGGCAGGTAAGAAATCATCACCATCATTTGGAGAGGAATTGACAAAAATATCTCCTACTACCACCAATGGAAGTACTGTGTTTGCAGAATTTCGTAGTATACTGTAGATCCTTTGATTAAGCTCTTGTCTTCGTCAAGTCAATACATATTATAGTTTTATGAGGACAATTAGAATTCAAAATCTAATTCGTTTTCAAATAACTACAAGTCTTTTTCAAAGAAGCAGCCAAATATATGTTGCTATTTGGCGCAATTAATAGTTATTTTTATTAAACAGGATCATAACATTTATTATTTATTTATTTATTTGGGGTTCTTATAGCGGCTTACAGCAGCAAGGCACAATTTGATGCCTGCATCATAAAACAAGTGTACACAAAATTACATCAATCAATTAACAACAATTCATACATAAATTCATACATTAATCCCATAAAACCAATAAAATCAATAAAAACCCCATACAAACCCATTTGCCAGCAAAGCAGACACTATTCCATGTAAAAGTTAGTAATATTAATGATTTATGATTTACCTCTTGATATGACAGTTTCTAAACCAGTGCCATTAATGAAGGCCCTTTTTATTGTTTGTGTCTTCACATCAGTCCAGTATAAGCGTTCTTCTGCAGTATCAAAATCTACAACTGTTACATCATCGATATCAGGAACTGTGAAAGCTGTTATATAGTTGAAATATGGATTCTCTATGTCAACACCTCTTATTTCTGAACGCCTTGCATAAAGAAGAAATTTTTTCATTTCTGTGAAAATAAGAAGTGTTACTTCTTAGATTCAAATCAGTAGAATTGAATTATGAATACTTCTTTAACCTGGTTGCTCTAATAAAAATTACAATGTTCAGAGATATAAATATAGATAGAGACAGATATGTAACTTGAGTACACTTGTATTTATGTGAAAAATGAAAAGCCAAGAAGCATATATAACCAAAGATAGCTCCCTTTGTCCCTTTACTTTACAGAAAATCATGCATGTTTGCTTTCAAACAACAACAAATCAGTAAGATATAATTTAAAATCTAAGGGAACTGACAAATCCTGTTAAAAGATATAAAAGTTTATGCTAACAGTAAAATTTGAATTAATCCAAGAAACATGTTATTTGTGAAATGCATGAGCTATGAAAGTAAGACTTATTGAATTCATCATTCTGCTGTTTAAATGAAGAAAGCCAATTCCCTCCATCTGTAAGAGCAGAGTATAATTTTAATAATGGGATATTTTTGAAGTCCCTCATTTCTAGTCAAAAACAACATATAGGCACTTAACAATAATGTTTGTATAAAGAGAGTGGATTCAGGAAAGTAGAATGGAAGTTATTATTTGTAGCTTCCCTCACTATTCTTCTCCACTGTCGTCTCCGGCATCTCCAGGAATTTGTTTTGGACACCTCAGGTAAAAGCCTGACAGGCCCCACATTTTTGGGACTGTCTGGAAGCACCCTCAGTGTTGTCTTCAATGCAAGGGGATGTGCATACACATGCATAGTATATTTAATTCACCAAAGCGAAAAAGAAACTTAGTCACATTTGTTTTTGTACACTGAAGGTAAAGATCTAACAAAGAGGCAACAGACTGTTTCTAATATATTTAATAAATAAAATAATAGAAAAAATCAGAAATGAATACCATTTTCTTTAACATATTCAGGTTATGTAATATTGATTTCTAGTTTTTATCCACTAGATGTCATTACATAATGATAATAAATTATCACCATATTTATTTTATTTTAAAACAGCTACAGAAGGATAAGCAGCAGATATTTCAGAGTTATTTAAATATCTGCAACTATATTGTGGCACAGTATTTGGATCAAATTTCTTAGAACATGTCTGTTTTAAAAGCTATTTATGAAGTCATCTGCAGAAAAAATAGGTTTCAAGTAAACTACTATGCATGTACTTTCCCATTATTCCATTTACCTCCTTTTTCATTTTCTGATCTTGTGTTTACCACTGCCCAAACATTTTTTTCTGCAAAGTAAGTTTACAGAACCACGTTTACATTTGAAATAAAAACAACAACATTGTTTACACTCAAAAAAGAAAGAAAAAAGTAAAAGTAAACAAGGAAATAATTAACAAAGCCTGACAAGCTAGATACATTTAACCGTGTGTTTGTTCAACTGGAGTCACAATCAAAAGGGATCAATAGAGATCCTTATAGGAACAAATAAATAAACAAAGAAATACATAGAAAACTTACCATAGCATGTCTTTCTGTCTGTAGACAGCTTCATGAGATGAGGGCATGCACATGCAGCGCTTCTGTTGTGATTTATGAGACACATATGAGAGCATGGACCTCTACCATTGTTAGCAGCACAAGGATTGGGAGCTGGAATGACAAACATAAACTGAGATGCTTATTTCATGAATAAGTTCATCATATCTACATATATGATGAAGGGAATGGGGGAAAGGTAATATTCCCCTATATTCCAGTAATCACTTTTACCATCCATCACTTTTACCATCCATCAGAAAGAACAACATGGGACATGGCAGGAATACCTGTGAACTGAAAATCACAACATACTATCACACTGAGAGATAGTCTGTTAGATTTTTTTCTGTTTATTCAAACAGCTCTATCCTATGCATTATAATGGGATTTCAGGATACCCTACAGTATTGTATGAACAATTGTAAACACCTCCAGATTAAAACCATAAATAACTTAAACAAGAGAAAAAACATATTAATCATAGTAACAGTTAAATAGACTTTAAAAGCTACAATTTCAAATCATGTAAATGTACACTTTGAAATAAATTAGTCCCTAAAGGTTTTAATAAAAATATTATGTTTTTACTCGGCACCGTAAGGAAAGCAATGCTGGTGCCAACCACAGCTGAGAAAATCTTCCACATATCTTGCCATTTTAGTTTGATCCCACTTTTGGGACATAGAGGGGGACCTGTCCTGCAAACTTCAATAGCCAGCTAGGTACAGTATATACAGGGTGATTCAAGAAGATGGACCTGATGTGAAATTGTTATACCTCTCCTACCACAAACTGTCCATGAGTGAAAGTCTTACCATTTAAAAAGTTGGAGCACACAGTTTCAAAGGATTACTACTAGATATCTGTCCCAAAGCACAGACGGCCCCTAACTCTAGTCACTTGCAAAGTGGTGGTCCCACAACATAAATCCCAATGAGTTATTCTCCATTTGCAGAATTATTTTTCAGATTTGTTTCTGTCTCAAAATGAGTAGTCAAACCTGCTAACCTGATAGCTCATTAAACTGTCCGTAACTTTTTGTGCAAATGTAACCTTTTCCCATGCTGAAATATAATGCTTTGACATTGGATTAACCATTTTGAAAGTACTTCTTTTCATATTGAGGTCCCAGGCTTTCATGAACCATGATAGGAACAGCCCAACATGTATCATTCATAGCTAGCTAGCTAGATAAATAGATAGATAGATGATAGATGTTACGACTGTGATATTATAGTAAGATTAAAAATCAGTTAATGGAACCTGAAGACTTTTTCATTGTCATTGTCTACATTTCCCAATACACCTTAGTAAAGGAAATTATTGGAGCTCCATCTATACTGCAATATAGTGCAGTTTGAACTGGATTATATGGTCAATGTAGACTCATATAAAGCAGCTTGAACTGCATTGAAGCGGACTATATGAGTCTACACTGCCACATAATCCAGTTCAATCTACATTATAATAACTGTGTAGATGGACCTGGGAAATGACCCAGGAATGTTAGGACATGTTTCATTCACTCATCCTTATTTCCCACCAAGGAGAGTGAAAGAGCAAACTAGGTAGGAGCAGAAGACATAAGCATCTCTGGAGAGGAACTGTCATTTTGAGTAAAACATTGGAAAGTGCCTTTTGGTAAGCAATCTCTTTAGAGATTTGATCTAGGCCAGTGACTCCCAGTGCCCACTGGAGTGTTAAAGAGTATCTCCAAGTACACTCAAGCAACATATCTGTAAATAAACTCAAACATTCAGACAAAAGAAATAAGCACTGTAAACCTTTGATGACAGCTTGCCTGAATCCAAGTTAAGTGCTCTACCACTCAAAGCTCTCACTGGTGAAGCAAGAATAACAATGTAATTAAAGTGTCAAGTCCTCAAAGTCTGAAGATGGTAGAGAAGCCAACATGACACAACCTACACCCAGGGTTTTATCCTATCTGGGGGATATATAGGTCAAATTCCCAAATAGCTGGGGGATATCTATGTTAAAGTCCTGGCCTCAAACCTTGTTGCTGAGACAACTTTTTCCTCAGAAAGATAAAATAAAGTCTGTGTTGAGATGCTTTCTTACTACCACATCGAAAAAGAAGAAGAGGAGGAGGAGGAGGAGGAGGAGGACAGTGATGAGAAGGAAGAAAGATAATTTGTAAGACTATATACATGCCTCTTAGTTTGAGTCAAAGAAAAAGAAAAATCATTGGTAATTCCAAAGAAAATAAATTAAGGAATTTTTCTTTTCCATTTTTAAAAGATTATTCATAAAAGTTTGCATCTCATTAGACAGAACAATAGCTTTTCCTCGTTACCATTTCTCAAAGCAAACTCATCAGTACAGGCTACAAATTATTAACAGACTACACAAAGAACTATATAGAGTTTCAAACATGATAGTCTTATTTTTTAAACTTGTGGTGTAAGGCCACAGTTGTAGTGAACTAGAACATTTTTCCTAGACCTAAATATCTTCAAAAACTTTACATGGAATTGGTTTCAGTAGTGGTTAATAATATGTACTGAGCCTGCTTGTAAAAACTGCATGGCAATATGATGTGATACATACATTCCACATCCTGGTTATTATATGGGCAAGTCTTGGATTGTATAGGACTCCTGCAAATTTACCTTGAAGCACTTCAGATGGGAACACATTGCACCTTGCCTTAGATAACAGGCAGTGATATTTAACTATAGTCAAATTCATAAGATGATTTGCTTCATGGAGAGGCCCCGCATAGCGTATACTTAGGGCACTTGGGAAACAGGAAACATATGAGTGAGAACACAGCCTCCAGAAGGCAATGTCCCACAGTCTTTGTTTAATAGATTTCAGTGCCATGTCATAACCCACATGAGATAAGAGGGATGAAGAAAGGGCAATAGAAGAGATTTTTAAGAGTTAAGCTTGAACTAGTTGCTAGTGCAGTGGTTCTCAACCTGTGGGTCCCCAGATGTTTTGGCCTTCAACTCCCAGAAATCCTAACAGCTGTAAACTGGCTGGGATTTCTGGGAGTTGTAGGCCAATACACCTGTGGACCTACAGGTTGAGAACCACTGTGCTAGTGTAATCATCATGGGAAAGGTGGTGAATCAGATCTGAGCTAGTCTGAAAACACTGACCCTGAGCCAATATTTAAGGGCCCACCACCAAGCTCCTGTTGGAACAGCTTTGAAGAACTGTCATATAAGTGAGCCTCTATTGACAGCTTTATAGTTAATGAGGACTCTGGTATAGGCTTTGTAGTCCTGGGTATTTTTGGTAGTGTGATTCCACAGCTGGGTAAAAGGGACTGCAAGACTGCCTCTACACTGCAGAATTAATGCTGTTTTGGACCACTTTATCTTCCATGGTTCAGTGCTATGGAATCCTGAGATTTCTGGTTTGATGAAGCAACAGCACTCTTTGGTGGAAAAGGTTAAAGAACTTGTAAAATTACAACTCTCAGGATTTCATAGCAGTTAAAATGTTGTCAAACCACATTAATTCTACAGTATAGAAGCACTCTTTTAGACTGAAGATGTATTATTATTATTATTATTATTATTATTATTATTATTATTAGGTTTTAATTAGTCTTATCTGTGAGTTTCATTGATCCTGATTCCAGAAGAAAGCCGGCATATGAATCAGCAAATGAATATAAAATAGAAGATTGAGACAGATAGAGCTTTAAGATGGCACAACATGCTCTTAATAGCACATCCTGTCACAATCAATAGTCGGCCATCCTTTTCCATGTGTTAGTGTTTTGGGAGATGTATCTGTGCTTCTGAACAGCCTGTTTTATGGCAGAAATTACATAGTAAGACTGGAGGCTTAACACTTTTGGCCTATGGCTGCCCACCATTGAGCCATATACAAAGAGTGGACCCTATAATAATAGAGTCATTTCCTTATTTGTATTCCTTTACAGGCACAGATGGCCCTGACTGACCCACATTTCCAGACAATCTTTCTGTCTTTCTTTCAGTTTCAGCTTGCACATAACAACAACATCCTTCTTCCTTTCCTTTCCTTTTTTTCCTTTTTTTCTTTTTTAAGCTATTACTTTTTGCTATGCCTTTGAAAGCAGCTTGGCTGACAAAATACAACAGGTGTCAGTTTTCCCAGCAGTGTATTTTCTCTTCTCCTAAAAACTGTGACTATTTCATTTCTGCCAATTAGGTATCTTTTAAAGGCATAGAAATCATAACAGGAGAGTTGTGGAAAAATAGAGGTCAGCTTCCCACAATTTAGAAAGGTGACCGCTAAAGCACAACAGGGTTTACACCCAGGAGACTGGTTGCCTTAAGTGTTACCACCACCCAAAACTAATGAGTTACCTTCACTTCTCCTGCCTTAATGCTTTTGGAGAGGAAAAAGTTGGTATACACCTTGAAAAGAAACCCATGCAATAGATGCTGCCTAACAAAATAATTATTTGAATAGAATTATTTCAATTATATTTTGTATACTCTTGGACAGAAGTTATTTTCATACTAAATACCACACCCCCTCAAAAAAAAAAAAGAAATCATTAAGATAATAATAAGGTTATTCAGAAATTCCCATTTTATGCAGACAAGGACCACAAAGGAAGAAACATTGAAATCATTTCATAAGCTGTATTTCCATGTCAATATAAGTCAAATTAATCAATAAGTCATCATCATTACCACTGAGATTTCCATTCAAATTGCTAATATTTACCATCTAAACTAAGTATGAGAAATATTATAGCAAACAGTTTATCAGAAATGTGAATTTACCTTGTGGTTGTCGGCTTGGGTGATAGATTTGCAGATCAAAAGGCTGTGCACTAGTTTTTTGTATCACACTAACATTTTGACCTGTCCACTTATTGGCTTTTGATAATGTGTTTGTTCTCCAGTCTGTCCAATATACTTCACTCCCAAATAAGGACACGGCAAAGGGGTGAGAAAGATATTCATGACCTCGTATAATTTCAATCATGCCAGTCCCATCATACAGTGCTGAATAAATAGCATCTGACCTGAAAGATAATCCGAACAAAAACCCATTCACCACAATAGTTCTACAAATCAAATATGAGGGGGAAAGTTGTAGTTAATTCAGATGCCTTATAACTTTACTTTGGATATTTAAACAAATATGAAAAGTGTGTGATGTCATTTGATTGTTTGGGGAAGGGGTATCTTTCAGCATCAGAACTCATGATTTGCAAGAAAATGGTTTCAGGTGCCAACCCTGGAATATGTAAGTAGAAATATGAAAACACCACCTCAAGAACTCCCACTAGTGTGGTGGAGGCTCCTTCTTTGGAAGCTTTTAAACAGAGGCTGGATGGCCATCTGTCAGGGGTGATTTGAATGCAATATTCCTGCTTCTTGTCAGGGGTTGGACTGGATGGCCCATGAGGTCTCTTCCAACTCTTTGATTCTATGATTCTAATCATTAGAAACGATATTTTAATTGTCTTCAAATAATTTCTGACTTATGTCAACTCTGAGGAAACCTATCATGGGGTCTTTTATGCTAGATTTATCTGGAGGAAGGAACACTGGAGGAAGGACACTGAGAGAGTGTCACTTGCCCAAGGTCACCCAGTTGGTTTCCATGACTTAGTGGGGATCTGAAATTTACTCTGCAGAATAGTCCAAGGTTCAAACAACCATAAAGCTTATTTATTGGTTAGATGCATGCAAACCCATAGCTAATGGGTGTATGTTTTACTGGCACAACACCCCCAATCCCGAAAAATAATCAGGTTTTTAAAAATTCTTGTTTACTAATAAATTTAAATTGGTTAACCAAATCCCCATGCAAAGTCCAGAAGAAGCAAAAATTAAAATTCTTCCAGAACTGCAAGCACTATCTCAATTTCGATAATTTATTCACACTATCATTATCTATCTTCCGACCAATTAACATTGCAACAGCAGCAATAGCCAACATAGTGGAAGTGACCGAGTTTTGACGTCACAGATATTTAATCAAGATCTGCAGCATGAAGACGACATAAGATATCAAAATCAGTCTCCCCGGGTTAAACTCCAAAAGAGAAATTTAAGTTTAAATACAATGTATGACGTTTTCAGGAATATAACAACTATGATCATTTGTGCTTCCTTTAAAAGTTTATATTTTAATTTCTCTTAAACTATCAAGTATTTTTAATAACTAGGTACCAGATTAAAGGAATATTATGTAATTTGTAAAACCATAATAAAATGTGTAGGTCATTTCTATTCCAATTTAATGTGAAAATATATGTATATATGTATCTATTAATATTATCATTATGTTTACTTATATCCCATTTTTCTCTCTATATGGAGACTCAAAGTGGCTCACAACTAAAAGCATTGCAATACAACTTAAAATATGCAAATATAGAAGTATTAAAACACTATTAAACATCATTAAAAGCATATAAAATCACAGCAGCCCTTGATAATCTTTAAAAACTTCTTAAAATACCTACCTGAATAAAAAGATCAGGAGACACTGACCTGAAAAGTCATCTTGAAACTGCAGCTATGAATGCCCTGTATATTAGTACTCAAATACAGAATGAACTAACAGACATTTGTGGTGACAAGATGGTCAAAAAATGTTGAAAGATGCAATGCATCAGTGTTTCTCTGTTTTGGTAGATGAAATTTTGGATAAGAGTACCTGGGATTGGTTGTGCGGGGAACTGCAATCTCAGGGGCAGCCCCCATAGCCATTCTGCTTCCATGGACTCAGGCAGCCCCTGGAGGTGGGATGGCAGTGCTAACCTCTACTTATCAAGGCTGGAGGCTTCTTGTTGCTCAGTGATGTGTCTAAATGATACAACAGAACTCTGGAGGAGGAATTCTCTCCCCCCTCATGACCTCTATCACATCATTTAGAATACCCCACAGAGTAAGGATAAGCCTCCGTCCTTGGTAAGGAAGTTTTTATTGTTTTTGCAGATAGTGAAATGAGTGGGGATGGGTGGCAATGCACACCTGTGCCAACAAAGGTTTGGTGTGGGTGAGTGTCTTGCCACCCTTTCACTGAAAAGGCAGACTTTTCGCCCCCTGTATTGCCTACAATTGCACAGAGAGCTGAATTTAAAATTCTGGTTCTCTGTGAATTGGGTCAGTGTAGAACATTCCTGTGACAGAGGATTGAGATAGTTTATCTTATTAAGCATAAGATGAAGGCATAGCTGATTTCTTGCTCTCCTTTTTAAAAATCTATTACTAATTGCTTCAAGAAATGGCTTTTGAATCAGCTTCTCCTCATCTTCTATATTATTAAAATTCAAACCCATTCCCCAATATGGAGTATTAAGCTTGAATCTACTCTAAAATATGAATTAGTTCAGATCCAGCCCAGTGTCTTGTTCATGGCTTCCAATTTCCCTTTAACCATTCAAATGATTTCATCCAAAAGTTGGGTTTTCTGAGTGAGTACTGACACAATTACATTGGAACTGGATAGCTACTTCCAGAAATGTCACACAAAGAATAAAATGCAGTTGCTAATTTTGCTTTGACTGATGTATACATGGCATAAACAAAAATGTATGTATTATTTATTTATTACCTAGCATCTGTCCATACTATTCGTTTTTCAAAATGATCAACAGTAAGGCCATTGGGCCATGCTCCACTATCCATGTCTTTATATATAATCTTTCTTCCTGCTCCACTCATTGAAGCAGATTCAATGCGAGGAAAACTAGCATCCCAATCTGTCCAAAACAGGATTCTGAGTGACATAAAGAAGAAAAGGGAAAATAAAGTTTGCATTAGAAGATCAAAAAAATTAAGAAAGAACATAAATAATATTTATCCAACAGAAGTTTTAAAAGACGTATAATTATAACAGAAGCCTTGGGTAAGCATTACATTTAAAAACATTTTTTTTCCATAAAAAGCAGCTAAAACAATATCAATACTTAGTTCTTCAGCTTCAGATTAGCTATACTACATTTGAATAAACTTCCTTTGATTTGATTATGGAGCTAAAGCTCACATTCAGGCAGTTATGCATACACATATGGCAGGACACAGACAGTTAATTTGTTTTGTTGGTAAAGATAAACATGATCTTTGGTGAAAACAGCATTATCCGACAACCTTCACACTGAATGGGATTTTTAAGGTTGTGCCTCTTTTAAGATATTCTTAAATATTCCCCATGGTTGCTGTGCATATTGTGGCACATATGCTATTACACATATTTGTGGCAGTCAAAGTCACCAGGAAACATTGAAACAGTATTATCTCCAGATTCCTTTTATCCCAGACATAATGGAATATGTTCACTATTATGGGGCTCTCGTACTTCCTGCATATCTGGATCGGTTTAAGAAAAGTATAGGACATGGCCATATTTGGGATCTTGAATGCAGATAATCTATCCCAGAGCTCTGAAAATCCCAGGAATTTGCCCTCCACCCATCAAATACTAAAACATATTCACAAAAGGGGGGGGGGGTCATAGGGTTAACAAACAGCTGCTTCAAAATGTTGTATTTGCAAGAGTTTTACTAGATTACAGAACAAAGTTACTCCAAACTTGCAGGAAGGCAGGGAGTGTGGAGGGGTCCTAATATTGGTTCCAAAAACAATGATTTTTTTTAACCTAACCTACTTTTGTAAATAAACTGTTTTTATATTGGCTTGCACACTGAATTTTCTTCAGTGTCATATGTTCCCATATTACTTTATAATATCACATCATACTTTGAGATAAGTGTCTTAAATTACAATGACAGGATAAATGTGAAAAAGTTAAGATACAATCTATACAATCGATATAATCGATATAATCTAAAGTAATTGAATATACGCACAAACTAGACAAATGATTACATACAACTGATTAGCAATGGGAAAAGTAATTGCACCACATTCAGTTATTAGCAGTGAATAATCATTTAGTGGGAAAATATTTATTTTTTTATTTATTTTAAAACCTGATTGTGGATAACGTCCATCTCGAAAAATTAATTGCTTATTTTCTCACATGGAATTAATCACAACCATTTTGATATTTTGAGGGTGAAGCAATCCCTGAAATATTTAAAATAGGTGATAACAGAGCACTGTCTAAGGGTCAGGCATAGACATACTTGACTAGCATTTTAAAGAAGGATGACGAGGATGAAATTCGTTTTCTATAAAACTTGATTGCTTGCCAAACTACCACCACAAATATGAAGAATTAGACATTAGAAATAATACTAAGAAAACAGCTAGGCAATAAAACAGTCAAAATTCCATATAATGAATCTGTGGACCTTATACCATTAAGAAATGCTCTGTTTCAATCAGTATGCATCCTGTATTTTTTAAATGACTGATTGCACACTGTATTCAGACAGGATCCATGCTGACCCCACTACACTCAACAGTGCACTTTGACACCTCGCACCATAGAAGGCTGGCTCCTTTACATCCATTTGAAAGACTTCCTATGTCACTCTGTGACATTTTATTTCCTCCCCCCCCCCCCTAAAATTGCTCTGTGACATAGCCTGTACATCTCATGAGATTTGAAAAAATCTCTCCTGCATCTGCACAGTGATAGGTTTGTCTGATCACTACCTTTTGTCATGAAACAAAAAAATGATGTTGCTTTGTTTAGTAATTCAATTTTATGAGGCCGGACTTGAGGCAATTCAGAGATAACAGCAGCTTCTGTCAGCACTACTTCTCCTTTTCAGAAGGCATAACAGATATTATTTTCAAGCATTTGCTGATTATGTGGCTGGAGCAGATGGTGCCCTTATATGGGAAGGGACCACCCAAGAGCCAAGGTGATGCTAGCTGAGGAAAGAATTTAGGAGGTTTTTGAAGCAGTATAGCTAATTAAGAAAAAGAAGCAACAAAATCTGTGTCACATTTTTTTTATTACATTGCCAAGTTTTTCTGTTATATAAAAAAACAATTGACACACAGATGAATATTTACCTCCTTGACTTCTTTTAATTAACGTTCTGTTACACATACAGATACAACAGAGGGAGAGAAAAAACCCAAAATTCATTTAAAAATAATGTTAAAAGTGAGATCTCTTGGTAATCCCAGGGATATTTACCTTTCAACATCCAAAACAGAAAGGGTGGCTTCTTCCATCGTGAACAGTCTAGGGTCAGGAGACTCCACCCCCAGACATGCTCCCAAATGACAAGCTGACAGGATGCATACTAATTTCCCAATCACACATAAAAACAGCACTTCAGCAATTGAAGGAACCATAGTATTATTATTATTATTTTACAAAAAGCACAATTAGAGTTCCATGTGCAAATAATCCCTTTCTTCATCATTTTGCAGGTTCCGATGGAATACTGACAGGATAGGGCAAGCTTCATGTGATGGGACCCGTTCGAAATTGTTCTCAGTCTCAGAAACAGAGTACATTCTAATGTAATAAGGTCCACAGATTAAGATTCCAAAAGCCTATCTGCCAGAACTGACTTTTATCTCATTCTTTAAAAATAGACTCAGTTATTGCCAGAGATGAGGACAAAAGAAAAAAAATCCTACCATATGTTAGAAAAAAAATACTCAGTTCAACTGTAGATAAACATTGAGAATACATTTAATTACCCAAATCTAGGATCCAAAGCAATAGCCCTAGGATGTTCCATGGCACCTGCTATTAATGTAGTCCTCAGTGTGCCATCTAATTTAGCTACTTCGATTTGATCCAAATTGCTGTCTATCCAGTATATATTGCCAGCAATCCAGTCAACAGTGAGGCCTTCAGGGGTAGCTAAACCATGCTGGACAACAACTTCAATGGAGCTTACGCCTGTGAAAACATATTACAAATGTTTTTAAAATGCTGAATAGCATTTCAATAATTATGCTTTAAAACATTGCAATAATATTAAAAAAATATGATGTATATTATAAATCAAAGTCTTGCCACAAATACCGTATCAAATATTTCCAATTATAAAAAAAGTTATGAACATAATTTCAAAACTGAAATCTTACCCCATAATTACATAAACAATAAGAAATATCAAGTTTGTTGGGTTTTTGGAAGACACTAGGGAACAGGAATTTCATTACCATTATTATCATTAATATGTATCTAAATAGATACAGTGTACTTTTATGTAAAATATTTATACCACACTACACAGCCAGATAGGCATTCACAACGGCTTATATATAAATAAACACAAAGCCTTAGGTTATATACAACATCAACAACTGTTTTCATTTAATATTAATATGCTTTGATAGCAAATAAATTTCAGAGTGCTAATCAGCTTATCTAACTTTCTACCACTTCTAGTGTGCATGAATTGAACTGTTAAAGATAGGGATCTGTTATCATCTCCCCTCTCCCACTGGCTGCCCCTGTGCATGAAGGTGGTCTTTAAATTATTTGTGACTCAGGTTGTGGATGCATCTACACTGTGGAATTAATAGTTTGTCACCACTTTAACTGTCATGGCTCAATGCTATAGAATCCTGGGATTTATAGTTTGGTGAGGCATTGCCACCCTGGCAAAGAAAGCTACATACCTTGTAATCTATAATCCCCATGATTCCATATCATTGAGCCACAAACTGCTATAATTATAGTGTACATGCACCCCACATCTACATGGGCCAAAATATGGATTCAGCTTTCAAGTTCTGTGGCAAGTCTACATGACATGGCTGCATCCAGTGTAAGGGGAAGTGAGATTTTACCTGGAACTTCAAGGAAATTGGAGAATGATCCTGGTGTTTTGCACAAGTATGGACAGCTGGATTGGGTTGTATTCAGTTTGATCCAGTGCCCACAGCAATGTTGCTGGCCACAAGCATATCTCTCAGTTATGCTGACAATATCATATCTGATGAGGTCACAAGAGGTCACCCAGCCACATGACCAGGAAAAGTGACATCATCATCAGTGGTGACCCAATGTATCCTCAGCTTGGTCATCTATCTGGATGCCAAAAGGGCACCAGTTGACTGCATCTGGGTAGTCCTGGACCAATTTGGTTCAGATTAATTGGGTAAGTGTAGATTCAGCCTCTTGCAGCTGAGGCTTCCCCGCATCTTACCTTCAAGCATTTGGAGCTTGCTCTTCCCTAGGCCCATGATGTGCAGGCTACTCCCAGCAGGAGTGGAGACATGTGCAGGGGCCTGGTGGGAGAGGGGAGGTTATACTAGAGCCCTATGGGCAGCACTTAGCAATGTTCTCTGTGCAAGCAACATGCAGGGTTTCTACTTAATAGTCTAATAAATTAAATGTGAAAAAATATCACTATGGCAGTTTTATTCAAAAAAGTATGGATAAATTTTATAAATGACATGTCTTCCACTGAAAGTAGGGAAACAAATAATAAACTTTCATAACTTCTACAGCATAGTGCTTGGGATATTTGAAATATTAATAGAATAATTACATAGATGTTTTAAAAATGTGTGCAAAATATGTTGTTTGTTGAAAAACAATGAAAACAGAAAAAAAAATAAAAGTGCTGAATCTTTCAGATGCTGACATTGCTTTTTTACAGCAACAACACTCACATCTTTACAGATGTGTTGAGACACCATTTACAAGAAAGTTTGTAAATATTCTTTATAGCCATACTCTAAAGGATGCCAACTGAATCAATCTAGTCTACAATAATGTCTTCTCTGTAAAACAGATAGTCTGGAAATATTGTCTCCCACCATTGACTCTAAGCAACTGAGTTGCTACAAAGCAGACTAAAAAAAAATCTCCCCTACACCCTTTCTCCTGATCCAAAAACGACGGCAGGACCTCTGGCTGAGCAGAAGATAGGACATAAAGGAATTGGGAAAACCACAAACCCAAACACCAACATAAAATTTGTAACAAAAATTTGCAGTCCCATGTTGTCCTGAAGTGTTGCACCTTTATTCCTCACAATTCATGTTTTCTCTTTCCCAGCAAATGAAACACACAAGATGAAAACCTTCTGACTGGAGATTTCAAATCAGCTCTTTTATTATTATTTATTTTGCTCATTTGTTATTCTTTATTCTTTAAGTAGTGGGTAGAATGTAAGTGGAACAGTCTCACTTAGGATGGATAAAAGATCTAGAACTTTAGGAAAGTTACACCTTCACATTGCCCTAACCTGAATGCTTTGAATGCAAGTTTCCTGCTTTATGGACTGGATGGCCCATGAGGTTTCTTCCAACTCTATGATTCTATGAAGGTAAGTTTCTTGGCTTTGAATAAGTGCATTGAGAGGCAGCAGAAATGTATTTAATGGAAGTGGATGATTTCCAAGTACCACAGAAATCTGGGAAGTATTACTTGAACTTAAACTCTCAAATATTTAACCCTTTCCAGACCAACAAGAAAATGCATAAGTAAATTTACTTTTTTTTCAGTTCATGTACATCTTTCTTTCCTTCTGTGCTATTGATGTTTGTGTGCAAAACAAGTCATCATTCACTTGAGCAAAAGAGGGAAAGGGATGGCAAGAGGGATGACAAGTGGTGTGCAGGTCTCTGGAGGAGACAGAACACCCAGAATGTGGGAGAGGAGGTGGAGAAACCTGGGGTAGTTGGATAAGAAGGTAGTAGTGATGGGACAAAGACAAGGGCAGTAGGGAGGGCTGCAGCAGTGGCACTCACTCTGTACACCCCAGAGACCTGCACAGTACTTGCTTTCCCTCCTTCTGCTACTCCCATCCCCTTTCTCCTTTCCACCAAAGAAAGTGAGTGAGGGAACACATATGAAGCCGAGGCTAACTTCCCCCTGCCCAACTGCTGGATAAACCAGATTTAACTGAACACAGCTCACAGTGGACATCAGTGTTAAAAATGGTGTAGGGCAGCAGTGGTGGCAGCACAAAATAATCACATCCGCAAAAAGTTAAATCAACAAATGTAGAGGGACAACTGTACTGTTTTTTTAAAAAAGGCGATTGCATGTATGATTACCAGGGAATCTTTGATATATTTTTTTTGCTTGTAAAAATTATTAACCACTTAAACAATCACATTCCATGTTGGGTGAAATTATGGGAGTGTTTACATATTTGTTGTTCATTGTTAACATTTTTGTACTTTCTTTTTGAAAAAAATCATTTGGGGAAAGAAACCCTTGCTTTTGTCAAAGCAGCATTTTTGCACAGAAAACATTGTGGTTTTGCATCAAATGTGGATCTATAGAGTAATCTAGGAGGCATTTGGCACTGTGGTCAATTTTTTTGTCTTTCATTGAAAGATATATTGCCTCTGTGTGACATTAAATATTTGTTATGTTTCACTAATTCACCAATTGCTGAATGAAATAAGTGAAAGGATATTATGAAAAACATACAGGAGAAAGGAAATAATGACACCAAATTAAGCTTTTGCATGTTTGTATTGGTTATTTAGATGTTCTGGATTATGCAAATACCAGTAAGAAAAATAATCTGAATTGAATTTAGCACATTTACTATTTTTGAGTGAAATTTTCAGTTGAGAATGGGAAAATAATTTGCCCAAAATATAATGGATTCAACGTCATTTTTCAGTTGAGATTTCCCCCCAGAATCATTATAACACAGCTTAATTTCATACCTCCAGATTCTGACAGTTTGCCTCTGTAAATTTTATCTTCTACCACATCTGTCCAGTACAATAAGCTCTGATTGAAGTGGAAATCAAGTGCTATTGTATTTCTTAAACCGGGAACTAACAGGCTATAGTCCCGTTTCTGCAGATCAATCCTTCGGATTTCATGACGAATTGAGAAAATGATGAAAGCTTCAAAAGGATCTGGGAACACAGTATTACATTTTATTGCAACAGAAATAAGTAGGTTCTTTTAGTATTTTCTTTTAAAAAAAACAACTTGATAGTCATTTGGCTAACTCTAACAGATAACTTGTAGACTAATTGTCATTCTCTAAATAAAGAGCAGCAAGCAAGCCTGGGTATTTCACATAGTGACTTCTCACAGCACGAGGAACATTGTGATTTTCCCCTCCAGCCTCTCTCTTACAAAAAGGGGGGAATGTTTAGCACAAAATGCAGTGTTTTCTGCAAAAACAATGGGCAAGATTCTAGATGACCTAATTAGATAAATAATGCCTTTAAGCCCCACCTCTCGATTCCGTCTTACCAGGAAGAAGCCATTGCAAGCGATAGGGATCTATTCTCCTATCGATCAGTGTGTTGCAGATTAACATTTCCACTTCATTCTTCAAGTAAGGTGGAATTTTAATAGGAAGTACACAAGGAAGGTGGGAAAGTCAGTCTGCTCTAATACAACTGATAGGAGAGCAAACAATTGTTGTCCACAACTGCTTGGTAAGTCCGAATTTTGGACTTTTATGATTCCTACATTGTTCAATATATCAGGATCATGAATACAAATGACTCATGAAAGCTTAAGTCTAGGTTACACATTCATAACTGCTATCATGAATTTCACTCTTTGTCCTTTGTATAAAATATTTTGTGCAGAAAACACAAAAAAAGCAAAAAGGGTTACCTGTACTTCTTTGCCAAAGAAAAATCTTATACTGTGTAAGCAACACACACATTCTTAATGTTGGTTGACTATTTAGTTGACTAAACACAATTGATATGCTTCTCACTTAGATCTTGGTTTCAGGATGGTTCCAGGGTAGAAAAGAAATTCCAAGGCAATCATAAGTGTGCAGAAGATCAGAATTTCTTCTCACATTTTTCTAAAATACATATTTCATCCCAGATCCATCATCTCTAAAACATTCCATTGATATCATTAACAGAAAAATCCAATTTAAAAATCTTAATTTTGGTCCATAGTTCTAATAAAATACATTTGCTTCCTAAGGAATTATGTTCTAACAAGATTAACTAACCAACTCTGAGGATGCTTGCCATAGATGCAGGTGAAACGTCAGGAGAAATGCCTCTAGAACATGGCCATATAGCACGAAAAAACTCACAAGAACTGAACAAGAATATTCTTTTGAATATCTCAGCAAATTGTTTCATAGTAAATTGAGATTACATCTACATTTTGTACAATACATGGTGCAAAAATAACATTTTCATTATTTTAGGTAGAGATGTTTTCAAATCAAATATTTTAGTTCACACACCAGAGTTAATACACTGTATTTCCATGTATAGGGCGGGCGAAAAGTCACAAGGGTGTCCTATATATACTGGCATTTGACATCATTTATGAGATTTGATTTTTTGCACACAATGCAAATTTATATTCTATATAACACTGTATATGATGCTATGGTATTGCAAATTAAGAACAAAAAATAATGGGTTATTAAATATTGAAGCCCCTCCATGACTTTTGGCCTCCCCTGTACATACTTTATGCACAAAGTACTTTAAGGCTGAGTAACAAGTATGTGCTTTGAGATGGGTAAACAGAATGTTACAACACAATACTACAGGCATAGCCTAATTCCAAAATTTAGTCACTCTCAGGATGACTAGAAGAAAACAGATGCAATTGCTAGATTCAGTCCTGCTAGACACTTTACTGATATGCACACAGGCACCAATATGTTTTTTAATCCTGCAACTTGTAATACACCTCCCAAATTCTGGCTGAAACAAACTGTGGTCTGGATATATAAGAGTTAAGGATAAAATAAGTGATAACTCATGCTGCATCTTGAAAGCAAATAGGTCTTATTTTACTTCTCTTAAACTTTCATAAGGGAACTCAACAGTAGCAAATAAATGGTAAATGTCAACTTACCAATATTAGCACAGCTTTCACCATCTTTATTGAGCTTCCAGCCTTCATAACAGGAGCACTTAACGGTATTTTTATGCTGCTCACACACTTGGCTGCACCTCTGGTGTTTTGTGCAATAGTCTTCAAATTCACAGGTCTTATTGTCTGAACTCAAGTGTAGTCCTGGAGGGCATGAACACACAATTCTACCTCCAGGAACTACTGAACACTGGTGACTGCAGCCGCCATTGTTAAGTGAACATTCATCTGAAATGAAAGAAAAAAAACAGAAATTGCTGCTTCGTGCAATGCAACTTAATAGTAGAAACAGTTTATTTTCTTTTTTTAAAAGACCACTAGTTTTGTGTCAGACTAATATTGGAGAAAAATAGAACATAAAATTCCTCAAGATTCAATCTGGAACACATTTTTCTGTTTAGTGTAGGAAGGAAAAGGAGTATGTTAATAAAATCTGTGGACAGCTTAGAAGCATTGTTAATGCATATTCAGGGTTAAACAAGGTAAATTGGATGAGGTCCTGAGTTGAAAAGAGAGAATGTTAAACAGGGCCAAGTGAAGTATCACAGGTGCCAATGAAAAACATAGTCACTGATTGTGCTTGTGCATGTGCATGTGAAAACCATACAAATTATTACATGCATATATGAAAGTCAATGGGCAAGGGTGGATTCCATGAGTATGCTTTTCTTTATGCATGTGCACCATATGCATATTCAATCATGTAAAAAAGGATGGTAAGAGTATCTCTGAGTCAGAATACAGAACTATTTTTATACTCATTTAGCACAGAAAAAATCAAAAATGCATTTTATGAACATCCATTTTAGAAATACTACATGTTTCACCTCTACGCTGTCATAAAGTGCAGTGTAGGAAACACATTAACTTGGGGTGTGTAAATGATGCATCCAGGCTAATGTGTTTTAACCTGGGTAAAGCCTTTTATTCTGACTTGATCCCCGGTTGAAAAGAAAGAAAAAGAAAACACCAGTAAAGACCCAGCTCTTCCTGCAAGATTTGAATCTTTGATAGTGCTGTGCCAGTGGAGACAGCGATCTGCGTGACCCCAGATGGCATCTATAGTGAATTCCCTACCTGTTAGGCTTGGAAAAGCCTAGAAAAGTAGGCCCAGGAAGTTTGTCAGCTGTTTTGGAAAGGGTGCCGGGGAAATCCATTTTAGCTACTCATTTCCTTAAGGGGGCGTTTTTAGAAAGAGCAGCTTTGGAGGGAAATGAAGGAAGACTGTGATTGGTTGAGTGAGAGTGGGTAGAGCTTAACTTGAAAAAGAAAAAAAATGACTTGAAGGGGACATTTTAAAAACCCTGTCAGGGAGCTTGACAGTCGGTGTCAAAGAAGGAGCTGGGAATCAGGAGTGGTGAAGGGTTAGTGAGAGGCCTGAAATTGGTCAATTGGCTAGCAGAGATAGCTAGTGAGAAGATTTTTTACAGCTATTAGGGAAATAGCTGGTGGAGGAGTGTAGAGATAGATCCAGGTTAGGACTATCGGTGGAGGAGTCTAGAAATTACTTTCAGAGAGAAGTGTTCCGGTGTAACTAAGTCTGAACTGCTTAAAGTAACGACACACTTTTAAAGTCAATACTCTGAAACAGCTAAGCTTTATACCTGAATTGTTCCAGTTCTCTTAAATAAACATCATTTTGTTGTTCTCAACATCTGCCTCATGTGTGCTTCTGTGGGTGAAGTTTTAAGAGCAGTTTCCTGCAGCAAACAAGAGTCTATGGTGGCAGCGTATAATTTAAAGAACAATCTTTTCGTGTGAACTCAGAACACAAGCCTGAGGGCTAATCCAACACACTTTTGCCTATGATACTTCAAGTAAGCCAAGGGCTTATCAGTGCTTTTAAATTTAGTGGTGGCCAAAGAGTTTTCAAAAGTTTTTTTGGCCAGAATAAAGTTCCAGCTTTCCTTACAGATTTTTGTTTTGGCTTTTAATCACAGAAGCCTCACATTTGGTGTTCAGCATTTTGGGATTTTTATTCCTTCAAATAAGCCCCCACCTACTTATTATATTTTTGGTGACTTTGGGCAGGCTGATCTTATGTGTCTCACCAGCAAAAACCCAGCTCTTCCTGCAAGATCTGAATCTTTGATAGTGCTGTGCCAGTGGAGACAGCCATCTGGAATCATCATGCGTGATCCCAGATGGCATCCCACTGGAATCTCATACTCCCTGGTTTTAGGCAGGCCAGGAAGGTGGGAAGGGAGTGCATTCCTGCCCCCTCACACTCCTGTGTGATTAAGACACAATGAACTTTTAGAGGAGGGAAGGGGGCTTACCCATCCAAAGGGCCATCACTTCCTAATGACAGGGAGCCCTGGGAGATGGGATGGCAGTGTCTCCTGAGCCTCCCTGCATTCCAATTTTCTACAAAAATGAAGGGGAATCACTATTATCATTGCAGTTCTCTTCCTTGACTGCATCACTTAGGAGATGACGGAACTCTGGAGAGGGAAGCCTACCTCCCCTCCTGCAAGTTCTTTCAAAACCTGCAACGTTAAGTGCAAATCATCGTCGTTTTGTGAGTATTGCAAGGAGGTACAAGGAGGCCAATGACCAGTCATGACCAAGAGCCATGTGTAGCTACCATGTGACTCCAGGTCAGCATTTTTATGCTAGTTCAAGATGCATTATGTAGCAGTGTAGAAGCATCCAAAGACATGTTAACAAAACAACAAATTAAGACTATGAATCTGCCTTTAAGGAAAATGCACGCTGACAGGATGAGTTGCAAAAGGGAAACATTTTTTGTTATGTCTATTTGATCAAATACCACAAAGAATATCTTCATCAGATCCGTCAGGGCAATCTTTTATCCCATTGCAGAGCTTCTCAGGTTGTAGACAGATAGAAGTGTCATTAGCACAGGGATACTTTGGAGGGCCACATGTATATCCATCACAATTATCCTCATCAGATTGATCTTCACAATCAATGTCGCCATCACATAGCCATGCTTTACTGACACATCTCCCTTGAATTATAAAAAAGAATACAAAAACAGGACCAGATGGAAAATCAACAATACACTCCAAAAACATGATCTCTTATTATCTTGTTGTATATACTTTGTAAGAGAGCAGAAAGGCAGAACAGAACTTTTAACATTGGGGTTGTATGTAACCTACAAGTTTATCCAATAATAAAAAAATGTAATGTTTGTTCCTCCTCTACTTTGATCTTGCATTTTATTTTAATTTCAAACAAGTGTAGACAAAATATATTACAATAAATGTTTTTGCAATTGATAGGAGAGCCATCAGTTACAAACAAAGGAAAATGACAGTTTGTAGGGAACTTATGTTTATATAGTGACAAGCAATCATATGCTATAAAACTTTTTAAAAGCAAGCATAATTTTGAAAAAAAAGCAGATATGATAAAAAATAACTGATTCCTTTCAGGACAAAACTGGGTTGCATTAATCAAATTTAAGTAAATGCCAACTATTTAAAGAAAATAATGAACAATACATCAATTACTTAGGTCTAAAATGCATATTCAAAAAGGTAAATGCTTCTGTACGTGTAAAAGAGATGGGTGGTTTTTTTCTGTTCATTCTCTTAAAAAGCTTGGAATAGTAAATTTGAATGTTTATGTAGATGTATCAAGTATAAGAAATTATGAAATCAAAAATACCAAAAATGGAGAATTGCTTTATTTAATTAAGTTACCACTTATGAACTCATCATTTATACAATTTTCAGGACAAACCATGGGCTTTACAGCAAATGCATGAAGGCTGTCACCACGTAATATGGTTAATGCTTCAAAATTATTCTGTTATTTTACTGTTAACTTCCTCTAATTATGAATTACAAACTGCAATACAATTATTGCCTGCTGGAAATGTGGTTTCAACACATCTGAAACTGCTGAGCTGAGAAAAGCTCGCCTATGGTACAGGATTTCATCCTACAACCTACTCAATTAAGCTTTGTCATCAATCTGTAGTTCTCTTCTCTTCTCTCTATCCCTCCCACTATCTTGCTCTTCTCATATACAAGGTGAGGCAGCATAACCTCCTTTTTTAAAATGCACACCATTCAGTCAGTTGAAGACGTAGTGGAGCGCTAGTGGTCTCGTTCAAGAGGCGGGAGTATAAAGTTTTGTCCTGACACAGTTCAGTCACCATCATGCGTTGGAACAGTGAGGAGCGTGCTTTTGCCATTGAGGCCTACTTTTTGAGCAGATTTGGAGTGGCCGGCCCGCTCTCCAGATTTGGCCCCTTGTGATTTTTTTTCCTATGGGATTTTTTGAAATCCTGTGTTTATGAGAACCGTCCAAGGACCCTATAAGATTTGAAGATCTTCAAAACTACGTAAAACAAAACTTTAGGTATGCACCTACTTTATAAAAAAAAATCTGATTCATATAATGTGTTTATTAAGTTTTGAAAAAGGAAGTTATGCTGCCTCACCCTGTATTATTTTTAAAGGTTAATAAGGAGTGAGATCAAAGTTTAGTAGAAAACAGCGTGTTAATTTCAGCTGGATTTCACTGACCCACACTAAGGGCCACAATGAGAGGTTATCTGTGTGCAGCCAGGAGTCTGCTGCAATGGAGCTAACTCTAAAGCAGTCAGATTAGTATTACCCACTGTTCCTCCACAGTTTTGGTCTCTCTAACCTTTTAAATTATTTCCTTGGTTAGAGAATCACAATATTTTTCCCAATGTGCTTTTCCCCAAATGCTATGTACAAAGGTCTATATCATTCTTCAACTGGCAGTGGGATGTGAGATGTTTCTGAGAGTTAATAACCTTGGACATGCAATGAACTGCAAGAATATGAATGCAGAGAATAAACTACAGCAAGATGTGCAGCAGAGGAAGTACGTGGCTTAGCCCACAACTCACAGTAGTGAGTGTTGTTGTAGTGAGTAGCTATGTGTTGTTTTTCTTCTTGCTGTTATGAAATAACATTTATGTGCAACTAAGTATTATTGGTTCATATTGTTTTCATCTTTATAGCATCCATATCAATATATTATTTTTACAATGAATTAACCCTTAAAAATGAAATATTTACAACTAATGTGAAGCCACTATAATTAATAAAACAGATTTATGAATATCTGCAAATGTTAGTACTATGTCTTGACACCACATCTACTGTCTTAGTATTTCAAAATCAAAGATACTGAACAAAATTCAAGATCGGAGATACTACATAATAGTTATATTATATAAACTATTAGCAAAATGCAGAGATTTTGGAGCACTAACTTTTCTGGCTGTATTTGAAAAGGGGTATGTCAGAAATAATGCTATACCATGTGTAAGTAAGTAGGTATAACAGATTCTTTGAATAAGCTTAATTGTTGCTCATAGGCATGCTTAGAAATACAATTAATGTCACTCTGTTTTTACAAATGACCAAAAGGCATGTGATTTCCATATTCTTTTCTTATTTACAGCTGACAGCTGCTTCTTTTTTCTTCATTCCAAGTACATAATTAGGAGCTGTTGAAACAGAGTTGGGGGAAGGATTACTATTAATCTATTAAAGGCTGTCAGTACTGTAAATACAGCTTCATATTATTATGGGACACTCCTTTACGATGGAACTCAGAGTGAACTGAATACTTACAAATATGTTTGTATCGCCAGTGCTTGATTTGTATTCAATTAAATTTGACTAAAGTTCTGAAATTACTGAGGGAAAATTAAATAGTAAATTTCTGGTGGAAGTGAAAGGAAAAAGAAGGCTAACTACTAGATCAGGTAACTTCCTTCCCATGCAGGCGGAGGATATCTGAAAACCAGATCAGGATAGTTTTGGGTCAGGGAACTGGAGAGTTCAAACACAGCATTTCCATCTAGGCTACGAATATCAAATGCAAGATGTCATCTTATGTGGCCTATGAGGTTTTCAATTACAGGGCAAGATAGTTACATTCATACAGTCTTACAATTACAAACTGCCCTTTGAAGACAACCATAAGGCTTATGTGGCTCTCGGTGAGTATGAGTTTGACAGCATTGATCTATGCGGTTGTGTTACTTAGCACTAGATAAATCCAAAAATGCCCAAATCTATATCATGTTTTCGTTTTTTAAAATACCGAATATAGCTATATTTTGAGAAGTCTCCATTTTGTTTCAGCTTTACTAGCATGTTAGAATCTCGACACACACTGCTTGTTTTAGTTTAAAATATACAAGAATGAATAGGAGCATGAAGAAACATGAAGGATAAAATGGAAAAGTTAAATTGAAAAACAGTTGCTCGTCTAGTCCAAAGAAAGAGACTATCACACAAATGTACTGATAAATTAAGCCCCCCTTTATTAACTACCAGGTTATTAACTAGTGTATATACACATTCATAAGTCAACCTCATGTATATGACAAAACCAGGTTTGAGGATTGAAATTAGAGATTTTGATAGGGCCCATAGATCAGTTGAGGAACATTCTGCAGAAATGGGAAAGCACTAATGCCAACCCAGGAGGGATAGCTGTCTCTGACAACTATCACCATTTCCTTGACCCAAGTATTCAAAAAGCCCAGAAGTAGTATCATAGCTGAGAAAATAGAAGGGGTCAGTACATTTTTCATTTTCTCCTGAGATACACCAAGCTCTTGCCTTTTGCTATTCTGTCCAGAGAAGGGAATAGTTCACTTTTTATAACAGTTAAAGTACAGAACTCACACTGATCTGTGGTTAAGTTAGCCCAGGGTTATGGGGCTGTTTTTAGTCTATAGGTACTTCAATTTGAACTGCAGCAGGGAGCAGGGTTGCATAGCATATTGTATGCTGAAACATACAATATACTATATTTGTCAGCATATCAATGGAAGTCCCCAGAACCAAACCAAATAAATTTTGTCTGCTCTTAATCAGCTCACTCCCAAGAAATTTTTATATGCCGGCCTCCCTCTCAAGCCTTAAAAATAGTCAAATGCATCCTTAATGGCTTCCACCCTCAAGTTCCAGGAGACCCACTGGAAAAAGGGCCTCCTTTTTATATTAGTCTGCCAAAAAGTGACCTATAAACACCAATTATAGGGAATAAATGCCAATTGAACAAGTTAGATAAATAATGCAAGCACTCACCAATAAGTTTAATAAAGCTCTCTAAATCAGTTCATTTAAAGCACTAACCAAAGCCAATTTTCCTGTGGAAAGTTATTACAAGATGAGAAAAATCTTTTCCTGTTTGTGAAGTTCCTACCAGTTGTTGAAGCTGATCAACTGAAGATTGCTCTAGTATCCAGGAAGTGATAGAGTTGAGTGGCAAAGTGATGGTGAAAGACAGGGACAGAGGGACAGAACTGGTTGTTTATGCACCTGCTTATCTCCTTTCCCCTTTTCATTGGGGTACTCCCTTTCTTCTTTCCCTTCTCTTGGGAAGGAAAACGGTGCCACCCTCTCCACAACCACATGTATGGCTGATGTGGATGTGTGAGGTTAGATTATAACAATATTACGGGTAGAACGGTGAGACAAAGTCTTTGAACTCTAATGAAATTCCATCGTTTTACCATAGTAGCCTTCGTGAATCAAGAGCAGTCCTTTTCTAAATACCCACCAAAAGGTTTTATACTAATCAATTCTGTGTCTTGTAAAATAAAATGATGCATAAATTAGGCAAACAATGAGGACAAAAGAGCTGGAGTAGGCACAAAAATAATTGAGTTGTGTCAGTTCCATTCAAGGAAATAATTAGAATCAGATGCTTATGTAATTAGGTAACTTTGCAAAGGAGAATTTGGGAAGCCTCACCATATATAAAAGAATTAGAAACTTACCAGAAACATCTAATAATATTTTAAGTTAGAAATATATGACAAACCTAACAGATTTAGAAATGTTTTCTTTGTCACTATAAATCATACATAAAAACTCTTATTACTTATTCATTCATTTATTTTATACACATTTTCCCAGCATGGGACCTAAGGCAACTTACAAAGCTAAAAACAAGATAAGCTACACATCTGATAATAATTCTAAAAAGATTTTTTATTGATAATTATCACACTAAAACATCATTCAATTTAAAACCTCTTTTAAAATAGGTTGCAAAAAGTGGGGGGAAATCTCCCATAAAACTCACAGTGCAACTAATTAATAATCAAAAGCTTATTTGTGAAAGCAGCCTAGCCTCCTGTGGAAGGGGGTGCTCTATTGTGTCCTCATTAGATAGGCCTGAGATGGCATTGGGGCTAAGAGAAAGCCCTCCCACAAGCATCTTAAAACTCTGGCATAATCTGTCAGAGAATATGGATCAAAGCTGTACAGGAATTTATATAAGAACTTTAGTGGCTAGAAATGAACCAGTAGCTCATGAAGTTCTTTCAACAGAAAGTTAAATAATAATAATAATAATAATAATAATAATAATAATTTATTTATACCCCACCACTCGGGGCAGCTTACATGAGGCCAAGCCCAACAACACATCAGTAAACAACAAAGCAGCAAGCAAATAAAACAGTACAATTAATATAACTCACATATAAGCAATAACACACAAAATTTAAAACCTTATGGCTGGGCCAGATGTAATAGATTTTTTAAAAAAAAATAAACACTGGATGTGAACGGAGGTAGGATGTATCTAAGCAGAATTATTTATTATTATTATTATTATTATTATTATTATTATTATTATCTTTATTTGTACCCCGCTAACATCTCCTGAAGGACTCGATGCAGCTTACAAAGGTCAAGGCCTCAATAAAAACACAGCACAACAATACACACAGCATTATAAAGCAAATCAAAACATTAAGCAATAACAGTAAACAGTACAAACAATACACCATAACACAGTAAAACTAGGGCCAGGCCAAATGTAATGGGTACAAATTAAAAAGTGCTGAGTATGACAGGTGAAATGTAGGATTTTAGAGTAAGTGCAATGTGCAGACAATCTTAAATCTCTGATAAAGTGCTTCTGGGACATATTGCTGGAGTTTCCTATTCTGTAAAGGCACACCGGAACAACCAGGTCTTCAAACTCTTCCCAAACACTGTCAGTGTAGGGACTTGTCTGATGTCCTTGGGGAGGGTGTTCCAAAGTTGGGGGGCCACCACAGAAAATACTGTTTTTTTCTACAGCAATTGCTGTATTTTATTGTTTTCACCAGGGAGTACTATGAATTTATGATGTAGTGTTGATTGTTTATTGTCTATTCATATGTTTTGTTTTGCAGTTGTTATATTTTGCATGCCATGCTTTGAGTGTTTTGTGAGCCGTCCCGAGGCTCCTTCTATACAGCTAAATAGAATCCAGATTATCTGCTTTGAAGTGGATTATATCACAACATAGACTCAGGGCCCTTTCAGACATGCTCTATACCCCATGATCTGATCCCAGGTTTTCTGCTTTAAACTGGATTATATGAGTTCACACTGCCAGATAATCTGGGATAAACCAAAACCCTGGGATCAGATCCTGGGATGAAGGGCCCTTGGATAATACAGTTCAAAGCAGATAATCTGGATTATCTGACTTGATATTCTGGATTATATGGCAGTGTAGAAGGGCCCTAAGACTCAGGAATGGAATATGACACTATGTAATTTGTTTAAAAATGTAGTAGCAGATGGACTTTGTGTCTGAGTGCTACTTCGGATTACATTTTGTAAAATTTAAGACACATATTGTAAAACATAAAGTATGAAATATAAAGCTTTGCATATTGTGGAATGTATGTGAAATAGAGTAAAGCCAGCCAAATTGGGGGTGAGGAATAAACTTACAAGAGAAAAAGAAACAGTGAATTGATCTACAATAAACCCAAGAAAGTTACTGCATTAAAGCACTACTGGGTGACAGCAATCTGATCAGAAGCAGCCAAAACCTAATGGTCATTGAGTGTTATGCCACACAGTAAAGAATCTCTAGAGTTGTGATTTTTAAAGAGGGGATGGAGATTGTTTTGTACCTGTGGTCTTGCAGGAAAATTTTGTCTTATCATCACATGGGCGTATAGTTCCATTACAGAACTTTTCATCACTGCCATCTTCACAGTCCTTTTCTCCATCGCAGCGCCAGAACTCAGGAATACAGTTTCCATCTGGATGGCACTGAAATTCATGCCCACCACATTTTCCAAGAGAGGCTATTTCTAATTGAAAGATAATAAAAAAAAAGAGGTTGTTATGATTCGGGAAGTTTCTCATGCCCTCTCTCCACTATTTCAAGTATTCTAAAATTTGTTGGAAACCAAACTCAGTTTCTTGTGGATGTCCCTGAAACCACTTTAACAAACAAGTGCAAACCTCATTTTACAAGAAACCACAAGCACTATTTCTCAGAGTTTAACCTGAGCAGTTGGACACTGAGTGTGAAGCATCAACCTAACCTACAGTTGCATACACATCTTTCCTTTGAAACAAAATTATTGGTATGAATAAAACATACAAGTTGGATATAGCCAGTTAAGGAACTGGAACTATGCACAGTGACATACAAACATGAACACTAACTTGGATGGGTTGTTGTAGGTTTTTTTGGGCTATATGGCCATGTTCTAGAGGCATTCTCTCCTGGAGAGAATGGCCAGTCATTCTGGCCATGAAAGCCTTCGACAATACTAACTTGGATGTTCTAAACAAGTATAACATACAGCATATTTCACTCTCCAGGAAATCACAGGGCAAGGCAAACAAATACAAACATTTGAAGCAACACTGACATTTTAAAAATAATACAAACTTTAAAATATTAAAATACAGTCTTTAAAAACCTTCAAAATTAGTCTAAAACCACCCTTAAATGTAATTTTAAAACAGAACAGTTCCAGACATTAAATGTGATGAGCAACAATACTGCTTTAGCTGCCTACTCAAAGCTGAAACCAGATAGTATTTTCAAGGCCAGCTCTGGTTGTTTTACCCAAAAAGCCCTGTACCATAAATTCAGCTTTTTGCCAGGTTTGCTAGTATAATTGCTCCCAGCTCTCTCTGAAGTTTCATGCTGCTATTCTATGATGTGACTCTAAGGCAATTTCAGGCTACTCTCACTCAAAGCTGTCTCAACACTGAGTTGTAATGCAGGAATGAATCGGTGCCTTGGGGCTTCACAATGTAGTGCCTTCAGTGCTACCTACGACTCTACAAAACAAGACTGTTTATATTCTAGACAACAGCATATAAGGATTTGAAACAGCTGTTGTACCTTGAAAATACCTCATTTCGCTAATATTTACTAAAATTATAGTGAAACTGTCTGGATTCCATAACATTGCTGTTTTCAGGAAACTAAAGTCAGTTACATGTATGTTGCTTTTCTTGAATTTCAGGCATTGACGTTTAAATTTTCAGTTCATGTAGCCATCAATCTATGTAGGATGTAAGAATGGAGAAGACTAATGCAGAGCTGCACTTGGATGAGATAGCCAACCACATTTCCAGCGTTTACTTTCTTAACCACGACTCTGTTTTTTTTTAACTCAGACAACAATCTGAAGCATGAGCCATAAATTCTGTTTCTTATATTTTGGGGAAGTCTAAGACCAATCACTTTTGTGCCATTTCAGCAACATCTTCTCCAATGTAGATTAACTATGAATACAGAATCAATCCTACATAATACATATGACAACATTGTGAAAGCAGTTCATGTGAGTGAATAAAAAAAGCAGGAATCCCAAATGACTATCTTATTAGGGCAAATCAGCCTTGTGCTTCATGTGGACCCCACAAAGTCCATTTACCCTTGTCCTTCCACATTTGGCCTATATAGGTGGGTCCTAAATTGCGATGTGATACCTTCGCATACTGATTTCCCAGGCGAACACATTTATGTCTCTAAACAGTTTCAGTACTGTGGCTTAACTTTGCATTTTATTTTACTTTATACATTTATACTTTATTATACATGATGTAATTTGGTCTGTCTTCATTACCAGACTTGACTGAAAAGATCTTTCTCATTAATTCGATACATGAGGTTTGCGTACTTCCTTTTTGTTTCTGTTTAGTTACCTGTCGCTGGCTTCTCTTTGTGTATGTGTGTTTTAAAATAATTAACTTTTTAAAGATTTGTAAATGTTGGATCATTTGAGTGCCTCAGCTGGAGATGGGAAGTAGAGATATGTTTACAATATTTATGTTAATCAAATTAATTAAAGCTAATTAAATTAGATAATTAAAAGTAGACTCAATCATTCTGCAGCCTGTATTCTGACTGAACCTATTCCAATCATTTTAGTACAATACATCTCTTTCCATAACTGGATAACTAATAATGCAGTACAGATTGAATTGTATGCTTCCACAGGAAGATGAATGAGCTTTATAAAGATGTTCAAACCAGGTTTTTATGGTTTTTAAAATCATATTTTCAGAGACTGTGCAGCTTCAAGCTAAACTATAGCCTGTGAGTAAACACACATCTATTAATAATTCATATTATTTTTAATCTTAAAATATTTATATTTTGGTGTTAAAAGCATCAGGATGCAGGAAGGTTATGAGACTGAGGCTAAGTTTGGGGAGTTTAAAATTAAGATTTTTTTTTAAAAAAAATTAACAGTGATTTCCTTCTCAAAGCAAACCTGAAGCTAAAAAAAACAATTTGAAGAACATGTTGCAAGCATCAGGCAATATTGATGAAGAGAATCCTTGACTAAAAAGAATCCTTGCAGTTTGGGACCTATCGGGGGGGGGGGGGGGTTGTTGTTGCAAGAAAACAGCCTCTTCTGTGCAGAAAATAATTATAGGAGATATGATTTGTGCAGAAAATCATTTACAGGAAATGATTTTGTTTGCACATGTACAAACACACACACACACACACACACACACATAACAATCCTTGTCTAAAACGTATCCAGAATATGTCCCCAACTGCAATGTTTTCTGTGCAGAAACTATATCTTCTGCTCTGAAAATATTAGTTTACATAAATATTATTTTCTGTACAGAAAGTGTTATCTGTGCAGTTATATGCAAATATCCATACATGCATCACTCACACACACACACACAGTTTTTGTGAGAATAAGTATTGACCTATGACATGATTTTGAAACTGCCATTTTGAAATACATTCTTAGAAGAGGAATAAAGACATTGCTTTATTCAAGACCAAATTAGTAAAAAGCTGCATTCCTTTTAACCAATGGGGGGAGTGTGTCCCTGTTGATGTTTTTAGATCTCTACGCAGTTTTGATACCATCATCCCTGGTATGTTAGAGGGATTGGGTATCAGAGGCATTGTGTTGCAGTGGTTCCAATCATACATCTCAGGCAGGATCCAGATGGTAGTGCTTGGGGATTGCTAGCTACTCCTCAAGAAAAGAGCTGTTGTATGGCATTCCACCAGGGAACATTCTGTCCCCAGTGTTTTTTAACATTTATGTGAAACAAAAGGGAGAAATCATCTGGAGATATGGGGTTATCAGTATGCAGCTGACTCTTTTATGTTCTCCTCCAACAGAGAGAAAATAATGTTTGTCCTTTAAACAACCTCTGGGTCACTAACTGTTTCCTGAAATTGAGCCTTTTCTGGGACACTTACTGTATCCCCTACCTTTGTTTTAATATTTGAAAAAAAGTTTTTTAAATTATTGGTGGTGGTGCTTAATATCTTGCTTTTTTCCAAAAAGAAGGGGGGGGGGGATTCATAGTAGCTTACATTAAAAAAAATAACAACACAGCTAAAAACATACAAAAAATAAAAACATAATTAAACTATTCACAGTAGTTAAAACTGTTTTAATATGTACTCATTTTAATGGTTCTTTGGTGTTATATTTTTACCGGCTTTTTGGTTTGCTTAATTCAGTTTACAAGCCACCTTGGGTCCTGCACGGGAAGAAAGTTGGGATATTGAATGCATACATGCATGCATAAGGTTCAATATTCTGCAAAACCTTTGCAGCATTCAAAACACACCTAATTTTATGTAAAAATGAAATCAAGTGAAATATTTTTTTGAAAATCCCAATGCTTAACACATAGGTCTGTCCCTTTGAGTTAGCATATGTCTGCCAGTGCAGTGGGACTTCTTCCCTTATTCATTCTATGATTTTACCTATGTTTTCCAAATGTTGGCTCCAAAAGTTCTTTGCAGGAGATGTTGAGGGCCTATGAGAGGAGAAGGGGCAAAGGTGGAAGAGAATACCTCCTCCCAGTTCCACTCCGATAATTTCTTCAATAATTTGAAATACATTTGGGTCATGTCCATATATTGCATGTTTTGACTTTTTGCTATTATATACCAACCATTCTTGGTGCAATTTGGTTGTCTTTCATCACTGAAGTCTCCACAGTCATTGTCACCATCACAGACCCAGTGATTTGGGGCACATCTTCCATTGGAACATCTGAACTGATTGCCAGAGCATGAATGGACACAACCCAGTTCATCACTGCCATCACCACAGTCATCCTCTGTAAAAATGGACACACATTATAAGTGTTCTTGTGAGCTGTAAGCAATGTAATGCACAGTTTGAGATAGATTTGCACTGAAATTCAGTTAAATTTCATAATGGTTTAAAAGTTATATCACTCTTTTTAAAGAAAGTTATATATAGGTAAATTTAAATGCAGTGTTATGTTACAGGTACATATATATATATATATATATATATATATATATATATATATAACAAGTATGCATTATCTTTCTGGCATAGTAACCGTAGTTAAGACGGTATGAGTATGATCTTATCCCACACATTATATGTGCCTTGCTTTCCTTCAACACGAGCAGCATTTCTACTCAATACGGTGTGTGCACCAAGCAATTCAGGACCAGAAGATTGAACTATTTGTCTCTGAGAAAATTGCCACAGTAATGATCTGTCTGTCCCTTTCCAAGGTGTCTCTCTGTTCTCCAAAAAGAGAATGATTACTCTTTTAGAATGCAAAGTGGAGCTCTCTGATAATGCCATGATTTCATTTAATTAAACATGATGTTCCAGTTACTACTCAAATAATTGGATGGCACATTTAAGCTTCATGAGCACTCATGTCCTAAGAACAAATCTGTTTTTAGTATAACAGCGTTTATGTTAAAAGCCAATTAAGTTGTTTTACACAACATTTTATGAATTGTGAATGCTAATCTTAGGTTCAAAAGTTGATTTGCTTTATCATTAATACACAGACCAGTTTGTCAGTGCATATATATTATAGATGTGTCAAATTGTAAAGGCTCAGTTTGCAGTTGCTTGGTGATGCTTGATATAGAACATTTTATATCTCCTCCTCTTTCCCTCCTCCTTTTCTCCCTCTAGTAGAAGAGTTTATTTTTGCAGGAAGCCATTTTTTTGGTCACTGGAAATCACACAACTTCACTACATATCAATATCCCCAATCTTTCCTTAAAGCTAAAAGAAAACAACAAAAAATATCCACTTTGTCAAAAAGCAAGCCTCCTCCCACCCACCCCCTCAATGAAAGCCTTGCAACCTTCCCAGCATGCACACAGGGCTACAAAAATTCTCAATCTGTCTTTTCTGCAAGATGAAAGCCTAGGAAAGTTGGAAGAATTGTTGACAGCAGCCCTACTTTTAAAAAATCCTCATAGTTTTAAAGTGCTCTCCAAAGAAATAGTAGTTAAGAATATAAAATCAGCATGTGTCCTTTCTTGCAACACTATTTTTTAAAACAAAAACAATAGTAAAAGCTTACTTTGAGTAAGGATGCATTGTAAATAAATAAAACAATCTTTTGTTCAAAAGCAAAGTTGAATATTTCAAAAGGTGGTCCAATCTTTTTATCTTTTTTATTTCTATTAATTTTTGCATGTCTAATCAGATGTAAGACCCCGGGAAGAGAGAAACTGAGGCAGCCTGGCTGGAGTCAGCCAACTACCACTTAGGAATGACATGGAAGAAACCTCCAGTGTGAAAGCATGGCCACTGGTGGCTTGCCTGAAAAAATAATAGTTGGGCTAGTCTAACAGAACAAACATATAACAGGTGATCAAATTTTAGGGAGCTGTAAATTATTCAGGCAGTTCATGTTTAACTTAATTGTTATATAATAGAATATTGGTATTATTTTCTACCATGGCCTCTTGATATTTAGGGAAGATTGGTCATGTTTTATCACATTGAACTCACTGGTCAAAAGTCTGGATGGGGGATCTGTTCATTATTTTATTGATAATGAAATAAGCTGGAGAATCAATAAAAGGTTAACGTTGTTTGGGATACTTTTATTTTTAAAAATTTTGGACTACCTCTATTTGCATGCTGTGGACATAATGAGGTATCTTGGAATAGGGCCAAAGTCTAAACATGAAATTAATGTATGCTCATATATACATTTTATTTATTTACTTACATACATATATAGTTACTTTATTTATTACCCACCATTCTCCCCTTGAGGACTCAAGATGACTAACAATCCCACATTTTGGTTATAGTTTTAAAAAGTGCAATACAAAAATGAAACAAACAAATAATACAGTGTGGATTAAGGTAAAAACAGATTAAGATATAATAAATACACTTAAAATAGCCTTTAAAGCTCATAATCCCTCTACACACACATATTGTATACATAGTCTGAAACTATAATGCACTCTCAGAAAACAAAGGTGTCACTATCTCAGTCACCCATGTGGAACATTTTGGAATTTGGAGTATTTTGGATGTTGGAATTCTTTATAGGAGATGCTGAACCTGTATTTCCTCTCAAATTATTAGTTCACCTTTAAAAAATACCAAAGAAGGGTGCTCTGACAATTTTCCTTCTTCCTGCCAATAGCTGTCAACCAGTTTCCAAGAAACATTTACTGAAGATAAGTGATCTTGCCAAATAGGATGAACTATAGTACAAGAGGTTGAGGAGAAAAGATAATCTGCAAATATCAACCACTGGAGTTGAATAATTGGTTTTTACCTGAATCGCAATGCCACTTGCTACTAATGCATCTTCCATTTTTGCATATAAAATGAACTAGTGGGTCACAAGTTGGGAATTCTGCATGGAAAATAAAAAGACAAAGATTTTATGTCAGAAAGCAGTTGGGTTCTCATAAATGCAGAGAAAGAAAGAGGAGGCTGTTAGATCAGATTTTATACTGGCTGAAACACTCAGAAAAGGAGTATGTGCAGGTGTATACATGTGTTCACTCTTTCTAGTTGAAGGGACAACAGATATATGTTTTTAGTATTAGATACAAGGGTTTTTGATAACATGAAATTCTAAGTTGTTAAAGTTAAAAAGCAATTTTGGTACCCCTTATGAGGACTCTCCTCTAAGAAGAACAACTGGTACTAAGATTGCTGTCATTCTGTTGAAAAGTAAAAACATGGATGCTCTTATCTCATCTAAATTTGTACATGTGCAATTTTTAAACTCTATATCAGCTTTGAATCTGCCATGTTTATTAAATGAATCAGTGTTGTTAGTTTTTGAATTATTCTGACTGTTAAAATCTTTCTAAACTCTTCAATTTGATTTTACTGTATGCCATACTAAGATTCTTGCATATGGGCAGAATATACATATTTTACTTATTTCCTTACTCTCTTGATTTGCCTTCCTGTGAGAAATCTATATGAGAACCTTGGCTAATTCAAAATCCAATGGACCAAGCCTTCACAATATCTCAAGAAATTTATCTGTTGCTTAGGTCCCAATGATTAGATGTCATTTTAATGTGATAGAATGATTATCTTGAACATAAAGGATTAATCTCAACATATTATTATGAAAAAAAACGAGAAAAAAGTAAGACCAAGAAGAGTGAAGATGTTATCAGTTTGATGCTTTTAAGATTCAGGGTTTAGCACACAGATAATTACATAAAATAAAACATGTTTAGCTAATTCCCACACATTTTAAAAGAACCTGTCAATAAAGACAACTGAACATAAATTAGAATGAACGAGGACTGCAATCAATTCTTTTAACAGTCACAACTAATTTCTGTTGGATGGAACCTAATTCTCCATCTGCATGTATACACGGAATTGTTGATGCAAGAAAGTGCTGGTTTTAACCTACAAAACCCTATACAGTTCTGGCCCAGTGTATTTGTCCGAACGGATCTCCCTCTACATCCCACCTCGAAATTTAAGATTGTCTGGGGAGGCCCTGCTCTCGACTCCGCCACTATCACAAGTGAGGTTGGTGGGGACGAGGAGCAGGGCCTTCTCAGTGGTGGCCCCTCACCTGTGGAACTCACTCCCCGGGGAGATTAGATCAGCGACTTCCCTTCTGACGTTCAGGAAAAAACTGAAGACATGGATATGGGACCAAGCCTTTGGACATGCTGGCAGCTAAAGGAAGATCTGACGACAAACATGGATGAATGGAATGGAATGGATACATGGAACTCTGAATACTGAGTATGAGATTGTTTTGTTATTTTATTGTGTACTGATGTTTTAAATTTGTTAACTGTCTAAATTGTTGTAGGTATCGTTTGTTTATTGATTCAGGCATCGAATTGTGCCGCTGTTTGTAAGCCGCCCTGAGTCCCCCCTCGGGGGTGAGAAGGGCGGGGTATAAGTAACTGAAATAAATAAATAATAAAAGATTTAATTATTTTTTCTGTGGATGCAAATGATTTAGTATGGAAAAAGAATTATTTACTAGCATCTTTTTAAGGAATTGTTGAACATTTCTGTTCAACTATGATTATTCCAAGTTGACAAACTCCCAGTTGGAAACTGGAGAGACAGGACAAAGGTGAGGTGCTTTAAGACATAATATTCACCTGTTGTACATTATACATGGCCTAACATGGTTTCTGTAAACAGGATTAACATGTGTTCCAGTGAAAGCAGTCAATTATGTAAAGCTATGAAGGGAGCATGCATAAAGTATGGATATTTCATGCATTTTTGTTTTCTAGTGATTTGATCAGACTGATGGACATCTCTGATCTAAATTAAAGTGATACTTTCTTTATTTCAAACTTGATGTGACAACAGATAGGTTTGAACCTCCAGATACAGGCAAAATAAACAAAACTACAATACAACAGCTGTTTATTGTCCACAGAACAAGGTCACCATCTGCTATATATTATTAATTATTCCAATTTAATATTAAATAGTATAAGGTGAACATGTGGGAATATAGGCTATGGATCTCCACATAGAAAAGAAGGAAGTCCTTTGCCAGGAATTATTTTAAAACAATTAAATGTGGGGTGTTTACCAAGCATTTCAGTATGTATTTGAAGATGACTTTCATACTGGACAAGGAATTAAACCAGATCTATGTTTCAAGTCAGCGTATTTAAAATTCAATATATTTGATGTGATCAAAAATGTGAAACACTGCTGAAAAAGTTATTAAGTATTTGGCTCAGAACATGTTTCACATGACAAAAGGAGTCTTTCAGACTTACAGGACAATGTACTCAGTATGTTCTTTGTTTGCTTTAATTTAAAAAATAGTAAACAAGTAATTATTATTGAATATGCTTGAAGGTCATCATTAAACTGAAAAAGTCTACTAATTTTCTATTGTTTCCAGTGTATATAAGTTTAATTCATGTCACTTCTTTTCATACCATGGCATTTTATTTTAAATCAAGATATAAACTGAAGAAGTCTACTAATTTTCTAATGTTTCCATTGTATATAAGTTTAATTCATGCCACTTCTTTTCATACCGTGACATTTTTATTTTAAATCAAGATATAAAGATGACTTGACAAGTTATCATACTCTGCACCTGGATGGTAAAATACATTTAAAATGTTCTTAAAATTGAGATTTATATTTGTCAGCTTTCCAATTTTGAAATAAAACATTATCTTTGTTTGAAAGGGAGGCAATTTCTTTATGGTTATATTACATAGAAAACATAGTCGTATTTAGAAAATGGTAACTATTGAAGGTGAATAAAAAGATGAGGCATCAGTAATGGATCGAGGTGCACAGGATGAATTTATTTATTTAAGGCTTTTATATTATGTCCTATCTCAACCTCCGCAGAGGGACTCAGGATAGCTAACAAATCGGCACCTCATAGCGCCACATAAATATACAATTTAACAGCAATATCATACTAGCAATATAAAACAGTATAAAACAGTATAAAACAATATGAAACAGTATAAAACAGTATAAAACAATATAAAACAATATAAAAACAATCAAGCAGTCAGCGGTCACCAGTTGAAATCATCATCCAAGGGGCAGCTAATCAGTCCTGTATATGTCGTCATGTCAGCAGGTCATCCTACTCTACAAAAGCCTAATCTATGAAGGCCTGATCCCATAGCCAGTATTTTACTTGTTTCTGGAAGGTCAAGAGGGATGCAGCGGATCTAATTTCACTTGGGAGAGAGTTCCACAGCTGGGGGGCCACCACAGAAAAGGCCCTGTCCCTTGTCCCCACTAAACGTGACTGAGACAATGGGGAAACAACAAGCAGGGCCTCCTCGGATGATCTTAGGGTCCTAGATGGATCGTAGCAGGAAATACGTTTGGACAAGGATGAAGGCTGAACTTGGGTATCACCTGAAAGGAAGAAGACCCCATGGGGCAGTAACGGTGGTAACCTGAATGGCCCAGTTAGCAGGTGAGGTAGAGAGGCAAGGAAGGGTTCCAGCTTTGATGTGGCTATACATTTTTAATAGGGATGTAATACTTGTTTGTGATCTCCCTCAGTATCATGAGATTTGCAGCCCTTATGTAGGGAGGCAGCAGAGGTGGCACAAAATATTCTGCAAGTAACCTGTATCAGTTATTCATTTCATATTAAATTGTGGTAAATGTCTGCTATCTACTTTAACTACCTTAAAGCCATCACAAACTGCTGCTGCTTTCTACTGCTTTTCTGCTTTTCACAAAACTGATATTTTAAGCTATATGTAAAAGTCCTTTCTTAAATTGGAAGTATTCATGTAATGATGAGAATAGAGATAATATAGTGGAAAATGTTCAACTAAAAATTAATAGCCTCAGGGCTATTATGAAGGCTTCAATAAAAATGTAAAGCAATTTATTATGGTAAACAAAATGATCATAGTGCACTCTTTGGCAGGAAAGGAGAACACAGTATGTATAATACTTGTAACAAAGCTCTGGGGCCATTTTCAATGATGTGTTATAGAAGGTGACTAAAGCAGGTGCAGCTAATGTGAATTTTCATATGAATTCTGCCAAGTAATTTGTATGTGAAGGCCCATAAAATATTAAATGATTCCCTGGGAAAAATGTGTATCCAAAGCTGCCGTGTGTCAGACTTCACACATTCTTTTTTTCTCCTAAGTGTTTTGCCATGAAAAAATAGGTTCTGTATCAAACCACAACCAGTTCTCTGTTGAATTAATGATTTAGATTACTTCTTTCTCTTCTGCTTATAAAAATGAAGTACTCAAAACGCTTTCTACTTTTTGGATAAGATTACAAGAGTTTTTGAGTATTTTTTCAATTTTTTTGTAGAATATATGAAATTAAGAAGGGTGTTTAACTGCATTTAAACTAGTCTTTATATGCAGAAACACATACTGCTTTTCACCAAAAAGGATGGTGGTGGTGAAAGAACTAATAGTTTGCTTTTTAATGCACAAGTACATTTTGGGCTAAATACAAGATTGTGCAAGCATGAGACTTCTTTATCCCTTTCCTTTTCCCTGCTAAACACACACAGCATCATTACCAGCAATATGCACTGGAGCCTTCATCTACTATCCAAAAATATCTAGACTATGATCTGGAATAGGGAAGGAAGATGAATTAGCCTTCTCATCCTTTCATAGATAGAAACCATTATGTTACTAAGGACCTCATCATATGGATGCTTTCCCTGTATTCTCTCTGTTTTCACATACTGGTTTCACAGAGGCCATCCAATGTTGCACAGCCATTTCCATCTTGCCAGCATGCTACAAAAAAGAGAAGACTCCCTGCTTCTAGGGGGAGGGGGACAAGGGAAAGTGAAAAAGAAGAAAGGAAAAGGTTATGGGATGGCTGGCCAGCCCTGAAGACAGATCTTTTTGTGGGAGAACAGGATACGATGTTTTCCCCACTCTTCCCAAAACTTTCCCCCATCTCCCTCTGCTTCCTTCCTGCCTGTCTGATGAACTACTCTGAGGAATTGACTGGATACCACTCACAGAGCATCTGAGCACTTCCAGGATTATTGATATTGCAGAATTATTGATATTGCTTGAGAAGCCAAGCAATCTCAAGCAAAATGAGATATCAGGAGAGTTTCCTGTCCGTCTTTTTGTTCTTTAAAAAAACATTTTGAACACCAGTTTTAAATCTGCATTTAAATGCTTTAGAAGACATTGTCCCATCAGGAGCATTGAAAGAGGAGTCAGCTACTGGTGTAATTCATTTTTTAATAGTTGGATTAAAAAAGGAATCACTTTTTTCTTTGCTTAGCAGATATTTACCACAACTTCACATGTCATGCATCAACCTTTCTTTTTCCCCTTCTGAAAAACAGTGATGCTAAAAAGTAGTCCTTCTTTACAAAGGAACTCATAATTTTTCACATAAATTGATGGAAGAAAGTGCTAATGAGAGTTGTAACCTTGCCAGTATAATGAAGGAAAAAAGAACAGAGAGAGCACTCCATTTGATGAAAACATTATTGAACTCTGTATAATGATTTCTACATATAATGTGGCATTTCTGGGCAAGGGAGAGGTAGGTAATGTACTTTTGTCTTATTAAATCAGGGAAAGCTAAACCACATTATTCATTATTACCCTAATTTTGTTTGTTGGAATGTTTCAAGTTGCAGTAATATGACTAGAAAGTACGTTCCACTGAACTCAGTAGGACTTTGATTTGAGTAAACATGGATACGATGGCACTAGTGTGCAGAGTTGCAGCACCAGGGTAAAGGCAACCTTTCCACTTCACAGAGGTATGTAGGTCCAGCACAGAGACAAACAAATGCACAGCAGCTCTCACAAACACAGCTAGAAAAGTACTTGCGGCATAATTTGGAATTAGCAAATTATAAGAAACTTAGCTAAATGTAATATTATTTTCTCTCATAATTGGTGCACAACCGTGTTATGTTTCAAAAGCATCACAATGGATGGAAATGGCATTGATTTATTTACCCTATTTATACCCCACCTTTCTTAACCCCGAAGGGGACTCAACGCGGCTTGCATATAGGCAATTATTCAATGCCTTAAGCCAACATACAATTCAAATGAACATTTTAATAAAAAATAAAATTAAAATTAATACATATTAAACATTTAAAAACATTATTTGATAGGTCTAATGAATAATGGTGCCTTACTCATTTACAAAATTGCTTGATTTATATTATCTTCTGCTTCTCCCACCCCAAAATGGATTAAGGACATAAAGCAGCCATACTCTAGGAACTTCTATAGCCAAAGTTAGAGGCCTATGGGTGTGGGAGTGGGGGTAGTGGGTAGGAAGTGTACAAGTGTCTAGAGTTAATGGACCAAATTGTCTTCAGTGTTATGAGATTAGAAGGCAAGTATAAAAATACTATGTGTTACAATCTGAAGCATGCTTAATGAGGAATAATCCCTACTGATCTCATTCACAGAACTGAAATGTCAGAAAATGAAAAAGTAGGATAAAAAGAAAACTGAAGAAGAAATACACAAGACTTTTGATATGGTAAAATACAGAAAAGTCTTAATGAAAACCTGAGGGAGGAGAAATGCAGTGAAGTGGTGTCACAGCAGCAGCTGCCATCACTATCGCTTTTGTAGCTGGAGTTAGTCAGGGGCCTGTTCTCCCAGGCCACATAGAAATGAGTATGACAGAGAATCAAGATCTAAGTTAGATAGTCTTCAAGCATCCTCTGAAATAGAAGTATTTGTAGCTGATATTAACTTGAGGCTCTGCCATCCCAGGGCAGGTAAATATGGGTCAATGAGAAAACTGTGTTCTAAATGTCTTCATTGTGACCCTAAGCAGACAATAGAAGTTTTCTCTACCTTTCTCTACCTTTGCCATATATTAACTCCTTAAAACCAGAGCATGGGAAACATGATTTTTTTGTGGTTCACTTTTTCCCAAATGACCATCACAAGCACCGGTATTGAATCAAACACCAATGCTTCCTTTTCTTGAGTACAGCACTCATTGAATAGCAATTTCTACTCTTGAGGAGCTATCTTATTTCCGAAGACCCTAGTGTCTGCTGCTGAAACAGCTTTTAATGGTTCCAGCACAGTTTACCTGTCTGAACTTATCTCCCTCTACGAACCGCCAAGGATGTTAAGATCATCCAGGGAGGCCCTGCTTTTGGTCCCACCACCTTCGCAGGTGCAACTGGTAGGGATGAAAGAGAGGGGGCCTTCTCCGTGGTGGCTCCTTGGCTGTGGAACTCTCTCCCCAACAAAATTAGGTCTGTCCCCTCCCTTCTGGCCTTTCAAAAAACATAAAACCTGGCTGTGGGATCAAACATTTGAGCAGTAGATGTAGCAATTAGGAAAAGAATAAATAAATAAGCAAGCAAACTGGGTTGAATTCCTCTGTTTTAAAAACAAAATTGCAGACACACATATGAATAAATAAACAGGAAAAAATCAAAATGGCAAAAAAAAACCAAAACATATTTTATACTACATCTCCCTTGTCTGCATTGATCCCACATGGACATAATTAATGTCACACATGTCACATACATAACACCAAATTAGGAGGGATAGCTAATATCCCAGACGACAGGATCAGAATTCAAAACAACCTTAACAGATTAGAGAGTCGGGCCAAAACTAACTAAAATGAATTCCAACAAGGAGAAATGCAAGATACTACATTTAGGCAGAATAAATGAAATGCAAAGATACAAAATGGGTGATGCCTGATTCGACAAAGATCTTGGAGTCTTCATGGCCAACAAGTTTAACATGAACAAACAATGTGATGCTGCAGCTAAAAAAGCCAATGGGATTTGGAGCTGCATCAAAAGGATTATAGTGTCTTGATCGAGGGAAGTCATGGTGTCTTTGTATTCTGCTTTGGTTAGACCACACCTGGAATACTGTGTCAAATTCTGGGCACCATAGTTCAACAGAGATATTGGCAAGCTGGAAGGTATCCAAATGAGGGTTACTAAAATAATCAAAGGTCTGGAGAACATAGCCTATGAGGAGCACATTAAAGAACTGGGTATGCTTAGTCTGCAGAAGAGAAGGTTGAAAGGAGACATAATAGCCATGCATAAATATGTGAAAAGGTGTCATAAGGAAGAGAGAGCAAGTTTGTTTTCTGCTGTCCTGGAAACTATGACCTGGAAAAATGGGTTCAAATTATAGGAAAGGAAATTCTGCCTGAACATTAGGAAAAACTTCTTGTGTGTAAGAGTTCTCAGCAGTGGAACTCTCTGCCTTGGAGTGTGGTGGAGGCACCTGCTTTGGAGGCTTTATACCAGAGGATGGATGGTCATCTGTTGGGGGTGTTTTGTGCTTTTCCTTCATGGCAGAGAGTTGGATTAGATAGCTCATGTGGTCTCTCCCAACTCAATGATTCTATTCTACATCAGTGAATTCCCCATAACTGGCCACAAATTTTCCTATGATAAATTTACCATTGTTTAAAAGGGCAGTCAACATTCTCTGATCCTTTGCATTTTAGTTACATAGCTATGGCCACTGCATTTTCCCCATCATGCATGTGAATGCACATACTTCCTGTTAAGCAAGGCTGTGCTAATACTGATATATCAATACACAAGCATCACCATACATGCTTTCTTAAACAAACAAAGAGACAACGTATGCAAACTTATTTAAATATATTTGCACTAGAAAAGAACCAATTTGTAGTGGTAATTACCAGGGCACCAATTGACTGAACCTGTTCACTAACTCCTCTCCATAAATCCACAGTTATGTGATGCTGCATTGGAGAGCTGGCTACAAGCCAAAAAATCTGGATTCCCTCCAAAAGTGTGGGGTAAAAGGCACATTTCTGAACTGAATTGCAGTTAAAAGAATTGCGTTCTAAACAAATTGTAAGGAATGTTATGTATTTGGATGGCAGTGGCTACAAACTAAGTACATTTTTTTTAGTTTGTGTAGATAAGCCCCTGATTTTATATTCTTGGAAATAGAGCAGATACCCTCTCATTCCTTTTTGCAATTTTATATACTTATTTTCTGCTTTCATATTTTAAAACTTATCGTCATAGGAAATGGAGACCGCAAAAAGGAAATAAGAGTCATTTTGATTTGTCTCCTCTGACTTCTTTTTGATGATATAGAAGTATTATTGGGAACAGTTTGTACTGAATAGCTGTAGTATATCGACAATCAGGGATTTATTTCCATCAACCATACGGTTAACGAAATAAAATTCACTTACCACAAGATGCCATTTCATCAGATTCATCACCACAATCATCCTCCTGATCACACATCCATGAAGTTGGAATGCAACGCCCATTTCCACAAGAAAATTGGTCAGCTTGACATGTTCTTGCTTAAAGGGGGAATTGCATACAAATAATGAAGAACAGAGTTCAAATGAAAGCTAGTTGAATTAAACGGGTTTATTATATCTATATATCGTGGACTGTATTTTATTCTTCAGAAAGCATGTACCGGGAAGTCATGCAGTTGTAGTGACAGCATTTATTATATGAGAGTATGTGCCACAAGTGCACCTTAGTTCACACTGTCTAACACTGAGGCAATTCAAGTTCAAATAATTAGCCTTGAGGTTCAGCTTTGGTCACTCACTTTCTCATAACCTCACAGAACTGTCGTGAAGGTAAAATGAGAAGAAATTCTCCCCTGAGTTGTAGGGAGACATGATGAACGACACTAAAAATAATAATAATATCTTAATTCCCAGAGTTTCTCATCACTACATGGATGAGTATTCATATGAAGTATTGCCTATGTAAACTGATATGATTTAAAAATCATGATATTTTAATGACAAAGATTACATGGGAATAATGTGATCTGTAGTTTTAAATAAAATTTCCCATAACATAAAAGAAATCACAAAACTACACTCTCTGATACCTGTGGCTAAAAGATATGCATTTGTATACATATGCTTGAATTATAGTCGCGTATATGTGAGGAAACTGTGTGGGGAAAAATTGTAGATCTTGGCTCTCAATATGTCCTACTGAATTTCAAGTTCTAAGAAAAATGTAATTGGGAAAGGATTCTCCTCTTTAAACAAGTCATAACACAGACATGATTCTATGTTTCTATGATTCTGTGTCAATCAAGTCAAGCTGTATGAGTGCCACATTATTTGGGAATACAGAGACAGACAAGAACAATTATGCTGTCTCTGTCATAAAACTACTGGCAATACAACAAGGATTCAGAACTCCAGTAATGAGATCATAAATAGCAGGAATGATGGTTCAATATTGTTTACAACTAAGACCCGGATATTTAATCACCATAAATTTAAAACAAAACTTTTTTGTTTGTTTTACCAGCACAAGTTTCATTTGATTCATCTTCATTACTGCCACAGTCATTTGCTCCATCACAGAGCCACCTCTTGGGGATGCAATGGTTATTATGACATTTAAATTGATTGTCAGGACAGCTGTGGTTAACTGGAAGAAGAAAAAATGTATGTTATTCTAAAGATGAAATAATGGGAAAAAATCACATAATATGTAGAAATTGTTACAACTCTTTACAGATTTACACAGAAGTAAGCCACACTGATATCAATTCAGATGTAATCCCAAATATGACGTTAAAAGATTACAGCCACAATAATTTTAATATTTATTGACTTTGTTTAATGCAGAACAAGGCTGCACTAAGTGGCTTTGTTGGCCATTTGGGCACGTGGATGCCACAAAGTCTACTATTTCCCAACCTGACTCATTTGGTCCATATACATAAGGCCCTGTACTAAAATTACAATTGAAACACAGCTCAGATTGTCCACTGCATGAATGCCAAATTTCCTTTGTGCTCCCCAATTCAAAGTATCAACCAGTTCAACATTTGCACTCCATTCAGCATCAAAATAAGTTTGCTACAGTTACTAGTTACACTACTTTGGAATCTGTTGAACTGTAATGTGTCTATATAGTGTAGGCAACATGGAAAAAGACTAGTCAAGACAGAAAGAAATCAAGGTTAGAACTGCTCCAGAATTTCAATAATCTAAAACAGGGCAATAAAAGATAGTTCCACAACAAATCCATACACTTGCTTGGATTAAAAGGAGCAGATGGGAATTATGTCATTGCATTTTGACAATGCCTATCAGCTAATAAGAATGTGGGATAGTTTGTGCTTTTTCTGAAGTAATAAGCTTCCATATAGCTCGGAAAAATCACAGCAACCTAGTGATTATGGCCATAAAAGCCTTCGACAACAAATAGCCAGTTTGCGTAAATTTCAGATTTAATTACATAACTGTTGCTGTTCCAGAGGAGAAAACTTGCAAGAATCAATTGTAAAGCTAAAATACTATCACTGACTTTTTGCCTTTTTTAAAACACAAATTTAATTATTTGGGTGAACAATATTTGAAATGTTGAATAATTACAAATTGTTTACCTCCCATTGGAAAAAAAGTAAGTTACTATTAATTTTACTGCCATTATTCAAAAATGCTAAAGAATTCCATGTAGTTTGTGACACAATTTTGGTATCTGGTAAAAAAAAAGCTTTAAAATTAATGTGCATGAAATGTTTCTTATGATGACCATTCTATATATTATTCCATATTTAATACAGATTTTATAATGTCATAACATATCTTCACAGAAAATCATTATCTCTGTATCCATATAAAGTTAATCTTGTTGGGATAATGCCTATTAGCCAATAAAACATTTTACAAAGGATCATACATTGCAGATCAGTAGCAGTAAAGACATTCAAAACACTTGAAGCCAGCTGATAAGGACCAAACATGTCAAAGAAAAAGGATTCTGTTTCCAATAGATACAGCAGGGAGCTTTTTTAATGCTAACTTGTTGTGTTCCTTATGGTTGATACTAACAGAGAAATCTGAAGTGGTATGGGGTATTGAGTGGCAGACAATTTGTCATGTCTGAAGCCTTTCCAGCTCACACGTTAAGAGATATGTGATCGTGGGGAGAAGGTATTATCTGATAAAAGAGCAACAACCACAGCAGCCACATTTGGACAATGTTTTCATGTTTGACAGACGTCATCCTGGTGCCTTTCAGGGAAAATATGGGGATTTGGGTTCAACGGACCCAAAGCTGTCTGTGCCATCAGGCTATGGAGCCTAAACTCTGCCCTCCACGGCAGGTGCATAATTCTGTCTCCCTAAACATCTTTCAGACAGCCATTGTTTGACTGTGGTGTCTTAAATTATTTGACTTAATGTTAATTCTTTTCTCTATTTATTTTACAAGCTTGACACTCAACACCATTTCTATATTTACACCGGCCACGTTATAGCTAAGAAAAGCAATCCTGAGGAATAATAAATGTCAATGACTTCAATTCTGTTATAGGTTTCAGCTTCATCCATTGAAAAAACTAAGTCAGTATCTATGCAGGTTTGATTGATTTAATTTTAGAGACTCTTTTTAGTTGGGAATAGCACCTTCATTTAGACCTTTTTTATATTATCAGATGTTTTTTAAGTACAAGGTCCCCATACTGCATCCAGATGTTTATGCTTCTGATATTGTGCTTTTTCATAAATTTTGATTCAATAATAACAACAATCATGATAATTTAAATTTTTGGAGGTGTATGCTGTTGGAGAATCTGGCCAGATGGATAAGGAGCTGGATTATCAAACTGTCATAAGAAGTTCCGGGATAGAAGACTGATTGGGATGACTCTGTACTCTCAGAAATGAAAGAGGATAGACTATGCTGGAATTTAGAAGGAGGAACGTGCTGAGCTCAAGCATTTTAATATCAGAGAGAAGAGAATTGTTTCACAGGACTTGCTGAGATTAAAGATTTTGATGTCAGATATGAAATGGTGATCTCAGAAGTCAGAGGAATTGTAAATGGGTAGAAGTCAGACAAAGGGGAAATTTTGTCCAGGAGCTGAAGAAGATGTGGGAGTGGAGATAGTATCCAAGATCAAGATGAAGTTTATCTGTGGGATCATGTACTCATCTGAAGTGTATTTGGGGTTTTTGTTGTTGTTGTTTTTTAGGTTGGATGATTTACATCCAAATTTTGCAATAACTTTTTGTGAAAAATCATTATTTTAAATACACACACACACACACACAGTGGGGGGAAAGTATTTAGTCAGATACCAATTGTACAAGTTATCCCATGTAAAAAGATGAGAGAGGCCTGAAACTGACATCATAGGTAGACCTCAACTATGAGAGACAACATGAAAAAACACATCCAGAAAATCACACTGTCTGACTTTTAACAAATTTATTTGCAAATTATGGTGGAAAATAAGTATTTGGTCCATAACAAAAGTTCATCTCAGTACTTTGTTACATATCCTTTATTGGCAATGGCAGAGGTCAAACGTTTTCTGTAAGTCCTCACAAGGTTGACACACATTGTTGCTGGTGTGTTGGCAGTGAAGTTTTGGGGATGTTGCTGGGCAACATGGACTTTCAACTCCCTCCAAAGGTTTTTTATAGGGTTGAGATCTGGAGACTGGCTAGGCCAGTCCAGGACCTTGAAATGCTTCTTACCAAGCCACTCCTTCGTTCCCTGGTGGTGTGCTTGGGATCACTGTCATGCTGAAAGACCGAGCCACGTTTCATCTTCAGTGCCCTTGCTGATGGAAGGAGGTTTGCACTCAAAACCCACAATACATGGCCCCATTCATTCTTTCATGTATATGGATCAGTTGCCCTGGTCCCTTTGCAGAGAAACAGCCGCAGAGCATGATGTTGTCATCCCCATGCTTCACAGTAGGTATGGTGTTCTTTGGATGCAACTCAGCATTCTTTCTCTTCCAAACACAATGAGTTGTGTTTTTGCCAAACAGTTCTACTTTGGTTTCATCTGACCATATGACATTCTCCCAATACTCTTCTGGATCATCCAAATGCTCCCTAGCAAACTTCAGTCAGCCCCAGACATGTACTGATTTAAGCAGGGGGACACGTCTGGAACTGCAGGATCTGAGTCCCTGGTGGTGTAGTGTGTTACTGATGGTAGCCTTTGTTACATTGGTCCCAGTTCACTGCAGGTCATTCACTAGGTTCCCCCATGTGGTTCTGGGATTTTTGCTCACCGTTCTTGTGATCATTTTGACCCCATGGGGCGAGATCTTGTATGGAGCCCCAGCTCAAGGGAGATAATAGTGGTCTTGTATCTCTTTCATTTTCTAATTATTGCTCCCACAGTTGATTTCTTCGCACCAAGCTGCTTGCCTATTGCAGATTCAGTCTTCCCAGTCTGGTGCAGGAAGAAGTTACAGGTCTGTGAGACCCGGAAATCTTGCTTGTTTTTGTAGGTGACCAAATACTTATTTTCCACCATAATTTGCAAATAAATTTGTTAAAAATCAGATAATGTGATTTTTTTGAATGTGTTTTCTCCTGTTGTCTCTCATAGTTGAGATCTACCTATGATGTCAATTACAGGCCTCACTCATCTTTTTAAGTGGGAGAACTCGGACAATTGGTATCTGACTAAATACTTTTGTGTGTGTGTGTGTATGTGTGTGGGATAAATACAAGGCTATTTTAGTTTTGGATGTTGCACGTTAGATTTTTTTTAAAAGCAAATTTTATATTAGCCTGTGTCTTGTTTATATTAATTTAAAATAAATTGTTTGAAAAAATGTGATAACTCTCTATCATCTATCTATCTATCTATCTATCTATCTATCTATCTATCTATCTATAAAATTTGGAAATAGTTGGAAGAGAAGAAAGGGGTAAGAAAAATCAAGAAGCAGTGTGATGGATTCCAGTTTGTTCATAAAGACATTCATTTTAGTCTGCTTTCACACACCTTCACACAACATATTTAGATAGTTTATTGTGTTTAATATTTAAAGCACGAAGATCATTTTACTGTTACATAAGCAAATGTGTATAATGCTACAACTATGTGACAAATTTCCTCCTTTTAAAAAAAATATTGGATAACTCAGATAAAGATGTAAACAACCATGACAAATGTTTTTTTGAGTAATAAAAGGTTTCAACATCAATAATATAAATTTGGTCCATCCCTATTTCAACATAAGAAATAATTTAAAAACAATTTTATTATTTTCTCAGACACTACTCAACCAGTTACTTCAGACTAGTTCTCAACTGATTTGAATCTACTACCTCTCTCATCTCATCTATCTGACCCCACAACTGTCCTGATATTATATCTAATTGTGACCTGTTTATTCCAATGTCCTCCATCCCATCCCAATTAACCTTATTTCCAGTTCATTCCTGACTCTGTCACTAATCCTATCTTCATTTTATCCCTTACATGACAAGACAGTTAAGCCTGTCTTTTTATAGTCTTTCTCCTTTAGTCCTTTTTTATAGTATCACAAGAATTGACCTCTACCTATATTTGGCAGCATTTTCTCCAGATTCTCTTCACACAAAGCTTTTTTCAAAAGAACTAGATTTTCAATAATGAACAAGCTAAAAATGTGATTTCTACTGGCTTTTTAGCAGTTTCTCATTTAATTAATTGAAGACTTAATTAACAACTTAATTGTAGAATGTACTTAATTTTAAAATTGTAAATTAATTTAAGCAATAAATTAACAATAAATACTTTTTGTTAGAAAATTTCTTATTTAATTTCTACCTTAAATGATTCTAATTTGTTAGTTTCTATCACTGCCATCAGCTTTAGGCACACATACTTTTTATGACCCTATTTTTTTCCCAAGTAATAAGGTTGCAGCAAATTTGAGTAAGTTCACACTGGGTTATTCTGCAGTTCCCATGTGTCCCCTTTAACCATATATTAAGCTAGCAAAGGCTGTACAGTGTCCTGTTCCAAATTTCTGTCTGCTTTCTTGGACACTCTGCAAGATGCCACTGCCAAGAAGCAATGAAGTGTTTAGCAACCTTCTGCACAATAATTCTGTCTTCAGGGTATTCAAATTGATTTTTTCCTTATTTGCAAGCAGAGTTTGTCTCTTGGACCAGCCACCAAATGCATGGGCAAAGGGCATTAGCATCAGAGGAAGAAAAACCAGCCACATTGGAATATGAGGATCATTAAGCTGATCAGTGATATGGTGAAGATGTGTGTGCTAGACAACCAATCTTTTCCCTCTCCTCACAACTGTAGACTTAAGATAAAATGGATAATTTATACCAATGACTAGGCAACAGCAGCTCTTTTAATTCCCCCAGACACTTGCATTTATGAATATATTAAAATTCTCATAGAAAACATTTACCATTTTCCTGTTAACGACTTATGTGTGCGTAAGTTAAATTAGTTAATGACTTACCTGTGCATAGGTCCTCATATGACACGCAGAGAGCTAATCACTTAAAATCCTTCTCTCAGCAGCTGTTAAGCCCTGCAAGGAAGAACTTCTTCTATCTCTTACCAACGGAGAAGGAAGGGAGGTGGAAGAGAGTCATACTTTGAAAATCCAACTCCTTTGGTCCTGGGGAAAAGAAAAGGCATGTGCACTACCTTTGAGGGTGCATCCTTTTTTCTTCCCCTATAAACAATTGAAGACCATGGTTTGAATCACTTCCCCTTCCTTCTCTACTTTACAGGTAAGTGAGAGCAGTAGGAACCTCTGAAGGATCTTGGCAGATGTGAAGCATTGAGAGCACACAGATTTGCACTTGTAGAGCTATGCATGAATGTAGGACTATGTATATTGTTTAAAACACGGACTACATTGTTTAGATACATACAGCAAATCTCCGAATGTTCATCTGATCCATCCAGACAGTCATCATCACCATCACAACGCCAACGGTCTTGGATGCAGCGTCTATTCTGACACTGAAACTCTCCCACTTTGCATAATTTGGGTAAAACTTCTCCAGACATAACTAAGAAGAAAGATGTATAACAGAAATGTAGTTATCAGTTGTCCGTATAAGGTTCTACGCCACACCCCTATATTACACATATGGGATTTTGCTAAATTTTATAAATTCATAATACTTTCATGTGGAATTTCCTGTGTGACCAATATGAGAAAATATTCAATATATGTATAGTATTTTTAATTATTCAGTTGCTCACCTGAATCTGGCTTATTATTATGTTTCTAAAAAAGTTTTTTCATCAGAACTGTGAAAACAAACACCCATCTCCTTCTTGGAGGATGATAAATCAAAACATGCACCTTTTTCTTGGGTTGTCCCTAATGTGATGGGGAAAGTAAAGGTTGGGTCCAGAAGTATCCAACCGGACATGCTTGCTGCCATGCAATGCAGACATTGATCAGCCACTGAACTGGCTTGGCAGCTGGCTGTGTAGACTCCATGGCACTGATCTGGAGTAGCCCACCTGGATCAGCACTGGCACATATGGCCTGCATAGATAGCTGCTAGGTTCTAAAATGTGTAAGGTATGGACTTCCTAAGTACACATTTCTTATTGATTGTGCAGTTGCACATAATAGAATTGTTGAGTTTGTTCAATAAGGTTTAGGACATCAGAAATGATGGGGGTGCAGAAGACAAAGAAATCAGTTTGCTGCCTCAATCCATAATCTAGCTTAAAAGCCAATTATGTTCAAGCCTGTATGTAGGCTTACTCCCCTGCACCATTTTGTGTGCTGTGCTACGCCTTGTACTCAAAGTGAAAAGCAGGAATTTTATTTTACTTCCATTTCATAAGCACGTAGGAGCGTTTTTCATGGATAATGTAACTGAATTAAGAACACTTTAAAAGAGCCTGACAGCCTGGACAAAATGTTGCTGTACCTTTTATAATTTCAAAATGCACACTCATCTTTTTAAAGAAGCTGTATTTTTTTTTCAAATTTCACGAACAGGTTTTATCCATCTCATATAATCTCAAACACCTTCCACAAGTGGTTAGGACAGGTGAAGCTTTCAATAATTCAAATACTGTGTTCAGTACAATATTGCTCATGATGGAATACATGGAGAATGGTCTATTAGACATTATTTTGAATGTATCTTTTCTACAACATTAATAAATGCACAAACACTCTTTCAGAAGAACATACTCATGCAGGTTGTACTGTTCTCATCCAAGAGCTGATTATCAGCACAAGCACACACTCTGCCTCCAGGTACAGCTAAGCAGAGAGTGCTGCAGCCTCCATTATTAACACGGCATGCGTTGTCACCTGCAATTAAAACAAAAGACAACATTAAAAATAAATAGCTCAAGGAACATGTTGCAAGAATAGAATATTGAAAACGTGTAGAATAGTGGCTTTATTTAGTTAAGACACTACTCAGGTCAATGCTTTTTTTTTTTCTTTACTGGTGCAACAGTGATAACATGAGATAATTCAGGCATGGCCTTGCTTCTTCTTTTAAAATACATAGGGATTAGTAAAATCTGTCTATCACAGCACTATATCCCAGAATATCAAGACAGAAAATTCCACATTATCTGAGTGTGGTCGCAGTTAACCCAGTTCAAAGCAGATATTGTGGGATTTCCTGCCTCGATATTCTGGGATATAGGGCTCTGTGGAAGGGCCCTTTCTCTCCATTCTTTCCATCCATTCATCGATACATTCCTTCTTTCTTTATCCTGATCAGAGTGATGTGTCATGATTCATTTTGCTTTTACATAATTAAGTTTACAAAGTTATTTAAAATTTTAAAAAGTTTCATTGAAAACCCACAAAAAGAGTCAAGCAAGGGATCTAGGGCCCTTCCACACAGCCCTATATCTCAGAATATCAAGGCAGAAAATCCCACAATATCTGCTTTGAACTGGGTTATCTGAGTCCACACTCAGATAATGTGGAATTTCCTGTCTTGATATTTGGGGATATAGGGCTGTGTGGAAGGGCCCCTAGTCCTCATGCCTTCAGGTGGATAACTTAAGGGACTCACATTTTTCTCATAAACATTCATGACCACCCTGCATTCAAATAGAACAAATACATTGGAAGCGTCACTTAAAACGGAGTGTACTGTGGGCCTATTTTCATTCTTGTATCACTATACGACAGAATGTTGAATGTGAATTAGAGAGTTTGGGATTCATATTTTGACTGAGTAATAGGTAAGTAGGAGGACATTGGTATAGATAATGCAAAATTACACAGACTAATTGCATGTCTGTGCAACTGGTTATGAGCAATTTAAAACTGAAACAAAGAAAAAATGCAAAAATATGAAGACAGTGTTAATAGACATTACACAAATTATACTCCACTAACCTTACTATTGAATTGTGACTGTAGAAATTTCAGAGGTGAAGACAGAAACTCCTTCTATTGCAAAAGGTTTCTATATTATGGAATGTTTGAACATGACTAGCACTTTGTTTTTTTCAAAAACACATTTCACATACTTTGGTCATATCTGAATTGCACTTAAAAAAACCTAAGGGCAAATTTAGTTTATTTGTAATGTGTATTTTGGATTTTGCTAAATAGCCACTACACATTTTTTTTATCATCTAGAATATCCTTCACAGTATTTTTTTTTCAAAAGTTTCAAAAAAAGTTTGAAGTTTTAATATGTTTAACAGGATAGTTGGTCTAATTCAGTGGTTCTCAACCTGTGGGTCCCCAAATGTTTTGACCTTCAACTCCCAGAAATCCTAACGGTAAACTGGCTGGGATTTCTGGGAATTGTAGACCAAAACATATGGGGACCCACAGATTGAGAACCACTTGTCGAATTGAAACAATCTCATCACTTTTAAACTTTCCAATTAATTCCAAACCAAAAGTTAGAGAGGCTTTCAAAATTTATAAATTATCTATTATTTAGCTTTCAAGCCACATGCCAATAAAGTCTAATTTAGAGTCTTCCTTTCAACAAGAGGTGTCTGTTAATTAATTTATTGGATTTATAGTCACTTTTCTCCCCAAGAATAGAATTCAGTGTCTTTCTTATAGTCACATTTCTCCCCAAGAATGGAATTCAGTGTCTTTCTTAAAGGTAGGGATGCATTTCTTCCATGCTGATTTAGGATTATCACATGGCCTTTCCGGCCTAATTTCAACATTGTTCTAGCAATTGTCTTCCAGCACAAAATAAATTGAAATATGTTAATAACTCTTTGTCTATCTAAAGCAACCTCTGAGTGGATACCACAGTAGGGAGTGCTATCAATAGAATGAATCTAATTGGATCTTGGCAACAAACATTAGAAGCTACATAAGAAGAGATTTTGGAGGACACAAGTTAAATTTTCACATCTGTGGGGTAGTGATTTTGCTCTGGATTTAGTCTGAAGAAATATAGCAAGCATCTTGGTATTTTCTTCTAGTAAAGCATGAAACACATTTATTAAGGTTGGCAGAATGGCCTTTGCGATAGTTTCGAAACAACCCTGACATGTTATTTTATAAAGAGGAGCATTTAGCCCTATGGGTATACAATAAAGAAACTAACAGTGCTATCAGATCAGGAATTCATGCTGGACCTGTGTTGGCACAGAAACCAACAGTTAACTTATAGTTTCTTTTTGGTAAAGACTTTCACTTAAAACTTTTATTAGCATTAATTTACTAGGAACCAGAAGTGTACAAAACTACACTTGCTCACATTCATCATGTCTCATTCTTGCCTAGAATTTTTTATCTCCAGGTTTTGTTTCTGCACTCCTCCAACTACAAATTCTTTCTGCCATCTTGAACGACAGTATAATCAGAAACTGTGGATTATGTCAATTATTTACAGGGTCCTGGACAGGACTGAATGACTCTGAGAAAGGTAGGTAATGTATTATTTCCTATTAATAAATTAATAAATAAATAATAAATAATAAATTTCCCTCCCACTCTCCATTCCCTTCCTGGTGGGTACCCAATGAAAGTACTGAGAACATATGGGAGTGAACAGTGACATCCAGTCTACTACAGCGGGGTCCAGAAGCATTATGGGGACATGATAATAAAGTCTCCCGCGGCTGCTTTATGGGAACTGATGGTGTTGTACAACTGTTTCATGTTTAAAATCTTATAGTTGAAAAGCATCACAAAGGCCATTTAGTCCAACCTCTTCCAAGCAGGAATGCACAATTATAATACTCCTAAATGATGCCTATCCTATCTCCAAAGAAGTAGAACCCACCACCCTGACGAAGTCTATTCCACTGTTCAATGCTTTTAAAATAAAGTCAGTCCCCATAATGTTGAGGTGAAATCTCTTCTCTAGTCTTGTTTCACCAATGAAATAGATAAAATGTCGTGAGTTCGAAGCCAGCCTAGGTCGGAGTGAGCGTCCGACCAATTGTGTAGCTTGTTGTTGACCTTTGCAACCCGAAAGACAGTTGCATCTGTCAAGTAGGAAATTTAGGTACCACCTATGTATGGGGAGGCTAATTTAACAAAATTTACGAGGCCATAAAAAGACTCCAGCAAAAGCATGTGGTGAATGCGGAAGTACTTCATCAGTGTCACAGATGGACGATGAAAGTGACAGCTCCCCCTGACGGCCAGAAAAAGTAAAATAGCCTCTGACTGTCTTGTCTATGTTGTGTGTCTTGGTATTGAATGTTTGCCATATATGTGTACATTGTAATCCACCCTGAGCCCCCTGTGGGGTGAGAAGGGCGGAATATAAATACTGTAAATAAATAAATAAATAAAAATAAAATGGCGCCAAACTGCACTAATTCCACACAGTAGATTACCAATGAGTAATATTGAAATCCATGATATTAAAGTTAGACCCTATGAATAAATAAAAGTGGCAAGGTTGACTGTAGCCAACCAATCACAGAGTGCCTATGGGTGGGGGGGGGGGAGTATAAGCTAGGATGCATCTCCACTGTGCAATTAATACAGCCTGACATGATTTAAACTGCTGTGCCTCAATGCTATGTAACGATGGGAGTTGTAATTTTACAGGGTTTGTAGCTTTCTTTGTCAAGAGTACAGGAGCCCCACCAAACTCCCATAATACCATAGCATTATGCCAGGGCACTAAACGTGGTGTCAAACTGCATTAATTTGATAGCAATCCCAGGTCTACTACACTGAAACCACTGATCAACACAGCCACTTGCCATCTTGAGGCCTGAGTATCAGGCACAGGGAGGGATCTTGAGAGAAAAAAAGGAACCAATTCCAATACTGAAAAAAGTTCTGTTCTGTGTAACAAACAAATCAAACTGTAGCAACCTATGAGAAATACATGACAGGAAAGGTTATGGAGAATTTTCTACAAAAGATCTCACCATCATAAATTGACCCATTGTGCTCATTCACATAAATACTTCAGCAGCAACTGTCAAAAACTCTGAACTCATGGGAAAAAAACATACTCCACATTGGGATGACTTTATGGGCAGTGATGCACAATTCAGGTGTTTGTATCTTTCAAAATAAATATTTTACTTTAGTTTACACTGTCATTCTCCCATTATGGAGAAGTTTTAGCAGAAGAAGTGTGCCTTTGCATCCTCTGAGGCTGAGAATGTTTGAATTGTCCAAGAGTGCAGCTACACATTGTGTTTTGATTAAATATCGATCTTATTTCCATATTATTTATTTATTTATTTATTTAGAGTTTTTATACCCCGGTCTTCTCACCTCCGGGGAGGGACTCAGGCCGGCTTAACAACATAGAATTCAATACAATAAGAAAAACATTATAGGTCATCAATATAAAAATACGTTAAAATACACTTCATACAATTCATACAAATTACAGCAAAAATCAGTCCGTCCAAAAGAATCATAAATTCATCACCATCCGCCAGAAAGGTCAGCAGTTATTACAAGATCTCTATATGATATCATTTTTTTCTTTCTTTTATCTATGTTGGGTTGCCAGATTTCATTACTATTTCATTGTGTTCTGGCACTGAATGTTGGCTTTTGAGGTTTGAAATCCACCCTGAGTCCCTCCGGGGAGATAGAGTAGAATAAAAATTAATTAATTAATGAATTTATTAAAATAATAATCATCATGATCATCTAATCTAAAAATGCTTCTTCTGGTGATATTGAAAGAGGAGTTTTGGGGAATAGTTTGAACTTATATTTGTTCCAGATTTTCAGAATTGCTCATCTGATAAAAAGATTTCTGAATCCTGAATGTATTTTTTTTCCATATTCTGTGAAAAAGAATCTCAGGTCATGTCATTCCAGTTTAAAAAGTCTCAGTGTTTAATGCCATCCAATCTATAAGCCAGGCTAAAACACATGCTGAGAAACATATTTTGAGGTCTAATTATAGGCCAACTTGTTGTCTATCATTCTGGAGGAATTGGGATATAATTCTAAGATTTCTTTCTTACCATATAAACTTTATTCCACATTTGGAATGGCTGATCTTTGGTTATGATTGGGATGTTCTGAAATAAGTACAGCTGCTATTATTTTCAAGAGTGGTAATTTAAGTTTACTGCATTTATGAAGATCAGATTTTATTTCTTTCAAAGACTTTTTAAAGCTATCTTGAAAGAGAGTTGTGTTCTCGTTTGATAAAATTATCTCGATATTTTATTTTATTTAAGACTTGCTACTTTTACTAAATTCTTCCAATGTTGCCAATACATCTATGATATTTTCTATTGGATCTTCAATAATGATTAGTAAGTCATCAGTGAATATTCTCAATTTATAGGTTTCACTCTTGATTTTTAACCTTCTATTGTTTTCTAAAAGAGTACTTTGAATACTAATATAAAAAAGTAGGAGTGATAGTGGACAGTCTTGCCTTGTGCCTTTTTGTATCATGCACACCTTTGTTTTTTCTCCATTTATCCATATTTTTGCCTATTGGGTATATATATATATCTCTATCTATCTATCTATCTATCTATATATCATATTTTAATATATTGCTTTTATCCATGTTGTACAATTGTCACCAAAATCCATCTCTTCTAATATTGCAAATATAATTTCCCAGTTTACATTATCGAATGCTATTTCTGCACCTAGAAATGTCAGGGCTGCCTTTTTCATTTTGTTTTTCTAAAACTTCTGTTATATCCAGGACTGTTCTCAAGTTGTCATAAACTTGTCTTTTTAATAGAACTCTTGCTTGATCTTGATGTAAGAATTTACTTAAGTCTTTTTTTTAGTTTTTCTGCTAAGGTTGTGCTGAAATGAGATGAGTCCTTAATTCTGTGACTTTGACAGGTCTTGGCCTTCTTTAGGAATCAAGGTAACTGTTGCACTTCCCCAGGTATCTGGTATCTTGTTCATATTTAGTATTCTGTTGAATAAATCCTGCACAGGTTCTTTAAGTTTTTTTTCAAATTTCTTATAATGTGGAGAAGCCATCTGGTGCTAGAGTTTTATTAAGTTTTGATTTTGCTATAGCTTTTGTGATTTACTCCATGGTTATTGGCACATTTATTTTTTGTTTTTCTCTTTGGTTAATTCTGGTAGTTGACATTCTTTGATGTAATCTTTTATTATTTGGTTTTGTATTTGCTCAAAGAGTGTTGTAGTATTTATGATTTTCTAAGCACCATGTTTTACCACCAATTATCTCAGACTGCTAGGAAATTCTTCCAATATATCATTTTTTAAAATTTTGTGATTACAAATACATTCTGTCATCTGTGTGGTAGTTCTCCATTTATTTAAAGATGGACATTACAGTACACTTTTCTGTGTTTTTTTCTAGTTTAAACAAAAACACTCTCATCTAGAATTAAAAAAGGAAGTATTGTGCAGAATGAGAGATTATTACAATATTATTTACATACGTCAAAGCAGGGGAAAGCACCAAGATAAGCACCTATCTTGCCAAAACAGAAGAACTAAATGATGTTATAAAGATATTATTTGTTTACAGTTTTTTCATTTCCAAATCGAGAGTAAAATGTAATTTCAAAAATTTCACTGATCTTTTACAAAAGCAAAAGATTTATATGTCACAACACACCGTTACCTAGTGAATTGCCCATATCTACAACTTAAAACACATAAAAAAGCTTATCAAAGGAAACTGAAAATAACTTCATCACGCCTTTTAACAAACAAATAATTACAAATGGAGAAAGCCTAAATGTATAACTGTTACGTGAATCCTACACCACCCAATAATATTTTATTGGCCCAGAGGAATATATATATATATATATATATATATATATATACAATCTTAAATTAATGTCTATGCTTCTCTAATAGCAGCAAGTTTTTTTTACCTCACATGTGTATTAATCCTGCATGTCAGTTGCAATTTATGCCCACTGAAAGCATATTATTTCAATTCAAATGAGCAGCTTTTTCTACATTTACTTCATAGCTTCTTTGATTTGATACTTTGGTTCTTTATCTGTTTTGTACTGGCACTTACACAGTAGGCTCCTTGCAAAGGTGGAGGCAATGTAAAAAAAATCATTTCTGTAACTAATGTTAAACAATACTTGGTATGAATGCAGAAAATACACTTTCCAATACCTTGCTGCTTCTGGGAATCATAAATCTGCAGCCCAAACAGAGGTGATCTCTCACTTCTTAGAAGTGTGACATTACTAGCTATCAAATCCAGTTGGAAAATAGAGCCATTTATATAATCTGTCCAAAAAATATAATTCTTGTAGTGTGACAGTCCAAATGGATGGTTCAGTTCTTTTCCACTGTAGACCACCTGCAATTAATTGACATTAGTTAAATTGTTGCTGAAAATTCATACATCATTAAACACTTTAAACCAAATCCAATTTGCTGCAACTAAAGCAGAGACATTGAACCAATGGTATACTGAAAAATTTATACTCATGTACGATACGATTCAATGGGTGCTATCATAATATTGAATAACAGCAAGTCTTCAGATTGAACCATTAATTAAAAGAGGGTAGGAGAATGGTGAGAATATTTGTCCATATGTAAAGCAATATAGTTTCAAACCTTGAAGTACCAAGACATAACATTCCCAGAAAAAATGATGCAAATGATTCTTAGACAATCCAATATTCTTGGACAATCCCATATTCTTTCTCATTTCTATATATATCTGTGGTGGTATTGTGAAAGTTGCATGACTTTGTGAATGAAATCATTCAAGTTTATTTAAGCTACAATGATATGGTTTTGGGCAGATGACCAAAGGGTCATAGGAGATTTCATATTATTCCTTCCAATGGCAGACAGGATGATTAAACAAAGTTTCCAGTTACTGCAAAAATAGTATCTTTACTTATCTGCCAGAGCTCTAAAAAGTAAGGATTCTACTTGAATATAAAGGGGAGGATTGGGGAAATTCTACGTGCATCTGCAAGATTCCCCCCTCCCCCCCCCCCACACACACAAATTAATCCCTGCTCCCAAATAATTCAGAAACTGGAGGGAATTTGACCAAAGGAGGACAAATCATCACAGTGTTTGTTTTAATATGAAAAATCCAAAATATAGGGAGAAAAAACTCTCTTCCCTGTTCTGTTGATTTAATCTTACTAGAGATTTAGTTAAGATAATTACTCTGTTCTCTGATATCTTTTCTTTAACAGTAGAAGTCCTCAGCCATTTTTCTCAATATTGAGCCATCTGATGATGACACTGCAGTAACCACTTCTATAAAATCCTAGCACAGTTTATGATTGTGAAAAAATCAATATTTTTAACTGAAACCATTGTAAAAATCTATGTTGTCCTCAGTTGCTCATTCACCAAGTCAATAATATAAGTAAAGACGATTTGCATTCAGTGTAATATATAAGGAACTGATGCAGTCCCTAAAGAAGCCAAAGCATGTGCACAACTATTTTACTCCAGTATAGTGCACACACACCAGTTTGTGACTCATATCTGCAAAAGTAGCTATTGGCCTAGATCCAACTGTAACTTCCACTTGGAATAACTCAGTGATCAATGGAAACTCTGTGAACCAGCACTTATATAGATTGATTTGATAGATCTATTATAATTGAAACAATTGGACTTAAGTCCTGAGGTTAGTTTTGTGTAAACCTAGTGTAATTATTATGCTATACACAAATCAATTCACTGATTACTCAGGACCATTAGAAAGCTCAAGCTATAATCCTTATACACTCTTGGAACCAAGTTGTACTAGAAATACTCAAGCTTATGATTCAAATTAATGGTTCTTCGTGTTATTACTAGGAATATAAAAAGAAATATTTTTAAAATGTTCTTGTCCTCAACAATAAGATTCTCATTCAAATTACTCCGGGGGGTTGGGAGGAGACAAATACCAAATACCACATTTTTAATCCCTGTACCACACTAAAAATACATATTTTCAATCATCATCAGCAAGAACAAAACAGATTTTTGCACACACTATTACCTTTTACTCTAAAAAATACCGCCCCCTCCACCAAAGTATGGAAATATGAAAAAAGCAGACAAAGAAAAGTCAATGGCAATCATCATGATCTTTCCCAGCAGCTAAAAAAATGGATTTTTTTTTAAAAAAAAATATTGCACACAAGAACAAAATATGTAAAGATTTCCATCCTGAGTTATCCTATGATGTAAACAAATGAATTCTGGACCACAGTGGAGTGACCACTAAGATATTTTAGTGCTTCTTAAATCAAATATCTAATGAACAAGACAGCTTAAAAAGGAAATATGGAAAGAGGGTTAAAAAGTAGAAATCTGATTCAGTCAGAGGTAAAAATGTGAGCATCATTGAAAAAAATAATTACCTTTCTGTCAGTTCCATTCAAAAATATTTTTTCTATATGATCATAATAGGCATCACACCAATATAATATATTGTTTTGATAGTCCAGTGTTAATCCATTTGGCCACAACATCTTTGATGTCACAAAAATTTGTCGATTGTAGCCATTCATCCATGCTTTTTCAATTCTTCCCACACTATCATCTGTTTGATCTTCTTCCCAGTCTGTCCAATACATCAATCTACAAAAAACAAATAAAACCATTTATTTATTTTTGTACTACATAATTGAAGCCTTAAAATGCTTATTTACACAAACAATGACATTTCTAGTGTCTTCTTACTAAAAAGGAATAAATAGGGACTTTTGTTGGTTTTTCCTTAAACTTTGCCACACCCCGTTTTGAAATTAAATGCAAGATTTTCCTACACTATCATACCTAATCCTTTTCTCTGCCATCTTTAAAATGTATCTGTTTGATTTACCATCACACGGGAAACTTTTGCCTCCTCCCCATCATTTCCCCTCAAAATTCATCAACTCCTGCAGAGTTAAGGCATCAGTCTTAAGGCACTACTTTTCTGGGCTCGTTTGCCCTCAATGCCCTTCCAATGAAGGTAAGTTAAGGCACTTAACACTTATTTTAGTGGGAGCCACACTGACTGAAGGAGCAGCAGCCATTGTTTAAAAAAGATATAAATTACCTCTTCCAATGTAAAAGTAATGGTGGAAGAAAGGATTCTATATTACCCATCTTATCTCCTTTCCCCATGATGATGTCTCTATACGGGAAATTGAAAAATAAGTCAATAGCCAATGAGGTTTTTGTCATGTGATGGGCTCCATGGGATGCCAATTCTTAAATGTGTAGAAACACTGATTTTATTGTGTGTGATGAAGTCATAAGTAACATGGGGAGGAGAGTCAATTCTTCTATATGACTTGAGTGCTACTTAAGCACAGACAATACACTGAATTATGTGATTAAAAATCAATTGTTTGATATGAAATGTCAGACCTCTGTTAATGAACCATTACAAACTAATGAGTATTTTAATATAATTTTGGAATATGTTTTAATGTGTTTCTAAGAGCTGGTGGATCCACTTTATCACAAAGCTGGAAATTGTGCAATTGGGGAATTTTAATGTAGCCTTCTAAAGAAAACAGTTTGAAGAAACCCCATTTTTCCTTTTTTTGAAAGTAACTTTGCAAGTCTATATACAATTCAAATTCTCTGTGTTGCTTATTTCTTGTTTTGAAGTGATGAATAAATTACTGACTATCTTAAATGATAGACATGTAGTGAACACAATACATCCCTAAGTGTAACATTTGAATATCTGCTTATATTTGGTTCACAAATTAATGTTTGGCATCAGTAGGCATCCTTCTATTTTGGTTGCTTGATAATGCAAAAATTAAAGTATACATTCAATTAAAGTATACATTCCTTCATTTGTTATAAGAGCCACCATTGCTTTCAAATAAGCAATAACATTTTTTGGAAATTTAAACCTAAGTGATACTGTCAAACCAGGACACATCCATGTCATATGCTAATATCTGTAACAGTTGCTATGCTACCATGCCAAAGTATCATGGGAAGAGGGAAAACAAATGTGAAAAGCAGAGAGAAGAGATGTTCAACTCTTTGTTTCCCAATTATTTCCAATTGCAAACCCCCACCCCTACATGTCATATTGTATCTGCAAAATATAAGTGAGCAAAGAAAAATATGTATTTGAAACAGTATGGGGTAGAAAACCTGAGGCAATTTGGGGCATAGAAAATAAAGGTGGAAAATTGTTCCTCTATTCCTAACTCTGCTTTAAGTTTGACCTGAAACCCTCAAAATACTGTCATCTATTTGATCTTCTTCCCAGTTTGTTCAATATATTCATCTACAAAAGAACAAAAATGAAACAATTTGGTTCTTCTACTACATAATTCAAGCTTTAAAATATGACTGAACCACTGTTCCAAAATAAATAAATAAATCACATAGCACCATTTCTGAATTCAGCAAACAGCTGTCATGTAGCACTCTCACCTGAAAAACATTCAGGTGAGACTGCTGAAAAACATTTCTGTGGATAACGGTCTACATGGGATATGTAACATACATACTGGTAGGTTTCCTCCTGGATTATCAAGACACACAAAAATATGAAATCTTGTCTTTAGATTTCAGATATCCATACATAGCCTACATGACTAGCAGAGTATGTGAGATCTTGCTGTATCATTTTGTAGATGAATAAGAAAATGTGAAAATTCTGGATTTGCTTATATGAAAAATTTATATCTCTCAGCTTTATGTGTGACACTATATGGCTCTTTCTATATTCCTAGGATCAGGAAAACCTCTCTCTCTCATCACACACACACACAACTGAGAGGGCTAATAATTTCTCTACAAGGAGCCATATGAAATGTCTCACTTTACATGAGATATCAATTTGGTGCTTCAGAAAGTTCTGACAATTTTCTTGGTGTGTGCTGCATTTCATGTGGGATAGGGAAGTGTCAGCTGCTGACTGGGGTGCTGGGATTTCCCCACTGCTGCCCCCATGCCACTGTGATTCACCACAGAGGTTGCCAAATTTGAACGCTGGTAAAGCTGCATGTGATAAGGTCCCTAGTCAAAACATCTTACAATGAATGAAATGTCTTTTCTCGGAGACTACCCTTGACCATG